>NC_072435.2:123400000-124025000 GCF_028878055.3 Symphalangus syndactylus
TTCACGGATTTCTGTTTCTTTGCTAATAATTTTCCCCTCTGACTCTGACTGACATGTAGAGCAGGGTGAGATCATAGAGACCAACAAGTTCATTTCTCTGCTTTGCAGTGGGAACACCTCGCCACAGTCTCCTGGGATACAGCCCACACCAGACAGACTGAGCTCTCGTGATTTTCAACAGTAACTATTTTTCTACCCTCATTTTTTCAGCCTCTGCTTTGCATCTCCTCACTTGCATCCTTAATTGACCATAATATAGAGCTGAAAGAAAAGACTGAATTATTTATCACTATAGTAATGAATAGTTTCATATTCCTTATCTTTAAACATGTAAACAGATGAATGGAATATTTCATATTTCTCTAAGACAAGTACTCTGAATCAATTACTTTTTATTTATAAAACCTATTGTGTTTCTCTCTCATAGGTAATGATCCTAGAAGAAGAAAAAATAGCTTTCTTATGGCATCAGTAAGCATTCAATCCAGGTACTCTCTTGAAAATATTACAATTACTGTTACTACTCACATTTATAATAAGAGTGAACGAGTTCAACAAAACAGCTCTGGGCAGTTTGACAACAGCTCAAGAGACTGACTCTCTTTGTTTTCCCAAATTGGATATATAGTAGATTTTACCAAATATTTGCTCAATTTTAAATCAATGAACGCAATTTTGCTTCATTGAACCACTTATTTTGGGAAAATGTCACAGTTCCAAGCTGAGCTTTACTAGTGAAATTTGCAAGTAATTATTTATAATGATATGCAAATTATCATCAGGCAATTCAGTAAAAAGATTAAAGATGGAGTGGCAATATTAAAACTCCAGGAATTAACTGCTATGAAAAAAGAAATGATTTTTAAAAATAATTTGAGCTATTTGTAAAATTTGAAATTTCTTTTTTGGTTACTGATTTTGAAAAAGTTAAAATACAAAATGAATGTAAGATACTTAAACGCCAATAAAAACCTCTTCTGGAAGTTATCCTTAACTTATAGCCCAGTTTCATGGATACAACCTTTAAAACACTAGAGATTTGAGCAAAGGAGTCAAAAATGTGTGTATTAGACTCCAGCCCCATAACCTGTCTGAAATTGAAAGGATTTCAGAGTGCAGTGGTTAAGCTGGCTGACTCTGAGGATAGACATCACAGAGTGGGACAACAGGGTAATTTGTGGTGTATTTGGGGGAATTATTGAACCTGCCTGTGCCTCCATCTCCCAGTCTACAAAATGAGACTGTTTAATATGTACCTTCCTCTTGGGAATTTCATAAAGATTAAATGCAACACCGTTATTAAACGTCTTAGTATATTGTCTGGTTCATAATAAGAAAGGTTTGGTAATATAAACATGTGTTATAGTTACTATTTTTGAAGGAGATAATGAAATAAATCAATACTTATATGTGATAAAACGAAACTTTATGCTTACCATGATAAAAATATATAGTGCAAATGAACATAAAGAAGAACAATACATTTGAAAAAAATTTTTTTTTTCTTTTTTGAGGCAAGATCTTGCTCTTCACCCAGGCTGGAGTGTAGTGGCGCAGTCATGGCTCACTGCAGCCTCAACCTTGTGGGGCTCATGCAGTCCTCCTGCCTCAGCCTCCGGGTAGCTGAGACTGTAGGCACACGTCACCATGCCCAGCTAATGTTTGTATTTTTTTGTAGAGACAGGGGTCTCACTATGTTGCCCAGGCTGGTCTCGAGCTCCTGAGCTCAAGGAATCTTCCTGGCTCAGCCTCCCAAAGCGTTGAGATCACAGGCATGAGTTATTGCACTGTGCCCAGCTAAAAACTCCTTTACCATACCATAGGTAAAGAATGGTCTCCACACAGTCATTGTGTGTGTGTGTGTGTGTGTGTGTGTTTGTGCGCGCACACACGCATATAGTCTTCCAGAGTTATCCAGTGCATATCCAAGTGTATTTCACCCTTTTTTTTTTTTTTTCCTTCAGATGGAGTGTCACTCTGTAGCCCAGGCTGGAGTGCATCTGGTAGGCATCTTCCGCCCTTCACATTCAAACCTTCTGCAACACAGGAAGTAAGAAACTCCTTTAAAAACCTGCTCTCAGTTATGATCTTCACTCTCCTTTTCCTACCAAGATCACAGTTACTGATTGTGGACAATGGGGTCTCCATACTTGGGCCTTAGCTAGGCTGAGTGGTAAATGTCTACACTCACTCCACACATGGCTTCCAATCCATGCACCCGGATCTGAAGTTTCCACTGCAGCATGAAATTTGCATTATCTCCTCACTTTCAGAATTTGGCCAGAAGACTCTTTTCAGTCAGGACAAAAATACTACGTGGGAGAGGAAAGAGTGGTTTTTGCCTTCTCCTATTCACCCTGTTGTTGAGGGAGGAATTCCCGCACTAGGGCCATGGCAAGACTCAACACTTGACCCCTGGGCCTGGACACAGGAGAGTAATGGTAGCTGATCACTCACACAGACTTACAGCCTGGAGGAAGAGCACAAAATACACCACATACGGGGCCACACAGAGGGTGCACACAGAAGAGTGAACATGCAGGGGCTATGGGAAGCAGGCTTTGTAGGAAGGAAAGCTTGAAGTAGTGTATTAGTCTGTTCTCACATTGCTAATAAAGACATACTCGAGACTGGGTAATTTATAAAGGAAAGAGGTTTAATAGACTCACAGTTCCACATGGCTGGGGAGGCCTCACAGTCATAGTGGAAGGCAAATAAGGAGCAAAGTCACGTCTTACATGGCAGCAAGCAAGAGAGATTATGCAGGGAAATTCCCCTTTAAAAAACCATCAGATCTCGTGAGACTTACTCACTATCATGAGAACTGCACAGAAAAACCCACCTCCATGATTCAATTACCTCCCACCGAGTCCCTCCCACGACACGTGGGGATTATGGGAGCTACAATTCAAGATGAGATTTGGGTGGAGACACAGTCAAACCATACCAAGTAGCTTCTGGTTCCCAGGGGCAGATTCGGTCAGCTTGTTATTAAATAATTCTGCAGGGTGGCTGGGAACTGAGATGCGATACTCAGGATTAGACAGGGCCTATGCCCCATCCCCGTGATAAGGAGGGCTCTCTGGCTAGGGGACTTAACCGTGGGAGCGGATTGGTGAGGAGAACTGGCAGCTGGGCCATCTGAGTCCCTCCCAACCTCCCCAGGTGTGAAGGAAACCGTATCAGTAGGCTTAATTTTAAGACTTACACTGTAACAGTGGACCCATGGGACAGTTTTGATTTTGTTTTTTGTTTTTTGTTTTTGTTTTTGAGATAGAGTCTCACTCTGTTGCCAGGCTGGAGTGCAGTGGCACAATCTTGGCTCACTGCAACCTCCGCCTCCTGGGTTCAAGCGATTCTCCTGCCTCAGCCTCCCCAGCTTGTAGCTGGGACTACAAGCACGCACCACCATGTCCAGCTAATTTTTGTATTTTAAGTAGAGACAGGGTTTCACCATGTTGGCCAGGATGGTCTCAATCTCTTAACCTAGTGATCCCCCCAGCCTCAGCCTCCCAAAGTGCTGGGATTACAGGCATGAGCCACTGCGCCCGGCCGAGACAGTGTTTTTATATTTTTTGTCTGTTTGTTTGTTTTGCTGTTTCCTCTTTACTGGGTGACCCATCGAGTGACAGACCTTAAGCGGCACTGGAAAGACTCATGCCAGTGACTTTTGCTGACAGCAGTTCTAGGAGACAGGGAGCCACAGCTGACATCCCAGATGATGGAAGGGACCTCATCGACTTTCAGTGCTTCTGTCTATGGACATCCTTCCTTTACACTCTGACAGCACATCTGTAAACACTACTCGGCTTTCAAAGAGGTGGATATCCATAGCATGTTCTCACTTTTGTTTAAATACAAAGTTTACGAGTATGGAGTTCTCTAGTTGCATCATCACACATCCCAGCTGTAAAGAGATGCATGACTGGAGCATTCCCAGATGTCTGTGAAATAAACTATCTTTCTCTCTTTGAAAATGCATCTTGATGGATAGCTACACTATGACCTAGCAGGCTGGAGGGGAAAATAGAACAAAAAAGTTTTGTTCTTCCAGATGCAGTTAAAGTATCATCCCTAGTGATGGTGATGATCCTGAGGAATCACATATTCTTCTACAGTGGAGAAAGTGGCATGAAGTCATTTGTATTGGGAGCTTCTATTTGGCAGGGTTGTGTGCCTGACAATCATTTCCAAGCGCAGCTTTTAAAGATGGGAGAGAAGAGCCAAGACCAAAACTGCAGGGGTGAGTGCCTCATTACCGCCTCCCTGTGGACGGGAGCGGACTCTGCAGAGAATTTACTTTAGAACGAGCCCCAGTGTCGGCTTCTAAACTTGTCCTTTAAATAATAAAGTCACCATCTTCCTCTATTAGGTACCACTTCCATTATTATTTACTTCGTATATTTTCTTTAAATTGACTCATTTTTCAAAGATACGTCTATTTTAAAGTGATAGTGTATGTCACGACTATATGTGAAAGCTAATATCAATACTGCAGATTAAGTTACCAATAAGTGAAAACATGATCAAAACTATATTGTTACAACCCAGCCAAATAGTAGGTTTTTCCTGTCGACAAATTAACGAGTGTTAGGAAGGAGTTAAAAGTCTACCGACACCAACCTGATGCATGCCTTTAGAGGAATCGTACATTATTCCAAATTGAAATGAGCCTTTCTAATGTTCAGCTTTTGGCTGATAGAATCTACGTGTAGGACAGAAATCCTATAGCTGTTATGAAAATTTAAGATTTACCAAACTTAGGCCGGGCAAGGTGGCTCATGCCTGTCACTCCAGCACTTTGGGGGGCTGAGGCAGGAGGATTGCTTGAGCCCAGAAGTTCAAAACCAGCCTGGGTAACATAGCAAGACCCTGTCTCTACAAGAAAATTTTTTAAAACGCTGGACGTGGTGGCACACACCTGTAGTATCAGCTACTCATGAGGAGGATGACAGGAGCCCAGAAGTTCAAGGCTTCAGTGAGCCATGATCACGCCACTGCACTCCAGCCTGGGTGACAGAACGAGGTCTTATCCAAAAAAGAAAAATTAAACAAAAATAAGGTATTCAAAACTTTGATGTGTGTACATAGCCTGAGTGAGGAAATATGTCACATCTGGGAGCAGTGGGGTCTGTGGTAGAATGGAGAGCAGGAGCCCTTTCCACAGGCTGTGAGCTTGTAGGTCAATCAGTCTGCTGGTGTCTCTCTCCTCCACCATGAAGGTGAGGTTAGCACTGAAATCAAGTTGCAAATTCCAGTGCTCCATTCTCAGTGAAATCATCCTGTAAGTAAGGAGTCATAATAGTTGCCTATTATTATTATATTACTATATTATTAGATTACTATATTATTATTACATTACTGTATTATCGTTATATTACTATATTAATATTACTTATTAGTACTATATTACTATGTTATTACTCTATTACTATATTATTATTATAGTACTATATTATTATATTAGTATATTACTATCTTACATATTATTATTATATCACTTATTAATTATTATATTACCATATTATTATATTACCTATAATTATTATATTACTGTATTATTATATTACTATTATTAATATATTACTATATTATTAATATATTACTGTATTATATTACTATATTATTATATTACTTATTATACTACTTATATTACTATATTATTATATTACTATGTTACCATATAACATATTATTATATTACTATATTATTATTACATATTATCTTACTATGTTATTATATTACTATATTATATAACTTATATTACTATATTATTATATTACTTATATTACTGTATTATAATATAATTATATTATATTACTATATGATAATATATCTCATTATTATATTACTTATTATTATATTATTATATTATTATATTACTTCTTATTATATTACTTATTGTTATATTATTATTATATTACTATATTATTATTATATTACTTATATTACTATATTGATATTATATTACTATATTATATTAGTATATTTTTATATCACTATATTATTATTATAGTACTTCTATCACTATATTATTATATTACTTATTATATTATTATTATTATATTACTATATTATATTACTATATTATATTGCTATATTATATTGCAATATTATATTATATTACTAAATTATATTACTTATTATATTACTATATAGCTATATTATATTACTATATTATTATATTACTTATATTACTATATTATTATTATATTGCTATATTATATTACTATTATATTACTATATTACTATTATATTACTTATTATTACTATAATATTATATTATTATATTACTAAGATATATTACTATATCATCATTATATTACTTATATTACTATATTATTATATTACTTATTATATTACTATATTATTAATATAGTAATATATTATTATTAAATAACTACTATATTATTATATTACTATATTATATTACTTATTATATTACTATATTATATTACTATATTATTATATTACTATATCATTATATTACTATATTATTATATTAGTATATTATATCACTATATTATTATATTACTTCTTATATTATATCACTATATTATATTACATATTATATTACTATATTATTATTATATTACTATACTGTTATATTGATATTATTATATTGCTATATTATATTATATTACTACATTATTATTATATTACTTATTATATTAATATATTATTATTATATTGCTATATTATTATATTACCATTATTATATTACTATATTATTGTTATATTACTTGTTATTATTACATTACTATATTATATTACTACATTATATTACTATAATATTCTATTACTAATTATATCACTATATTATATTGTTTATTATTATATTACTATATTACTTATTATACTACATTATATTACTATATTATTATTATATAACTTATTATATTACTCTATTACTTATTACATTACTATATTATATTACTCTATTACTTATTATATTACTATATTATATTACTATATCATTATATTACCATATCATTATATTATTATATTACTATATTATTATATTACATATTATATTACTTATTATATTACTATGTTATTAATTACTTCTTATATTACTTATTATATTACTATATTATTATATGACTATATTATTTTATTACTTCTTATATTACTATATTATCATATTATATTATTATTGTATTACTTCTTATATTACTATATTATTATATTACTATATTATTGTATTACTTATTATTATATTATTATATTACTATATCATTATTGTATTATTTCTTATATTACTATATTATTATATTACTATATTATTATTGTATTACTTATTATTATATTATTATATTACTATATCATTATTGTATTACTTATTATATTACTATATTATTGTATTACTTATTATATTACCATATTATATTACCATATTATTAGATTACTTATTATATTACTTATATTACTATATTATTATAATATTATTATATTATTAGTATATTATATTACTATACTATTATATAACTTCTTATATTATTATATCACTATATTATTATTTTGCTTATTATGTTACTATATTGTTATATTACTACATTATATTTGTAAACTATTATATTATTACTATATTATTTCTTATATTACTTCTTATTATATCACTATATTATTATTATATTACTTATTATTATATTACTATATTATTATATTACTATATTATTGTATTATTTATATTATTATATCACTATATATTATATTACTACATTATTATATTACTACATTATTATATTACTATATTATTATATTGCTATATTATATTACTTATTAGTATATTACTATATGATATTACTATTATATTAGTTATATTACTATATTATTATATTACTATTATATTAGTTATTATATTACTATTATATTAGTTATTATATTACTATATTATTATTCCATTACTACATTATATTACTACATTATATTGCCATATTATTATATTACCTATATTACTATTACTATGTTATTATATTACTATATTAATATATTACTTATTATATTACTTATTATATTACTATATTATATTACTTATTATATTACTATATTATTATATTATTATATTACTATATTATTGCACTACTTCCTATATTATTATATTACTTATTATATTCCTATAATTATATTACTATATTACTATATTCTTATTATATTACTGTATTATTATATTACTATATTATATTACTATATTATATTGCTATATTATATTACTTATTATTATATTACTATATGATATTACTATTATATTAGTTATATTACTATATTATTATATTACTATTATATTAGTTATTATATTACTATATTATTATTCCATTACTACATTATATTACTACATTATATTGCTATATTATTATATTACCTATATTACTATTACTATGTTATTATATTAACATATTAATATATTACTTATTATATTACTATATTATATTACTTATTATGTTACTATATTATCGTTATATTATATTACTATATTATTGCACTACTTCCTATATTATTATATTACTATATTATATTACTTATTATATTTGTATAATTATATTACTATATTACCATATTCTTATTATATTACTGTATTATATTACTATATTATATTATTATATTCCTATATTACTTATTATATCACTATATTATATTACTTATTATTATATCACTATATTATATTACTATATTATATTACTTATATTACTTCTTATTATATCACTATATTATTATTATATTACTTATTATTATATTACTATGTTACATATTATTATATTACATATTAATATATTTCTTATTATATTACTTATATTCTTACTTTGCTTGTTATATTACTATATTATTATAATATTACTTATTATTATATTACTATATTATTATATTACTATATTGTATTAGTAAATTATATTACTATATTATTATATTACTTCTTATTATATTACTTCTTATATCACTATATTATTATATTACTTATATTACTATATTATGTTATTATTATATTAGTGATTATTATATTACTATATAATACTACATTATTATATTACTTATTATATTACTGTATTATTATATTGCTATATTATTATATTACTATATTACTATTGTATTATTATTATTACATTACTATATTATATTACTATATTACTATATTATTCATTATTATATTACTATATTACTTATTATATTACTATCTTCATATATTACTATATTATTATATAACTTATATTACTATATTATTATATTACTTATATTACTACATTATCGTATTACTTATTAAATTACTATATTATTATATTACTATATTATTATATTACTTATTTTTATGTTACTATATTATTAATATATTACTATATTATTATTATATAACTTATTATATTACTATATTATTATAATACTATATTATTACATTACTTATTATATTACTATATTATATTACTTATATTACTATCTTATTATATTACTATGTTACTACATTACTTATATTGCTACATTATTATATTACTTATTATATTACTATATTATTGCTTATATTACTTTATTATAATGTTACTATATTGTATTAATATATATTACATATTATTACTATATTACTATATTATTATATTATATTACTTTATTATTATATTACTATATGATTATATTACTATATTATACTACTATATTATATTACCTCTTCTTATTATATTACTTTTTATATTTCTTCTTATTATATCACTTATTATTATATTACTTATTATATTACTATGTTATTATACTATTATATTATTATATTACTATATTATTATATTGCTATATTATATTACTTATATTACTATATTATATATTATTATATTACTATATTATTGGTATATTACTGTATTATTCTATTACTATATTGTTATATTACTATATTATTATTGTATTACTTCTTATTATATTACTATATTGTTATATTACTTATATTACTTAGCATCGTTATATTACTATATTATATTACTGTATTATATTACTATATTACTTATATTACTATATTATTGTATTAGTATATTATATTACTATATTATTATTATATTAGTATATTATATTACTCTATTATTATTATATTACTTCTTACATTACTTCTTATATCACTATATTACTATTATATTACTATATTATTATATTACTATATTATTATATTGCTATATTATTATATTGCTATATTATTATATTACTTTCATTATATTACTGTATTATCATTTATTACATTGCTATATTATACTACTATATTATTACTTATATTACTATATATTACTTATTATATTACTATATTATTATTGTGGTTTTTATTATATTACAATATTATTACTGTTATATTACTTATTATACTACTTATTATGTTACTGTATTATATTACTGTATTATTATACGTTATTCTATTACTATTTTATTGTATTACTATATTATTATATTACTATATTATTATTATATTACTTCTTATATTACTTCTTATATTACTTTTTATATGACTATATTATTATATTACTTATATTACTATATTATTGTATTACTATATTATGTTACTATATTCTTATATTACTATATTATTATTAGATTGCTATATTATTATATTACTATATTATATTACTTACTATTATTATATTAGTTATTATATTACTATATTATTATTATATTACTTCTTATATTACTTCTTATATTACTTTTTATATTACTATATTATTATATTACTTATATTACTATATTATTGTATTACTATATTATGTTACTATATTCTTATATTACTATATTATTATTAGATTGCTATATTATTATATTACTATATTATATTACTTACTATTATTATATTAGTTATTATATTACTATATTATTATTATATTACTTCTTATTATATTACTTCTTATATTACTTCTTATTATATCACTGTATTATTATTACTATATTATTATATTACTTATTATATTACTGTATTATTATATTACTATATTATTATATTACTATATTATTGTATTAGTATATTATTATATTACTATATTATTATTATATTACTTCTTATTATATTACTTCTTATATTACTTATTATATCACTGTATTATTATTACTATGTTATTATATTACTATATCAGTATATTATTATATTACTATATTTTTATATTACTTCTTATTTTATTACTTCTTATATCACTATATTATTATGTTACTATATTATTGTATTACTATATTATTATATTGCTATTTTATTATATTACTTATGATATTACTATATTATTTTTATATTACTATATTAGCATATTACTATATTATTATTGTGTTACTTATTATATTACTATGTTATTATATTACTTATATTACTGTATTATATTACTATATTGTATTAGTATATTATTATATTACTATACTATTATTATATTACTTCTTATATTCTTATTTCACTGTATTATTATGATATTACTATATTATTATATCAGTATGTTATTATATTACTATATTTTTATATTACTTCTTATATTACTTCTTATTATATCACTATATTATTATTATATTACCATATTATTGTATTACTATATTATTATATTGCTATTTTATTATATTACTTATTATTATATTACTATATTATTTTATTACTGATTATTATGTTAGTTATTATATTGCTATATTATTATATTACTATTACTATATTATATTACTTATTACATTACTATATTATTATATTACTTATTATATTACCATATTTCTATATTATTATATTACTATATTATTATATTACTTATTATATTACTAGTTATATTACTTATTGTTACTATATTATATTACTATATTATATTGCTTATTATATTACTATATTATTATATTACTTATATTACTATATTATATTACTTATTATTATGTTACTATATTATTATTATATTACTTATGCAGGATCAGGCTTTAGATTTAACACCGTAGGCTGGGAATGCAGCACGGGGTTAGATTCCTTTTTAGTACCACTTAAGAATGTCATTAATATGTTAACTGAAGTCCGGGTGTGTGCCTGAAATTCTTTGGGGGCACTCAGTATTGAAGAACTAAAGGGAAAGTTGTAAAGACCTAAGGGAATAATTTGCTCAGCCAAAGTCAAAATTGTGCCACAGAGTTTTTTCGCTAAAATGCGTGATGCAAGCTATTTAATTAATGTGTCAAAAAAGGCGGGGGTCCAAGGCATTCATTGGAAATAAATGTCCATTCTGGTTCTAGTGAAAAGCAGCTTGAGTCACAGCTTGGCTAGGAGATGGATTTATTTCTGTCCCCCTCAACCTCTAAGCTACCTGTATCTCTCCGTGCATCTCTCTTTCCCTCTCTCTGAATAGATAGACAGGTTAGAGATATGAATGTAGAATATGTGTATATATACACACACACATAGGTATGTGTATATATATATATATATATAGGTGTACATATAGATATGCACGTATATACACACACACATATATACATAGAGAGAGAGAAAGAGGAGTGTGTGCGTGTGTGTGTGTCTGTGTGTCTATGTGTGTGGTATATCTATAAAACATTGATCTTAAAGTGTAGCTTAGGCCGGGTGCGGTGGCTCATGCCTGTAATCCCAGCACTTTGGGGGGCTGAAGCGGGCGGATCATGAGATCAGGAGATGTAGACCATCCTGGCCAACATGGTGAAACCTCGTCTCTACTAAAATACAAAACAAAAATTTTGCCAGGCATGGTGGCATGTACCTGTAGTCCCAGCTACTTGGGAGGCTGAGGCAGGGGAATCACTTGAACCCAGGAGGTGGAGGTTTCAGTGAGCTGAGATCACACCACTGTACTCCAGCCTGGCAACAGAGTGAGACTCTGTAAAAAAAAAAAAAAAAAAAAAATTGTAGCTTAGTTTTTTAAGGCCACTTTGAGAATTAATCCATGCAATTACACTTGGGGCTCTCTGAAACTTAGATTTCTCATCTACGAAATGGGAATAAGTCCATCACATAGATAATATGACAGCTAATTGATAATATAAAGGTGTTTAGTACACTCACACATAGGAAGTAATCAATAAATATCCCACCGTGTAAATAGGAGTCAGCATGTGTCCTGAAAGATGCTTTTCCCTGACATTTCTCCTAGTAGCTTCCTTGTGGGTGTTGACTTGAAAACTCAATACCAGTCAGTCTGCTCTGGGTCCCAGGAGGCTGACCTCAGTGGACTGTAATATCTGCCCTATTTTGTCCTTTAACCCCTGGTTGGGTTCAGTGGGCCGGTAAATTATTGAGATAATAATAAGTTGGATCAAGTTGGCAACAGTCATCGGAAGCACATAGCTGTGCCCACAAATAATTTTTCTTTTTACCAAGCTAATCGAAGAAAGGAGAAAGTAGGAGAAGCTGGCATTGGGGGACCCACCTCCTACCAGTAAACACTTTCTCCATAAATGTTTCATTATTTCTCAACCTACCCAATGACTTTTTTTTTTTTTTTTTTTTTTTTTTTTACAAATGAGAAATCTGAGGTTCAGAGACATTAAGACACTTGCCCAAATGTACAAAGAATATTAGTGGAGCCAAGATCCAAATTTAGCCATATTTGACTTGCAATACCACAACCTTTCATTTTTGTGCAAATTTCAGTAGCCTTTGCACCACGAAGTAAGAAGTAGTTGGAGGTGCATCAGTTAAACTGTCCACTGCCCAGGTTCAAGCGGTTCTCCTGCCTCAGCCTCCCAAGTAGCTGGGATTATAGGTATGTGCCACTGCATCTGGCTAATTTTTGTCTTTTTAGTAGAGACGGGTTTTCACCATGTTGGCCAGGCTGGTCCCAAACTCCTGACCTCCTGATCTGCCCACCTCGGCCTCACAAAGTCCTGGGATTACAGGCGTGAGCCACAGCACCCGGATGTCAAGCAGAATCTGACTTGTCACTTGCTTATGTCAGCAGCATTCCATGGTTGAAAGGATGATCACCATGGTGATGGTGATGATGATGATCTTGATGATACACAGATAATACTGATGAGTGCCTCTATGTGACGAGTACTGCTTTGTGCCTTCTGCAAGGACCACTTCCTTGAACCCTCATAATAACCTTTTTTGTGGGTATATATCCTACTAGTCTCCATATTTTACAGTGAATGAGCTGAGGAAACAGAATTTTATTAACTCATCCAAGGTCAACCAGCAGTAAGACTCAAACACGGTTTTACCTTATTCTATGTATACTACCAGTCTCCACATTTTACAGAGTGAGCTGAGAAAACAGAAGTTTATTTACTTATCCAAGGTCAACCAGCAGTAAGGCTGAAACACAGTGTTACCTTATTCTAGAACTGTCTTACTTAACTGTAACCTAATAATGTTTTCAGCAAAGCTGCGTTGGTGTAGAATTCTCAGAAATGTCTTTGGTTTGATTACGTTCATAGTTCTTGACCATATTTGGGTCTATTACAAGTATGCACGGCATTTTGGGGCATAAAATTTCAAAGAAGAAGAGACAGTGATAACTTAATTCTATTGCATGATGCACAACATTGTTAAAGTGAATAAAATTAAAATTCACTTTTCAAATATGTGTAATTGCCAGCCAGGTGCGGTGGCTCACACCTGTAACCCAGCACACTGGGAAGCCAAGGCGGGCAGATCATCTGAGGTCAGGAGTTTGAGACTAGCCTGGTCAACATGGTGAAACCCCATCTCTACTAGAAATACAAAAATTCGCTGAGCATGGTGGTGCGTGCCTGTAATCCCAGCTACTTGGGAGGCTGAGGTGGGAGAATCACTTGAGCCTGGGAGGTGGAGGTTATAGTGACCCAAGATGGCACCACTGCACTCCAGCCTGAGTGACAGAGCGAGACTCAGTCTCAAAAAGAAAGAAATGTGTAATTCTCAAGATTATTAAAAACAAGCTAGAGTAAAGCAAAAAGAAAACTAGAGAGTAAAAGACAGATTGAATGCTT
This sequence comes from Symphalangus syndactylus, assembly GCF_028878055.3. Taxonomy (NCBI): domain Eukaryota; kingdom Metazoa; phylum Chordata; class Mammalia; order Primates; family Hylobatidae; genus Symphalangus; species Symphalangus syndactylus. Next base: position 123,414,899 of record NC_072435.2, read on the forward strand.
GTAACAGCACTGGATCAAAAAGAACTGGGCTGGTCCCCAGGACAGCTTTTGCTACATCCCTGCTCTGCCTTTAAGAAATGCAAATCCAGAAAATGTTAGCACCTCAGTTCTTTTATTTGTAAATGAATGTGCCTGCCTAACCCACTTTACAAAGTTATTAGGAGTGTAAGACCAAAGACACAAGATATGAATGCACTCATTGGTAAGAAAAAAAACAAAAGTTGGATAGTAAAATTCACACACAAAATTGTAATATGCTGTGACACGTTGCAGTGAAACATGAACGTGTACAAAACCCAGGAGCTCATGAAAGCAGAGAAAGAGGACTTTAGTGTCAGAATGGCAGGACAAGGCAGCAGAACCAGGTTCCAATTAATGAGAGCTGCTGCTTCTGCTTAGCTCAAATCGAACTATCCAAGTATGCAGAGAAGGAGAATAGAAAGTAAATTTTGGAATGAGGCCAGTATTTAAATCCTAGCCCTGGCATAGAGGATACCTGCTTGTTCAGATAACTCCGGGACCAGATGTCTCAGCAGGACAAAGAATCTCTAATCCTTAGTCACAGGCTCAGAATCAGGATAGTGGTCCTGCAAGAGCTGAGATTGGGTTTCTGCCATTCTTGAGGAATGGGAGTTCAGAAGGAAACAAAGACAAGATATACAACTAAAACTAAAATCACCTTGGGAATTTTTCCTCAATCTGGGTGTGATAGCTGAGATCCACACCCACCTTAATATGAAGGTCTTGATGTGCCATCCAATGTTCTTGATGTGATTTGATGACGTGAGTTTTCTTAAGTATCTGAAGTCATGTGTCCTTGGTTTCTGTGTCATGGTGCCTCAAGCTCTAGAAGAAACGAATTGGTAATTTTTAGCAGGAGAAAAAAATGTGTCTTTCAACAAAATAAAAAAGGACCTGCATAGAACTAAATGCTTTCCTTCATCGTCTTTTTTTCTTTATTTCTGGTGAGCCATTTAGGAAGTATTCTGTGATTGCCTTAAGCCCCAATCCCCTAGCACTTCTTTGTGAAGCATACTCTAAGGTAGGGTCAAGTGAGGCGAAGATAACTGTGTTTTATTGTGATTATGATTGCTGCTTCCATAAAGCCAAACAAAGCACCCTGTCCTTTATAATTATAGCATGGTCATAAAAGAGCATCTTAAATGAAGAAAACACTATCACCCATTTCAACTCAGATGAAATTTTATGTTGAGAATTAGCGTCACCAGGATTTATCTCAATCGAACTATAAAAGAATCAAACATTCAAAGAATAAACCCAAGCATTAATCTGTGGAGATCCTTTGTTCTTCTTCTTTTTCTGAAAAAAATGTTTAGTTTGAGTTGAGATGAGAAAAGAAGAGAAATAGAAAGCCATCGGTATTTGCACCCTCAATCCATCACACAGGAGACGTTTCAGGGAAGAAGATCGTTGTCAAGGATGCAGTAACAGTAGATTTAAGTGTGGAGTGTGGCTTCTAATTGACTGGAAGGACATACTTCTGGTTGAAATGTTGACAGCCAGAAGCAGAGCATATTTTCTCTCTTTTTCTTTTCCTCTGCCATAGCCACCAACAATTTCCATGTGGGGCTGCAACATCAGCTTAGTTCACTGAGTGACGTGGCGAGCAGACAGCAGATAACCCATGAGGACCCACAGTGTGATCAGTGAATAAATCTCAGAGGTTTAAGTCACAGAGATTCTGAGCTTGTTTGTTGCCATATCATTACTTAGTCACTATTTCTCCAACATTTGAAGGATTGCTAAAACCCATCTCTGGGCTCAACTCCCCAACATTGCAGTATAGTAGGTCTTGTGTTGGGGCCCAAAATTTGCATTTCTAACAGGATCCCATGCAATGCTGATGGTGCTGATCATCTGAATTATCTTTGAAAAGCACTTACTATTCTATTCTGATTGAGACATGTCCCAAATTAGACACCCAGTCGATTGAAGCTTTTCTCATTACTGCCATCCTTATTATCACCATCATTATCATCTCCCTCATCACCTGTGATCTCTATTTCTAGATGGAACCATCAGGGACATTGAAATGACTTATCTCCTTGATTTACAAAAAAAAATATTAGTTTAGCATTAACTTTTCTCTCCACTAATTTCAAAGTGGTCTCATAACCTGAATAAGGGACCTGCTAATATGAAGGAAATAATACTAACAGTAGACTATGCTTAGTATTATTACTCAACTTCTGTCAATGTCCTTTGAATAGTAATTAATTTTAATCCCAGAAGAAGTGAGAACTGCATTTCAGGAAGAGAAGCAGAAAAGCAAATTACCTATTAGTATCAAAAATACATTTAAAAATAACACTAAAAATATATCTAAAAATATTGAATTAATAAGTCCTTAATCTAGAAATTAGAGGATATGATTTTAAGACAATTGATTTGCCCAGATTTTGTTCATAAAGAAAAAAGTATAAATACATACAGTGAAAATATCAAACAATGCTCCTGGAAAACTAAGGAAAGCTGAGAACCCAAGAGAATTCTGAGAAGTGAAGATTATCCGAGAGCATTTAACACATAAAATATAAACACAGCAACTCTCTCCCCCACTGTATTCATCCGTTCTCACTCTGCTATGAAGAAATACCCGAGACTGGGTAATTTATAAAGAAAAGAGGTTTGATTGACTCACAGTTCCTCATGGCTGGGGAGGCCTCAGGAAACTTACAATCATGGCAGAAGGCACATCTTCACAGGGTGGCAGGAGAGAGAATTAGAGCCAAACGAAGGGGGAAGCCCCTTATGAAACCATCAGAGGCCAGGCACAGTGGCTCATGCCTGTAATCCCAGCACTTTGGGAGGCTGAGACAGGAGGATCGTGAGGTCAGGAGATCGAGACCATCCTGGCCAATATGGTGAAACCCCAGACGTGGTGGCACACACCTGTAATCCCAGCTACTCAGGAGGCTGAGGCAGGAGAATCGTTTGAACCAGGGAGTCAGAGGTTGCAGTGAGATGAGATGGCACCACTGCACTGCAGCCTGGGCGAGAGAACGAGACTCTAAAAAAAAAAAAAAACACACACACACACACACATCAGGTCTTGTGAGAACTCACCCACTGTCATGAGAAAAGCATGGGGGAAACTGCCCCCATGATTCGATTACCCCCCACTGGGTCCCTGCAAGGACATGAGAGGATTATGGGAACTACAATTCAAGATGAGATTTGGATGGGGACCCAGCCAAACCACAGCAACCACCTTTTTTCTCTGCAGTAGGCCTCCCTGTTCCCACACCTTCATTAAGACAGCTGCCTCCAGGGGTTGGAGGTAAGAACGTCATTGCCAGATTCACTGATTCCCTCAGTGTCTCTGCAGCAACCAGAATTTCCTGGGCATTTTCACTTGAGTTTTCTCACACCAGGATTCCAAGGATTAGAGGTTTGAATGGCTGTAGCTGTGAAAAGTGGGAAGCAAGAATAAAGTATATTATCTGGCCCTAAATTGACCATATTTTCACATTAGTTTTCTAGCATTGTTTTATACATAAACACACCACCATAATAAAATATATTAATCTTTAATAGAGTAGTATTTCTTGTACCTATAAAGCTGTTACTAAATCAATAATGTATCTACTTTCTATTAGCCTTCCCTGAAGCTAAGAATCCTGGAAATCAGCTAATATTCATTGACACAGGGGATGGTACACAATCATTCAGCAATTCTCAGATAGAGTACTTTATTCTGCATTTCATGGGAAAAGGTGCTGGGGCCCAAAGTGTTGATTAACTTTTCCAGACTCCCATGTCTAATGGGTCATAGAGACAAAGGCATTGCAGAGCTCAGAGTGACGCATGGGCCTGAGGTTCCTGACAGGTTGGTTTCACTCCACGCCGGAGATTCCCATGCAACCTTTCCTCCACTGCATGGACCAGCTGATCCACATGTCCTAAGAGGGCTTTCTCAGTGACAGAATCAGCAAACCCCAAAGATCTGAAAGTCCGCCTTCAGAACTGACCTGTGTGTGACCAGGCATGTGGCTCACACCTGTAATCCCAGCACTTTGGGAGGCCGAGGTGGGTGGATCACTTAAGGTCAGCAATTCAAGACCAGCCTGGCCATCATGGTGAAATCCTGACTCTACTAAAAATACAAAAATTAGCTGGGTCTGGTGGCCGGCACCTGTAATCCCAGCTACTCAGGAGGCTGAGGCAGGAGAATCACTTGAACCTGGGAGGTAGAGGTTGCAGTGAGCGGAGTTCTCACCATTGCACTCCAGCCTGGGCGATACAGTGAGACTGTGTCTCAAAAATATAAAAATCAAAAGAACTGGCCTGTGTGCAGCCCACATTCTGTGCTCTGTCTACAAACCAGGTCCTTTTCTATAATTAGCCAATGATTGGAAGAGAACCAGTGTTCCTCAAAATTTTGAGAAAGGTAAACAACCCTTAAATAATAGATCTATTAGTGTAATTAGTTAATTCTTCTTCATGTTCAATTGGCAAGCTAGGAAGCCAAATAGAGCTAATTGTAAATGTGTGTTTGACAAATAAAAGGCTGAGTGGTTAGTTAATTAAAATACCCAAGGACAAGCATTGCCGGAGCGTTGCGCTCCTCGTGAAGGAAGCGGGAGGAGGCGTTGGGAGTGGGCAGAGCAGCCTCTGTGCTGCCAGGAACAAGGCAGCTGCATGGATGCACCATGGGAACCTCTGCAGGACTCTCTTGTGCACACACGGTGATGATGACTGATCACAGTGGCGGAAACTCGTGTCCCAAAAGTCGTGCAATGTCTCAGCTAGCAGGGGCACCCAGTACCATCTCCAGAAGCTCCACTGTTTCAGCTTGGGGTCAAAGGCTTAGAGAGGAAGCATGAACTCCCAAGGTCACCTGAGGACTCTGTCTCAAAGACAAACATAGAACCTAGGGTCAAGGGCTCCACAACCAGTTCCCCATCCATCACTATTAAGTACTTATTATGCACTTAGTATCTTGCAATGTTTCACACAAGGAAACTTGGTTGTTTCCCTTAGGAAACAATTACTTATTCATTTATTTAGCAAGTGCTTATTTAAATTCTACTATGTGTGAAGTGTCAAACAGCAGAAAGCCAGACTCTTGTTTAAAATGTGAGACATAATTTGGGCTGGGTACAGTGGCTCACGCCTGTAATCCCAGCACTTTGGGTGGCTGAGGCGGGTGGGTCACCTGAGGTCAGGAGTTCGAGACCAGCCTGGCCAACATGATGAAACCCCGTCTCTACTAAAAATATAAAAATTAGCCAGGTGTGGTTGTGTGTGCCTGTAATCCCAGCTACTTGGGATTACAGGCACAGAGAATGTAGCCTGTAATTCTCTCTGTAAATCTCTGGCTGAAGCCAGAGAATCACTTGAACCCAGGAGGCAGAGGTTGCAGTGAGCCAAGTTTGTGCCACTGCACTCCAGCCTCGGCGACAGAGTGAGACTCTATCTCAAAAAAAAAAAAAAAAAAAAAAAAAAGTAAGACATATTTTATGCATACAACTGTTGCAGGGGAGGGAGATTTCAGTATCAACTGAGTTCAACTTCAGTGATACAAAAGGCAGGAGGCTTTTAAAATTCCAGGGTGTGTGAAGTGAAAAGTACAGAAGGATATCAAGGGGAGCACTGGACGTGATTAGGCCACCCGTGTTGGCTAAATGGCACTTATCCGAGTTAGGCTCCTACCCTCCCACAGGACCCAGGAGACAGAGGCCCTGTCTTTACGACTGTGTTTCAAAGGGATGGCTTCCAGGTCCAGGAGAAAGATGCTTCTAGGTTGAAAACCTGGGAGAAGGCCGGGAGAAGATTTACATCCTTAAAAGAGCAGAGATAGAATTTACAATGGCAAGTTTTCTCAAGTGAATGGCTTGAGTAAAGAAAGGCAGGGGCGTATAGTCAGGACTTGGCTGGGACAAGCAGGGACTCTTTCAGCAGTCTTGAGCTTCCTCAGGGAAGAACTTAAGAGGGTGGGGCCTGGGCACGGTGGCTCACGCCTGTAATCCCAGCACTTTGGTAGACTAAGGCAGGCGGACTGCCAGAGCTCAGGAGTTCGAGACCAGCCTGGAGAACATGGTGAAACCCCGTCTCTACTAAAATACAAAAAAATTAGCCGGGCATGGCGGCATGTGCCTGTAGTCCCAGCTACTCGGGAGGCTGAGGCAGGAGAATTTCTTGAACCTGGGAGGTGGAGGTTGCAGTGAGCTGAGATCACGCTACTGCACTCCAGCGTGGGAGACAGAGTGAGACTCCGTCTCTAAAAAACAAAAAAAGAGGGCGGGGTTGTCATCCTAGGGACCCAGACTTCAGCTCATAGAAACAACGCTAGTGCTTGCTCAAGCCTCTTGGGGCAAGGATGGACAAAATTGTTCATGCTGAGTCTGTAATTCTCATAGGCCTCGTCTAGAAAAGGCTCAGAGAAGCCTGACTAAAGTTTGGTCAAGGAGAGAGTCTTTGTCCTAAGAACTGTGTATAAAACCATGAAGGAAACAGAGAATCATGACCTTATAGCGTTTATATAATAATGATGGAGCTTATTACATCCAATTCAGTTTCATCATAGATAAATTTAACTTACTCAAATTCACCTTTGTGTGTGTGTTGCCCGGGGAGAGAGGGAAACGGGGAGGTGGGGGAGAGAGAGAGAGAGAGAGAGATTTTGAGAGAAGGTGGAAACCAGCTAAATCGCTTTGGTAAATCAGTCAATGGTTCCATTGAGTGTTTGCCTCCAAAGCCAAGTGGGAAAAGAAAAACTAAAATCTAGCACTGAGGGTTTGCTTCAGTCCAAAAGTCTCAGCATCTGAGCATCTCATTCTACTGCCTATGATTCTAGTGTTTGAAGATTCAAAGCTTTTTATAATCTATCCGTTCAATGTAAGCCAACAGCTTCTCCTAGCGTCCAACACAGAGACGGCCATCTGTTCCCATGCTCATGGGGACTGTCCATGGGGAATTTTCCAAGAGCCAGTTCACAGGTCTTTAAAGTGGCAACTTCCTGTATCAATTTGGGCCCCGAGAAGACAGGATGTCATTCACAGAAAGTGTAGTGAAAATAATTTAACAAAGGGCCTATTTACAGAGAACCTGGGAAGGGTTAGAGAGTCAAGGACTGTCAAGCCACCTTTCAGGACCTGGAAGGTATAGAAAGTCTCCATCATGCTCAGGATCAAGTCGGGGGAAAAGGCATTTGGGAGGCAAGTACCTGGGAAGATGCGCTGCCCACCGTAACTGTGGCTGTGCAGAGCCACTGGCAGGACTCACGTGAGGCACAAAGGAAATGGGAGAATGAATTATCCAAGTTTTCTCCTCCGCTAGTCAACGGCAATGTCTGAAAAGCTGAAGGCCCAGGTTCAACATGGAGAGACTGCGTTATTCAGCAATGCTGTTAGCACTCAGTCAGCCCAGCCTGGCCTCACCACGTGGATCTGATTTCCTCTTGGCTGCATTAGTTCAGGCAAGCTGGCTCCATGTGGAGGCATTTACGTCCTATCAGCTTAACAACCACAGCAGAAGGCAGGGAGTGGGGGAAGGGAGCTGGGGGGGGAAGGAAGAGCGAGATTGATTTTGAGATTAAACCTCTTTCTCACCAAGTTTGGCCAAAGTCCAGGTTTGTATCTCACCAGAGGGACTTGGCCACATGTCCCTTTCTGTCACAGTCCCCTGCCTACTGGTTGAGCCTGGAAACTGTGTCCTTCCCCGGAGGTCTGAGTCTAGGTCACTAAATGTCTGGAGGTGGCAGCTCTACGCAATTCAGGATGCTGCCAGGAGGAAAGTGGTGACAGAGGCTGTGCAGGAAAAATAAAAATAAAAATACTTCCACTCAGGTCCTGCAAATCCACAGCAGCTTGGGTCTCTATATCCATTCGTGTAACTGTTGCACATAAAGCTTGTATCCTAGGAATGTGGGGAGACTCTTCATGACCATTTTCAGAATCCACCTGGATAAATTCCATCTGCATTAGGATCTTTCCCCCAGTGTAGATGGTTTGAATGACTGTCATTCCCCAAACGGGGAATTCAGTATGGTTTCTGGAACATAACAGCGTGCAGTTCTTCACAGATAATATTCAATCAATGAGTAAATACACTACAAAACATCTTTCTTCTACTATGTTTATGTTTAGCAGCCTGAACTAATCAGAAGGAAACTCACTTAAAACAAGAACTGACTTCTTTTTGTGAAGGATCATGAAAGTTTTGAGCATTGCATCAGAATGCAGATATTTAACCTCTTCTGTCTAACTTATTTCTCAGGAAAGATTTATAGAATGTAAGAAAAGGTGATTAAGATGACAGTGTTGTTTTTTTTTTATTAGACACAGCCATGCCTAAACCTTAAATCCAAGATCTTTCTCTTAATATTTTTGCATCCGTATAATCCACCTCCTCTATATGTTAATAAATACCTTCTCTAAGAGGGAAGGTGGGAGGGAGGAAAAGAAGAAGGGAGAGAATAAGATAAATTGTGTAAAAAGGTATAATCATGACTCTCATACAGATATAAGATGAACATATTTCAACCATATCAATTAAATCACTAATCAATGAGAAAGCCAGCAAGAGGCAATAACTGGTTCACAGGAGAATCTAAAGACACACAGATAAACCCACCAGGAATGGTGAAATAAATATGCTTCATAGGTTAAAAAAAAAAAAAACCGTCAAAACTAGTCAATATCTATGTAATAATCAACTGACTCTCCTTCACACAAAAGTTGCATTTTTATGGACAAGAATAATTTGCATTACTGTAAGTATTCTACAATTTACAGAGCTATAAATTAGCTGAAAAACAATGAAAGGGAGAAAGACCCCTGATATGGTTTAGATCTGTGTCCCCACCCAAATCTCATGTCAAATTGTGATCCCCAGTGTTGGAGGTGAGGCCCTGTGGGAGGTGACTGGATCATGGGGGTGGGTTCTCATGAATAGCTTAGCACCATCCCCCTTGATGGTGTTCTCCTGACAGAGTCCTCATGAGATCTGATTGTTTAATAGTGTGTAGCACCTCCCCCGTCTCTCTCTTGCTCCTGCTCTGGCCACGTGAGATGTGCCTGCGTCCTGTTTACCTTCTGCCATGATTGTAAGCTTCCTGAGGCCTCTTCAGAGGCAGAAGCCGCTATGCTTCCCGTGCAGCCTGCAGAACCATGAGCCAACTAAATCTCTTTTCTTATAAATTACCCAGTCTCAGGTATTTCTTTATAGCAGTGCAGGAACAAACTAATACAACTACCACAGAATCAAATAACTCAACATTGCCTAGTTTCCCACCAAAGGTATCCAGTCATCTTTTTTATCTTTTTCAAAGTCACTCATGATTTTTCCCCAATTCAATTATTTTCCTAATTCACAATATATAGAATTAAGATAAAAACAGGACTTTTCTCATAAGACTGCTGTGTTGATCAAATAAGAGACAGCAAGTAAAATCCTTAGCCTGCAGCCTGGCATCTCACAAGCCCCTAATAATTATTACTATTCATGATTACTCTTTTTAACTAAAACCATGATCATGACACCATTTAGGTGCTTTTTTGGAATTGTCATAAACTTTTGAAATTATAACTTCCCAATAACAAAGATGTCTTAAAATATGAACAACTATTTTCTGAGAAAGACAGATGGAAATAAGTATAACGAATCATTCTGAGAAATCAGAGATAAATTTCACATGGCCTGTTCCTAAAATAGCCTATAAGGTGGAGAGAGAAATCACAAGACAAACTGGCCAGGAGGGTTTGGGACCAAGGTGGTGGAAATTAAGCAGAGATACAGATGCAAATAGAATTCACAAAAAACAAGGACAGATGAGAACCAAGACTGTCAGGAGATCTAAACTCTGGTAGATCAAATATTTCTATGTCTGGAATCTCTACTACAACAAGAGAGACTGGCTGCATGAAATCTACATTCCAACAGGATGGAGTTGTTGAAGGCTCAGGACGAGAGCACGCATTGAAGTCACTTGCCTGGTTCAGGAAGACGTTTCAGTTCTCCACCCCTGGGTAAGACACTTGGGTATAAAGAGTGATTAGGTGTGTTATATAGGGAAAGGTAAAATCAGGAATCAGGCTTGGCGAGTTAGTTGGAGAAGATGATTTCCCTGACCAAGATCTTCCTGAACTTCTCAATAGACCCGCTACCTAACTTCGCAGTGGAATAATAGCTCATCATCATCGTAATCACCTTGCTTGTGCTCAGTCTAAGGCTGATCTGTGTGACTGACTCCTCCCCTGGATTCTGTAATTATTACAAAGCAGCAGCTTGTATCAAGTACTCACATGTTCTTTCTTCTAATAATCATCATCATACGTTTTACGGCACATTTTGGCAAACCCTGTACCTAACCAAGTGTGAAAGAGAAAATCATTATGTGTCTACAGACTATTGTCATATATTATTTTATTTAACAACATATTTTCCAGGAATTAGTTAATACAAGGAGACATACAATGCACATATTTTTAGAAATCAAATGTTTAGGGGGAAGTTTGTCTTATTACTGCTTGATTTCTGGCTGTTCCACACTTTCCATTTTATTGTCCTGAAAGATGGTTTCTGTACCCAACAGACAGAAGATGCTTTTCCCAAAGTTCATGTAGGTAAAATGCCTTATGAGAAAATGTGAATTATTTATTCAGAATCTAGTGGGAAACTTAACTCAGGCTTGTCATAAAATTGAGTTTAGATATGTGCTGGAATAAATGCTATTCAGAATGCATCAAATATTGTACCTGGGCTTTACAGTATTTTATTGTACACTTAAATATTTGTTAACAGAGTGGATCTCATGTTATGTGTTTTTACCAGAAGAAAATAAAATTTAAAAACATATTCATTGTGTGCCTACTATGTGCCGGTCACCATGGAACTCAGTGGTGGCAAACAACATAGGAAAACTCCTGCTTTTAATTGGGGATTGCCTAAGTTGGACCACAGTCAAACACACAGGCAATTAAATGGCAGTATGATCAGTGTTGTGAGCGAGTCAAGAAACTCAGACATTATAGCACAGGCAAAAGCCAGAATATCCAGGGTGGAAAGATATTCCTTAGAATTTAATCTGAAGTCTCAGGGCAATTCAAAGTAGGCCAAGCAAACAAAGTAGAGGGAGGTCTTCAGGCAGATACAACACAGAGGTACACGCATATAGAGCAGATGTTTCACAGGCTGCCACTGCCCATTCCAGTTTGCTCTGGCCACCTTCTGGCTGACAGTACTCTCAGTTCTCTGCCTCTCTCCTGCTCCTCTCAAGCTGCTGAAAGCTGCCCACCCACAGGGCAGGCCAGACAAACAGAGGAATTATTGCCTCCCTGCTCCTTCCTAACCCTCAACCATTGACTTTTTGAGAATCTAATTTCCAACCTTTTTACACCCCTTGACTTCAGTGTGACGTTATGACTTGCTTTGGTCTACAGAATAAAGTGGACTGACAATGCAACCTTAATGCACCCAGGTGTCAGGAGATCTTGAATGTTTCTGCTTCCCCTCTCAGTATTCAGCCTCCAACATGAACCTAAGCCTGGGCCAGGCCACTCTGGAAACAAGACCGTGGGCAGCAGAGCTGGAAGTCCCAGCTGAGGTTCCACCATATCAGCCAACCATTCAGTAAATCCCTTACAGACATGTGAATGGGCCTCAGAAAAGACCAGAAAAATCATTAAGCTAATCCCAGTCAGGATAGGCAAAACTCAATTTTGGAGTCATTTGTTATACAACATTACTATGGTGACTGCTAGCTCATACAAAGCATTTCATTATTTTCATCAGACTTGCTGAACATTTGGGGGTTGTGGCAATGAACTATATGCTGCACATTCTGGAGCCAACTATGTGTCCTAATTTTCCCCTCTCTCCACTCATTCTTTCCCCTTCTTGTTGCCCCTATTAAATGACTTCCCTCTCATCTCTTAGCCAATCAGAGAACATATTTGGACTACGCATACTTCCCAAATCACATAGATGCTAAAATAACTGACAGTATATGAGGGAGTCAAATATATAGTACACTGTGAAGTATACTGCATGTTTTCATAGAACACACACAATAATAGTTAACACCACTATTACTAATAATAGTTAACACTATTATTACATAGAATAACACACACAATAATAGTTAACACTACTACTATTACTAACACTACTATCACAGAGACTGTGCTTAACATGTGTAGAACAAATTGCTCATTGCTCCCATGGCCTCATGCAATGTATCATGTAGTTCCAAATAGTTTCCAATATGTTGATTAAAGCAATCCACCTAGCAGGCTTCCTCCATTAACAGAACAGTGTATACATTCAACATTGATATGCAACTGTTTCTATAAACTGTTCAATAATCCAGACTGCCTTTCTTCATTGCCCTGAAGAAAGGCAGATCAAACAAATTGGTTGTTTGATCATTTATCTTGGCTAATCTTTAAAGGACTGCTTGGCTCTCCTCTCTCATATTTCTAAAGGACTCACATGGTATTCAGAAGGAGGAAGCCAGCACCATTCATGTATGATGTTTATCATCAGTTGGAGCAAATTATGTAGCTGGAATTCATCAGTAGACAATGTTCTTATTCATCCAGAGAAAATCTTCATCAGCCTATACTTCACTGTGCCTTTTTAACGAGTGACATCAATTAAACTCAGATTTCTCTCTGAAGGACTGCTTGGATTTTTGTTTTGTTTTGTTTTGTTTCAATTCTGGTCCTCAATAGAAGAAAATTCAGTCTCCCACGGTGATTAACAGTGAGATGGTTAATGCTCTCCAAACCCACAGTACCTTCCAACCAGCTTTTCCGTGTTTATTCTGTATGGGTTTTTCATCAGGCTGTGATATACCCTTGAGGATTGAGGAAGAAACTGGTACTTAAACACAGTCACCCTAGAAAGGCCTAGAATAAGATGAGGTGGAGCCTGTACTCTCCATTGTTTCATGCCAAGGGTCAGAAATGAGTGACTCACAGAGGTCATCTGATATCATTTCTTTTTTCCTTCTTGCTGATGGTTCAGACATCTCACAGGGGATTGGACTGGCTGCTGGTTCTATGGGGAAGTCAAAGAGAACTAAGAAATCCCTCTTGCTGAGAAATCATGGTAGAAAATAAAGCTATCAACTGAATTTACAATCACATGATCTGGCCAGGCATGTTGGCTCACATCTGTAATCCCAGCACATTGGGAGACCGAGGCGGTCAGATCACCTGAGATCAGGAGTTTGATACCAGCCTGGCCAATATGGGAAAAACTCCATCTCTACTAAAAATACAAAAATTAGCCAGGTGTGGTGGCACATGCCTGTAGTTCCAGCTACTCAGGAGACTGAGGCAAGAGAATAGCTTGAACCTGGGAGGCAGAGATTGCAGTGAGCTGAGATCGCACCACTGCAGCGACTGGGAGAGAGTGTCTAAAAAATAATAATAATAACCAGGTGATCCGTACTTCCTGAATTCACCCACATTCTGTGTCCTTCTGTGCATGGCTCTTCCCCATGGGACAATCATACATGCTCAACCTCTTGAACTCAAGTATGTGCAAGCTCTTGTCCGTAAAACACGAGCCACAATAACTTTGGTCACTTTCAGCAGACGCTTTTAGAAATAAATTGTGTTTTCCCACGTCCTCTTTTTTTATCTGGCACGATGCCCAGAAATGAGCCAGGTAGTGACTGCACTGTTATCCTGGGTCCCAGAGAGAAAAAGATGTTAGGTGAAGCCACAGTGATTCACAGTGGACATGCAATGGAAGGGATAATTAAGCTTTTTCTATTGTAAACATTTAACATTTAAGATTTGTGGGAAATTTGTTGTACAGCAAAACCTGGCTTATCCTGACTGACAAAATGGATAAACATACAAAGAATGGATAATTTTAATTCTGTCCAGTCAACATTTTGTGCTATGAACTCTTTGACCCCTTCTCTTTCCCCAATGCTTTGTGTTCTGCTTCTATGATTTTATGCCTATAGCTGTATCTATCATCTACATATGTCATACATATACTTAATGTATGTGCAAATAGAGAAAGGCAAATCAAAACAGCGAGAATTCGTCTCACCACAGTTAAAATGACTTATACCCAAAAGACAGACCATAACAAATGTTGGCAAGGATATAGAGAAAAGAGAAGCCTCTTACACTGTTGGTGGAAATGTAACTTCATACAACCACTATGGAGAACAGTTTGGAGGTTCCTCAGAAAGCTAAAAACAGAGCTATCATATGACCCAGCAATCCTACTGCTGGGTATATACCTGAAAGAAAGGAGATCAGTATATTGAAGAGATATCTGCACTCCCAGTTGGTTGCAGCGCTGATAACAAGTTATTTGGAAGCAACCTAAGTGTCCACCAACAGATGAATGGATAAAGACAATGCAGAACTTCTAATACACAATGAAGTACTATTTAACCATAAAAAAGAATGAGATGCTGTCATTTGCAACAACAGGGATAGAACTGAAGGTCATCGTGTTAAGTGAAATGAGCCAGGCACAGAAAGACAAACATTGCATGCTCTCACTTACTTGTGGGATCGAAATATAAAGAACAATTAAACTCATGGACATAAAGAATAGAAGGATGGTTAGCAGAGGCTGGGAAGGACTGGGGGGTTTTGGGGGAGGTGAGGATGGTTAATAGGTACAAAATAGAAAGAATGAATAAGACCTACCCTTTGATAGCACAACAGGGTGACTATACTCAATAATAACTTAATTGTACATTTTTAAATAACTGAAAGAGTATAATTGGATTGTTTGCAATACAAGGGATAAACGTTTGAGGGGATTTCTCCATGCTGTGATTATTATGTATTGCCTGTCTCATGTACCCCATAAATATATACACCTACTACATACTACAAAAATTTAAAATTTAAAAAATGTATTTGCAAATACCTACATGCGCATATATATGCAAGTAGGTATTTGCGATATGTGTGCAAATACATAGTTGTATATATATACAAATATATATGTGTATATATAAATATTTATATATCAGTGTGTATGTATGTGTAAATGTATTAGGATGGTGCAAAAGCAATTGCAGTTTCTGCCATTAAAAGTAATTAAGAGTAATGGCAAAAATTGCAATTATTTTGTGCCACCCTAATAAGATGCATAGATGTTGACAGCGAGCTAGAGCTATGATGTCGGTTTAGGGGTAACTGTACCACAGTTAGGTGGGTACATTTGCAGAAAGAGATGGCTGCAGGTAGGTGGACATGCCTTGCCCACTCTGCGTCCGCAGATCCCATCCACACACCTCATACCTATTGGCTTGCAGTAAATTCTTATTGAACAAACAGATGAACACTAGACTGCTGGGCTCTACCAGGACCTAGAGCTAGATATGCATATGCATGAGTGGGAGCTTGCTCCAGGAAGCATGCTCTTCCCTGTTCTTCCTTCTTGGCACATTGCCTGATGACCCTGGAAATTTATTAATGTTTGATGAATATTTATAAAAACTGCCACTTCAATTAAAATATAAAATCCCTGAGCTAAATTAATTGAGGTGAGAAAAAAAAAAAAAACCTCACTTGCTTCCTAGAAGATAACAAATGAGGAGCAGAGGTCGTCTTTGCACTGAAGAATTTTCAGAGCCACAGAAAACTCTTCAGCTGTTAAAGATTTAGGGAACTTGAAAGCATCGCTAAACCAACAGGCTTTGAAAACAGTTTCCACCTTGGCTTGCTTGGCTAAGTCACCAGGGAATAGGACAGGGTTTAAATGAACAACCTTGCAGGACCTTGTTAAACAGACTGCCGTTTTTCCAAATGCCACAGGGTCATTCCATCAGCACCCAGGGAGCCACCTCTTCCTTTACTCAATTCCTCTGAAACACCTGGTGCACAAGGAACCTCATTCTCTGACCTCACAGTATCACATCATTTTAGCCCCAGCACAGAACGCAACACTTACCGCCAACTTACCTCCTCAAACATCTGTTGTTGATGGAGAAACAAGATGCAAGTATTCATAGAGGAGGGAAGACTGGATTATTTTGGAAGAAGACTTTTTTTTTCAACATCCCGTGGCTGTTATGTTGATTACCTTGGTTAAAATATTTCTCCTTGTTGTAAGAGCTGAACTGTGAAAATGAGTAACTCAGAAAGGAAGAGGAAACTGCAGGTGCCGTTGGGACAGATGGGGTGTGGAGCTCAAGATTTCGGAATTGTGTTCTTCAAGAAACTAAATCTGTCCTGGTTTGGGACAAATGAAGGAACGTGAGAGCAACTGGACATGGGCACATTAGGAACAAGAGGAGTTCTGTTTAATCCTTTTCAAACAGAAGCTACTGTTTCCTCTGAAGGGAATTTCAACAGGATTTCTGAAGCGTCCGGTTTATTCTGTCTGGACAGTGCAGAGCTCTAAGCCAAGGCCCAATTATAGAAATCAGCTCCCCAAAGCACATATTAAGCACTAGGGGAAGGGGCTGAGTTTTAAACAGAGATCCCCATAAAAAGAGAATTAGTTCCCACAGAGCCAATTCAAGACCCAACATAGTCAAGACCACAGGCATGAGGAAATTCTGTCCTGACAATTGGTCACCACATCTATATATACAAATAAAACCAGCAATTACACCTTTTCTTCAGGGATGATGAACAAGTCTAACTGTGTGTGTGTGTGTGTGTGTGTTGTTTTTGTTTTTTGGGTTTTTTTAGACAGAGTCTCACTCTGTTGCCCAGCTCACTGCAACCCCCGCCTCCTGGGTTCCAGTGATTCTCTTGCCTCGGCCTCCTGAGTAGCTGGGATTACGGGTGTCTACCACCATGCCTGACTGATTTTTGTATTTGAGTAGAGACAGGGTTTCACCATGTTGGCCAGGCTGCTCTTGAACCCCTGACCTCAGCTGATCCACCCACCTCTGCCTCCCAAAATGCTGGGATTACAGGCCTGAGTCACCACCGCACCAGGAGCAATCTAACTTTCAAGTTCAGAGTGACTGCTCACGAATAGGGTGAACAACTGGGTTTACCAGTAAAGTGACCATATATTCCAGTTTATTTGGTACAGTTGCATTTTAGGGGACTGTTTTCCTGATGTAATAATAAGAGTGACTCCTTTTGCTTTCGAAGAGTCCTGGTCTGGACCACAAATTATATGTTCACTCTACTTATGTGCCAATTCTGTTTTTTTTTTTTAATTTCAACTTTTATTTCAGATACAGGGGGCACATGTGCAGACTTGTTACACAGGAATATACATGTGTGATACTGACATTTGGAGGGTAGATTCCATCATGCAGGTAGTGAACATTGTACCTGATAAGTAGTTTTTTAACCCACTGCCCTCTCCCTCTACCCTCTAGCAATCCACAGTGTCTGTTGTTCACATATTTATGCCCATGTGTGCTCAGTGTTTAGCTCCAACTTATAAGTGAGAACACACAGTATTTGGTTTTCTGTTCCTGAGTTAATTTGCTTAGAATTATGGCTTCCGGCTCCATCCAGCCACTGTGAAAAGCAGTCTGGAGATTTCTTAAAGAGCTTAAAACAGACCTACCATCCATTTGAGCCATCCCATTACTGGGTATATACCCAAAAGAAAATAAGTCATTCCTCCAAAAAGACACATGCATTCCCATGTTCACTGCTATGTTATTCACAATGGCAGAGACATGGAATCAACCCATGTGCCCATCGGTGGTAGATTGAATAAAGAAAACGTGGTACACATATACTGTGGAATACTATGCAGCCATAAAAAAGAATGAATGCTAGCTCTTTGCAACTAATTCACCTTTTAAAAAGGGGAAAGGGGAGGGGAAATAGAGTCGCTGTGAACCATCCTTGGTGCTGCCTGACAGCCACATGCTCTGTAGCTTTCTAAGGATTCTCTAAACTACAAAGGTTTCCATTACCACTGCCCATTAGGAAACATTGAGCTTGAGTTTGGCAGGCGCAGGTGTCTTTCCTACCTCTAAGCAATGTAAAGGGGAGTTGAGGAAAACACGTTACCCCCATTTTCCTCAAACTCCAGCTGTTACAGTCATAATTTTGGCCTTATCCCTGTACCTCCTTAAACCACTTTTATAAATTTTGCAATATTTTTAAAATACCTGTCCTATTCATGAAATATTTTTTAAATAGATCCACATTAATTGATTAGTTTTCAAGATATTTTATATTATCTTATGAATAGAAAATTAGAATTGCTTGTCATAAACCAAAGTTAAGAGGAACATCAAGCCAGGGAAAATGTGGTGACATTATTAAATCACATCCTGAGACTGATCCATGTCAATGGTTCTTGAAATGAGACAGGCTGTAGTCCCGATAAAAGGGGGATTATAAAGTATTCAAGTGATGTTAACAATAACTTCCTAATGTTAAACTGTTTTAATACTCTGCACTGAAAAAGTAATGGGGACCACTGTATGATTAAATGTTACTCAATGACACAATCATGGACCAATAATTACCTCAAATAAAACCAGTGATTATGACCTAGGCTTCGGGTAACATTGAGTTAGGCTACCCTAGTCTTAAATATTGAAATCTACAAATAAGTGTCTTGCTGAGTACTTGTATAATTTAAATGAAATAAGAAAAGCTCAATTGCTACCGTAGTCTGTGGCACCTAATAGGTGCAATGTAAATGTTAATAATTGAAATAGAAATCATCATTGTGATTGTAAAAGAGGGTTTGAGAGGGCTGAGCCATGTTTCTAGTCTAGACTCCATAGAGGAAACCAGTATGATCTTACAAGGTGAACTGCCTGTTTGTGTTTCATTTCTTTCTTTGTAAAATTCAGATGGCTAGAGGAGCAATTGCCAATCTTTGCTCCCAAGCCTAGAGTTAATCAAATGTGCAGCGAGGTCTGATTTGGGGTGGGGGCTTTGAGCTGACTACATCCAGGCCTCCCTTGTCATTTTCATCAGAGCGTTTCTGTGTTTAGTGATTTCATAGAGGAGGGAAGTATGCCCAAGAAGTTGCTTGACAAAGAACATTTCAAGGCCCTTTCATGTCTTCAAGCTCTAGTGGGCCAAGATGCTAAGAGGGCCATGCCTGAGGCTCCTGGGTTCCTGTTTGCCTCCTCTCTCATAGTTCCTCACCCAAGGCAACCCAGAACTCTTGGCAGAGTGATCTGCAGGGGACACGGGGTGTGCAGAACTGGACCAGGCAATTTAAGTTTTCCCATTCAGCAAATTTTACAAGTGACACATTCAGAGGATCCTCATTCCATTTCCACAAAGTGAGGTTTTATGACTTAAGGTTTAGTGAAATGCAGGACTGGGGGTGCCCACGTCAGTCAGCCATAAGGCAGTATCATCTATGAAGTCATGTCCACAGCTACAGCCCTGTTCCGGACCATCATCATCTCCATGGCCTTCTAACTCGACCGTCCCCATAGTCCATCATCCGTGCACCAGGCAGGATCATCTTCACAAAACCCAGACCGTGTCATGACACTCCAATTTTCAAAGTGGAAGGGGCCTCACTTGACACTGAAAATATGCCCAACTCTCTGCCGCGGCCCATGTGGCCACGGCTTTACCCCCAGTGCATTTCTTGATCTCACTTCCTCATGCTAATATACAGCAATAGTGACCTAACTCCTGATCCTGCAATGCAGGAAATCCATGCCCACCCCAAGGCCTTTGTATGTGCTGTTAACTACACCCAGAATCAACTGCCTCTGTATTTTCCAGCATAAATTCCTTCTTCAGAGACCTTCTTTAGCCTCCAATATCCAAAGTAGCCACCTGTATTAGTCTGTTCTTGCACTGTCATGCACACCTGAGACTGGGTATTGTATAAAGAAAGGAGGTTGAATTGGCACACGCTTCCACAGGCTGTACAGGAAGCATAGCTGGGGAGGCCTCAGGAAACTTATCATTATGGTGTAAGGCAAAGGGGAAGCAGGCTTATCGTACATGGCCAGAGCCGAATGAAGACAGAAGGGGGAGGTGCTACAGGCTTTTAAATGACCAGATTTGGTACAACTCACTGTCCCTACAATGGGAATGGTGTTCAGCCATGAGAAACCACCCCCAGGATCCAATCATCGCCCATCAGGCCCCACCTCCAACACGGGAGACTACAGTTGAACACGAGATTTGGGTGGGGACACAGACTAAAACCATATCACCACCCTAACCCCAATATTACTCTCCCTCACCTACCTAATTAATTTTCTTCATAACACTTATCTCTACCTAGAATCGATCTTTGAATGTCTTATTCATTGATTACCTCCCTGTCTACAGATATAAGCTGCATGATAATAGAGATGTTATGTAACTCAAATACTTCAACCTAGCACTTAGAACACACATGAGTGTTATATTAAGACCGTGTCTCAGGCTTGGCACACCACTGATGCTCAACTTATGTTGTAAGATAAATACATAAATTTCAAGACAGCATTTATATCTGGCTCCAAGTATTTCAGAAACCACATTTTCTCTTTTTTTTTTTTTTTTTTTTTGAGACAGAGTTTCACTCTTGTCACCAGGCTGGAGTGCAATGGTGCTATTCGGCTCATTGCAACCTCCGCCTCTCAGGTTCAAGTGATTCTCCTGTCTCAGCCTCCTGAGTAGCTGGGATTACAAGTGCGCACCACCATGCCTGGCTAATTTTTGTATTTTTAGTAGGAACAGGGTTTTACCATGTTGGCCAGGCTGGTCTTGAACCCTTGGCCTTGAGTAATCCACTCACCTTGGCCTCCCAAAGTGCTGGGATTACAGGTGTGAGCCACCATGCCTGGCCAGAAACCACATTTTCTATTCATAGGGAAGATTCATATTTTTTTAATCAAATAACTGTTAGGTGATGCCTATATGCTGGACACAATCCTACACCTTATGAAAAAATGAAATAAAATAAAACATACTTTTCCTGACTGAACTTACTTTCTGGTGTCAAAAATGGATGCTGATTCAAAAATATTCAAAATAAATTATATAATTATAAACTTAAATAATTTAGGAAGTAAAGGTGTGTGGCGGCATAAGAGTTTTCAAGACTAACTTTCCAATGTGTAGAATATTAAGGAAGGATTCTTTGAAGAATTTTTAAAATATGAAAAATTATTAGAAACATGTTCTGGTGGATTAGATGGTTTTACAAAAATATTTATTTCCACCCAACCATGTCTCTCAACTGACTCATACTAGGGTGAGCAAGAATAGATTTTTGTTGTTTTCAGTTATTGAGTTGTGTTATACAGCATTGTTACATCAATACCTGACTAATACAGATGTACTTCCATTTTCCTCTCACCTGGAGGTGCTTGTCTCTTAGCAATCCAAGTGCCCTCTGAGTAGGACCATCAGTCTCATTGTCTAGGCTGAGCACCTATTGAGAACCTTGTGTTTCACCGAGATGTGCACATTTTCATTCATACTAAATGACCACACTTGGAAATTAGCTGCAGACTTCCTCGATAGATAGAAGAGTGGGTAACTCAACACTCCTGTCTCAATGTAGCAACCCCAACCCAAATAAGCAACCTCCACATACACCGTGAATTTACTGAAAAGAAGATCTCACTCTTCCCTCAAGAATGTCACAAAACCCTTGGCAGGGTAATATGAGAAAGTGGAGTGGAGTGGGTTGATGAGGAGCAAGACTATATACTTTCAATCAATTCAACAACTGTTGATCATCTGCTCTACACCAACTTGCACCCTCAGTCACAGCAGTAAACCAGACAGAGCAATCCCCCAGCCATGTAAAGCTTAACATTCAGGCCTAAGGATAAAGAGTCCTTTGGGAGCACAGCCCTACCCAGGGCAGCCCATTTCTTCACACAGGCATTTTATTATTATTATTTTTTGCTTTATTGACTGATATGTAAATTGCTCAAATAAGTTCTCATGATTCAGAATTACAGAGACTAAGAAGTAACATTAAATACGTAAAAGGGAATAGCATGTTAGTGCCTAGACCTGAATTCAAACCCAGATGCTTTTAGCTACACAAATAGATGTGTCTCAGAGATTCCTATTTAAGACCCCAAATGAAAACATGTCTATCTGGAAGTCTTGTGGGGATTTTTTGTGTGTACGTTTTGTTTTGTTTTTGTTTTATGAATGGCCGTCACCTTATGTACAAATGGTGAACTAATTAGAGTAAAATTTAGACTACATGGTTATGACTATGAATGAAGGTCTTTATAAAATATTTAGGAAGGTGTAGGTGTTTCTTTCACCTTTAAGTGAAAGCAGCAGCAAAGAACACAGAAGCTTTAAATGTCGTGAGGATGTTTTCACTAGAAAAGTCTCTGTAGAACATTTTTGATAAATACATAAAAATGCTTGGTAGCTGCTTGCTGTTTACACTAAATGACTGCTTCCAAAATGTTCCCAGAAGTTATATAGTGCTTGGAAGTGGTCTGAACAATTTCCTGAAGTATTATTTACTCCTCAGATTGCTTGATTCAATCTACGTCTGTAAAGCAGCCCAAACCACCTATGTCCTGGCTGCTGAGGGTTCCACCGGCTTGGGTTCCTGGTGCCCCTCTATGAGTTACAGCAGTTAAGGTGAAAATGATCCTCAATTTCCTCTCCATATTTGCATTTTTAAGATGATTGGTCAGGCCTTCAGGGTCTCCATGACCCAGTAAAAGCAAACCCATTCTTATTCCTACCACCCTTCCTTGCAATTGTAATGCCAAGGATGGGGTTACCCCTTTCTGCAGATCTCAGTGGGTGGGGGTACCTTATGGGGACTGGGGATTGAGACCCGTGTCACGGGCACCCTGGGTTTGCACATGAGGCTGGCACTATTGCCCCCACCTGGAAAGCTTCATCTTACACTTCAGTGAAGGAAGGGCCTCGTGTTTTGCATTTCAATTCTTTGTTTTCATTGAGTCTGAGGCTTTATATTCACAGAAAATTCACCCTTTTGATGCAACATTTGAGTATAATTACAAGGCACAAAACCAAATAAATGAATCATTGCAATACTTTAAATATGATCGGGTCTAGACACATGAGAGGGTTTTCATTATTCAGGGACACAAATGGGCAGAGATTTCAATTACGTCTAACAATATCTTCTACTTTCGACATGAAAGAGTGCCATGAAAATAAAAATGAAATTTATCTTATTGATGCAATTTTGAGAACAATTCATCTGCTTATTGTAACCAGTAGAATTTTATTGTTAAAAGTCAAAAGTATTAAAAGATTTAAAACTTATAAGTAAAAAAACCCAGCCATGGTGGAAAAACGTATTTATTTCAATCGTAAAAGGAGAAAAAGTTGCTTAAACACTGAATGTCAAAATAAATGAAAAATATAGAGCCACACAAAAACTCTACATAGATTTCATAGTGGCGATATTTATAATAGTCAAAAAGCGAAGGCAACCTTAATGCCCACGGACAGGTGAATGGATAAACAAAGGGTCGTGTATCAATACAACGGAATATTATCTAGAGCCAGAAGGAGCGAAGTACCAATGCATGCTGGAAATGAACTTAGAACACATCATACTGAGTGGAAGAGGCCAGATACACAAGGCCAGGGACCACATCACCCCATGTATAGGAAATGTCCAGAACAGGCAAACCTACAGTAGCAAAGGTACATTAATGATTGTCAGGAAATGGAGTCAGGAGGGATTTGATTTGAGATGAATACTCATGGGTATTTTCTTAGGTGATAAATATGTCCTAAAATTAGTCTTATCTGTACAACGTTGTAAATTTACTAAAAATAACCCTTCAAATTCAGAAATGGGGGCTGCGGTGAGCAGTGATCACGCCACTGCACTCTCGCCGGGGTGACAGAATGAGATCCTGTCTCAAACAAAAGAAAAGAGAAGAGAAGAAAAAAAAGCTGGACATGATGGCTCATGCCTGTAATCCCAGCACTTTGGGAGGCTGAGATGGGCAGATCTCTTGAGACCAGAGTTCAAGACCAGCCTGGGCAACAGGGTGAAACCCCGTCTCTACTAAAAATACAAAAATTAGCTAGGCACGATGGCACCCACCTGTATTCCCAGTTACTCCAGAGGCTAAGGAAGAAGCATCATCTGTTGAGGTGGAGGCTGTGGTGAGCTATGATTGCACCACTGCAGTCCATCCTGGGTAGAACGTATGTTTCTTTCACCTGTCAGTGAAAGATAAGAAAGAAAGAAAGAAAGAAAGAAAGAAAGAAAGAAAGAGGAAGGAAGGAAGGAAGGAAGGAAGGAAGGAAGGAAGGAAGGAAGGAAGAAAGGCAAGAAAAGAAATTGAATACCCCAGAGTGAGACCCCCATCTCAAGAAAAAAAAAAGAAAAGAAAAAAGAAAAGCAAGAAAAGAAATTGAAGTTTGTACTTCAGTTGGGTACATTGTGTGGTATATAAAGTGTGACTCAAGAAAACTGTTTAAAAATTGAATGGAAGATAATACAATGACCATTCTCTCAAACTCCACATATAACTTTAGAAAAACTCATTTATCTTATTAATTTGTTTTTCTGAGGTGGAGTCTCGCTCTGTTGCCTAGGCTGGAGTGTAATGGCACTATCTGGGCTCACTGCAGCCTCTGCCTCCCGGGTGTCAGGCCTCTGAGCCCAAGCAAAGCCATTGCATCCCCTATGACTTGCACATATACATCCAGATGGCCTGAAGTAACTGAAGATCCACAAAAGAAGTAAAAATAGCCTTAACTGATGACATTCCACCATTGTGATTTGTTTCTGCCCCATCCTAACTGATCAATGTACTTTGTAATCTCCCACACCCTTAAGAAGGTTCTTTGTAATTCTCCCCACCCTTGAGAATGTACATTGTGAGATCCACCCCTGCACGCAAAACATTGCTCTTAACTTCACTGCCTATCCCAAAACCTATAAGAACTAATGATAATCCACTACCCTTTGCTGACTCTCTTTTCGGACTCAGCCCACCTGCACCCAGGTGAAATAAACAGCCATGTTGCTCACACAAAGCCTGTTTGGTGGTCTCTTCACACAGATGCGCATAAAATTTGGTGCCGTGACTTGGATCAGGGGACCTCCCTTGGGAGATCAATCCCCTGTCCTCCTGCTCTTTGCTCCATGAGAAAGATCCACCTATGACCTCAGGTCCTCAGACCAACCAGCCCAAGAAACATCTCACCAATTTCAAATCCGGTAAGCGGCCTCTTTTTACTCTCTTCTCCAACTTCCCTCACTATCCTTCAACCTCTTTCTCCTTTCAATCTTGGCGCCACACTTCAATCTCTCCCTTCTCTTAATTTCAGTTCCTTTCATTTTCTGGTAGAGACAAAGGAGACATGTTTTATCCATGGACCCAAAACTCCAGCACCGATCACAGACTGGGAAGGCAGCCTTCCCTTAGTGTTTAATCATTGCAGGGATGCCTCTCTGATTATTCACCCACGTTTCAAAGGTGTCAGACCACACAGGGACGCCTGCCTTGGTCCTTCACCCTTAGCGGCAAGTCCCACTTTTCTAGGTGAGGGGCAAGTACCCCAAACCCTTCTCTCCATGTCTCTACCCCTTCTCTGCTTTCCTGGAGCAGGGGCAAGTACCCCTCAACCCCTTCTCCTTCACTCTTAGTGGCAAGTCCCGCTTCTCTAGGGGGCAAGAAACCTCAGTTGCTTATTTCTGCACCCGAACCTCTTATCTCTGGGCCCCAATCCCTTATTTCCGCACCCTGACCTCTTATCTCTGTGCCCCAATCCCTTATTTCCGTGCCCCAACCCCTTCTCTGCTTTTCTGGAGGAAAAGAACCCCTACCCCTTCTCCATGTCTCTACTCTTTTCTCTGGGCTTGCCTCCTTCACTATGGGCAAGCTTCCACCTTCCATTCCTCTGTCTTCTCCCTTAGCCTGTGTTCTTAAGAACTTAAAACCTCTTCAACTCTCACCTGACCTAAAATCTAAGTGTCTTATTTTCTTCCAAACAGCCAGAAAATGGCACTTTCAATTTTTCCATCCTACAAGATCTAAATAATTCTTGTCGTAAAATGGGCAAATTTTCTGAGGTGCCTGACGTCCAGGCATTCTTTTACACATCAGTCCCTTCCTAGTCTCTGTGCCCAATGCAACTCATCCCAAATCTTCCTTCTTTTAATCCCGCCTGTCCCCTCAGTCTCAACCCCAAGTGTCCCTGAGTCTTTCTAATCTTCCTTTTCTACAGACCCATCTGACCTCTCCCCTCCTCGCCAGGCCGAGCTACTTCCCAATTCTTCCTCAGCCTCCGCTCCTCCACCCTATAATCCTTTTATCACCTCCCCTCCTCACACCCGGTCTGGCTTACAGTTTCATTCCATGACTAGCCCTCTCACACCTGCCCAGCAATTTATTCTTAAAAAGGTGGCTGGAGCTAAAGGCATAGTCAAGGTTAATGCTCTTTTTTCTTTATCCCAAATCAGCTAGCATTTAGGCTCTTTTTCATCAAATATAAAAATCCAGCCCAGTTCATGGCTTGTTTGGCAGCAATCCTGAGACACTTTACGGCTGTAGACCCTAAAAGGTCAAAAGGCCATCTTATTCTCAATACACATTTTATTACCCAATCTGCTCCCGACATTAAGTAAAACTCCAAAAATTAGAATCTGGCCCTCAAACACCACAACAGGACTTAATTAACCTCACCTTCAAGGTGTACAATAATAGAAAAAAGTCGCAATTCCTTGCATCCACTATGAGACAAACCCCAGCCACATCCCCAGCACACAAGAACTTCCAAACGCCTGAACCGCAGCAGCCAGGTGTTCCTCCAGAACCTCCTCTCCCAGGAGCTTGCTACACATGCCAGAAATCTGGCCACTGGGCCAAGGAATGCCCGTAGCCTGGGATTCCTCCTAAGCCGCGTCCCATCTGTGTGGGACCCCACTGAAAATCAGACTGTTCAACTCACCTGGCAGCCACTCCCAGAGCCCCTGGAACTCTGGCCCAAGGCTCTCTGACTGACTCCTTCCCAGATCTTCTCGGCTTAGAGGCTGAAGACTGACATTGCCTGATCGCCTCGGAAGCCCCCTAAACCATCACGGACCCCGAGCTTCAGGTAACTCTCACAGTGGAAGGTAAGCCCGTCCCCTTCTTAATCAATACGGAAGCTACACACTCCACATTACCTTCTTTTCAAGGGCCTGTTTCCCTTGCCTCTGTAACTTGCACGTATACATCCAGATGGCCTGAAGTAACTGAAGATCCACAAAAGAAGTAAAAATAGCCTTAACTGACAACATTCCACCATTGTGATTTGTTCCTACCCCACCCTAACTGATCAATGTACTTTGTAATCTCCCCCACCCTTAAGAAGTTTCTTTGTAATTCTCCCCACCCTTAAGAATGTACTTTGTGAGATCCACCCCTGCCCACAAAACATTGTTCTTAACTTCACCGCCTATCCCAAAACCTGTAAGATCTAATGATAATCCATCTCCCTCAGCTGACTCTCTTTTCGGACTCAGCCCGACTGCACCCAGGTGAAATAAACAACCATGTTGCTCACACAAAGCCTGTCTGGTGGTCTCTTCTCATGGACGCCCATGAAACTGGGTTCAAGTGATTCTCCTGTCTCAGCTTCCTGAGTAGCTAGGATTACAGGCACATGCCACCATGCCCGGCTAATTTTTTGTATTTTTAGTAGAGACGGGGTTTCACCATGTTGGCCAGGATGGTCTCGATCTCCTGACCTCGTGGATCTGCCTGCCTCAGCCTCCCAAAGCACGCTTCTGCACTCCAGCCTGGGCAAAAAGTGTGAAACTCCTTCTCGAAATGACAACAACAAAACCACAATGGCCTCTGTATTCATTCAACCCCGTAGAATTTGTGTTTGCACCTCTAAGTTGAATCTTGTCCCATTGGCTAAACTTTTCTCTTAAGATCAATGATCTAACCAGCCTAACGAAGGCTTTGCCTAATGATTTTCCTGTGCACTGATTCTCGCTGCCCCTTCCTCCCTCAGCATTCTTTCTGTGTTAGGAGCCTCTTACTAGGATTTCCCGGGTAAGTGACAGTGTTGGATTACATTACTTCTCAGAGGGTTATTATAATGACAAGAGGAAAAGTAATATGACTTAGGAAGTGCCTCACACCCTGCCTGCCACACAGCAGGTCTCAGCTTTTCTCCTCTTTCTCTTTCTGCTTGCAGTGTCAGTTGATGGGCACTGGGACTGTCCACTCTGCATGTTTTGAGTCATTTAACTCTTCCCACAAACCTGTGAGATACATTCTAATTATCTCTGCACTTTCTAGATGAAAAGACTGAGGCTCAGACTGATTTTCCCAGGGTTATGGCGCTACTGGGTTGAGAGATCAGAATTCGAACCCAGAAGTGACTATCTCCATTAGAGACCAAATGTTTGTGCCTCCTCCAAACTCAGAGGTTGAAATACTAACCTCCTAGCAATCATATTGCAAGGTGGGACATTTGGAGGTGAATGGGGTCGTGAAGGTGGATGGAGTTCCCATGAAATTGTGCCCTATTGCTCCTGGAAAAGCGTCCGGATCCAGACCCCAAAAGACGGTTCTTGGATCTTGTACAAGAAAGAATTCAGAGTGAGTCCATATAGTAAAGTGAAAGCAAGTTTATTAAGAAAGTAAAGGGATAAAGAATGGCTATTCCATAGACAGAGCAGCCCATGCGTTGCCCATTTTTATGGTTATTTCTTGATTATTTGCTAAACAAGAGGTGGATTATTCATGCCTCCCCTTTTTAGATCACATAGGGTTACTTCCTGACGTTGCCACAGCATTTGTAAACTGTCATGGCACTGGTGGGAGTGTAGCAGTGAGGATAACCAGAGGTCGCTCTCATCGCCATCTTGGTTTGGTTGGGTTTTAGCTGGCTTCTTTACTGCAACCTGTTTTATCAGTAGGGTCTTTATTATCTGTATCTTGTGTGGACCTCCTATCTCATCCTGTTATTTGAATGCCTTAACCGTCTGGGAATGCAGCCCAGTAGGTCTCAGCCTCATTTTACCCAGCCCCTACTCAAGAAGGAGTCGCTCTGGTTCAAACATCTCTGAGACTATCTACAGAAAAGACTCCAGGGAGCTCTGCAGTACTCCTTCAGCCACGTGAGGACACAGGGAGAAGATGGCTGTCTGCAGCCCCTATGAGGGCTCACTCTAAAACCTGACCACCCCAACCCTAACTCAAACGTCCAGCCTCCTGAACTGTGAAAAACACATTTCTGTTTTTCGTAAGTCACAGTCTGTGGTCATTTGTTCCAGCGGCCTGAACTAAGACATTCTCCAAAGCCCAAGCTTTTAACCACTAAGCCTCCCCTACTCCTGTTCACTTACACATCTAATGCTGTGGTCAGTCCTGTTTGTACACTCAACTGCCAGCCCGCCTCTACTTTTCTGGAAGATCCCTTTTCCCACTATAGAAGGCTATAGAAAATGTAACTGCCGCCAGGTGCGGTGGCTCAAGCCTGTAATCCCAGCACTTTGGGAGGCCGAGGCCAGTGAATCACCTGAGGTCAGGAGTTCAAGACCAGCCTGGACAATATGAGGAAACCCCATCTCTACTAAAAATACAAAAAAAAAAAAAAAAAAAAAAAATTAGCCAGGCGTGCTGGCGGGTGCCTGTAATCCCAGCTACTCCGGTGGCTGAGGCAGGAGAATAGCTTGAACCTGGGAAGCAGAGGTTGCAGTGAGCCAAGATTGCAAAATTTTGTCTCAAAAAAAAAAAAAAAAAGAAAGAAAAGGAAATATAACTGCCGGAAGTGTTCTTTCTGCTCACTGCACAAACAAAAGCAATTCACAGAGGCTTGGCATTGCAGTAAAGAGTTTAATTGATGTGAGGCTGGCCATGCCATACAGGAGACGGAGTTATGACTCAAATCAATCTCCCCAAGCATTTAGGGGCTAGGGTTTTTCACAGGTAATTTGGAGAAGGGGCGGGGGTGGCTAGTGGCTAGGCAATGGGTGCTTGCTGCTGATTGGTTGGGGTGCAATCACAGGGGTGTGAGAAATGGTCCTCCGGTGAACTGGCTTACTTCTGGGTGGGGTCACAGCAGCAGTTGGGAGGTCCAGGTGGAGTAATCTGTGTCAGACATGCAAAAAAACTATAAAGGTATCACAAAAGGCCAATCCTAGGTTCTCCAGCAGGGATGTTATCTGCAGGATTAACTGGGAATTTGCATATCTTGTGACCTCCAAAATAATGGCTGGCAATCGTTTATAGCTACACCTTAGCAGAATTCAGCCTCCTTTATCCTCCCAGCCTGGTGGCTTCTCATTAGCTTTACACAGGCAGTTGAGTTTGGGGAAGTGCTATTACTGTGTAAACTGTAAACTAAATGTCTCCCAAAATTAGTTTTGCTTAAGCCCAGGAATAATTTAGGGCAGCTTGAAGGCTGAAGGCCAGAGCAGCCATGGCTCGATCAGATCTCCCACAGTGCCATAATTTTCTCACTGACATAATTTTTGCAAAGGTGATTTCAAAGATGTGACAGACATGCCCTTTCCAACTTCTCTGGCAGATAGGGCTTAGATATATAACCCAACCGCAGCCAGTGAGATGTGAGGAGACCTCTTCTGAGAGTGTGAGGACTACTTTTTCTTCTGCAATAAAGATACAGAGACAAACAAAAGGACCACACCTCCCACCTCCACCCACTGCCCTTCTAAATTCTGCTATTGTTGTGTAAAAATGCCACCATCAAACTGCCAAAACCATCTTTCAGTCAGAAGTGGGTAACACCGCAGGAACAAACAGCCCTCTGGCCACAGTGATTTAAATGACATTTCCTGGCCTGGCGCAGTGGCTCCAGTGGCTCAGGCCTGTAATCCCAGCACTTTGGGAGGCCAAGGCGGGTGGATCACAAGGTCAGGAGTTCGAGACCAGCCTGACCAACATGGTGAAACCCTGCCTCTAATAAAAATATGAAAATTAGCCGGGCATGGTGCTGTGCACCTGTAATCCTAGCTACTCGGGAGGCTGAGGTAGGAGAATTGCTTGAACCCGGGAGGTGGAGGTTGCAGTGAGCTGAGATGGCACCACTGCACTCCAGCCTGGGTGGCACAGCGATACTCTGTCTCAAAAAAAATAAATAAATAAAATAAATGACATTTCCCCCTGTTGGTCCTACTACTTGTCCACTCAGATAGGCTGGAACGTTCTGGCCACTGTTTTCACTCAGATCCAGCCTGCTAGAGCAGCCGCCATCTCCAGCATTGTTTGTTTTATTGGTTTATTGTTGATATTTCTGGGCCAGTGGACAGAGAGAGGCTCAGAAGTATTTTCTTAAATTCAGTTTCCTTTTTTTACATTGGCAGATAAAATCATATGTATAACTCTGTACAGCATGATGTTTTGAAGTATATTTATGTTGAAGAATGACTAAATCTGGCCAATTAATACATATGCACAATTTTATAGATACACAACAATAGACACAATTAGAAACAATTGGCTTGAATGCTCCCTTTTCCTATTTTTGTATATTTGAAATTTTCCTAATAAAAAATGGACATAAATAAATAACATTTAAGGAATTTTTTATTAGGCATAAGCACACATTTCTGATAATATAAATCACCCAAGAGCATTTGTTATCCAGGTATACACACATACACACTACTCTGGAAATGTGTTTTCAAGTTTTATTTTCCTGATTACGGGTCTACATTTTCTTGCCATTTCGTGTGATGTCTCCAACAGTGCTTAGATCTTGTTCTGAAACTATCTGAATCATTTCTTTCTTAACGTGCAGCAACACGCACTTATTAACAGTGAAATCTAGCTTCTGTTTTTTTTTCCTATGCATCTTTTGAGAGCATCTTTAGCTCATCAATTTCTCTTGATAATTTCAACTCAGAAGAGCTAAGCATCATCTGCAAATTTAATGATTTCATTGAAAAAAAAAATCCTCCTCCAGATCAGGTATTTTAGAATATTAAATAACACCAATCCAGAGGCCCATCTGTAACCACCCAAAGGGTCCACCTTGCCTGCTGTCTAGACAGAGCCAATTCATCAACACGGTGGAATTGCAATAGAGAAAGAGTAATCCATGCAGAGCCAGCTGTGCGGGAGACTGGAGTTTTATTATTGCTCAAATCAGTCTCTCGGAGCATTCAGGGAGCAGAGTTTTTAAGGATAATTTGGTGGGTGGGGGAAAGCCAGTGAGCCAGGAGTGCTGATTGGTCAGGGATGAAATCACAGAGAGTTAAAGCTGTCTTCTTGCACTGAGTCAGTTCCTGGCTGGGGGCTACAAGATCAGACAAGCCAGTTTATTGATTTGGGTGGTGCCAACTGATCCATCAAGTGCGGGGTCAGCAAAATATCTTGAGCACTGATCTTAGGAGGAGTTTAGGGAGGGTCAGAATCTTGTAGTCTCCAGCTGCATGACTCCTAAACGATAATTTCTAATCCTGTGGCTAATGTTAGTCTAGTCCCCAGGCAAGAAGGAGGTCTGCTTTGGGAAGGGTGATTACCATCTTTGTTTAAACTATAAACTACAAACTAAGTTTCTCCCAAAGT
This sequence comes from Symphalangus syndactylus, assembly GCF_028878055.3. NCBI lineage: Eukaryota > Metazoa > Chordata > Mammalia > Primates > Hylobatidae > Symphalangus > Symphalangus syndactylus. Next base: position 123,447,273 of record NC_072435.2, read on the forward strand.
TGTTAGTTCAGCCTATGCCCAGGAACGAACAAAGACAGCTTGGAGGTTAGAAGCAAGATGGAGTCAGTTAAATTAGATCTCTTTCACCATCTCAGTCATAATTTTGCAAAGGCAGTTTCATGTCTGTCTGCAATCCATTATTCAGAGGCATTCCCCTTGTTTCCTGCTAAAAAATGAAATATTTCCTGCTGATAAAACATTGATCCTGAGCCCAGGATGGTTAATGGATTAAGCATGTTTGGGTATCAGTCATTGTCAGGGGGGTTTTGAGTAAAAGCTAAATTAATTGGCTACATTCACTCTATATTTTCCACACACCCTTTTTATAGAATAAAAGAACAACTTGCTTGTGATATTTAATGAAGGCAAACAGCACTTCATTAATGTGTTATCATCAGCACTGCCATCTGTCCCATCAGCCAACGTCCCAACCCAGGCAGCTGGAGGGATAGAGTTCATGGCCTTTTCTTGGGTTGAAGAGGCCAATAGCAGGGAAACCTGCACATCACTGAAACAGGCTTGATGAATAGATCTAGTGATGGGGTCTATTTTGAGGATGTGTCTTTGCGTGGCTGCCTTTTCAAGCCTGCTTTCCCTGATGCCTGTAGGCCATCAACAATTCTAAGCTGATGTGTGCTTTTAGCAGGGACTGAGCACTTAAATTATGTAAAGGATTGTGTTAGATGGAAACTTTCTAGTATCTCATCAAATCATCAAAGCAGCATGATGGGTTGCAACTATTCCCATTTCCAGTCACGGACATGGACATGGAGAATCAAAGAATTTGAAGGTTGAAAGTTGTCCTCGGTTCATGGAGTAAGCCTAAGAGCTGAGATTTGAACAAAACATTGATCTTGCGCCCAGGACGGTTAATGGATTAAGCATGTTCAGATGTCAATCATTGTCAGGGCGATTTGGAATAAAAGCTGAATTAATTGGCTACATATGTTCTATATGTAGCCAATATAGCCTCTCTCTCTCTCTCTCTCTATATATATATATATACACACATATATATATACACACATATATATACACATATATATACACATATATATACACACATATATATACACATATATATACACACATATATATACACATATATATATACATATATATACACACACATATATATATACACACACACACACATATAAAACCAATATATGTACCCTAACTATATCCCTCCATCTTCCTGGCTGGTTATGTTGGCTAATGAGACAGATGGCAGTGCTGACGATAACATATTAATGAAGTGCTGTTTGCCTTCATTAAATATCACAAGCAAATTGTTTCCTTATTCTAGAAAAAGGGTATGTAGAAAATAGAGTGAATGTAGCCAAGTAATTTAGCTTTTATTCAAAGACCTCTTGACAATGATTGACACCCAAACATACTTAATCCATTAACCATCCTGGGCTCAGGATCAATGTTATGTCAGCAAGAAATATTTCATTTTTTAGCAGGAAGCAAAGGGAATGCCCCAGAATAATGGATTGCAGACAGACGTGCCTCTGGATTGGTGTTATTTAACATTTTGCCTGTCAGAGAAGGGAGCCTTTGCTGTCTTAGGTAACCACCATGCTGAACTCCTGCAGACACAGCAGGGCTCAGCAGTGCTAGAAGATGCACAGGATGGAGGAGTTAAGACAGTTTTAGAATACTGTTGATGCTGGCACGTTTCCAGCTTGGTGACATTAAACAAGTCACTTAACTTCTCTGAGGCTCAGTTTGTATTCAATATGAGCAAATCTTACTGGATTTTTTTTTTTTTTTTTTTTTGAGATGGAGTCTTGCCCTCTTGCCCGGGTTGGAATGTGGTGGTGTGATCTCACTGCAAACTCCGCCTCCTGGGTTGAAGCGATTCTCCTGCCTCAGCCTCTACTCTCATGTAGTTGAGAGTGCACCACCATGCCTGGTTAATTTTTGTACTTTTAGTAGAGATGGGGTTTCGCCATGTTGGCCAGGCTGGTCTCCAACTTCTGACCTCAAGTGATCCACCTGCCTTGGCCTCCCAAAGTGCTGGGATTACAGGTGTGAGCCACAGCGTCTGGCCTAATACATTACTGCATTTACCCCCACATCTGCAGCAGCTGTTTCTAAACCCTGGAGAGCACTAATCTGCCTTCCACTTCTGTAGATTCCTTCTCTCCTTCTTTCCTTCCTTCCTTCCTTCCTTCCTTCCTTCCTTCCTTCCTTCCTTCCTTCCTTCCTTCCTTCCCTCCCTGAGGATAGGAGAGGAGAGTGAGGATAGGAATTACAGATAAAAGATAACTCAGTGTGCTTACATAAGCATTATCTTATGTAAGTGTTGAATTAAAGATGCCTTATGATCTGCATTTAAAATTCACAAAACACACCCTCCTGTAGGTGTAATCAGGTTCCAAAGATAAGAATGACTTCTCAAAATCTATGCTCAAGAGCTGAAGAGATTGCTGCTATTTCACCATGGCGTGGGCCAAGCTCACTTCTCCTACATAATTAGTCCCAAGTCTTCAATCCTTTGTGTATGAAACAGGATGTCTTCAGGAATTGCTTCAGCTTGTAGCCCTCAAAACCACACTCATACTTACCCTGCCTAGAGGGCTATGGGCAAATATTTTGATCTGGGAGAATGCGGGCTACATAAGCTTGGGGATGTGTGTGTGTGTGTGTGTGTGTGTGTGTGCATGTTTACGTTCATGGATGTGCCAATGTATCCTAAATTGTCACAGAGTGTCTGGCATACACCAGGTGTTACACAAATACTTATGGAAGAGATGAGTGAATGCATATGGAGATTCCAATGACAATCACAAAAAAATCCTATGAAATATCAAATTTAGAAGCCGGTGATGCTCAATATATTTTAAAGCGCCCAATAGAAAGAAGAACATCCTTCTAATTATTACATAGTGTTTATTGCAAAAAAATTCGATTTAGGAGAGAGCCATGTCACTGTACAAAGAAATCTGGGATCTGACTGCTGGCAATGTGGGTGCTCATGCTGGGGTCCAGGGACACATTCCAGATATGCTGTTTCCCTGTTTGTGTGTGGTGATATTTTTTACTGTGTAATCATGTGTTTTTCCCCAACCTTTCTTTCATGCTGTGACTCTTCCTCCTCCACATCTGCCTTGTGCCAAAACCTCAGGTAAGGGACAACTCATCAGAAAGTGAGAATCAAAAGTGCCTTATTTTTAATGTCCAAAGCTTTACTCCTAACGTAGTTGGGGTTGGGGAGGGAGACTGTGAGCAACAACAATGAAGTATTTTTGGAAAATCCAGGAGAATTGGAGAGAAAATCTCTGTGTGTGTGCTTACATGCTTACATGCTACATTTCTGGAAGATGCGAATGATTGCAGGAGCAGGACCCGGTACACACAGAGATACACTCTGACTCTCGGGAGGGAGAGGAAGCAGCCGGGGAAAGCAAGTCTAAAGTCAACGGTGGATTCCAGAGAAATGGAGACTTGGCCTGATGGTGAGAAAGAAAAAGCCTAGATAATGTTTAGAGCATTTGAGTGCGAAGGCTCAGCTCCACTTTCCAAGATGGAGCTCAGGGAGATGAAAAATCCCTAGTGTAGAAATGGATGCACCAAGCCCTCCGCCCCCCATCACAGCTGACTTCCAGTGAGGAAGGATCTCCCACATGGGATGGGGCAGGGTTAGCAAGAGAGAGCTGGACCTGAAGGAATCATGTGTCTTGGGACAATTAGGGACCAGCAGTGGATGAAACAAGAGCCCGGCTGTCACCAGCCCCAAGAGGCCCCAACTCTCAGTACCCTGGGTGCAAATAAGCTCCTCCTGCATGGAATTGAGAGAAAGGGAATCACCCCAAAAGTGACTGAGATTGTTATATCCCTTTAGGGGACTCTAAATAGATATGGAAAATAAGAGTCCCCTAAGGGGATAGCTATCTCTATCTGAACAGAGATACTTATAGAAATTAAAGTAGGTCATATTTCTGGCATAATTGAGCTGGGTGGTAGCCTAAAAGTTTTTGCACATTTTTCTTGTAAACTCATAAATATAAGTTTATGTGCCTAATTCTCCCTGTCTTTCTCTCTCCTTCTCGCTCTCTAAGTCAAGCATGTGATGGTCAGGAGTTATGGAGCAGCTGGCATCTCTATCTGACCACACACAAAGCCTCCTGGAAAACACATGGCCCTCTTGGGGTTGATAATTCAGGTAGCAGAGTTGGCTTCCATGCCAGAAGTGGGAGGGACAAAGAAGCCACAGACTCCCACAAAAGGAGGAGGAGGAGCTTTCTGTGAGGCGCTACTGCCCAAGCATCAGAAACCTTTTGTGGTGGTCACTGTTGTTTAAAGCTGAGACATTGGCTTCTGTGCTTGCCTTTCTGGGACCACCCTCCCTTTCACAACACCTGGAGATGCTCCACGAAGAATGTGGCCCAGGCCCAGACTCCCTCCCCTCTGCAGCATTTGGAGATGCTCCATGAAGGATGTGGCTCTGGGCCTTCTGAGCCAGGCACACTCGACTTGACCATCTCTATAACTTTGGGAAGTAGGGTGGGCCGGAGAGACCACTGAGTCCACAGACCAGAGCTACTCTGGAGTGCCACCTTGTAATGCACAATTATTTGTTTGTGGCAATAAAATAAGTGAGAAACATTGACATTTAGCTAGAAAATTGAGGCTCTGACCTATGCACCATGCCTATAAACTCCATCTACCTAAACCTAACCCTCAGTTTGTTTGTTTTTTTTGATTTGGTCTATTTCATCCTTTACCACCCTGGCTGCTCAATGGAGTAACCTCAAGAGCTGAAAAAAAAGTGCTAATGCTCAGGACCTAACCCCAGAAACAGTGACTCAAGTTTTCTGGGATGAGACCCAGCTGTAAGTGTATCTTAAAAACAAAACAAACTAACACAAACTTCTCAGATGATTCAAATGTGCAGCCGGGGATAAGCATCGCAGACTCACTTTTGGAATATTTGCAATGCAAGATTTTTAAAAATATGGATTAGCATCTATATTAGGGCAGCTTTGTGCCCCAACAGGATATAAAGGACTTCTCCCACGATAAAGTGGGAGAAGAAGGAGACAACTGTTTCTGAAGGAAGCAAACACACACACTCACGGTGTACTGTGCAAGGGCTGTTTGTCATCGGCACCAGCCCACGTCCCATCTGTGTTACGATAAGTGGCTTTAGTTGTGCAAGTTTTCTTGCCCTTCTTAGTTGGGATCTGGGGGTTTGTGTTGCTGATGATAAAGAGTGGTTCTAAGACACTTATCTGGCAGAGGAATGTAAGTTATGGCTCTCAGTGAAGTATAACTACAGATGAAATAAGACAGAAGGGATGCCAGATAGTGCAAGGTTTGTTATTTCAGACCTAAGGCAGAGCAACTGTGGCCTGTCTCAGTCTTCTGACCTTGTACAGGGGTGATGTGCAGAAGCGAAGGATAACAATGTCATGATCTTCAAGAAAAATAATGAATCAGATTTTTCAACGATGTACAATATGGTGTTTTGATAGACATATACATAGTAAAATAATTACTACTATTAAGCAAAATAACATATCTATCTCCTAATTTATTTATTTATTTTTGGTAAGACCCTTGAAATCTACTCCTTTTTTCTTTTTTGAAATGGAGTCTTGCGCTGTTGCCTATGCTAGGGTGCAGTGGCACGATCTTGGCTCACCGCAACCTCAGCCTCCCGGGCTCAAGCAATTCTCCTGCCTCAGCCTTCTGAGTAACTGGGATTACACCCGGCTAATTTTTGTATTTTTAGTAGAGATGGGATTTCACGATGTTGGCCAGGCTGGTCTTGAACTCCTGGCCCTGTGATTCACCACCTTGGCCTCCCAAAGTGCTGGGATTACAGGTGTGAGCCACCATGCACAGCCTTAAAATTTGCTCTTTTAACGAGTTTCCAGGATACAATACAATATTATTCACTACAGTCACTGTGCTGTACATTAGATCTGTAGACTTACTCATCCTGCATAATTGACATGTTGTACCCTTTGACAAATATCTTCTCATTTTGTCCTTCTCCCAGCCCCTGGTAACCACTGTTCTACTCTCATCTTCTATGTACTCGAATTTTAACATTCTGCATAGAAGTGAGTTGACGCAGTATTGTTCTTTCTGTATCTGGCTAATTTCACTTGGCATAATGTCCTCCAGGGTCATCAATGTTGTCACAAATGACCTTCTTATTTTAAGGCTGAATAATATTTCATTGTGTACGTGTGTGTGTCTATATACAGTATTAGTCCATTCTCATGCTGCTAATGAAGACATACCCGAGACTAGGTAATTTATAAAGCACAGAGGTTTAATGGACTCACAGTTCCACATGGGTGGGGAAACCTCACAATCATGGCGGAAGGCAAATGAGGAGCAAAGGCAAGTCTTACATGGACAAGAAAGCATGTGCAGGGGAAATCCCCTTTATAAAACCATCAGTTCTCGCGAGACTTACTATCACCAAACAGCACAGGAAAGACCCGTCCCCATAATTCATTTACCTCCCACTGGGTCCCTCCCACAACACCGTGAGAATTATGGGAGCTATAATTCAAGATGAAATTTGGGTGGGAACACAGCTGAACCATATTCTATACGTGTGTGTGTGCGTATATATACATATATATGTGTTTGTATACATACACATCACATTTCCTTTAACTATTCATCTGCTGATAGACACTTAGATTATTTCCATATCTTGGTTACTGTGAATAGTGCTGCGATGAACATAGGAGCGTAGATATTTCTTTGACATACTGTTTTTATATCCTTTGGATATATACCCAGAAGAGGGGTTGCTGGATTATATGGTAGTTGTATTCTTAGATTTTGAGGCACCTTCATGCTCTTTTATAATAGCTGTACCAGTCTATGGTCCCACTACAGTGTGCAGGAGTTCTCATTCCTCCGCATCCTCACCAACACTTGTCTTTTTTTTTTTGAGTGCCAACATGATGCTAAAAGCTTATGTGTTCATGGAAATTTTTTTTTTTTTTTTTTTATTATACTTTAGGGTTTTAGGGTACATGTGCACAATGTGCAGGTTTGTTACATATGTATCCATGTGCCATGTTGATTTCCTGCACCCATTAACTCGTCATTTAGCATTAGGTGTATCTCCTAATGCTGTCCCTCCCCCCTCCCCCCACCCCACAACAGTCCCCGGAGCGTGATGTTCCCCTTCCTGTGTCCATGAGTTCTCATTGTTCAATTCCCACCTATGAGTGAGAACATGCGGTGTTTGGTTTTTTGTCCTTGCGATAGTTTACTGAGAATGATGTTTTCCAGTTTCATCCATGTCCCTACAAAGGACACGAACTCATCATTTTTTATGGCTGCATAGTATTCCATGGTGTATATGTGCCACATTTTCTTAATCCAGTCTATCGTTGTTGGACATTTGGGTTGGTTCCAACTCTTTGCTATTGTGAATAGTGCCGCAATAAACATACGTGTGCATGTGTCTTTATAGCAGCATGATTTATAGTCCTTTGGGTATATACCCAGTAATGGGATGGCTGGGTCAAATGGTATTTCTAGTTCGAGATCCCTGAGGAATCGCCACACTGACTTCCACAATGGTTGAACTAGTTTACAGTCCCACCAACAGTGTAAAAGTGTTCCTATTTCTCCACATCCTCTCCAGCACCTGTTGTTTCCTGATTTTTTAATGATGGCCATTCTAACTGGTGTGAGATGGTATCTCACTGTGGTTTTGATTTGCATTTCTCTGATGGCCAGTGATGAAGAGCATTTCTTCATGTGTTTTTTGGCTGCATAAATGTCTTCTTTTGAGAAATGTCTGTTCATGTCCTCTGCCCACTTTTTGATGGGGTTGTTTGTTTTTTTCTTGTAAATTTGTTTGAGTTCATTGTAGATTCTGGATATTAGCCCTTTGTCAGATGAGTAGGTTGCAAAAATTTTCTCCCATTGTGTAGGTTGCCTGTTCACTCTGATGATAGTTTCTTTTGCTGTGCAGAAGCTCTTTAGTTTAATGAGATCCCATTTGTCGATTTTGGCTTTTGTTGCCATTGCTTTTGGTGTTTTAGACATGAAGTCCTTGCCCACGCCTATGTCCTGAATGGTATTGCCTAGGTTTTCTTGTAGGATTTTAATGGTTTTAGGTCTAACATATAAGTCTTTAATCCATCTTGAATTAATTTTTGTATAAGGTGTAAGGAAGGGATCCAGTTGCAGCTTTCTACATATGGCTAGCCAGTTTTCCCAGCACCATTTATTAAATAGGGAATCCTTTCCCCATTTCTTGTTTTTGTCAGGTTTGTCAAAGATCAGATAGTTGTAGCTATGCGGCATCATTTCTGAGGGCTCTGTTCTGTTCCATTGATCTATGTCTCTGTTGTGGTACCAGTACCATGCTGTTTTGGTTACTGTAGCCTTGTAGTATAGTTTAAAGTCAGGTAGCGTGATGCCTCCAGCTTTGTTCTTTTGGCTTAGGATTGACTTGGCGATGCGGGCTCTTTTTTGGTTCCATATGAACTTTAAAGTAGTTCTTTCCAATTCTGTGAAGAAAGTCATTGGTAGCTTGATGGGGATGGCATTGAATCTATAAATTACCTTGGGCAGTACGGCCATTTTCACGATATTGATTCTTCCAACCCATGAGCATGGAATGTTCTTCCATTTGTTTGTATCCTCTTTTATTTCATTGAGCAGTGGTTTGTAGTTCTCCTTGAAGAGGTCCTTCACATCCCTTGTAAGTTGGATTCCTAGGTATTTTATTCTCTTTGAAGCAATTGTGAATGGGAGTTCACTCATGATTTGGCTCTCTGTTTGTCTATTATTGGTGTACAAGAATGCTTGTGATTTTTGTACATTAATTTTGTATCCTGAGACTTTGCTGAAGTTGCTAATCAGCTTAAGGAGATTTTGGGCTGAGACAATGGGGTTTTCTAGATATACAATCATGTCATCTGCAAACAGGGACAATTTGACTTCCTCTTTTCCTAATTGAATACCCTTTATTTCCTTCTCCTGCCTGATTGCCCTGGCCAGAACTTCCAGCACTATGTTGAATAGGAGCGGTGAGAGAGGGCATCCCTGTCTTGTGCCAGTTTTCAGAGGGAATGCTTCCAGTTTTTGCCCATTCAGTATGATATTGGCTGTGGGTTTGTTGTAGATAGCTCTTATTATTTTGAGATACGTCCCATCAATACCTAATTTATTGAGAGTTTTTAGCATGAAGGGTTGTTGAATTTTGTCAAAGGCCTTTTCTGCATCTATTGAGATAATCATGTGGTTTTTGTCTTTGGTTCTGTTTATATGCTGGATTACATTTATTGATTTGCGTATGTTGAACCAGCCTTGCATCCCAGGGATGAAGCCCACTTGATCATGGTGGATAAGCTTTTTGATGTGCTGCTGGATTTGGTTTGCCAGTATTTTATTGAGGATTTTTGCATCAATGTTCATCAAGGATATTGGTCTGAAATTCTCTTTTTTGGTTATGTCTCTGCCAGGTTTTGGTATCAGGACGATGCTGGCTTCGTAAAATGTGTTAGGGAGGATTCCCTCTTTTTCTATCGATTGGAATAGTTTCAGAAGGAATGGTACCAGTTCCTCCTTGTACCTCTGGTAGAATTCAGCTGTGAATCCATCAGGTCCTGGACTCTTTTTGGTTGGTAAGCTATTGATTATTGCCACAATTTCAGAACCTGTTATTGGTCTATTCAGAGATTCAACTTCTTCCTGGTTTAGTCTTGGGAGGGTGTATTTGTCGAGGAATTTATCCATTTCTTCCAGATTTTCTAGTTTATTTGCATAGAGGTGTTTGTAGTATTCTCTGATGGTAGATTGTATTTCTGTGGGATCGGTGTTGATATCCCCTTTTTCGTTTTTTATTGCATCTATTTGACTCTTCTCTCTTTTCTTCTTTATTAGTCTTGCTAGCGGTCCATCAATTTTGTTGATCTTTTCAAAAAACCAGCTCCTGGATTCATTAATTTTTTGAAGGGTTTTTTGTGTCTCTATTTCCTTCAGTTCTGCTCTGATTTTAGTTATTTCTAGCCTTCTGCTAGCTTTTGAATGTGTTTGCTCTTGCTTTTCTAGTTCTTTTAATTGCGATGTTAGGGTGTCAATTTTGGATCTTTCCTGCTTTCTCTTGTGGGCATTTAGTGCTATAAATTTCCCTCTACACACTGCTTTGAACGTGTCCCAGAGATTCTGGTATGTTGTGTCTTTGTTCTCGTTGGTTTCAAAGAACATCTTTATTTCTGCCTTCATTTCATTATGTACCCAATAGTCATTCAGGAGCAGGTTGTTCAGTTTCCATGTAGTTGAGCGGTTTTGACTGAGTTTCTTAATCCTGAGTTCTAGTTTGATTGCACTGTGGTCTGAGAGACAGTTTGTTATAATCTCTGTTCTTTTACATTTGCTGAGAAGAGCTTTACTTCCAACTTTGTGGTCAATTTTGGAATAGGTGTGGTGTGGTGCTGAAAAAAATGTATATTCTGTTGATTTGGGGTGGAGAGTTCTGTAGATGTCTATTAGGTCCACTTTATGTAGAGCTGAGTTCAATTCCTGGATATCCTTGTTAACTTTCTGTCTCGTTGATCTGTCTAATGCTGACAGTGGGGTGTTAAAATCTCCCATTATTATTGTGTGGGAGTTTAAGTCCCTTTGTAGGTCACTGAGGACTTGCTTTATGAATCTGGGTGCTCCTGTGTTGGGTGCATATATATTTAGGATAGTTAGCTCTTCTTGTTGAATTGATCCCTTTACCATTATGTAATGGCCTTCTTTGTCTCTTTTGATCTTTGTTGGTTTAAAGTCTATTTTATCAGAGACTAGGATTGCAATACCTGCCTTTTTTTGTTTTCCAGTTGCTTGATAGATCTTCCTCCATCCCTTTATTTTGAGTCTATGTGTGTCTCTGCACGTGAGATGGGTTTCCTGAATACAGCACACTGATGGGTCCTGACTCCTTATCCAGTTTGCCAGTCTGTGTCTTTTGATTGGAGCATTTAGCCCATTTACATTTAACGTGAATATTGTTATGTGTGAATCTGATCCTGTCATTATGATGTTAGTTGGTTATTTTGCTCGTTAGTTGCTATAGTTTCTTCCTAGCCTCGATGGTCTTTACAATTTGGCATGTTTTTGCAGTGGCTGGTACCGGTTGTTCCTTTCCATGTTTAGTGCTTCCTTCAGGAGCTCTTTTAGGGCAGGCCTGGTGGTGACAAAATCACTCAGCGTTTGCTTGTCTGTAAAGTATTTTATTTCTCCTTCACTTATGAAGCTTAGTTTGGCGGGATAGGAAATTCTGGGTTGAAAATTCTTTTCTTTAAGAATGTTGAATATCGGCCCCCACTCTCTTCTGGCTTGTAGAGTTTCTGCTGAGAGATCAGCTGTTAGTCTGATGGGCTTCCCTTTGTGGGTAACCCGACCTTTCTCTCTGGCTGCCCTTAACATTTTTTCCTTCATTTCAACTTTGGTGAATCTGACAATTATGTGTCTTGGAGTTGCCCTTCTCGAGGAGTATCTTTGTGGCGTTCTCTGTATTTCCTGAATCTGAATGCTGGCCTGCCTTGCTAGATTGGGGAAGTTCTCCTGAATAATATCTTGCAGAGTGTTTTCCAACTTGGTTCCATTCTCCCCATCATTTTCAGGTACACCAATCAGACGTAGGTTTGGTCTTTTCACATAGTCCCAAATTTCTTGGAGGCTTTGTTCATTTCTTTTTATTCTTTTTTCTCTAAACTTCCCTTCTCTCTTCATTTCATTCATTTCATCTTCTATCAGTGATACCCTTTCTTCCAGTTGATCGCATCTGCTACTGAGGCTTCTGCATTCTTCGCGTAGTTCTCGAAACTTGGCTTTCAGCTCCATCATCTCCTTTAAGCCCTTCTCTCCTTTGGTTATTCTAGTTATCCATTCTTCTAATTTTTTTTCAAAGTTTTTAACTTCTTTGCTATTGTTTTGAATTTCCTCTCGTAGCTCAGAGTAGTTTGATCGTCTGAAGCCTTCTTCTCTCAACTCATCAAAGTCATCCTCCATCCAGCTTTGTTCCGTTGCTGGTGAGGAACTGCGTTCCTTTGGAGGAGGAGAGGTGCTCTGTTTTTTAGAGTTTCCAGTTTTTTTGGTCTGTTTTTTCCCCATCTTTGTGGTTTTGTCTACTTTTTGTCTTCGATGATGGTGATGTACAGATGGGTTTTTGGTGTGGATGTCCTTTCTGTTTGTTAATTTTCCTTCTACCAGACAAGACCCTCAGCTGCAGGTCTGTTGGAGTTTACTAGAGGTCCACTCCAGACCCTGTTTGGCTGGGTGTCAGCACTGGTGGCTACAGAACAGCGGATTTTCGTGAGACCACAAATTCAGCTGTCTGATAGTTCCTCTGAAAGTTTTGTCTCAGAGGAGTACCCGGTTGAATGAGGTGTCAGTCTGTCCCTACTGGGGGGGTGCCTCCCAGTTAGGCTGCTCAGGGGTGAGGGACCCACTTTAGGAGGCAGTCTGTCCGTTCTCAGATCTCCAGCTGCGTGCTGGGAGAACCACTACTCTCTTCAAAGCTGTCAGTCAGACAGGGACATTTAAGGCTGTGGAGGTTCTCGCTGAGTTTTTGGTTGTCTGTGCCCTGCCCCCAGAGGTGGAGCCTACAGAGGCAGGCAGGCCTCCTTGAGCTGTGGTGGGCTCCACCCAGTTCGAGCTTCCTGGCTGCTTTGTTTACCTAAGCAAGCCTGGGCAATGGCGGGCGCCCCTCCCCCAGCCTCGTTGCCGCCTTGCAGCGTGATCTCAGACTGCTGTGCTAGCAATCAGCAAGACTCTGTGGGCATAGGACCCACCGAGCCAGGTGCGGGACACAATCTCCTAGTGTGCCGTTTTCCAGGCCCGTTGGAAAAGCGCAGTATTAGGACGGGACTGACCCGATATTCCAGGTGCCGTCTGTTTCGCCTTTCTTTGACTAGGAAAGGGAACTCCCTGACCCCTTGCGCTTCCCGAGTGAGGCAATGCCTCGCCCTGCTTCAGCTCGCGCACAGTGCGCTTCACCGACTGTCCTGAACCCACTGTTAGGCACTCCCTAGTGAGATGAAACCGGTACCTCAAGCAGAAATGCAGAAATCACCCGTCTTCTGTGTCGCTGGGGCTGGGAGCTGGAGACCGGAGCTGTTCCTATTCGGCCATCTTGGCTCCACCCTCCGTCTTTTTGTTAATAGTCATCTAAGCAAATGTGAGGCCATAGCTTATTGATGTTTTCATTTGCATTTCCTTGATGATTCGCAAAGTTGAGCACCTTTTCGTCCATTTAATGATGTTGGCACTTTGATAAAACAGGTGAAGCGATGCCTTTACGTTAGACATATTGACCTTTGCTTTCTTGTTCAGCACCTTTGAGCTTTTGTGTAGGAAGCAAACTTCATACGGTGACTATTAGAAAAGCCTGCTAATTCTTTAAGAAAGTTGATCACCATTACACACATTGCATATCCATAGTATTAATATCCAATGAGAGTGATTTGGCCATTCTATGAATGCCTGTAATTCATGCAGTTAGCTTCATGGGAACTGGGTGCCAAAACATAAGGAATTCACCCCCTTGCCCACTAATAGTTTCCTTAGAGTGACCAACAATCCAAATTTATCTGAAAACAAAAGGTTCACAAGGATGCAGGATTTTCAGTACTAAACGTTCCCCACAATGCAGGATTTTCAGTGCCACTCACAGGGAAATCAGCATAGTTGGTCACCCAAATACTGCAAAACATTCACTGATCTGAATAACCTCACAGATGCACTTATCTTACCCCCCATAAATTATGTGCAGACTTAACTTGTGAGTTTAAACTCCAGAGACAGGAAGCCTGCTCCAGAGAAGAAAAGGACAAATTCTGGGTTTGTCCAGCTGATGCAAAAAAGTTCCGCCTGCCTCCAGTCTATATTTTTGCATGGTGAATCCCTTAATTCATCTTTCCAGAACCTACTTAGAGAAAAGGAGCCCACACCATGTATTTTAAAACTGGCAAGGAAGGGTTGCTATGGTGTTCACAGCTGTCATTCAGAGACTGGTCTAAGATAAGCATTGAACACACTGCAGAATCATTCCTTGGCACTTTGATAAAACAGGTGAAGAGATGCCTTTACATTAGACATATTGACCTTTGCTTTCTTTTTCAGCACCTTTGAGCTTTTGCATGGGAAGTGAACTTCATAAAGTGACCATTAGAAAAACCTGTGAATTCACTAAGCAAGTTAATCACCATTACACACCTTACATACCCACTATATCCTATCCAATATTATATCTTCTGATGTGAGTGATCACCACTTTGATACTGTTTTATTGGTGCAGACAGAAAAAGTCAGGGGAGTATTTTTATAGGGTTTTATGGCCTGGACTGGGTCATTTTTAAGATAGGTCTTGCAAGGCAGGAAGCTAATTGGGATTAGTTGTGGACACAGGAAGGCAAAGGTCTCAAATAGAATCTTGATGAGAAAAACATAAATCATGATAAGTAAGCAATTTTAGTTGTTTACAGCTTTAAGTTCAGGGTCCAGTATTCTCTGGAGCAAGCAGATAGTGTTTGTTCTGAGTATTACTAAATATAGGAACAAAAATATGCCCACTCTCAACACTGCTTAACACAGGAACAGACATTATAATGGACTTGGTTCTCAAAACAATGTTAATATCATGGTTATTTATTATTTTTGGGAGAGAGCAAAACCTTTGCTTTTGAGACAGAGTCTCACTGTCACCCAGGTTGCAGTGCAGTGGTACAATCTCAGCTCACTGCAACCTCCTCCTCCTGGTTCAAGTGATTCTCCTGCCTTAGCCTCCCGAGTAGTTGGACTACATGCATGCGCCATCACACTGGGCTAATTTTTGTATTTTTAGTAGAGACGAGATTTCACCATGTTGACCAGGCTGGTCTTGAACTCCTGGCCTCAAGTGATCCTCGTGCCTTGGCCTCCCAAAGTGCTGGGCTTACAGGCAGGAGCCACTGTGCCCAGCCAGAATCTTTGTTTTTCTCTAGGGTGTTATCTTCCCCCATTGTGTCAAGTCTTGGTGGGGCCATCAGCAT
Organism: Symphalangus syndactylus; assembly: GCF_028878055.3. Classification (NCBI taxonomy): domain Eukaryota; kingdom Metazoa; phylum Chordata; class Mammalia; order Primates; family Hylobatidae; genus Symphalangus; species Symphalangus syndactylus. The sequence goes on from NC_072435.2 coordinate 123,462,296, forward strand.
AGATAACTTACTGCCCACACAAGTGGCACGGATATCACTCTGGCTAAGCAAGTAAACTTCTCCTGGAATTTTATTCGTAAGCAGAATGGTACAAAAATTAAAAATGATGATAGTTGATTTTTCCAGCTGTATCACCTTGACAATTTAATTAATTCATTCCTGCAAACTGTTTTTCCCAAATTCCCTTGTCCTCTGTGCTTTTTGAGCATGTCTGGGTTTTCCCATCAATCTCTAAGCATTTACATCACTTTAATATGTTTTTTGTAGTTGTTGAAGTGAGCCACAGTTTGCTTCTGTTAGATTCAACTGAAGAAGACTAGTTGTTACATGTAACAATTATTATAAAAACACTCTTTTCTGTGCAGCTCATGTCTGGTCCCAACAAGCCAACGCATCAGAAAACTACCCTGAGGGTGACTTACTTAAACTCCCTAAATAATACCTCCCAGGATCTCAGAGGTCGAAGATAAGGTCCTTTTCATTGAAAAACTCTTTTTCATTATTTTATTTATTCTGCAATTTGAGTTTTTCTCCTGTGCCCAGCAACTGTTGTAGGCACTGGGAGTGGCAAAGTAAAGAAGTCCTTTGCCTTCAGGAAATGTGTCTTGTAGTGACTATAAAATCCCAATAAGCAAGTAAATATATTACATGCCCAGAGGCAATGCTTATTTTAAAGAAAAAGAAAGATGAAGCGTGATAAAGAGAAAGAGAGAAGCGCTGCTATTCTACCAAGGCTGGGTCAGGGAAGACTTCATTAAAAAGTGGCATTTAAATAAAGATCTGAAGGTTGTGAGGGGCCATGAGGCTTTCTGGGGATCCAGGCAGAGGGAGTGGTATGTGCAACCCTGGGGCAGGGGTGCAGCTTCAGAGTTTGGGGACCAGCAGGGCTAGCGTGGCTGCAGCTCAGAGCTCACGGGAGGGCTGGTAAGAGTTGAGCTCAGAGAGCTAATGCACAGGTGTTCCAAGGCAGGTCTTCCAGACTTGCAGGTTATTATAACAAATTTGTCTTTTGTTCCCAGTAAAATTATATTCACTGTGGGATTTTGAACAGATGAGTAAGATGACGGATCTGTATTTTAATAACATTAATCTGGTTGATGTATTAAGAGAGAACTGAAGCAGGGGCAAGGATTAAAAGTAAAGGAAAAGGAAAATAGAGAAGAAAGGAAAGAAAGAAGGAAAAAACCAGGCCACAGTATGTATAACCAGCTCTCTAGAATTCAATGTCATCAGCTTTGTGAGTTTCCTAACTCAAAGTTATTTGTTCACCTTTGGAAAAAACAATTCGTAAAAACAAGGAGCTGGGCATAGTCTTGAAACTCTACAAGGTACTTCAGACAAGACTGACAACCTTAATTGGGAAATATCAATGTTTATCTCTCTGTTTCCCTAACGAGCCCTGTTCTACCAAATCCATTTCAGTCCTGCTTTCGATGTTGATATATTAGGTAATAATGCTCATTGCTAAAATGTGCCAACATACTGTGCTTATTCCCAAGAAAATGAGGAAAAATGGCAGCATCTGAGAGACAAACCAGGCCTCTGGCACCGAACCCAGCCTCTGAAAAAAAAATCGGACATCCAGAGGCACCCATGTGTAAACAAAACTGCCACCAAATGGTTTTTTAAACATGGAAAATAAAATTGCTTTAGCTTTAGGAGATGTGTCCCAATCACAGACACAGCCAAATTAGTGCTGGGGCTTCAGGCAATGGTTTTTACAGGGAAATTCTGATTACATGCAAACATCAGAGCATCTCTTTTTCTGGTCATGAAATCTCTATAGATGAGTTCCAAAAGGCTTTAGGCATCATACATAGATGTACAAATTATATATAAACTATCCGATATGGTTTGGCTGTGTCCCCACCCCAGTCTCACCTGGAATTCCCACATATTGTGGGAGGAACCCAGTGGGAGGTAATTGAATCATGGGGGCAGGTCTTTCCTGTGCTGTTCTGGTAGATAGCGAGTAAGTCTTACAAGATCTGATGGGTTTATAAGGGAGAGTTTCCCTGCACAAGTTCTTTCTTCTCTTGTCTGCTGCCATATGAGATGTGCCTTTCACCTTCCGCCATGACTGTGAGGCCTCCCCTGCCACGTGGAACTGTATGTCCAATAAACCTCTTTCTTTTGTAAATTGCCCAGTCTGGGGTATGTCTTTATCAGTAGTGTGAAAACAAACTAATACACTGTCTTATATCAAACAAAACACACTAGCAGTAGCAGCAACAATAACAACTACTTATGAAAGGAAAATATTTTGTGTCCTCAAAATCACTAAGCTAATGGAAGTCAAGCTGGGAACTGCTTAGAGCAAAACTGCCTCCCATTCAATTCAAAGTCACCCATCTGCTCACTGAGATAAATGCATGTCTGATTGCCTCCTTTGGAGAGGCTAATCAGAAACTCAAAAGAATGTAACAATTTGTCTCTTATCTACCTATGACCTGGAAGCCCCTTCCCCACTTTGAGTTCTCCTGCCTTTCCATACCAAACCAATGTTCATCTTACACATGTTGATTGATATCTCATGTCTCCCTAAAATGTATAAAGCAAAACTGTGCTCTGACCACCTTGGCCACATGTTGTCAGGACCTCCTGAGCCTGTGTCACGGGTGTATGTCCTCAAACTTGGCAAAATAAACTTGATAAACTAACTGAGACCTGTCTCAAACTTTCAGGGTTCACATACTCCTGAACGACTTGTTTATCCCTGTAATTTTCAACTTATGGCCTACAAAGTAAAAGTAGGGGGAATTTCCAACATCTGCAACATTCTCAGGAAGGAAATCAATTAAAGTAAATTTGTCAAGTGGATAATCAATCAGTTATATGATTAGTCAGAATTTTTAACCCTTACTTTGTACCCCAACCTGTGTTAGATGCCCTTGGAGGATGCTAAAATAAAGGAGCCACAGCCTGTATTCCAGTTGAGGAGATAGATAGGACCTAGAGGCACCATGCTGTGAGGAGTTAGTAGCACAGGGGAGATGAACGAGGTAAGGGAGGGGTGTTTTTCTAGGGAGATGCTCCACTGATCCCTGAGACTGAGGCTGGGTGGGAAGGAAGATGGAAGGAAGAACAGAGATACAAAGACTTAAGAGAGATAAGCCTATGTCAGGGAGGAGGAGGAGAAAACTCACCTAAAAATACACTGAGGGCACCTGGGGCAGAGCAGAGAACCCGGGAATCAAACAGTGATAACAGCTCATTTCTTAAATGTTGCTATGTGTGTGATTTTTTTGTAATCCTTTTATAAATTTTTGCAATCCACCCATTGACGAAGTTCTAATATCCAGAATCTACAAGGAACTTAAACAAATTTACCAGAAAAAAACAACCCCATCAAAAAGTGGGCAATGGATATGAACAGACATTTCTCAAAAGAAGACATTTATGTGGCCAACAAACACATGAAAAAAAGCTCATCATTACTGGTCATTAGAGAAATGCAAATCAAAACCATAATGAGATAACATCTCACACCAGTGAGAATGGCGATTATTAAAAAGTCAGGAAACAACAGATGCTGCTGAGACTGTGGAAATATAGAAATGCTTTTACACTCTTGGTGGGAGTATAAGTTAGTTCAATCATTATGGAAGACAGTGTGGTGATTCCTCAAGGATCTACAACCAGAAATACCATTTGACCCAGCAATCCCATTACTGGCTATATTCCCAAAGGATTATAAATCATTCTATCATAAAGACACATGCACACATATGTTTATAGCAGCACTATTTACAATAGCAAAGACTTGGAACCAACCCAAATGCTCATCAATGATAGACTGGATAAAGAAAATATGGCACATATATGTCATGGAATACTACGCAGCCATAAAAAAGAATGAGTGCATGTCCTTTGCAGGGACATGGATGAAACTGGAAGCCATCATTCTCAGCAAACTACCTCAGGAGCAGAAAACCAAACACTGCATGTTCTCACTCATAAGTGGGGTTGAATAATGAGAGCCCGTGGACACAGGGAGGGGAACATCACACACTGGGGCCTCTCTGGGGGTGGGGGGCAAGGGGAGGGAGAGCATTAGGACAAATGCACGCAGGGCTTAAAACCTAGATGACAGGTTCATAGGTGCAGCAGACCACCATGGCACATGTATACCTACATAACAAACCTGCATGTTCTGCACATGTATCCCAGAGCTTAAAGTAAAATTAAAAACAAGGTCATTCTCTGTGTGTTGACAAGGTCAATCTCTGTGTGTTGGTTATGGAAAGATGTACAGATAAACCATTAAGTAAAAGACACCAGACTCTAAGTTTGATCTTATAGAAGACTAACAGTTTCCAGAAGATATGTGAGTTTTTCCTTGGACACAGTTGAGAATTGCCTGGACTGGGGAAGAAAATTGATAGAGCCAATATTCAATCCCAAGTATGTCTGGCCACAAAGCCTGTGTTCCTAACCATTCACAGCCTCTTTATATTTACACACTTGATCTTTAAAAAACAAACAAACAAACAAAAACCATCTTTATTTTTGTTTATTTATTTATTTTGAGAATGAGTCTTCATCTGTTGCCCAGGCTGGAGTGCAGTGGTGCGATCCTGGTTCACTGCAAGCTCTGCCTCCTGGGTTCACGCCATTCTCCTGCCTCAGCCTCCCAAGTAACTGGGAATATAGGCACCCACCACCACGCCCAGCTAATTTTTTTTTTTTTTTTTTTTTTTTGTATTTTTAGTAGAGAAGGAGTTTCACTGTGTTAGCCAGGATGGTCTCGATTTCCTGACCTCGTGATCCGCCCGCCTCGGCCTCCCAAAGTGCTGTAATCTTTAGAAGGGTTTCTTCTGCATAGAAAGATTCTAGCTAATTATGCAGAAGAAATAGTAGAAATTGAAAATCATAATCCCGAAAGCCTCAATAAAATTGCTCCTAGACCAGTAGCTCCTAGACCAGGAGCAGCAAAGTACGCTGAGGTCGTTTTTTGAAAGAGGACGGAGGTTGGCACCATTGGACCCTGCTGGCCAACCGTAATATCTGCCTCCAGATACAGTGCAACGAGGAGTTCAAACACAGTCAATGAATTATTTTTGCCTAAAGAACGAAGGCAAATCTAATGAAGGCTGTAGATCTATCTACCAATTGACAGAAGATATATGGTACAGAGATGAATATGTTACATAAAAGTTCTAGCAGGCAGGCAGCCAATCACAATGGGAGAAAAAACACAGGAAAAACAAATCCGCCTTTTCACTGAAGAAACCAAGGGTCGGTGGCAATGGGGAGGGAAACGCCTTCCAGGTAAGACGTAAGAGATTTATCAACTAAATGCAATGTGAATACTTATTTTTTTGCACTCTAACATACTGGCTATAATAAAAGACATTTTGAGGTGATTAGCAAATTATTAAAATATTACTAGCTATTAGATGCAAGTTGAGCATCCCTAATCCAAAAATCAAGTCCAAAATGCTCCAAATTTGTAAAATTTTGAGTACCTACATGATACCACAAGTGAAAAAATTCATGCGTGACCTCATGTCCACAACTTTTGTTTCATGCACAAAATTATTGAAAATACATAATTGTCTTCAGGCTATGCATATAAGGTGCATATGAAGGACAAATAAATTTTGTGTTTAGACTTAGGTCACGCCCCCAAGATATCTCATTATGTATGTGCAAATATTCTAAAATCCTCACAAATCTGAAATCTGGAACAATTCTGATCCCGAACATTTCAGACAAGGAATCAATCTGTGCTATTAAGTAATCATCGTTAATGTTTTAGAGGCCAGAATTCCACTGCAATTGTGTCAAAAAGTCATTATTTGTTAGATTTAGATGCTAAGACATTGATTATTTAAAATAGAATGGTGTCTGTAATTTGTTTTAAAATACACCAGGAAATGAATGGATGCATCTATAGATTAAACAAGATGATAATTTAAAAAGTAATTAGCATATGGGGATTTGTTATATTTTTATCTCAACTTGCAACGTTTTCATAATAAATGTCTTAAAATGTGTACAAAGAAAAGATATAAAATATTCGATTTCGATTATAATTGTTTCCTTTTCTTATCTGGGTTGACTTTTCTTCTAGTCACTTCTCACTTCCTGCTGTATAATATCGCTGTTTTTGTTTGTTTGTTTAGGTTTTTTCCTCCATAATGTAAGCCCGTGGAGACTAGTAAGTGCTTGACGCTCTCGCCGTTGAATCAACCTTCAGTACCGTACCGAGACCAGTTCCTGGAGCATGGTAGGGGCTTGCTGAATGTTGTCATTGTTTATTTATTTACTTATTTTATTTATTTATTTGAGATGGAGTCTCACTGTGGCCCAGACCAGAGTGCAGTGGCGCGATTTTGAACTCGCTGTGATCTCTGCCTCCCGGGTTCAAACGATTCTCATGCCTCAGCCTCTGGAGTAGCTGGGGTTACAGGTGTGTGCCACCACTCCCGGCTAATTTTTTTTTTTTTAATAGAGACAGAGTTTCACTACGTTGGCCAGGCTGGTCTCCAACTCCTGACATCAAGTAATCTACCTGCCTCGGCCTCCCAAAATGCTGGGATTACAGGCGTGAGCCACCGCGCCTGGCCTGTCGTTGCTTATTATCTTGAGTACCAAGTTCTAGTCCAACGCCTCGAGACAGTCTCCAGGTAGCCAACAACTCTGGGTAACCCTGCCCTTCACCCCTTCCTCTTAAACACTCGCAAAGCACGTTAATATATTGACGTCTCCTTGAAACATCACCTTAAATTAAAAATTTGCTTATTTTTGAGGAATGGATTTCTTCTACTGGAACGCCAACATCTCCCAGGATTTGTGTTCACAGAAGACCCTGTGAAGGGCGCTGGCTTCCAGCATGAACGCGGCACTTCCAGAGCCAAGCATTGGGATCCAGGCTGAGCTGCGGAAGGGGTGGGTGGGGAGCGAGGGAGGTGGAGCTTCAGTAAAGCGAGCCTGACTCCCGTCTCGCAAGCTCTCCACTCAGGAATGTGCGGGTGATTCCCCCAGGGAAACCCCAGCGCCATCTGACTTCAGGGAGAGACTGGAGGGGACCCGTGGGGCAGGAGGCTGGGAAGAGAACGCTCATGGATAAAGGAGGTCCCTGCCGAGGAAGGGCTGCTGGGTGCTCTTTGAGGTCTGAAGATTCGGGAGCATCTTCAGACCGAATTCTGCCTGCCTGGGGATGGATTGAAGTGTGGGATCAAAAGACTCTTTGCCTTGTGTTTCTAGCGCCTCCTGAAATATCTAGAAGTGCTTCCAGAAATGCCTGAATTGAGAAGCTTTTCCATTCCCTAGCCTCCAACCCTGTGCTTAGCTCTGGCATATGGGGAACTCCCCTGGAGAAGACAAAAAAAAAAAAAAAAAAAAAAAAGAAAAAAGGAAGACAAACCAAAAGTACAAACAGCAACAAGCAAAAACGTTAATAGCTGAGCTAGTCTCTCTCAAAATAATCATTTTAAAATTTAATCAATTCATTGCGTTATCTGCTGGTCCCTTTTAAATATGTTTGAGGGAGAACTCCGCTCAGAAAAACTATACAGACACCTAAATTTTCACTGCTGAAGAAATTAAACGGAATCTCCCCAAAGCGTGGGGTGAATGCAAGCCATCGCACTGTTATGTAATATACAGGAAGGACCACAGAGAAGAAGCGGCCCCGTCTCCATGGTATCAACCCACAGCTGTGGAATGTCACTTTCCGTTTGCAGGAGCTGGGGCATGCAGTGCTCTGTACAACTTAGGGGGTGGGGAGATGATACCAAACACTTCCCAAACCATGGGCCCCCTCTCATCTTACCCAATGCCTTTCTGAGATTACTCACCACCTGTGAGCAAGAACACGTGGTTAGAAACGAGGCAGCACCTGCCCCAACCCCACCTCTGTCATTAAGCACCGTTGTCCTTGGCTCACCTTCAAAGCCTGGGCTCCTTCTATCTTGGGTTGTTTGCAAGACCTCCCTATTTCTTCCTGGGAAACAAGCTTAATTGATATATTTCCCAGTGTGTCGACTCAGTCCTGCAGGAACCCATGGTACTAAGTTAAAAGCTATGTTCCACATTTTGGATGAGATGTTAGTCGTGTCTGTATTAAAATTAATGAGGGCAGCAGCCCAAGCCCCAAACTTCAATTTCTTCAAGGCAGCCTGAACATCCTGTCCAAAATGCGAAGGGAGAAAATGCTGTTTGAGTCAATGACAATATTTTAAACTTTAATAACATTTTGTTTGAAAATAAATAATACAGGTCCTATATGATTTGAATCTTTATATTGCATTGCATTTTTTCATTTTGAAAATTATTATCCTGTAATAGCTAATAACTAACCTCACATAGCACTTATTCTTTGCCAAGCGCCCCTCTCAGGACTTTACAATTGTCAAAGTATTTAATTCCCTGAACTGCCCTATGAGGTAGGTGCTATGCTGATCCCTCTTTTACAGACCAGGAAACTGAGGCCAGGCATGTTAAACAACTTGCCCAGTGTTCCATGGTCAATAAGAGGCTTATCCAGGATGCAGATGAAGGCAGACTGACTTGAGTCCAACTTTTTAACTTTGTAGCAATGTCCCTCAATTGGTTGCATGTTTTAGGGGACACCTGGAACACCTTTTTTTTTTTTTTTGAGAAGGAGTCTCGCTCTTTCACCCAGGCTGGACTGCAGTGGCACAATCTCAGCTCACTGCAGGCTCCGTCCCCCGGGGTTCACGCCATTCTCCTGCCTTAGCCTCCTGCGTAGCTGGGACTACAGGCGCCCGCCACCTCGCCCGGCTAATTTTTTTGTATTTTTTAGTAGAGACGGGGTTTCACCGTGTTAGCCAGGATGGTCTCGATCTCCTGACCTCGTGATCCACCCGCCTCAGCCTCCCAAAGTGCTGGGATTACAGGCGTGAGCCACCGCGCCCGGCCGGGAACACCTTTTAAAAACACCTATACCGAGGCTGATTCCAGAACAATTGTGTAAGGACTTTAAGACCAGGCTCTCACTCTCGAACCCTGGAGTGGGAGTGGGGGTATTTAGGTAAAGCATTGAACTTCTCTAACCCTCAGAGGCCTCATCTGTAAAATGGGCTAGTACTGGCTCCACCTGGTAAGGTTGTGGTACGCATTAAATGTGGGGCGTTCACCTGTCCTAGTTTACTTAAACTGAGTGGGTTCCTGGGACTTGGGATCTTCAGTGCTTAAACGGAGACAGGGACAAACTGGGATGATTTGGGCACCTTAATTAGATGAGCTGATGCTGTCATATCAATGCACAATTTACCTAGCATGCATAAGCCTAGAGTCAGCAGTCATGATCCGATTAATGTTTTACACACTTCTCTAGTACTTTAAAGCCACCCTTCACGTATGTAAAGGGCTTTTAAGGCAGAAATGAGCAGGCACTCTTGAAGGTCAGAAGAACACAGTGTGGATGGAGGACATACAACAAGAAGTTGCTTTTGTCAATCTCAGTAGTAAGAAGGCAATAAAAAGCCAGAAAACAATGTACAGTGATGAGGATCCAGTCTGGTCACATCACCTGCACCACAGCACTAGAGAATCTGAGATGGGAAGAGGTCAAAATCATTACCACAGGGCAGCCAGTACAAATCACAAGTGTGAGTCCCACTAACGACACTATTTATGAGGAAACAGACTGCCAAGTGCAGTGCTCAGCACACAGACAGTCCTAATCTGCACTGGCTACAGCTCTGTTCAACTCTAATGAACACAGTCATGGAAGAGGGGTGCAAAGGCAAGGTCAGTATCGGAGGACAAAGGTGCTGACTTCCGACACTTGGCCTTTACTGATCTGTAAAATGTTATCGGTATGTCTTCACCTTAGTACTACTAGTGGAGCCAGGACATTTCTAAAGAGTGATGGGACTGTTACTTGTTTGTTTCATGTCTTGTGGGTCAAAAATGTCAGGGCTGGAGTCCAAAACCAACAACAAAAAATGCTTACCTTTTGCTCATGGCTTTCGTTTCGTTTCTTTTGTATTTCCTTTTATGAATTTATCTGTCACGTTAAATAATAATGAAGTAAATTTGAAAAAAAAAGTCATAACATTGAAATTCCAGCAGACAGCTAATTTCTCATGAGTTGAAAAGCATATGAGTGAGGAGGGCTTTTTGAAACAGCAACCTGGAAGCAGTACAAGATGCCTTCACTCCCAGATGTCTTTGCCTCTTGCATGTCTACTCTTTTCCATTGACTCTGGGATGGCAAAACCCAAAGCCTTCACTGACCAGGCAGGTAATAGACATGAGCAATGCAGGCCTGGACCAGGAAAACCAGGAGTGCAGATGGGACCATGAAGGGCCCGCTACTCCCTTGTGAGTGTTAGAGCCAGGAGAGGGAGGCTATCCTGTTGCAGTGTAGCTCAGACTCCAGAATCATCATCCTGGTTCCCCCTCCAGTGGCCTCACATCTCTCTCAGAGTAAAGGCCAAAGTTCTCATGGCCATGAATCATCTCACCTCCCTTCCCTGCTGCCCAGACCTTCCTCCATTCTTTTTAGATCTCTGCTCCTGTTTCCTGTGCTTCAGCCAAGCTGGCCTCCAAGTTGAGCTTGGGAGATACAAGGTGGGTTTCAGTCTCAGGACCTTTGCACATGCCGTTCCCAGAGAACCATGTCACTGAATCCCTCACCTTCTTCAGATCTTCACTGAAGTGTTTCTCAGTGAGATTTTCCTCAGCCATTCTTTTAAAGATTGCATCTGTTCTCTCCTGCATTGTTGTTCTTCCTTGCTTTGGTTTTTCTTCTTAGCACTTGCCATCACCTGACATAGGACACACTTAATTATCTTATTTGCTGTCTCTCCCATTCAAAATTGCAAACTCCATAAAGGCAGGGATTTTTGTCTGTTATTTTATACATATATAATTATCCATATATATGTTTCAATATATATTACATAATATAATATATATTTATATTACTATATGATATATTATAAAGATAATATACATAATATATATTTTAGATAAATTTAATATATGTATTAAAACTCAGTGCCTAGAAAAATACTTGACAATATAACACTAGACAAATATTTGTTGGATAATGCACGAATTAAATAAATAAAGATGAATCCTCAAACAAACAAGAACTACACCTCTGCTTAAAGGGAGGGAGTATAGCGAGGGTGTGGCAAATAAAATACGCTGCTGGGTTGAGTGGATCCTGGGGAAGCAAGTTTGCAAGGTTTCCATCACCATTTCATTGAGTCAATTTACTCTTTTTTCTCTTTTGTTTTTTGTTTTGAGATGGAGTCTTGCTCTGTCGCCCAGGCTGGAGTGCAGTGGCATCGCCCAGGCTGGAGTGCAGTGGCATCGTCTCGGCTCACTGCAACCTCCACCTCCTGGGTTCAAGCAATTTTCCTGCCTCAGCCTCCTGAGTAGCTGGCATTACAGGTGCCCACCACCACACCCAGCTAATTTTTGTAGTTTTAGTAGAGATGGGGTTTTGCCATGTTAGCCAGGCTGGTCTTGAATTCCTGATCTCAGGTGATCCACCTGTCTTGGCCTCCCAAAGTGCTGGGATTACAGATGTGCCAGGCCCAATTTACTTTTTTATTAGCACACGGGACCTTTCTATACCTTGTCATGGATAGAAGTGGAAGAGAAGTAGAGACAGGAAATAAAGGCAAAGGTGAGGAAACAGAAAGAAACTCAGGACACTTGTAGACTAAGTCAGGCATGATGACATGGTGGCCCAAAGACTAGTTGGCATCAAGAAACAACTTTGGTGGGCTCATATAGGATTCAAACAAAAATAAAAACATTCTAAAACTAAGGATACTTCAAATTAAAACAGAGATGTCTGGCTTCTCTAGAACAATCGAAGACCTGTCGCTAGAGACCCTGTGTTTCTGCAGGACAAGGATTGGCTGACCCTGAGAGACACCTGTTCCATTTCTTTTCCATTCCCTGTGGAGGCCCTAGAGGCCTCAAAGCTCATCTGTAGGGTTAGCACATGCAGGTGAGAAGAAATAAGGGCCAGAGCAATCTGCAGTGTTCAGGGAGGGCTGCCTGGAGGAGGAGAAAGTGGAGGAAACAGCTGAGCCTGGAGGCATAAGGAATGCTCCCTTCAAAGCATCTTTGGCTATTTCTATTTTTATGTGGAAAATAAAGCAAGCATACATAAACTTGTATTTTAATGCTTACTATTAAAACACCAATTACACACTCAGGTAAAAGGACTGATTTTGAGATAAAGATGCAGGTTCACCTGGGAGCCCCCATATGGGTTTGAAGCCGGAGGTCAAATGCTCCTTTAGCCCATCTTCTTTTGCTGCTAATCTTATAATAGCCCCTGAACACTCCAGTGGCAAGTGGATGTCAACTCAGAAACTTTCAGTGAAAGGGAAATATAAAAGAAATAAGTCACTGTTAAACACTAGCGTCTCCATCTTCATCCAGGAACTGAAGGGCACAACAAGGACTGCTGCTTTAAAGATGCTTCTAGGGCTGACTCACAGATGAATCCAACAGAGTGTGGCTGGCCTCTTCCTTATCCCATGCAAGGGTGAATGAGAATAAATATCCATGTCATTATCACTTTCCATGGTGCACCTTCCTGTCATGCAACTTGGCTTGCCAGTTTCAGGAGTGGCCTCAGAATCAATTAACAGTGAATTATTTATACTGGCAGCTGCTGCAAAGTGTTTCCAGCTGTTGTTTTACGAAAGACATCTTGTTCTTTTCAAATTGTGCCCTTACCTTTTGTAGGTGACCAAATCCATCATCAGAAATGAATGGGGTTTTCTTTTCCTTTTTCCAGATATAAAGACATGCTCCCACGCAGCGTCCCTCAGCTCACTCTTGGAAAGTTATGTCAGTCCTTGCTGTGAAGTTTTCACTGTCATCTTGCTCGACGGGACTCTTAACGACCACTGTGTTTGATCTAATCTAATGTGGTTACACATGAGGTAGGTTCTCCCCCCACCAAGTGCAGACACTTGAGAGTCATTTGTAGGCTACCATGCACCACTTCACAAGGGAGACATTTCAGGATGGTGTCCCACAAGGACCTGCCCCCTTTTTTCCATCATCAAGCACTACTCAGAAACATAGCTCTCTTTCCCAGTAACCAGAGCAAAAGGACATCAGCAAGACAAAATCATAACAAGTTCCAAAGAAATTCATTGAAACCATATAGTCCTTCTATTGCTTTTCATATATACACAAATCCATTTTCTTGAGGAAGTTCTTTCACTCTCATGGAAGCAAACAGCCAATAGAGAAACTAATTTGGGAAAATATATTCGGTAAATATTAACGTGCTAACCAGCTTCAGAAGGGAGGCTTTCATTTCTTTGTGAGTCTTCTGGGAATTTATAAGGGGTTCTGATATGAGGATGTCTTGAGGAGCCAGGAGAAGACCTAGAATTAAAGTCTGCATGGGATTGAATTTGCTGACAACTTCAGAGGAGAGATTGCAGGAATTTGGGATGGGGAAGGCTGTCATGAACCCCAAGAGATAAAGTGAGGAGCAGAGGTGAGGAGAGGATTATTATTTTTCCTAAAGAAGAAAATGCTGGTAGCGACTCTAACCCATCAAGGACTGGTGATTTTGACATTATTACGAGATAGCACCATTGACGTGGAATTTGCAGTTCTCTCCATGGGCCGTTAGCAGGGGTAGTGACAGGGCTCTGCTGTGTGACTGTTCGGGTATCAGACCTAGGGGAATCTAGAGGCGGAACCTGGCAGTGAATAAGGGCTAGCAAGTTGGTGTGTAGGTACCAGGGAGCCTTCTACTTGGGGTTCTACAGAAAACTAACAACAAACAAAAAGGAAGATGTCTTGAGGACAGCTGAATTCTTCTTTTAGTAAGTAGAGAGCTAGAATTCATGGAATTTGCGGATAAACAATACTGTACCCTGAATTTGTCACAATTGAGTTGAAAGGGAAAATCAGTATCTGTTTGTATGTGTCTGTGTGTGCATAGTATAAACTCACCTGTTCCTTACTTTGCAGATGAAAGGTATAAAGGAGATAATTAAAAAATTTTTACTTTCAGTGGTTATTTCTGGGAGGTGGGATGATGGGCAATTCCTCTTTTCTTATTTACATATTTCTTAAATAAGGTACCATGAAAACTGAGATTGTAAGGAGTTAAAGATGAACATTTTTTTTCAGAGCGTCAACAGAAAACGTAAATAATAGTGTCTTATATGGGTTCAGATCCTAGCTTTGCTCCTTGCCATTATAAACCTCAATTTTTTCTCATTTTTAAAGATATTATACTTAATATTCTAAGTGTAATTTAAGATGTCATTTTGTATTTGGTAGAGATGTTTTTGTCTGTAACTGACAGAAAACATGACCACATTAGCTTAAACAAATAAAGGTATTTTTAAAAATACAACACACACTCCAGGAGTAGATAATTTGGACAATTGGTTTAGAAGCTCAGTGCTATCTGGGCCAAGGGCTTTGATTTTTTTGGGCTGCTTTCTCATAGTCACAAGAACCCTGCAGTAGCTCTAGCCATCACAGCTTTGTTCAAAGGAGAAAATGAGGAGACCAGGTGCAGTGGCTCATGCTTATAATTCTAGCACTTTGGGAGGCTGAGGTGGGTAGATTGCCTGAGCTCAGGAGTTTGAGACCATCCTGGGCAACATAGTGAAACCTCGTCTCTACTACAAATAAAAATAAAAAAATTTTAAATTAGCAGGGCATGGTGGAGCATGCCTGGAGTCCCAGCTACTGGGGAGGCTGAGGCAAGAGAATTGCTTGAACCCAGGAGGAAGAGGTTGCAGTGAGCCGAGATCATGCCATTGCACTGCATGCAGCCTGGGCAACAGAGCAAGACTGTCTCAAAAAAAAAAAAAAGTAAAATAAATAAAAATAAAAAATGTGTTAAAATGAGGAGGAAAGTAGAGGAGGAAGATGGTGTATTTGAAAAGCAAATGTATTTTCCCCAACCCCGTGGCTGACTTCTGCTTCTGTCTCCCTGGCTAGAACGTGGCAGTGGCATCTGGAGGGCAGCCAGGAAAAGCGTGGTTAGAGATTGAGCATCAGGTCATCCAACGAGCCTGTGATCATCAGAGCTCTGTGCCTGACACACAACAGGCAATTGATAATGTCGCTCTTATTGTTATCACATTTTTACAGGAACAACCTTTTTTCTTTTTCATAAAGTTTCCTGGAAGTGCCCTGCACATCCCTAAGGCATACTTGCTCCATCTATCCTGTCCCAGTCGTCAATACACAATGATGAGTAGAGTCACTTGCAACCTGGTCGCACAGCAGCTTTTATCAGCTGAAGCCATTTTTCCCAGTCTTGTCTGGCAATGCTGAACATCAGGGATCATCTACTTGGGTCCAAATGGTTATCAAGGGCTCCCTGGAGAAACACATCCTAGAAAAGCTTCCCTAACCCCAGAGGACTGGCTGACCTACGAACAGCAGCTCTGAAAGACCCCAGAGGGATGCAAACTGCCTGGAGACTCACCTTTAGCTGCTCTGAAACGACACTGCCCTTCGAAGGTTGAAATCCGACACTTTCCATACAAAGGGCAGAGATCGCTGACAGTTTTGCTTTCTTATTATCTGCTTAATTTATACTTTTCTTGATTCTTGCCCTCAGACAAGATGGTTTAAACATACGTGATTGGAAAACTCAAAGAATGCTGGTTTTGTTTGTTTGCCTTTTAGCCATACAGCAGAGAAAAAAAAAAAATCACGGGCTAAGAACATGGAAATCTAAGTTAAAATCCCAGATTTGGGACATATTTACCCATATGATCTTTGTCAATAATAGTAATAGTTGTGATAACAATAATAATTTACCTAAGGTTTACCATGTAGCAGACAACATGCTAAGATATTTACGATCATTATCCCATTCAACTATTGCAACAACCTTATGAGGAATACTCTGCTTTTTTTTTTTTTTCCAAGATGGAGTCTTGCTCTGTCACCCAGGCTGGAGTGTAATGGTGCCATCTCGGCTCACAGCAACCTCCGCCTCCTGGGTTCAAGCGATTCTCCTGCCTCAACCTCCCGAGTAGCTGGGATTATAGACGCCTGCCATCACGCCCTGCTAATTTTTGTATTTTTAGTAGAGACGGGGTTTCACCATGTTGGTCAGGCTGGTCTTGAACCCCAGACCTCATGATCTGCCTGCCTCGACCTCCCAAAGTGCTGCGATTACAGGTGTGAGCCACCCTGCCCGGCCAGAATATTCTGCTTTTATCTCCATTTACAAATGAGGAGACTGCCACTCTGAGAAGGGAAACAATGGGTCCATTTCCATGCATTGAGAAAGATGGAACTGTGCTTTTTAATTCAAGTATGTTCTTTGTTTCTCAACACCAGGCCATATTCTGACTGACCTATGCCTGTCTTGTAAGCATCTCCTGTACCAACCTCTAATTAATCCCATTAAAAATATTACATTTGCCACATTTCCCTAAGGGTCCAATAAAATTTCTTATTAATTTTTATTTAACATCGTGCAGCATTTAGCTCAATTCTAGTTCTATGTTCCAATTCTTTCAGCCTCAGAGAAATGACTGCAAAACTCAAATACTTCCCTCTCTGTATTATCATCTGGGAGCTTAGCCAAATAATGCCTTTGGAGCTGAGGGAGATGTGAATCCAAAAACGTCCGTTGCTTTGTTTATTTCTACAGAAGACTGAGGTGACTGTTCAAGGAATGTGCCCACCACTGAGGAGGGAAGGGAAGGAGGATTTGAGAGAGAGAAATAGAGAAGAGGAATGAGAGACAGAGGAGAGAGAGGTGGGGGGAAAGGGAGAGAGAGAGAGAGAGAGAGAGGGAGAGAGAAGAGAGAGGAGGAAGAGGAGAAGAGGAGGAGAGAAGGAATGGATCAAACACCACCATGGAAAGTACACCGCCACCTGTGTATTTTCACAAATCTTTATCATTAGACACCCCAACTCACTGACAGTAAGGAAGAAGAAAAACATCCGTGTCTGCAAAACACATGCAGATAATGAGGAGCTAATGCATGGAGACAATTTGCCATGTGCTTCCCTTCCCTTCCTCCTCACTGTCTGCTTCATGGGTTCTCTGATCACACTACTCCTGTCCCTGGGGACAGTCCATATTTATCCATCAGCAGCAAAGCCTTTAGAGGTGCTCTGTTTACTTTGAAAACTTCTTCTTAGGACATCCCTTGAGAGACCCCACTCTTCCTCTGCCGATTACTTTCTACATTAGCATGCAGCAAAACCAGAGATATGGATTCGGGGTTTGTCAGCACAAATGTTATTTAAAGCCACGGTAACAGGTTAGATTACTTGGAGAGTGATACAGTGCCCCATATTCATATTTAGTAATTTCATCCATGCATTTTCTATTTTCCCCAGGAAGAAAACTTTTCCAGGGTAGCACATCCATCATGCAATCCTGTGTACCCTGAAGTTCTTGTCTGAGTCGGGGCCCTCATGGTAGGAAAGGATGTGGAATGGCACATCTGGGTCTGGAACACAGCAGGATGGAAAGTGGGCCAGTTGGCCCATGGCCTCAGCCTAACCAGGGCAAAATATCAGATACGCCCCAATTGAGGGATAGGTATAAAATACTTGAGGAAGACTCTTCAAAACTTCCAAAGTCTTCAAAAACAAAGTCTGAGAGACTCATAGATAAGATGAATTGAAGAAGACAGGATGACTAAATGTAATGTGGCCTCCTGGACCCTGAAAGAGAAGAACATTAAGCAAAAAGTAAGGAAGTCAGAATAAAGTCTGCACTTTATTAATAATAATGTATCAACACTAGTTCCGTAACTGGGCTGGGCACGGTGGCTCACACCTGTAATCCCAGCACTTTGGGAAGCCGAGGCAGGAGGATTGCTTGAGGCTAGAAGCTCAAAACCAGCCTGGGCAACATAGTGGGGCCCCATCTCTACAAAAAACAAACAAATACAAATTAGCTGGGCATGATGGTGTGGGCCTGTGGTATCAACTACTCAGGGAGCTGAGGTGGGAGGATCTCTTGAGCCAGAATGGTCAAGGCTGCCGTGAGCTATGGTTGTGCCACTGCACTCCAGCCTGGGTCACAAAGTGAGACCCTGCCTTCAAAATAAATACATAAACATCATTTGTTCAGTAATTGTAACAAATGTACCTTGCTAATGTAAGATGTTAATAATAGGGGCAAACAAGTGCATGGGTATCTTCTAAATTTTTCTATAAATCTAAAATTGTTCTAAAAATAAAATATATTATTGAGGGAAAAAAGAAAGCTAGGCCAATTGGGTCCTGCCTGGGGTTCTGTCCTATCTGGGCACTGAAATATTAGAAATATGATGTGAGGTAGTTCAGATTTTAAACACCTGCTGGAGAATGTAAATGACTTCTGTCCCCATCAAAGCAGACAGAGCCCTCCAGTGGACACTGAAGACCTTCTTGAGCAGCACGGGTTTCTGCTCATTTGTGTTTCTGTGACACTCACCTGCAGGCTGACTGGAGCCAATACACCCCACAGACACATGAATCAGGCCAGCTGGCCATCGCCTGCAGCAAACGTCAACGTCTGGTGATCCAAACCCCAATCATGACATGTAGTTTAACAGCAATGAGTTGTTCCTTTTACATCAAATTACCAACTTAGCCTTTAAATCTTCCCCCATTCAATTCTTTACCAAATTCTACTAGTTGCAGCTTAAATATAGATGTAGATGGTCCACACCTCACCATGTCCATCAGCACCATCCTGGTCCACACCACCATCTACCCTCCTATCTGAACAATTGCAAGAGCCCCATTTGCCCCCAGATCCTCTCATGCCTCTGCCAGAGCCATCCTCCTACAGAATACATCAGACCTTGCCCCTCCACTTAAACATCGTCAACAACCTCCATTGCATCGGGAACAAAATTTGCATACAGAGTCCTGAGTGTGTGACGGATCCCAGCTCACACACCACCTCCACGCTCCATCTCCTGCCCCTTCCTCTTGCTCACTGTGCACAGTCTCAGGGCTACTCACTGGAGACAGAGCAACAGTTAGCCTTCAGGAAAGGGGACCTCGTTTCAGACGCCTTCACATAAGAAGGTCCAAAATCGTAGCTGAGCACACAGACTTGATTAGCATTGCTGATTGACTCCGAGAAGAAGGCAAAATATGAGGGGGAAGCTTGTTTTCAGTCATTTCAGGAAGACACATGTGGGTCACAGGTAGGACGGCGGTGGCAGCTGCCAGCGCACGCGGCATAAGAGCCACCGAGCTGTGACGCTCCTGAGCCATTCATCAGCCCTGGCAGCAGGATGTTGATGTTGATGAAGCAGCAAGCACGGGGGGAGGAATGAAAGATGCTCCCGTGCCTCCGCCTTGGCGCCGCCTTCCCTCCAGACGCCAGGGCAGGGGAGCGTCTACCTCCTCAGGTGACACGGACGCTGCTCCCTGGCTGAGAGATGAATTATAAACAGATTGAAGACACTCGCTTTAGGGACGATGCTCTTCCTCACCCCCACCCATAATGCAAAATTAATACGAGGAGGGGTGAAAGCAAATCTCTATTCACATGAAGCAGGAAAGACGCTTTTAAAATAACATTCATCTGGGAAGGAAGCATTGCATCATGTGGAGTTCCTTAATAAACCTCAAGACAAGCTCCCAAGAGCAGAGAGGAGCACTTGGCAGGGCCCCTGGTGACTCACAGAATATCCAGGAACAGCCTCCATCGGCTGCCCTTTCCCGAGCACTGGGGCTTACCAGCGTGGGGAGGGCCTGGAGGACGAGCTGGGCTGCTTCTCCCTTCATACTTTTGACTCCCTCTGCCCTTTGCCAACACCAAGAGGCCTTTGTACCAGGTGGGCTCTGCCTGGAACACTCTCCCCTCAGAAATCCAGGCTCACTCCTTCATATCCTTCTGTTCTTTCTAAATGCCAGCTTCTCAGCGTATCCAATGCTGATTTATTATTGTAATGCTGATGAACTACTATACTGATTTTTTTTTCCCTACAAATTTCTTCGGGATTTTCAAATAATACAATTAGATGGGTCATCCAGCATTTGTAATATGGTCAGATAAAAATTAAAACAAGTAAAGAATAAAAATAAACTCATTTATAGTAATAAGAAACCAAGCCCCCAATTTTTAATGGTTTTGAACTGCTTGACACATGAGATTCTTGTTGTAGAATTGGAGTTTACAAAACTTCAAAGATTCATTTGTAGGCCAAAGTAAATATTAGTATAAATAGTCCTTAAGTAAAGTTTCCAAAAATCCCCTTAAAATAAGCAAGTATTCTCCCTAAATTGTATACATAGCTTTTATTTTCACCATTTAAAAACAACAAAGCGGGCTGGGTCAGTGGATCACGCCTGTAATCTCAACACTTTGGGAGGCTGAGGTGGATGGATCACTTGAGCTCAGGAGTGCAAGACCAGCTGGGCAGCATGGTGAAACCCTGTCTCTACAAAATAGTACAGAAATTAGCCCAGCCTGGTGGCACGCACCTGTAGTCCCAGCTACTCTTGGGAGATGAGGTGGGAGAATCACTTGAACCAAGGAGGCAGAGGTTGCAGTGAGCCAAGATCACACCACTGCACTTAAGCCTGGGCAACAGAGCAAGACTCTGTCTCAGAAAAAAAAAAAAAAAAAAAAAGAAAAGAAAACTTCTAACATTAGCTTATATAATATTGGGTATGTACTTACTGTATCAGGCACTCTATTAAGCATCTTATATGTATTAGTCCATTTAGTTTTCATAATTTTAAGATAAAGCATAGCTTCAAGCTGGGTGTGGTGGTTCACGCCTGTAATCCCAGCACTTTGGGAGGCAGAGGTAGGTGGATCACAAGGTCAGGAGATCGAGACCATCCTGGCTAACACGGTGAAACCCCTTCTCTACTAAAAATACAAAAAAAAAAAAAAATTAGCCGGGCGTGGTGGCGGGTGCCTGTAGTCCCAGCTACTCGGGCGGTTGAGGTAAGAGAATGGAGAGAACCTGGAAGGCGGAGCTTGCTGTGAGCCAAGATAGCTCCACTGCACTCCAGCCTGGGCGACAGAGTGAGACTCTGTCTCAAAAAAAAAAAAAAAAAAAGATAAAGCATAGCTTCATATAACATTAAAATCAAGCAAACATGCAAATAAAACAAAACACTTGGTGTCTTCTCTTCCCTGCACCTTGCTCTCCACCCATGACACATTATCTATTGATATTTTTCACAGCAAAACACCTCCAAAGAGCCACCTGTGACCCTCTTTGATGGCTTTGTCTCTTATTGCCATTTTGTTCATAAAGATCAAAGTCTTGCAATTTTTCCAAAGTCACCAAAATAATTGATGCCAGAACTCAAAACTGAGCCTGTCTTCTAAGTAGGCAAGCAATACATTGAATTGCAGCTGTGAATAGTAAACACACACACATACACACAGGAAAGCTAAAGTCCTCTGTGGTACCTATTTTAAGACATCAGGCTGTACACAATAAATAAATACCACTTTTATTTGTTGATTAAAGAATGAACTTTAAAAATAAAGTCCTTTTGACCTCACTTTTTCTTCATGAATACCCTGAGTTACTCTGTATTGTCATCAATGTGGCATATTACATAGATATTGACGTAGGTACAGATACACACAAACATACATGCATATGTATGTACGCGCACTTATGCATGCATGCACACATATATATGCATGCTGAAAGATATGGTTTTGGTTTGTGGTTTTTAAATATCATGCATTGTGTGTATCTGTTGGTCATTTAACAATGCATGTGTTTATAATTTAGCCTAACATTTAGCAGAGACCTGCTGCATCCTTTGGGCTCTCTGAGAGTATTGCTACAGAACACCTATGCCGGAAGATTATTTCATTGGCAGGTATTTTACTGCTTCTAAAAGTTCCATTTATTACTGCAATGAACATCTTTTTACATAGGTGCCTTGGTGTGTGTGTCCTCAGCTAACATTTATCATGTGCCAGGGAAGACACATTTTATAACCATTATAGAATTTTCAAACCGCCCTTTGAGGAGGTGGATAATCTGGATTCCTATCCAGTCCATGGTTCTAGAGCGGGGATGTTACCCCCCTGCTAGGATGTCCATATTCATGAGTGAGGGGTTCACCGGGCATCATGCTTCTCTTTCTCTAAGTTTTCCAAATTTTCTGTCAAGTATGTATCAATTATTCTGGGTCTAAATAACGCACACCCATAAACAAGCATAAATGAACTTAATGCAAATGTGTGTGTGTGAAAGAACCCCTAAGTCGACCATGCTTAGAACAATTCAATGACAGCAAATTCAGGAGATAGAAAATAGAAGAGCCCTATGGACCCTAATTCTTAAAGATCGTACACGCCACAGTTGCTTTTCACCATTCTGAGGGGCTTGGGAAAATCCTAATCTACTCATTTCACGGGCAAGAATGCCTGAAAAAAACCACCTCCATTGTTCTGAGACTTCTCTTTTTTTTTTGCCTCTTTCTTAACTCTTCCCATTGCCCTGAGATTCCAGTGACATTTTTAATCACCCGTGAGATGGCCTCTCCATGCTGGCTTGCCTTTCTGCAAAATGTGGATTAAAAGGATGGATAAGGTTCAGATATATCCTTTGTTAATAAACGTATTAATAGATCTAAATGCAGATTTCCTTTTTATTTGGGTTGATGTGTTGGCAGTAAAACACTATATCTCACCAAGAACAAAATAATTATTTTTGCTTTTGACACAACCAGGATGCATATTTCAATTTATTCACTTATGCAATCACTTTTACCATCAGCCCACTCAGCCAGAGAAACTCATAAAACACAGTTTGATTTTTCTTTTTTCAAATGGTGCAGGCGGCCAAGCTTCATGTCCTCAGTTACCTCATTTTATACTCTTGTACTCCAGCATGAGAGGCTGAGTAGAGCCCCTCTTCCCCGGCCAGGAACCCTGGACTTTCTACCCTCCCCAGCCCCTACCTGTGCCTGGCATATGAATGTGTTTCTACTTCATGCCTTTGTTCTTCTGATTCTGACTGAATCCTGTAATAGGTCTGAAGTGTGTGCCCCATTTATTTGTCTGGGTACAATTATGAACTGATTTCCATCCCCAGAGTGAGGGTCCCTTCCCCTCTGGGTGCATATGTGAGTCTCACAATGCCTAGACCGTTTCACTCAATAAAGTGGTAAATTCACACCTGGCCTTGCAGTTGCCAGAAGAGAGCGTGAATTGGCTCATTTGGAAAGAAATTGTGGTGGACCCACTGGAAGATTGCCCTCTTCTCACCCCATGTTGAGCTGCAGAAATTTTAAGATGGTCTGATGTCTCTTTCTGAAGATGGGCACAGAAATCTCCAATTTTCACGATCCACGACATGTCATTTGAGCTGGGATAGATGTTTTGCCTTTGGGATCCATTAATCTGCTTGTGCTTCTCCCATTAGCTGAAGATTCCCTTAAGCTCCTGAATATCATCCCTTGAGGTCAGCGAGATGCATTTTCAATTACCACCTGCAAATTAGACTGGGGCATACTTTTCTAGAAATATCGGAAAGAAAAAGATGTAAAACTCTGGTACTAATTTTTTTTTTTTTTTTCACACCAGAGATGGGGAAGGAATACTGTTTTAAAGACAAAAGCTCAGTGAATTTTGTAAAACTTAGGAAGGATAATTAAAGCCATATTTTGGAGCCTCACTGGGTAGGAGAGAGAGATCACACCGCAGTAAAGATGCCCTAGGGCTGTTGAGACCAATAGCAAACTTTATTCTTTGACATGTTGGAGTTGACTTCTGTTTCTCTCTTACCTCAACTCACTGTATCCCAAATCAATCAATAGATGAGTACTGCACACCTGATCCCTGCTAGCATGTGCTAGATACTGCAGGGACCATAAGAAACATATCACATTGCCAAACTTACCTCTAGGAGCTCACAGTCTAAATAGGAGAATGACTGGTTAAAGTTTAGATTGTATTGAACTGTAAGTAATATACAACCTGAAAAAGCAGAGCAATGAACAAGTAAGAACACACACAAGACCTCAGGACTTAGACTGTTTATAAATAGTATGATGATCCCTCATTGCCAACAGAAGCTCATGCTTCTCCCAGGGTCCCGCTCTGCCAACTTACCCATGTGGCTTTATCTCCTCATAGTCACAAAAAGACTGCTTCACCTCCTGTATCACATGCACACTCCAAAGTTAAAAAAGGGATGGACAAAGCAAAAAGACAGACCCAACTGAGATAATCATCTTACAGAGGTTCCTAGAAGCTCTTCCCAGCAACTTCTGTTTATATCTCTAGGGTCAAAACGGTGACTCAAGGCCTCCTCCAGCTGCAGGTAGCCTAGTGGAAAATAGTGTTTTTCCTCAACATGAAAATAAAATCTAGGTTATTAAGGAAGAAAGGTGAAACAGGTATGAGTATGTTAAGGGTGCTTGACATAGGCAAAAAAAATAAAGATGGAAAGGTAATTGTTCATGGAAGGTGGTAGGTAGGAAGGTGTTTGTGAGGATTCAGGAAGGCGGGTCTCAAGAATCCTCAGAGGGGAACTTGATCCCACAGGAATCCTGGTCCTCATAAGGATGATGAACCAGACGCTGATGGTAACAAATATAGACTTCTGTTTCCTGGAAGACTGCCTGCCATGAGTGTCTTACCTGGTGTAGTGGGAAATAGGTATGAATGGGTGGCCTTCAGAAACTGGTAGTTCAATCACCAGGTGCAGTTCCGGGAAGAATGCAAAGCAAGAGGAGGGCTTGTTTAAGTAGCCCTTGTGATCTGGTTCTGTCCTCTCTTACCAAGCATGAAGGCCTTGTTCTCTCACACTTGGTTTCCCCCTGGCACCCCCTACATCAGTCTCTGCAGACCCTTCATTTTAGATGAGCTGGTCTGAATCCATGCTACACATTAGAATAATGTGCATAACTTAAAAAATACAAATGTGCAGGCTCCACCCCAGAGAAATTAAATCAGGATCTCTAGAGCGTGGGGAGAGGGAATATTTTTCAAATTACTAGATTTAATTTTAGAGCAGTTTTAGTTTTATAGAAAAATTGAGCTGAAAGTACAGAGTTCCCACATACCTCCTTCCCCCCAAATAAAACAGCACTCCCTAGTGTCAACATCTTGGATCACTGTGGTACGATGGTTAAGTTGATGAGCTAATTCTAATATTGACACATTATTAACTAAACTCCATAGCTTTCATTAGGGTTCACTGTTTGTGTTGTAATGTTCTACAGGTTTTGACAAACGCATTCACCAGTTCAAGAATTTTCAGAAAGTCCTATATCCACCATTTCAGTATGAAACAATAATCTCATGTCCCAAAAGTCCTCTGTGTTCTACCTATCTATCCCTCCCTGTCCCCTAATTCCTGGTAACCACTGGCCTTTTTTTTATATCTCCATAGTTTTGCCTTTCCTAGAATATGACATAGGTTAGAATAATTAGGTATATAGTTATCGCTAAAATCTGTATATTTTGAAGGTCTCCAGGAAATTCTAATATGCAGCAGCATTGAAAACCACTAGGCTATAATAGAGAATGATGTTCTAGTAATGTATCTGAAAGAGTTTTCTTTAACATACTCAAAGTGCAATCCCTCCATTTCACAGAGAAAATGTATGTTCTGAAAGAGAAAGTGACTTGCCCATGGCCATGTGTGAATAGGGAGACTCTAAGTGTATCACATTGTTGTTCTGAGATACACTGGTTAATGCAAATTAAAGTGGTTTCTCTCTTAGGGTTGTCTTTCTTCTAACATCCATTCACTGCACAGATATTTATTGAGAATCATTTCTGAGTCAAGCAGCATCCCTGGTGCAGTAGCTACAACCATATATCTGAAACCACTGTTGATCCCACAGGCCTTGGGTTAGTGTAGGTTATGGACCAGTGAACGGCTGTGTAAGGTAGAGTGGTGATATAATGGCCATCCCTGAATACTGCTCTAGGTCCTTTACCATTAACTCCTTTAATCCTCACAAGAGCCCCTTGATGTAGGTATCATTATAACCTCATTTTACAGATGAGGTTACAGAAACTGAGGCACATAAGAAGAAAGCGCTTTGTCTAGGGTTATATAAAATATAGATGGCAGAACCAACATTTAAACGCAGGAGGGACTGCCCCATGCATTAGACTGTTTACTGAGAATTTTTCCTGTGTTCTGCAGTATTTTACACTTTCATTACTGTGGCCACGGGGTTCTGAAAGTCTCCTTCTCTGTAAACAACCCTGTGACACATGATTCTAGAGGTGACTGTTGAAGCAGAACACATTCCATACGGCGTTTTGACGTGGAAGCTGACGGTGTTCACCTGGCAAGCATCCAAATGTCTCCAAAATCCCATTTCTTAGAACAAAAGGTTTGAACATTGTTGCATTCAGTTGTCTCTCCAGAATGAATAATGCCAACTGCCATGGTTTCAGAGTCAGGTGCTTAAGAATTACTTCATTTGTGGGAGCTTATCTGCTGCTCTGTATTTACTGTTATTGAATAGTTTCACATTGATGAGGGAAATGGCTCTCTTAACTAGATCATCTCTTATTGGCATTTACAAGTTTTAAATTTAATATCCAACCATATGTCATTGCATTGCAAACAACACTTGGAATATCAGTTACTATTAGTAATAGTATTACTAATACAATTAGTAATAACTAGTATACTAATAGTATGTTGTCACTAAAAACATACATAAAAATGGTATGTTTCTTTTCATTGACTTTGATAAATAAGGTAAAGTGGTTAAAAAAAAAATCTTAAGCAGGAAACACTGGTATGCCAACCACCCATAAGAAGCCACTCAAGAGCTTAACAAATTAGAATAATCCAAAGGTATCTATAAATGCCCTAGGGACAATACTACCAAAAGTAGGATATCACAAATGCCATGAACAGGAGCATTAGAGAAACTCTTGTGCATCACTTAACAGAGACGCCAGCTCACAATCTGCTACTCATGAATTTCCTATCCATAATCTTTTAGTAGAAGATGCTACCAAACAGGTTGGTAATGCAAGCACAACCCCAGAGTTGAGTCTCTTTGCCCCCTTCGGCGTTCCATGATGAATGCAGAGGCAATTACCATGGGAAGGGAAATGCAATGCACTGATTGGCGGAGCTTTGGACTCCTAACCAGAGCTATTGCCGGAAGCTCAGGGCCTCTGCTAACAGCAGAGTGTCAAAGTGGAGAACAGGTGTTGTCCCGGGAAATCAGTGTTCCATTACCTGGAGAAGGGAGAGGGGGTGCATATGGGTCAAAAACAGCCAAGGATGTTCCTTGAGATGTGCATTTACTTGCCTGCTCCATGGCACCATGCTAACTGTGCTAAAAACTTGGTAATGTCATTGTGGCTGGTCCTGTTATTTAAGATGAAGTCCTTATTGGATGATGATGATGATGACGATTAAACAGCTACCACTTATTGAGTGCTTATTAAATTTCAGGCATGATACTAAATTGCATTTATCACTCAACTTTAGACAGTGACCCTGTAAAATACGCATTATTATTATTGTTAAAATATCACATTTACAGAGGAGGGAAATAAGCATCTGTCTAAGTCACTGGGTGTGTTCTTTTTGTTGAGACAGAGTTTCGCTCTTGTTGCCCAGGCTGGAGTGCAATGGCGTGACCTCGGCTCACCACAGCCTCCGCCTCCCGGGTTCAAGCAATTCTCCCGCCTCAGCCTCCTGAGTTGCTGGGACTACAGGCATGCACCACACACCCGGTTAATTTTGTATTTTTAGTAGAGATGGGGTTCTCCATGTTGGCCAGGCTGGTCTCGAACTCCCGACCTCACGTGATCCACCTGCCTCAGCCTCCCAAAGTGCGGGGATTACAGGCGTGAGCCACTGTGCCCAGCCACTGCATGTGTTCTTCACCATACTCCATCTCCCTCAGCCCCACAGTTACCATCTAGTTGCTAGTAGATCCTGACTCCCCATCCTGCTTGACCATATTCTCACTCATGGCAGTCCACAATAACATAACATAACATAACATAACATAACATAACATAACATAACATAACATAACATAACATAACATAAAACATAACAGAAAACTACCACAACCAAAAACAATAAAAGGCTAAATCTTGAGGGCTGAGTAAAAAATTTGACTGCAAACAGGCAACCTGACTCAGTACATCTTTGTAGGAGGCTTTTGAAAAAGGGGCTGAGAGGAGAAATGTAGTGGATCTTTTAAAGCCAAAAATATCTTTGAACTGCATCTCTCCTACGGTAGGAAAGCGACGTTCCCGAGTCGGGTTTCTTGCGTGGCTGTCACCTCATCTCAACTTCGTGTAAGCCCTGGACTATTTGGAGGCAATCTTCTTTGTATGTAGGGTCCCCAGGTCCAGATTTGGCATCTAGCTGCCTTGTGAAGAGGCTGAGTTGGGCTTTTATCGCTCGGTCATTTTTTAAATTTTAACTTAATATTTAATTTAATTTAATTTTTTTTTTTTTTTTTTTTGAGACGGTGTCTTGCTCTGTCACCCAGGCTGGAGTGCAGTGGCCCCCGATCTTGGCTCACCGCAACCTCTGCCTCCCAGGCTCAAGTGGTTCTCCTGCCTCAGCCTCCCAAGTAGCTGCAATTACAGGTGCCTACCAGCAGGCCCGGCTACTTTTTTTGTATTTTTAGTAGAGATGGGGTTTCACCATGTTGGCCAGGCTGGTCTTGAAGCCCTGACCTCAAGTGATCCCCCTGCCTCAGCCTCCCAAAGTGCTGGGATTACAAGCGTGAGCCAGTATGCCCAGCCTAATTTTATTTTTTAATTGACAAATAATAATTGTACATATTCATGGGGTACATGGTGATGTTTCAATAGATATAATGGATAATGATCAATCAGAGTAATTAGCATGTTCATCATCTAAGGTATTTATTATTTCTTTGTGTTGGAAACATTCAGTAAGCTCCTTCTAGCTATTGGAACTAATAATATGTTATTGTTAACTGCAGTCATCCTACAGTGTCACAGAACACTAGAACTTGCTTATTCCTCTACCTAGGTGTAATTTGCTATCTTTTAACAAATCCCTCCCTTTCTTCAACCTCTCTCAGCCTCTAGTATCCTGTCTTCTATATTTTACTTCTGTGAGATCAACATTTTCAGGCTTCTGCACATGAGTGAATAAAAAACACGAGTTTTTAATTTTCTGTGTTTGCACAGGTGCCTGAAGATGGGATGGCCAGGTCAGAATTTGTCAATAGACAATGAAAAATGTCCATGGACTGGTTGTGATTCTCTCTAGCTCAATATTTGGCTGATACACACAGAGATCAAGAAAGACTTAAAATAACCGTCACCATTATTTTCTTTTCCTCCCCGGTGAGGAATTCTTCCGGACCCTTCTTTGCTCTTTTAAACTCTCCCAGTGGTTCAGGATCATATCATAGGTAAACACACGAGTTCCTGATTGAGTCTGGACAGACCCACTTCTCTTTGCTTAATATATATATGAATCCATTGTTAAAAAGCTCCACGGTACTAAGGAGACCCCTCTCTGGGTCTGGGCTTTCAGACACACCCTCGACCACACAGTGTGGGATTTCTTGTTGCCGTTGAAGTCAACATCGCACCACTAGTGATAGAAACGGCACATTTAACCTCCTGACCCTGGGGGGAGGAGATGCCCAATTTATTAATATACTAGAGTATCCCATGTGTGGGGCAGTCCCACAGGGACCTAAGCCTCTCAATTCAAGCCCCAGACAACCTGTCCCTGCTCTATGTCCCCTGGTTCCTCTCTCAACTTCACTCTTTGTGGTTGCATTTTCCAACAGGGCACCTGCACCAAAAAAACATGCATATATTTAGCATCAATATTTCAGGAAGTCTCATCCTCACCTGCTTTTGGAGAGAAATATGCTGGGGACACACGTGGTACTTGTAGAGTGGGAAAAGGGGTGCTGCGCAGATGGGGGATGCTGTGCTCTGGGGTTTATGAGTCTCTGTGACAAACCGTACACATTATCACAGGGTGTATCTTCAAGAAGCCTCCCTGGGCAGGATGTTTAACCTTTCTATATGTCATTATTCTCATCTACAAATCGGAGATTAATACGAGTGTTCTCGTAGGTTGAGAGGAGAGGGAATTCTGTGGGGGAGGGCTGGAAGCCCTACTCCCAGAAGGAGCATGGTAATGAGTCCAACAAGAGGTCAGAGGTAAGAGCCAGAGGCCAGTAGACTTGGAGGTGGAGGGTTCTGTGATAGCTTAGCGACTGCTGTTCCAGTTTCTATGCACGGCTTAGGAGCCTCATGTTTGGGGAGACAAGGTCTCCAGAGAACTGACTGGGGAGTGGAGGTGTCTCTGCAATCCAAGAGGTTCCTTCCTCCACAGAAGCAGCACAAAAACACATCCAGGGGCACAGGATGTGTTTTTGCCAGAAAGAATCAGGAGAAGCAGCAGCTTGCCACACCGGGCCCACGGCTCCAGGTCTGCCTCCAAGATGGGGATGTGTCCAGATCCACCATATGCCATGGCTTAGAGGAGAGGTGGTGAGAGATCCAGAAACTCCCAATCCTTCTATCTTTAGCTTTATGATGCAGCAGGACCCAGGGTGGGCATCTGAGTCATTTTCTTGGCACAGACATGCAGTGAATTAAAGACACCTCACTCCAAATTCAAACAAGACGCAGTAAAAATGAAAGAGAAAAACAAATCCTAAAGCTGTCAATGTCACCGTCTCTTTGATGGCTCCATCTCGAAGCCATCAAAGGAATTCCCAGTCCCCTTTGGACATAATTCTAGGTGGTGGAATATGGGGAGGGTCACCCCCAGAGGTGCCAGGCAGAGCAGAAGCTGGTGGACCATGCACAGCCAGAAGCCCTCACAACACAGCAACCCTCAAGTCCAGCACATATCACCCAACAGTCTGTGGGCAAAACCTCAGGCAAATCTCAGTCACAAGAACAACCTCTTTCAGTCACAAGAATAATCTCTGTCCAGTAATACATAGCGTCATACCAAGCCACATCAAAACTCTGAGATGTCTGCAAGTTAATGGTACCACCCTACCCCAGCTGGGGCTGCTTCTGGCTGAGAACCTGCAGTGAAGTTTACAAGGGCAAGTGGGGACGGCTCCTTCTCTCTGGTTTCATTCCCTGCCCCCCAGTCACTTCTGATTATGGCCCCAGAGTGAGAGGAAGAAGTACAGGAGCAGAAAACATCTGCCCTGACAGATACAATCAGGAACTGACACCAACGTCCCCTAGACGGAGCAGATACCCAAGTCTCACTCTTCCTCCCAAGGCATCATTATCTGAGTTTTGTGGGGCCCACGGCGTGGACATCGCCTGCATTAGCTTGATCCAAGTGACATCTTTTCCTGATGGCCGTGAACAGCTCTCCCGTTCATGCCTTGGCTTCAGGCAGTCCACTTCCTCCAGGCAGGTTCCCTTTGAAGACCACCTTTGACCCAGCTTTCTTGTACCATCCCAAGAAAACAGACAGCTCTTTTGCCCTTTGTTGGTAAAAGCACAGAGTCTCCCAATGAGTCCCTCTCTGTCTGTGTTCTGTCCCAGTCAGGCAGTTCTGACCCCAGCCTTTCACATTCAGAATTCGCCTGGTTGGACTCAGATCCGAGTTCTTATGTCTATTCCACGCCAGAGGTCACAGGTCAAACTCTCCATGTGATTTCTCTGAAGCTCAAATTTATCCAAGTCAGTGGCTCGATCCTGCCCCATCTCAGGTCTGCACTGGGCTTAGAAATCGTAGTGAAGAAAAGAAACGCGACTAATTGACTCTCTTTTGCTTCACCTCTTCTCCAATTGCTAGTTACCAATTACCTCCTTCCTAATGGTTGCATTAAAGCTACGTTCACTGGCTTAGGAGGTGAGAGATGCCAGCACACCATTGACTTCCCTCCAAGTCATCTCAGTACCTCTGATATTGGCAGGAGCAGGTGATCCGCTGCTGTTGGATGATCCATGTTCAGTCTTTAGCATGTCCTTCCTGTGTGTTTTCTCTTTAGCCTCTGGGGGACACCTGGCACCTATTTCACGATTCTCATCTCCTGGTTATTAGAAAAATGTATGGGTTTTAATAGATGCTACATTTAATATCTCCACTCCGATTTTTTTTCAAATTTTAGATTTGGGGGTACAAGTGCAGTTTGTTACACGGACATGTTATGGTGGTGAAGTCTTGGCTGTTAGTGCAGCCATCACCAAAAAGGTGTACATTGTACCCAGTAATTAACGTTTCCTCCCTCTTCCCCTCCACCCCCTCGCCCTTCCAGTCGCCAGTGTCTTATTCCACACTCGTTGTTCATGTGAACACATTATTTAGCCCCCACTTATAAATTAGAACATGCAGCATTTGACTTCCTATTTCTGAGTTATTTCATTTAAGACAATGGTCTCTAGTTCCATCCGTGTTGACATGATTCCATTCTTTTTTATGCCTGAGTAGTATCCATGGTGTGTCTGCATATGTATGGGTGCGTGTGTGTGCGTGCACGTGTGTGAGCATGTGCGCGTGTGTGTGCATGTGCATGTGTGCAGGTGTGTGTGCAGGTGTGTGTACACGTGTGTGTGTGCATGTGTGTGCGTGTGTGTGCGCGTGTGTGTGAGCATATCTGTGTGTGTGTGTATACATCTGCACATTTTCTTTACCCAATCGTCCAGTGACGGACACTTTAGTTGATTCCATATCTTTGCCATTGTGAACAGTGCTGTGATAAATATACCAGTACAGGTATCTTTTTGGCATAAAGATTTCTTTTCTTTTGGGTAGATACCCAGTAGTGGGATTGCTGAATTGAACGGTCATTCTATTTTTTTTTTCTTTGGGAAATCTCCATACTATTTTCCACAGAGATTGAATGACTTTACATTCCCACCAACGGTGTCTAAGTGCTCCCTTTTCTCTGCATTCTCACCAACATCTGTTACATATATATATATATATTTTTTTTTTTTTTTTTTTTTTTTTTTGTGAGATGGAGTCTCGCTCTTTCTCCAGGCTGGAGTGCAGTGGTGGGATCTCGGCTCACTGCAACCTCTGCCTTCTGGACTCAAGTGATTCCCCTGCCTCAGTCTCCCGAGTAGCTGGGACTACAGGTGTGCGCCACCATGTCTGGCTAATTTTTTTTTTTTGTATTTTTAGCAGAGACGGGGTTTCACCATGTTGGCCAGGATGGTCTTGAACTCCTGACCTCGTGATCCGCCCGCCTCGGCCTCCCAAAGTGCTGGATTACAGGTGTGAGCCACCGCGCCCAGCCATATTTTGATATGTTAGTAATAGGCACTCTGAGTGGCATAAGATGATATCTCCCTGTGGTACTGACTTGCTACACTGACTCACATCTCTCTTTTCACTGATCTTTGATGTCCTTTCTGTCCCCACTGTTCATGTGACATGTGTCTGCCCTGTCACATCCTGTCTTATCTTTTATAGTTTAAGAGCTTAACACTAATGAGTCTATGAATATTTTTAGAAAAGTATCTGCCAACCAGTAGATATAGGAACCATACCGTGTGTCAGGCACCGAGACTTTCGGTGAGGATACAGCGGTGTCCAGACACATACGGTGTCAGCCATTGAGAAGTTTGCAGTCTCAGTGTGGTTTCTGAGAACACAGAAGGAACTCAATAGATGTGACTGGTGATTAGTGGGCTACAGGAAAGGAAAATTGGATTGCGATTAGTGAGGGGGAACTCTCAAGACTGGCTGTGATGGGCCAGGCATTATGTGAGATGCTCCTCCAGACCTTCCATGAAACACTGGCTTATTTGTGCTGCAAGCACCTCTGACATTTTCCAGTGCTGCAGCTTGATGGTTCAGTGACATCTATCTTTCCTTTGCCTAGTGTACGGTGGCTTTTACACCAAGCTTCCTTCCATTGAGTGACTTTGTCAATCTCCTTTGTTTAATTCATTGGCATTCCATCTCTTTATGGCAGAGTTTCATCAGGTAGAGGAGGGCAACTCTCTATTCTTGGTAATAATATCTGCCACCTGAAAAAAAACACTAAAGAATACACAGAACAGCCATATCTTTACCAAGAAGTGCCTAAATATATTTTGATCATGAGTAAGGCACTAGAATGTCACAGGAGTGTCCTCTTCTTAGATACTATCGTAGGATGGCCCTAGGAACAGCCGATCCCATGTGTAGATTTAATATGTTTGTAACATCAATTCTGTTCTTCAAACTCCCTTCAGACCCTGGTAAGCTCTCAATATCATCTCAAAACCCTGGGGTTAAAATACTGGTCCTTGCTTTGGACACTGCCTGGTGACTCAGCCAGCGTAAAATCCCTCAGCTTATCATCCATTGCCATCAAGACTCCAGCAGCTACAGAGCAGGGACCCTCCGCAGAGCTAATGACAGCTCCATCTCTGAACCTACTGGCAAAAGAAGGGATTGGGAGACCACGGAGATGGGCCCAGGTTAGTTCAGCCGTAGACGGGGACAGCTTCCTGAGAAGGTGGCTTCTGCAGGCTGCTGTGTCCAGTCTTCGCTCTGTCATTCCCTTCCTGGGAGATGTCCAGGCCTGAAGGGCATCTCCAGGTGGACCAGTGGGCCACTCTGTTCCCTTACGTCTTCCCCTGCTGTTCAGACCCTCCTTGCACTGCTGACCCCAGGGCATCTGTGGCCTCCACGCCAGCCTGAGGATCTCCTTCTCTGCCATGTGCTCACTCAGGGTCCCTTTCAGAGGAATGAGAAGACAGAAACCCTCCAGTTACAGAAAGTCCCTCTGGAAAACAGCTCCATTCCTATCACTCCTCTTTAAGTGTCTCTCAATGTCGACATCAAACTGTAGCCTGTCTCCCTATCTTAAAACCATCTAATTAAAAAACATATAATATATGGCCATTTTAGTTCATGTTTGGCATTATGTTATGGTTTCTGATAGATTGTAGTTGACAACATTTAAAAATTAAAGGGAGTGATAAAACTAATGGATACCTCTTTTATTCAGTATTATTTTTCTTTGGTGAAAGTTCTCCACGGACCATGAGCTAATGATGAGACCAGCTTAGGCGTCCACCTTTAAGCACTTGCATATTTTTTTCTATTGTCTGAGAGGCACTAACAGTCTGTGTTTGTAATTATTCTGTACATTCTACAGAGCATTAACGATCACATTTGAGAATAGTTGCCCCACCCCAAAAGTATCCTATAATACGGCTGCATAAAACAAAAAGCAAAAACAAAACATAAAAAGCAGACATATTACTCTTCATGAGTTCAGGCTGACATTCATTTTTCCAGCTCTTATTAGTGAAATAAAATGACAACAACCGCAAAGTAAACATATGCCAATATTCTTTATTCCAAAGCACAGACTGTCAGCATGTGTGAGCGTCTTTCAGACTTGCATAGCCAGAGTATCATTATCTTCTACTTCAAGCATTAGAAGCAGTGGAAATGTTGGGCTAAAGAAATGTGATATTTACACTTTGATAGTGTGCATCTTTCTCCAATATGGGTTGTCATACTCCCGGGAAATTCACTGGGGTTGGTCTCTCGGAGCAAAGATGTATGACCTTAAATCTGATTGTCTCAGAATATACTGTCCTGGACCCAGTCACCCATGAAGGAGAGAGTCTTTAAAGACACAGTGAGCTCTCTTGTATCCAATGAGGTAACTGTGCATAGGGGGATTTTAGGATGTAATGCCCCAAATTGCCTTTCCTGATAATGTGAATTCCTCATGGGCTGGTAAATGGCCCCACATACAGTGAGCTTTAAATGACTGGAAAAGTGCAGTTAGAACTTTGTTTCACAGATTAGGGTAATTTTGACAGATGAATCTCTGACTCATGAGAAAGAAGTAAAACTGAATGTCAAGAAGATGTAGAATACGATAGACACTTAGCATTAAGGCAACTTAAAATATCGAAAGCCAGAAAGAGCTTTTCTGCCCAACCTAACAATAGGAATAAGATGGATAGTCTATCACATTACAACTTATATTGAACCTATCAGTTCAAAAGGAACCGATTAGATGCAAATTTAAGGGATACAACACCAGTCAGAACAAACTGAGGTCCACAAAAAGAAATAACTGTAAAAATTGTTAAAATAGAACCGAATATCAATGACTTTTTTGACCATTCTAAAAGATAATTGTCTGAAGAAAGGCCAGCATCATATTGTGTGCATGTATAATGCATGTACATTTTCATATGTGCATATGTACAGTATGCATATGTATATGATATATATGGGCATATGCACAATAGCATTTAGATCATATGTAAAACTAAGCTACATGACAGTTCACAAAAGACGAGGGAAAATAATTGGGAGTATACTGTTCAAGATTCTTGCAAGGCATGAATCAGATAATAGTGATATAATATTATCTGACATTTGAATTTGATTATTTAAAGATGTATATTGCAAAGCCAGACAAAATATAAAAATTGTAAATAAGTTAATATTGAAGCTAAAAATGATTTGTAAAAATACACAGTTAATTGGAAGTAGTCAGAAGAGAGTAAAAAGAGAGAAAGAGAACAGGTAAGAAAATAGAAGACAACTAAAACAGTAGACTTAAATTCAAGGATATCAATTATTAATACATTAAATGCAAATAGTCTAGAGTCTAGACTACCAATTAAAAGACAGATTGCCAGATTGAATAGAAGACAAGAACCAACTATATGCTACTATGAGTATCAGAATAAACAGATGGGCCTGGCGCAATAGCTCATGCCTGTAATCCCATAATCCCAGCACTTTGGGATGCCGAGGCAGGCAGATAACTTGAGGCCAGGAGTTTGAGACCAGCCTGACCAACATGGGGAAACCCCATCTCTACTAAAAATTCAAAAATTAGCTGGGCGTGGTGGCATGGGCCTGTAGCCAGCTACTTGGGAGGCTAAGGCAAGAGAATCGCTTGAACATGGGAGGCAGAGGCTGCAGTGAGCCGAGATCGCGTCACTGCAGTCCAGCCTGGGTAACAGAGCAAGACTCCATCTCAAAAAAAAAAAAATCTCCCCAAAATAAACCTATGCCATGTGAACACTAATCAAAAGAAAACTGACTGACTATGATAAACGTAGGCTTCTAAAGAAGGAATGTGTCAGGAATAAAGAAGGAAATTACATAATGATAGCAGGATAAATTCTTCAAAAGACCAAACATCCTCAATGTGCATGTATCTATCAACAGAGCTGCAAAATATATGAAGCAAAACCAGCAAGAAATGATAAGGGAAACAGACAAATTCACAATTGCCATGGGAGATGTTGCACTCCATTTTTGTTAATAACATCACAAAGAGGCTGGGCGCGGTGGCCCACCCCTGTCATCCCAGCACTTTGGGAGGCCAAGGCAGGTGGAACACTTGAGCTCAGGAGTTCCAGGCCAGCCTGGCCAACATGGTGAAACCCCGTCTCTACAAAAAAAAAATATAAAAATTAGCCGAGCAAGGTGGCACACACCTGTAATCCCAGCACTTTGGGAGGCCGAGGCAGGTGGGTCACATGAGCTCAGCAGGTCAAGACTAGCCTGGCCAACATGGTGAAACCCCATCTCTACAAAAAAAAAAAATTAGCCTGGCAAGATGGTGCACACCTGTAATCCTAACTACTGAGGAAGTTGAGGTGGAAGGATGGCTTGAGCCAGGGAGGCAGAGGCTGCAGTGAACCAAGATAGTACCACTGCACACCAGCCTGGGTGACAGAGTGAGACCTTGTCTCAAAAAAATGAAATAAAATAAAAAATAAGAAAAATTTAAAAATTTATAGGACCCAACAGCTCAAGGAGGAAAAAAAAATTAGTGCACATATAGTAGACCTTAAAAAAAGCTATCAATCCACCAGTGCCAATTGTTATTCATAAAATACTCTACCTAATAGAAGAGCACACATTTCCTTCAGTATACTTAGAATATTCACCAAGATAGTTTATCTTCTATTTCATAAACCAACCTTAATAAATTAAAGAAATATAAAGCAATTTATACTCTTGGACCACTATAGAATTGGATGAGAATCAACAACAGCAAAATACATAAGCAATACTTAAATATTTGGAAATTTAAGGACACACTAATAAATTTATCCATGGAGCAAATATTAACTCATGGGAGAAACCAGAGAAATTATAAAACTTGTTTTGATCACGAGGTCAGGAGATCGAGACCATCCTGGCTAATACGGTGAAACCCCGTCTCTACTAAAAACACAAAAAAATTAGCCGGGCGTGGTCGTGGGCACCTCTAGTCCTAGCTACTCAAGAGGCCAAGGCAGAAGAATGGCGTGAACCCGGGTGGGGCGGAGCTTTCAGTGAGCCGATATCGCGCCACTGCACTCCAGCCTGGGCGACAGAGCAAGACTCCGTCTCAAAAAAAAAAAAAAAAAAAAGAAAGAAATACTTTGGGTGAAGTGAATACCATGCACCATGAATAACTACATTAGAATGATGCTCTGATATTTAATCCTACTCCACCATCTGACCCCAGGACAAAGGAGATAGAAATCTAAGAAACTGGAACATAATCTGGGAGGATACTTTAATATTTGGCTGGAGACCACATATACTAACAAAGGATGAAAGCCTAAATCAATAACAGTCTTCACACCTGCGGCCCAGAGAGGACAAATATGGTAGGTGGTGAATGTGGAATATCTTAGTGATGGGTGTTGTTCTATATTTTTGTTTGCACTCATATGTCCTGATACTAGTTCTTAATGGTAGTTAAACTCTGTATGTAAGCTAGACAGAATTATTATAGGCTTTCCACATGTAACAAAGTTATACTACTGAAGCCATTTTGCAACTCAGACTAGAGAGTTATGAGTAATATTAATGTTACAAAAATGCACATAAACTATTGAAATTATTTAAAAATTAATAAAGTACCTACAGAACCCAGATTCCTGTTGCTGAGTGAATTTGTGAAGTCTGGTCACATTTGGGAACATTTTTTCAATTACTAGTGTTCTTAGTTGTAGCCCAAGGCATCTCTTAAATTATAATCCTTCAGAAAAGAAATGCAAACGCAAGTACAACTCATAATAATTTATCACTGCTACAGATAATTGGGGAGTTAGTCTTTGATATCAGTCAGTTCTTGTTTCCATACTCTTATAGAAAACCTTCTCTGAGTCCTACAAACTGAGCTAGCAACCTATCTTCAGTGCAGTTCCAATCACTACATTTGCTTCATTGTATTATGCTGATCTATATAAGAGTATGGACTTCTTATTAGATTTTAAGCTCTTTGTGTGCAAGACAATGATGAATATCAATACAGTTTTGCAGAACAAATAAATAAATGTGCATCAAAAATTGTGACTCACCAGCTCCACTCTTATTCTCCAAGGTCTTGCTTGAATTTCAAGTAGAGAGAGAAGAGGTAGACCACATTCTTCCCTTCCATTTCCTTCCAGTTTATTAACTTTCCCTGTCACCTACAGCTTTGCCAAATATGATCTACTTCAGTCAACGTAATCTTGAAACTTCTGAATTTCAAAAACTGAAGAGTGGTAGAACATATGACTTCATCTCTCTTGGTGCACATCCACACATGGCACACAACTAGAATCAATTCAAGTTTGTTCTATAAGATATTCTCCAAGTAGAACTAGGTTAGTGCATTCTTTCCTAAAACATTAATATCCAAAAAGTGGCACAACTTCTCAAAAGACCTGGTCTTTACCTAAACAGATCTTACGTGACATGAATCTATTCTTTTTCTCTTTTTAATGACCATAATCAACGCAAAAGTCTTTACCCTTTTTTTCTCAGAATTAGAAATCCAAAGAACACCACACTTATGAAAACACACTCTGATAATTTTTTAGAGATCAAGGTAAAGATTACGAGTCCTTCCACTTTCCTTCTGTGCTCTTCTCCTCCAGAAATAGCACTTTTATGTTCATCTATCTGCTTCCTGCTTTTTTTCTCTTCACTCTTAGACTCTCCTCACGTCTAAGAACTAGGCTGAACCCCTGATTTGCTACTCTGCTGGTATAGGGACTTGGAAAACATATTTTTCTCATCGGTCTTCAGTCAAATCATCCAAAAATATGAGGATTTAAGATGTTATTAAATAATTGTTTTAAGAAAAGATCACCAAAGAGATGTAAAATATTTAACCTAATATTCAGTAATGGTTATCTATTATATTAATTATTTAAAATTTTATTTTTAAAAATCACTTTTTTTGAGGAGTAGTATGCATACAGTAAAGCACACAAATCTTAAGAGAACAGTTCAATTAATTATTACACATTTACCTTCCCGCCTGGTCACCACACAAATCCTGATATAGAACACACCTAAAAGTAATTGCCTCCTTAAATTTTGTATTCTGGTCCA
Organism: Symphalangus syndactylus; assembly: GCF_028878055.3. Lineage (NCBI taxonomy): Eukaryota > Metazoa > Chordata > Mammalia > Primates > Hylobatidae > Symphalangus > Symphalangus syndactylus. The sequence goes on from NC_072435.2 coordinate 123,502,486, forward strand.
AAATTTGCTTCACTCTAATTCCAGACATAATCTGATATTTGTTACCATAATGTCTTGGTTATTATAGCTTTCTAGAAATCTTTGAGGTCAGATTGTTTATGTTCTTTAACTTCATCCTCAAAATTATGTTGGCTCTTATAGTTTCTGCTCCTTTCCCCATAAATATTAGAATCACTTTATCCATTTCTATAATAATTTCCACATGGATATTTGTTGAAATTGTATTTAAACTACAGGTTATTAGACAGAGTTCATATCTTAAGAATATTAAGTCTTTCAATCCATGAACATGGTACATCTTTCCATTTATTTAGGTCTTAAATCTTTTTCATCAGTGTTTTGATTTGTCATTTTCTGCATACAGCTCTTCCTCATATTTTGTTATATTTGGCTATTTGGTGTTTTTTAAATGGTACTTTTTTTCATTTAAATTCCCAAATGTTCATTGTTAATATATAGAAATTCAATTGATTATTGTAAACTGAAACTGTATTCTGCAGTCTTACTAAACTCACATTTTAATTCTAGTAGCTCTTTTGTAGAATTTTTGGATTTCTCTAGGAAGACTGCCATGTCATCTGCAAATAGCAGTAACTTTATTTCTTATTTTATGTTCCATATGTCTTTTATTGTTTATTCTTTACTTATTATGTTGACCAAGATCTTCAATATGAGGTTAGGTAAAAAAGGTGAAAGAAAATATTATTTTCATGTTCCTTATCTGAGGGGATAAACATTTGACCTTTTGTCATTAAAGGCGATGCTAATTGGACATATTTTTGATGTAAGAGATTTTCTTTCTGTTCTTAATTGATTACAATTTCTATCATAAATGTGTAATGATTTTTCTCAAATGCTTTTGCTGCATTTACTATAATGATTGTATGCCTTTTCTTCTTTAGTCTGTGTGATGGTTAATATTGAGTGTCAACTTGATTGGACTGAAGGATACAAAGTATTGATTGACAACACCTATAAGGGTGTTATCAAGGAGATTAACATTTGAGTTAGTGGGCTGGGAAAAGCAGACCCACCCTTAATCTGGGTGGGCACCATCTAATCAGCTGCCAGCTCAGCTCAAATATAAGCAGGCAGAAAAACGTGAAAAGAGAGACTGGCCTAGCCTCCCAGCCTACATCTTTCTCCCATGCTGGATCCTTCCTGCTCTCGAACATCAGACTCCAAGATCTTCAGCTTTGGAACTTGAACTGGCTCTCCTTCCTCCTCAGCCTACAGATGGCCTGTACTAGAATTTTGTGATCATGTGAATTAATACTTAATAAACTCCCATATATATATATATGTATTCCATTAGTTCTGTCCCTCTAGAGAATCCTAATAGTCTGTTTATATGTTAAATTATTCTGATTGATTTATGAATGTTGAAACAATCTTGCATTTCTCAGATGAATGGAAGTGATTATAATGTAATAGTGTTAATTTATTTTAAATTAGATTTTAAAATGATTTGTTAAGAATTACTGCATTTCTATTTATGAGGAATATTTGTTTCTATTTGCTTTTTCTTGTAGTGTCTTTGTGTGGTATTTGTATCAGGGTACTGCTAGCTAATAAAATGAACTCAGAAATGTTTTCTCTTCTACTTTCTAAAAGACATATCGTACAATGCATACTATTTCTTATGAAATATTTAATAAATGTAACCAGCATGCCATTGGGTCTGGGTTTGCCTTTCTGAAAAGTTTTTGTTCCCCTGCCCTTTGAATTAAATTTCTTTGAGTTGTTTAGGACTATACAAGTTGTCTATTTCTGCTTGAGTGGCCTTTTGTAGTTTCTGTCTTTCAGGGACTTGGTCTATTTATTTAACTTAGTAATAAAATTGTTGCAGTATTCCATTATTTCACTACCTCAATTTTCTCACAGCTAGTTTACCAAAGGTCGAGAAAAAAAAAAAAGGAAAAAGCTTAACTCTTAGTGAAATGTTTTTTCCTGTGATTACTGGATGGAACTTGCTAGTAATTAAAATATTTTATATTCCTTTATGAAATTTCTACAATCAATCAAACATACTTCTTTCAAGACTGTGTTGTTATCTCCAAAATATTGGTATTCATGATACATTTTAACAACTCTACTGAGGTATCATTGACATAAAATACATTGTATATATTTAAATGTACAATTTAATAAGTTATGACATATCATATACTCATGAAACTAACCATGATTAAGACTTTTTTTGAGATGGAGTCTCACTCTGTCACTCAGGCTGGAGTGGAGTGGTGTGATCTTGGCTCACTGCAACCTTTGCCTCCCGGGTTCAAGTGATTCTCCTGCCTCAGCCTCCTGAGTAGTTGGGACTATAGGCACATGCCACCACACCTAGTTAATTTTTGTATTTTTTAGTACAGGCAGGGTTTCACCATATTGGCCAGGCTGGTCTCGAACTCCTGACCTCATGATCTGCCCACCTGGCTCTCCCAAAGTGCTGGGATTACAAGCATGAGCCACCACGCTTGGCCTAAGACAATTTTAACATATGCATCAGCTCCAATGGACTTCTCATGCTCTCCCTACTCCTCTGGCCCTCCAGTCACTCTCACCATGCCCGGACAACATTGATTCATTCCTTTCATTATCAATTATTTTGCATTTCTAAAAATATTATGAAAATGGAAGCATACAATATGATGGTTAATTTTATGCATCAACTTAACTGGGTCATGAGATGTCCACAGAGTTGTTCAAACATTACTCTGGGTGTGTCTGTGAGAGTATTTTGAGAAGAAATTTATATTTAAAATGGTAGATAGAATAAAGCAAATTGCCTTTTATAATGTGTGTGAACCTTATCCAGTCAGTTGAGGGTCGGAATGAAAGAAAATTCTGATCCTCCCTCTAGTAAGAAAGGATTCATCTACCTGTCAGCCTTCAACCTGGAACATCAGCTCTACAAATTTGGACTTGCCAGTCTCCATAATCACATGACCCAATTCCTGATAAGCTTTCTCTCCTCTTTGTCTCACTTTCTGTGTGTGTGTGTGTGTGTGTGTCTGTGTGTGTCTGTGTGTGTGTGTGTGTGTGTACACATACCCTTTTGGTTCTGTTGCATTAGAGAACTCCAACTAATCCATATAGCAAGTAATATTTTCTGGCAGCCTTTTTGTCACTCAGTATAATTATTTTGAGATTTACCTCTGTTGTTTTGAATATCAGTAATTCATTCCCTTTTATTACTAAGTGTTTATAATGTATGGGTGCACCATAATGTTTGTATTAATTCACCTGTTGGTGGACATTTGGGTTTGACTGTTACCTAAGGAGCTTTTATGAACAGCTGTGCATGAAACTTTATAAAGACATAGGCTTTACCTCTCTTGAACAAAGACTTAAGAGTGTTATGGCTAGATCAACTAGCAGGTGCATGGTTATCTCTTAAGAAATTGCCAAACTGTTTTACTAAGTGCCTGTAAAAGTGTGTGTTTTCTCTAACTGTATGAATGTGCTCAAGACAAGAGAAAGAGCTGCTTTACGTATTCTACAACTTCCTGACTGCCCACTGTTTTCTTCTTCCTATGTAACTGTTTTAATATTCATCCAACTCCTTCAGTTTTATGTCTTCTATTTCCTTGATCTTTATTAAAATCACCTCTGTTTACTCTTGCTACCTTATATCTGGTTTGCACCTTTTTTATATGTAAAGCCTCCCTGTCCTGGGAGAGGAGGTTGTTTTATACAGAAGAAACACTGTGTCCTCTGGAGTAGCCAGTCCTTCTGCACATGCTGTGTGTGAGTCCTTCTCTCTACACTGCTCATTGTCCCTCCAAAGAGGCTTCTCTTTTTCTGTTTTTGATAGAGTTTTAAAAACTCTGGTTTACTCAAAATTCACTGTATCCAACCCTCTACTCACACAGGCATAGAAAACTGCATGCTCACTCCTCAAGGGAGGGAGACATTTTACACAGTGTGTGTATTTACATAGATGCAGCTAAGTGCCCAGGGGCTCCAAAAACTTGTGATTATAGAATCATTCCAAGGGCAGGCTGACTTTTGAACACAGGGAGCTGGAGGAGACGGGGGACGTGAGAGTGCAGCTGCTGCACACACTAGTGTACCTGCAGGACCAGCCCAAACTGGGCCTACTCTGTTGATCACAGAATGTCAAGTTACTTTGTAGGTAACAAAGCCAAAACTGCAAGTCCTGAAGCCCAGGCATGCACAATAGAGAAAAGTTTATCCTCTAACAATACCTGCAACTAATAATTCCTTCCTGGGGCACCAAGAAGATTGGATATGATTGGAACCTGAACCCTTTCAAAGGCAAGGGGACTGTTGGCCCAGATCAGAAGCTAAAGTCCACTTCAACATACCTTGACTACAAATGGTCAAATTCGAACTCTGTAATTTTATGCATCAACAGTGCACTGCAGAGAGAAGGACTCACATACAGCCTGTGCAGAAGGAGGAAACAGAGGTGATTTTAATAAGGATCAAGGAAATAGAAGACATAAAACTAAAGGAGATGGATGAATATTAAAAAAAAACCTCTGCAATCAAAAACGATAACATTCCTTAGTCTTTTCCCTTGCCTCCCAACTCCTTAAAATTTACCCTAGACCCCAAATCAGAGAGACAGGTTTGAGCTGCATCTCCTATCTCCTTGCTGTTGGCCTCGCAATAAAGCCTTTCTGTTTTCGAAAGCCGGTGCCATAGCGTTGGCTTCTATGTGCATCCGACAGCAAGCCCACTTGCTCAGTAACACTAGGAAATCCGGAAAGGGAAGGAAACTGGCACGTTGAAAGACAAATGAGGATATATTGTTATCATCTGTAAGATTCCATCACTAAACAAACCAAAGCTGGGCAATTTCCTGTCACTAATGTAGTGAGCCATGTGTGATGTCAGAGCTGAGATGCTGGAGACAGGAAGGAGAGAAGAAAAATCTGTAAAGGTGGTGCCCCTTGCAGAGAGCTGGGCTCAAACACCAGGGAGGTTTCACTGAAGGTGGAAGATTTGAGGGATGAGGCATTTTTTGGTGCAGAGATGACCCTGAAGAAGACTGGAGAAGGAACTCAGTAAAGGAATCATTAGGAGTTGTAAACCAAAAATAAAATTCTAAGCTCCCTCAGCCAACCGAATGGATCCCTCCTCTCCGACCAGGGGATTAAAAAGAAACCTGATTATGTAGGTCAGGCCATGATGGGAAGGTGTGGTGGGACAGGCTTTATTATATGGCCTTCCTTTGAAGTCCAGGTGCAAATGACCAGCATTAACATTAAAACGGAGTTCCTAAGGCTGCCAGAACAGACTCTTTGTAGCACTAAGATGCCGGGTTCCAACCTGACTCTAGTATAGCATCATATGACAGACAGTGGGCGTTGAAATAAATTGAAGTAATTTACCCCAAAATATTTATTTGAGATATTCTGAAATGCCCCTGTAACGCTATCTCTTGTGGGGAAAATCTACATTCTATAGAGAATCCTCTTTTCTTTCCAGGTCTTTTTCTGATCCTGAAGAGATTAAAACTGAGAGCCTAACAGCTTTTAAAGGACTGAATAGGAAATATTTGCCTCTAAGGGTGGCCATCTATAAGGTTCCATCTACATAATGAGAATCTTGGTTTCCACAACCCTTATTTTACCCAGACACTCCTTTCTACTGATTCCAAGTCTTTAGATAATAACAACTCTTTCAACCAATTGCCAATCGGAAAATCTTTGAATCCACCTATGACCTGTAGGCTCCCTGCTTCCAGTTGTCACACCTTTCTGGACCATGTATACCTCCATGTACTGATTAAAGTCTTATGTCTCCATAAAATGTATAAAACCAAGCTGTCATCCAACCTCCTTGGGTACATGTTCTCAGGACCTGGGGTTGTGTCATGGGTTATGGTCCTCACATTTGGCTCAGGATAAATCTCTTCAAACATTTTAGAGTTTGGCTATTTCATTGACAGGGCCTAGGAATGAAGAACGATCTGATTGTATCTTCAAGGAGACGTTGACAAATGATTAGGTTCCAAATATCTTTAGTGTTTTTGTCACTTTGTTCAACATTATACTTCCAAAAGGGAGCATTCTGTTGACTGCAGATGGATGATGCACTGAGCTAGCAGGCCAGGACATCTTGATGAAACACATGGAATAGGGGTGGATAATTTCCCAACGTAAATAGGGGTGTTACGAGGTGTTATAACGAGAAGTGAGACATGCATTCGAGAGACAAAAACAAAACAAAAAACCTGCTATTTTTTTAACAGCTTTCTCACTGCTCATTTTTTCCTTCTTCCCATATGACTATTGTAATATTGTTTTTCATTGAATTGAGAGCCCTTGATCTTACTGAAAAGTGTTTGTCCATGACCTTTGAGCTCTTTTATAATCTGTAAGTTCATAATAACTGATATTTGGGCCAGGCATGGTGGCTCACGCCTGTAATCCCAGCACTTTGGGAGGCCGAGGCAGGCAGATCACGAGGTCAGGAGATCGAGACCATTCTGGCTAACATGGTGAAACCCCAACTCTACTAAAAATACAAAAAATTAGCCAGGCGTGGTGGTGGGCGCCTGTAGTCCCAGCTACTCGGGAGGCTGAGGCAGGAGAATGGCGTGAACCCGGGAGGCGGAGCTTGCAGCGAGCCTAGATCACGCCACTGCACTCCAGCCTGGGCGACAGAGTGAGACTCCGCCTCAAAAACAAACAAACAAACAAAACAAACAAACAAACAAAAAACTGATAGTTGTTTCCATGGACAAGATAGAATCTTGTTGTCCAGTCAGCAGGTTTTACCATGGGCGTCTCCCTGGTTTGGCTCCTATAATTTTAGGTTTCTTATCGCTCCTGCTGTAATAATCGGACTAGCTCTTAGAAAGGGTCCTGTCTGAGACTGAGCCTTTTTATTTCTCTTTTAAAGCTGTGAGCAGATGGGGTGAGCATTTAATTACCAAACCAGTTTCCCTCCAAAGAGAGAATATTCATTCCGTGGGAGGTAAAGGCCTCTGCGACCCAAGACAATCCTAGCTCTCATCACCCATGCCAACATGACTGAGTCTCTGAATGCTCTTTTTTTCCCTCTGAATATGGAATTTAATTAATTCATCATACCCCTTCCAAAAGGGTAACCAAAATAATACCGGTAACAGCAACTCTTCATATATAATATCTCAAAAAGGTAATTTTCTTATAATATATCCTCAGTAATGGAAGATTTTTTGAAAAATATTACTGTCCCTAGATCTTAAGGTAAAGAGTTTATAACTCAACTGACTTATATTTGTCACTGAAAGATTCATACTATTTCACACTGTGACTTAAGGACACAGGTTTATTTTTTAATGCTTTTATTGTGGTAAAATATACCACATTAATATAATTAATAACGGTAATGATAATATAACATTTACCATCTTAACTACATTTCAGTGTATAGTTGAGTGGCCTGAAGTACGTTCACTTTGATGTGTAAGGTTGACTTTTGAGAAATGGTCACTCTGTTGTGTTCTCGAGTTCAAATCTATTTTATTTTCCTCCCAAAAAGGGGCATTGTGAATCCAGCCAATACTCATGCTAAGAACAGAGTGAATTCTTGTTATTGGCTTTCTAACAAAACTCAAGGTGAGGAGAATTGGTGCCACATGAAATCCTGCAGGGAGGGGAGGATGGAGAGTTAAAGCCCCTTCCTGTGCCAGATCAAAGGCAAACGTCCAGGACAACTGAGACTTGACCTTCGATGGTCAACCCATGTAGGTGCTACCTTCATGTGTGAAAGCTCATCACTGACTCTAACGCATCGAGGCTTTCTCCTAGAGGGAGCCCAGCCTGACAGCCCTGTCTACTGCTTTTATTTGCAGTAAAGTCCCTGGGGACCTTTTTCAAACTGCATATTTGATATTTGCATGAAAAGCAAAGTGGCTGCTCCAGAAGACATGCTTTGCCCCATGCCTCCAGGGCCCTGAGATGCATTTGGTTGTCTTAGAGGAAATAGCACTTGGCCCCATCAACACATCCTGTGGTTTCATCTTTTCCTTCTAATCGGTCCTTCCCTTTTCCCTTTGTAGAAAAAAGAAAATGCTTCCGTGGAAAGCCATGCATTGTTTAGAGCAGTAGTCAGCACCCACTTTCCATAAAGAACCAGGGAGTAAACACTCAAGGCTTTGGAGACAGCACAGTCTTGTACACAGCTCCGCAACTCTGCATTGTGTGTGAAGGCAGCCAGAGACAATGAATACACAAATGAGCATGGCTGTGTTCCAATAAACCTTTATGTCCAAAACCTGGAGAGGCTGGATGTGGCTTGCTGCCCTTAGTTTCCCAACTTCTGGCTTAGTAAGATCATCTTGATTATCTGATTCTGATGCAACTTTGCCTTTGAGCTGTTTTATAATCTGTAAATTGTAGATAACTGATAATGATGCCAAATTATTGTTTTCATTTTTTTTTGTAGATAAGAAAATAAATTCTTTCCAGTGGAGATTCAATTAACTTCTTTCTCCCTCATTGACAAAGTCAGTTTCATATCTGTTTGTAAATTCATTTCAATATAATGTCATTTCATATAAGTGTGGCTTTATTTGACTTTTCCTTTGAACTGCTCACTGGGTTCTTCATTTAACAACTTATCTGGTCCTTTATGAATGAGTGAAACAATATACTTATTTTACATCTCTATGGAGGTCAGAATTTTATCATTTTGGGGGAAAATATCCATTAATACATATTCTATACAGTGTCTGCTGAACAATGTTCATTCATAGGTATTAGCAGCTGATGGGATTTTTACCTTCTCTCATCTTTCTGATGAGTGTCTAAAGCCTCCTTACTCTGGACCCCTCCTTTCTAAAACCAGACCTCCTGGGTCCCCAGCCCACCTACCAAAGAGTCAATGAATGAAGTGGGGTGAAGACTTGCTCCAAAAGCATATTTTGATCAGGGATAATCATCACTGAGAATAATTAGGCATTGATGTGTTCCAGAACCCAGGCTGAGCTCTCACATGCATTTTCTCATTTAACCCTCACTGTGCAACAACAAGGTACATGTTGCAAAAGGGAAAATGGAGGCTCAGAGTTGTCAAGTAAACTGCCTGTGATCATACAGCCTGTGAATGGCAGAATTTGAACCCTGGTCCAAAGCTTTCAAATACAATGTTATCCATCTTTCTTTCTCAGCTCAGCCTCTGTATTCATAAAATGGACATTCATTTTGTGGGTTTGGTGAGGGGGGTAAAAGGTAACATGGACTGCCACTGACACAAGGGTAGGCTGAGTGCTGTGCCCGTGCTGGGACTCCCAACATGCAGTTTGTGGCACAAGCAGGTGAACACTCCCCATTCATATATGCAATCTGCATAAAGGTGTCTCACACTTGGTAGGTGCCTGTTCATTCAAGTCCACAGTGGACAGATGGTGCTCCAAGGTTATGCCAGGTCATGTTCCACCACTGATCCTGTCCACACACATTTAATCTTTTCATCGATACCATTTTATAGATAAGAAGACTGAGACAAATTGAGGAGGAATAACTTCCCCATGTTCACAAAATGAAAAAGGACTGGAGCCTGGTTTGCACTAAAACAGGTCAGGCGGAGCATGGTGGCTCACACCTGTTATCCCAGCACTTTGGGAGGCTGAGGTGGGCGGTTTGCCTGAGCTCAGGAGTTCGAGACCAGCTTGGGCAACATGGCAAAACCCTGCTTCTACTAAAAATAAAAAAAAAAAAAATTTAGCCAGGTATGGTGATAGGCACCTGTAATCCCAGTTACTTGAGAGGCTGAGGCAGGAGAATCACTTGAACCCCGGAGGCAGAGGTTGCAGTGAGCCAAGATGGTACCACTGCACTCCGGCCTGGGTGATAGAGACTCAGTTTCCAAAAAAAATTAATAATAATAATAATAAAAAAATCTAAAATGTAATAATAATAAATAAAATAGGTCAACCTTAGAGCCCAACCCTAAAACCTCTTTTCCAGGGCATAATAGACTGCCATTTTCTGTCTTCCGTTTCTTCTCCTTTCCTTCTTCTGTCTCATAAACAAAGCTCCCAGAAAAGGACAACGACAGGAGAAGAGGATAAAGAGTGAGAAAGGGTAGAATGAAAAAAGGCAGCAGCTTTTCTCCGTGCCCTTCTCCTCATCTTCTCACTCTGTGCTTTCCACCAGGCAATAAAACATGGCCATAGAGGAACTTACAGGGTCTGTAGGGGTCCTACTGAGGGTGAGCAGCAGCCAAGAGGTTCAGCAAGTCCCTGGGGAGATGTGAATCCTATTGGTTTCCATTTGCTCTTCCTTCAGCCGGCCCAGTGCAGGCAGAGCCCCGTGGCTCTCTATTCCTGTTTTACGCCTTTGGTGGCCAGAGTGGATGCCTGATGATGTAAGAGAGAAAGTAGGAAGAGCGTATGGGGGGCTTGCAATTGTCTTTTCACATGCAATTCCTAAAATGGTAAATAGACCCTCAAGGAGAGCTACGACTTATGATCCCTGGTGTGCAGAACAAGCTGAAATGCTGGTACAAAGCTAGGCCTGATAAATTCAGTTCCCAGTACTGTATTCACTATTGTGATCAATCAAGAATCTCACCAGGTCATCTCAAATGCATTGATAAATAATAATAATTGGGCCAGGCACCGTGCTTTATGCCTGTAATCCCCGTGTTTAGGAGGTCAAGGCAGGAGAATCACTTGAGCCCAGGAGTTTAAGACCAGCTTGGGGCAACACAGAGGGACTCTTATCTCTACAAAAAATAAAAAATAAAAAAACTAAACAGTCATCGTGGCATGTTCCTGTAGTCCCAGCTACTTGAGGGGCTGAGGTGGGAGGATCGCATGAGCCCACAGTTCAAGGCTGCAGTGAGCTATGATTGCACCACTGTACTCCAGCCTGGGCAACAGAGCAGGACCTTGTCTCAAAAATAAATAAATAAATAAATAAATACATATTATTATTATTAAGTGAAAATGATAATAGTAATAACAACTGAAGCTAGCACTCACTGAGTGCTCAATACCACAATATATCATATCATTTCTCATACATTAACTCACTTTTCCCCACAAAATTCCCATATTCGAGGACTGTTCTTATGGTCCAAGTATAGTGGAATAAATGAAAGGTTTGGAGAGTTTAAATTACCTGCCCAAGTTCAAAGAGTAAGTAGGTGGAAGAGCTGGGATTGAAACCCAGACATAGGTTAATAGTCAGGAAAAATGTCCACATCACACTTGCATATTGCTAAAATCTATTATGTTCTCAAACGGGATGCCAACATATACATGGAGCATTCATGGCGCACACTGAGATGTTGATACTTGTTTTTTCCCTTTGGCATTCTTGTTTAGTTTTGGTTGCGGAGGTTGATCACTCACATTAAAAATGATTATTTAGTAGCCCTCTCAAAGCAGGGCAGTTTCCAATGTCTGATGCTCCTGGCCAGGTGCTGTGACTGGCGTAGAAGCCCCCATGTCCAAATCATGAGCTCTCAATTCACTCCAGCTCCCAGCGCTTGGCTCCGTTGATGACTTTCTCCTTCGTGGAGGAACACTGTTGGCTCGGTTTTCAGGACGATGCTCCCTTTTAATTTTCTTCGCTATTCTAATTACACAACACCTGAAGTAGACCTTCATGTCTGTGATTTTTATCCTCAGCTTTCAATGTTTTAATTTAGGAGTGCTCCAGGGATCAGGTTCTGTACATAGTCTCTTAACTCTAAAATCATATTATATAATAATACATAATATAATAGGAATTATATATGCATATATTATATAATAGTATCCATATGTAATATATGAAAATATAATTCATCTATATTATATATTACATAATATAAATTATAAAAATATTATATATAATTATATATATCCATATGTATTCATGGATATATATAATTGGATATATATACTCATATATATCCATGAATATATATAATTCATATTTTATATATGTATATAGAAAAATATATGTATATATTTAATTCATGAATATGATTATATATGTGTATATAAATATATACATATTTTATTATATATAAATATGAATGTTGTAGTCCCAGCTACTCGGGAGGCTGAGGCAGGAGAATGGCATGAACCCGGGAGGCAGAGCTTGCAGTGAGCCAAGATCACACCACTGCACTCCAGCCTGGGCGACAAAAAGAATTTAGAGTTCATGTTATATATACATATGTACACTTATATGCATATATAATATAAATTTTAAATTCATATTTATATAAGATAAATATATATCATATTATATATAATACGAATATATAATATGAGTACGTATACATATTCATATTATATACATATATATGACTCTACACACACACACACACACACACACACACACACCCCCACATATATACATTAACAATCAGCCACTAGATATGTCCAGCTTGGGTGGCTCTTCTTAACTCCAGACTCCACAAGATAAATCCCTACTGGGCATCTCTACTCACACAACTAAGATGTTTTTCAAATAAAACATGCCCCAAATGAGTACCCATCCTTCCACCTGCTCCTCACGAGGTCCCTCCTCTCACTCATGCTCCCTCATTCATTCATCACGTCGGTCTAAAACCCTCTGGTCCATCCTTGGCTCCTCTCCATACCATATAACGTGCATCTGATTCATCAGAACATGCCATTGCTTTGCCTTCAAAATAGACTTAGAAATGCATTGCCCACATCTTCAGCTCATTGCCTTGTCCCAGCCACCCTCCTATCTCTTGCCAGGACTATCGTCCTTGCCTCCTAATTGCTCTCCCTGCCCCGGCCATCACTTTCCCCACCTTGAGGCCCCTCCAGGATATCAGCACCGTGAGAGCTGGGCCTTTGTCCACTTGACTCATGCCTGTGTCTTGGTGCCTACAAGACTGTTGTCAGTGAGTAGGTATTCAAAAAATGTATTATTTATTGAATGAATGAGTTCATATTTACTATTTATTGAATGCATGAATGAACTCTTTACACAGCATATGACATGATAATTTTTCTCCTAAGGATGATGAAGAATATGGCTATCTTTCTTTGGCTTTTTCTTTACATCATGCCATTAAGATTCAAGACAGTTTATGTATTTTAGGATCATGAGTCTCTAACATTGTATTAATCTTCCTGGTTCCCAAGTATCAAAACATAAAATTAAATTAGTTGAAATGCTGATGTGGAATAAGTTCTGGGATATTCAAATGATACTGCATAACATTAACTGTCCAGAACCACCAATGGAGAGACCGAATCCAGAGCTAATTCTAGAGCCAGAGAAAAGAATTGGGATCAAACTGTCTCTTCCTAAGTTTCTCTGCTGCCTCCCAGGCCAGCACAGCATGCTTTATAAAAATACACCTACTTTTGTGATAACTGTCCAGCTGCTAATAAAATACCATGTAAAGAAACAGGTGCCCCCTTTCATTTTTATCTCTGGGCAATTATCAAGTGAAGCCACAAGCAAATTACACAGTCTGTCAATCAAAGACAAGATAATCTGTAATACACTGGTGTCTTACATAATTTCTAGGCATATATTTTATTTATGAAACTTGTTACACTTCTATCCCCCCCTCTTTTAAAAATTGTCTTGTTTTTACCTCCTATTGATATGTGTATATCACTTTGAGGACAAAGATGTCATTGCCTATGGGGGAAACATAAAATGTGTAAGTAGAAGAGAATATGCTTTTCTAAGGTGGTGATTTTTCTTGGCCATACAAATGACTCTCAGCAAGGCCTTGTTAATGACAGGCCCATGGACATGGCATGGAGGTGAGTTTACTGTGCACAACCACAGGCCTTTCGAAGTTAGAAAGAAATGGCCCAGGCTCAAGGTTGCAAGGCTGACTTTTTCCAAAATTCAATACTAGTGAACTGTGATGGATTTCTGGATCCTGCATGACTCAGCCAATTGTTTGCATTACATCATGCCTGAGCTGTTAAGAGCTGTGCCATTATTTTCAGGCCTAAGATTATGAAACAGGCTATGAATTTATGTTTTTGTTGCTATGGTAATTTATTTTTCTGCTGTTTTAATAACCTCATCAAATGCAAGCAATCAAAAGTAATGTGGCACCTCTACATAATGCAACTCCAAACCATTCATAATGACTTGTGGTACATTTGAAACATTGCATAAGGAAATTAAAAGCAAATAGAAATAAGTCATCTCAAGCCTGAAACCTATAAATATTTGAGCTGGGAGCATAAACACTCCAAGAATGATCTTTGATGACAGGAACAGATATTTCCAACAACTGGTGCAAGACGATTAGAATAGTTTAAAAGAAATAACTTTGAGGTATATTTTTCTTCAAAAGAAAAATAAAAAATTCCTGCTTTCCAATTATTCAGACATATAACATAAAATGATTTTTCACAGGCCTTAGTAATATATTTATAATCCTTGATGATTTGAACATGGATATTAGCTCTGGCATAAATATTGGTATTTAAAAGTTATGATTATTACAAATTGAACTTGTGTCCAGATTTTTATAATGGGTAAAACTGGAAAGTGTAATATGCCTTAATGTATAATCAAACCCCGTGTATTCTAACACACACACAGTCATACTAGTCTCACCACAAATGCATATTATTAAGAAACAACATCAGGGTTTGTTGGTTGCTCTTTTCTGATTTGGCATTATTATGGGGTTTAAAGGCTGTGCTTGCCTCACTCATGAGTAATCCCCACTGTTGTCAGGGAATAGCTGTCAGAGACAGCCGTAACCACAGAAGCCTGTCCCTTCTGGAAGATAAACTGTGGTGGTTATATGGGTCTGGAATGAATTTCAGAGTCAGGAAACATATTAGTCAGGGTTCTCTAGGGGGACAGAACTAATAGGACAGATTTCTACAAAAAGGGAAGTTTATTAAGGAGTATTGACTCACACGATCACAAGGTGAAGTCCCACAATATGCTGTCTGCAAGCTGAGGATCCAGGAAGCCAGTCTGAGTCTCCAAAACCTCAAAAGTAGGTAAGGTGACTGTGCAGCCTTCAGTCTGTGGTGAAAGGTCCAAGAATCCCAAAGCTGAAGAACTTGGAGTCCGATGTTTGCGGACAGGAAGCATCCAGCACGGGAGAAAGATGGAGGCCAGAGGACTTGGCAAGTCTCATCTGTCCACATTCTTCTGTCTGCTTTATTCTAGCCACACTGGCAGCTGATTAGATGGTGCCCACCCACATTGAGGGTGGGTCTGCCTTTCCCGGTCCACTGACTCAAATGTTCATCTCCTTTGGCAACACCCTCACAGACACACCCAGGAACAATACTTTACATCCTTCAATCCAATCAAGTTGACACTCAGCATTAACCATCACAGGAAAGAATCCACTCCTTTCTGGAAATCATTCTGGAAATGTGGCATTTCTCTAATCTAGATGTTGGGCCATGGAAACTGCAGTAGGGGCTAAGATCTGGATGTGTTTTCAGCGGTATGGGGAACATGTCCACCTTCTGCCTCCTCTCCTGCACCATGAATGAGTCTTCCTGCAGCTTGATGAGGAGGCTGGGGGGGTCTCTTCATAGTGGACCCTCAGGGGAACATGAGTAGACAGCCCAGTGACCATGGCCCCAGAATGATGGACTACAGACTGGGCAGACCGGAGCAGGGGGAAAGTGATGGGAATGGGAATGGGGTTTTGAGAAATGGACTCATTCTTTTATCTTCTAACTACTGAGCACCTTCTGGGGACCAGGCAGTGGGCCAGGCTTGCAAACTCTAGTGGGCACGGTTAGGTGCCTGCCCCGCATCGGAATCCCTTTTCTTCCTAATACAGCTCTGATTTTATTCAGGTGTACTTCTTAGAGGCTTTAGGAAAAACTGACTTTATCCTCAGGTCAAGGAATAGGGCTTTAACTGTATATGACTTCTCATTCCCAAGGCAAATGCTATTGGGGCAAATATGAACCCATGACCTAGGTTGACACCAATTCACCTAGATGCTTCTTAAGAACACACCAGTTATTAAGAAACATCATCAGTGTTTGCTTGCTTGCCATCTTAGCCCTTGTTTTCATCCTGCTTGGGTCACCCTAGGTCATGGGTTCATACTTGCACCAAGAGCATTTGCCTAGGGAATGACAATTCATATACAATTAAAGCCTTATTCCTTGAGCTGAGGATGGAGTCAGTCGCCTTCATCCTGCTTGGGTCAACCTAAAGTGTATAAGTGCAGTGAGGTTGTAGGTGCATCTCTCTCTCTCTCTCTCTCTCTCTCTGTGTGTGTGTGTGTGTGTGTGTGTGTGTGAGAGAGAGAGAGAGAGAGAGAGAGAGAGAGACAGAATAAGAAAAGCCATAGCTCTGTTGCTACTAGAAATCATCTTTCAAGGAAGGAGTAGGGGACATAGAATTTGATTGGAAACTTTGCTACAGGCAGGAGAGCAGATGGAAAAAACCTGGATCCGTAATGACATTGATTAGCTCTTCAATCAACCAACTTTGTAGTCTTCCCTAGATCTTAACAGCTCTTCATGTGTGAAAAAAAAGAGAATTCTCCCATTATTTAAATGACCCTGAATCAGAGTTTCCAACTGCCTGCTGCTGAAAGCATGGTACTTGTTCCAGCTAGGATCTTTCAGTTGACAGAACTAGCCCACTTCATCATCCTGAAGTGAAGCAGCAGGGAAGTCATTTTAGGAATGATGTGATTCTGGAAGCTTCGTTTGCCCCAGTCAAGAGGGAAAGAAGTAGAGTCTTCAAGCAGCTGCTGAAGGGACACCTCCCCCTGCCCCGCCCATCCCTTCACTTGCCACTCTCCACGTTTTCCTGAATGTGATGCCTCCAACCACTTTCTGTACATGGGGGATCCAGAATTCCCCGCACCATAAAGCAGCTGCTCCTTGAATCAACTTCAGGCTACATTTGGATGTTAAGGCCCATCTTTCAAAACATAATGGAAGGGGACCTCTGTTTCAGTTCCAACATGTAAAGAGCTTGGAAATCATGACTCCTATACTCCTATCCTTACAACAAAGCAAAGCTAGGAAAACTGAAAATCAGTCACTATTCTTAGACCCATCTGAGAGCGGAAATTTCCAAGCAAACTGCAATTCCAAAATCTAGAGACACAGGTAAATCGAGAGAGCCACAGCCAAGATCTTCCCACCTGGAGCAGAAGCCCCTGAAACCATAAACTGGTAGGATCAGTTCCGAGGGTTTTTTGTTTTTGGTTTTGGTTTTTTTGAGCCAGGGCCTCACTCCATCACCCAGGCTGGAGTGCAGTGATGTGGTCTTGGCTCACTGCAGCCTCCATCTCCCAGGTTTAGGCGATTCTCCCTCCTCAGCCTCCTGAGTAGCTGGGACTGCAGGTGCATGCCACCATGCCTGGCTAATTTTTGTATTTTTTTGGTAGAGACTGGATTTCACCACGTTGGCCAGGCTGGTTTTGAACTCCTGACCTTAAGTGATTTGCCCTCCTCAGCCTCCCAAAGTGCTGAGATTACAGGCGTGGGCCACTACACCCAGCCAGTTTGGTGGGGATTTTGATGCATTGGGGGGAATCTGGATGTTGACTAGCAGGAGAGTGAGAAACTCCTGAGGGTCACGGTTTTAGGAGACCCCACACTTTCATGGGCTTTATCTCCAAAGAACCCCACTAGATTGCCATTGTGAGGATTCAAAAAAGACCTGCTTATGGCTGCAGCAGGGCAAGAGGAAGAGTAATGATTGTGAAATAAGCCTAGAGCTATCTCCACAACAAAGGGCTACTCTCCAGATAAAAAGATTATCAGAGCTTTATCCCACCTGGGGAAAGATGTTTCTCCCACCACAGCACCTCTCTTCACATTTCCTAGGTGAAATGTGATTTACCTAGAAGGGGAAAAATGCATAGTCATCAAAGGGCCGGGTCTTCAGAGAAATAGATCAGAAACTCTGCAGGTCATGAAAGGGAGCAGAGGGCAGGGGGAAATCAATAGCCACAGGCTTGAAGAAATACTCACGAATGTTACAGCCTGGAGACACGGGACCACTAAAAGACTGAAATTTGATTGGAAGATGATAGAAGGATTCCCCTGCACAGCCTATTAGCACGCTTACAGGGCTCCAGTACAACAGCAACGCATTGCAGCTGAAAGAACTGCAAGCCATAAACCTTTTATGAGACGTAATATTTAGGAAGACCTAGGGTTGAAGAGGAGACAGAGCAAGAACAGTGAAGAATGTACAACCTCTGGCACACAGAGCTACGACAAACATTTAACACGGTCCAACGCCTAACCAGACTGACATAAATTGTCATCACAATAAAGGCTTCTTTTCCTTAGTTCCTAGTATTCAATGCAACAAAAATTCACAAGGTATGACAAAAGGTAAGGGAAACATAGTCTGAAGAGAAAAAAAAAACTCATCAGAACAAGACTCAAATATGTAACACATGTTGGAGTAATCAGACAGATAATATCAAATAACTATGACGAATGCATTAAGGTCTCTAAGAGAAAATATGGACAACACACAGAAATAGATGCGTCGTATAAGCAGAAAGAAGGAAATAAATAAGAAGAAAATGCTAGAAATCAAAAACACTATAGCAGAAATGAAGAATTTCTGGACTGGTCTTGCCGGTAGAGTTCATACGACCAAGGAAAAAATAATTGAGCTTGAAAATAAGTCAAGAAATATCAAAAATTAATGTGGAAAAAGAACAATATTAAAACAAAAACAACAAAGAACCCCAGGACATTCAGGAATTGTGCAACTATTTCAAAAATTGTAACATCTGCATAATTGGGATACCAGGAGGGTGTGAAAGGCATAGTGGAGCAAAAGAAATATTTGAAGTAAAAATGGCTTAGAACGTTCCAAAATTTATGACAGGCACCAAATGAGACATCCAGGAACCTCAGAAAACACCAAGTAGAATAATATATACATACATACATGTATACACATGCATGCATACACACGTAAAATAGACAAATTGTATTCGAATTGCAGAAAACTAAAAATTAAATAAATATCTTTGAAAGAAGTCCAAGTGGGAGGTTGGGTATCTGACCTCACCTATGGAAATACAAGAAAAATAGTTATAGTAGACTTCTCATCAGACACCATGGAAGAAAGAAGAGGTTGGTATGAAAGTAAAAAATCATCAATGCAGACCTCTATGTCCAGTGAAAGAATTTTTCAACAGTGGAAGAGAAATAAAGACATTATCAGACAAACAAAAACTTGAGGGAATTCATCGTTGGCACATCTTCCCTGCAAGAAATGTGAAAACACTTGGCTCAGTCAGAAGGGAAATGTTATAAGGTAATCACTGGGAACTACATAGAAAAATAAAGCATATCAGAGGAGGCATACGGGAAGGGAAAATAAAACATTATTTTTCATATTATTAATTGATTGAAAATATAACTGTTTAAACCCATAGTAGTAACACTGTAATGGTCGATTACAGGATGTAAACCCAGTGGTATTGAAACTCACTTTAAATGTGAATGATCTCAATGTATTTATTAAATGACAAAATTCATGAGAGTGGATAAAGTAAAAACAAGACCCAGCTATATCTTGATTACAAGTAACCCACTTTAAATAGGAAGACTCAGGTTAAAAGTAAAGAAATGAGAAAGATACAACATGCTAACATGAATCAAAAGAAAATTGTTCTAGCTATATTAGTTTCAGATGAAGCAGGGTTCACAACAAGGATGATTATCAGGGATGAAGAAGCATGTTACCTAGTGATTGTGTGCACTCTTCAAGGACGTGATAATCCTAAATGTGCATGTACCTAACAAAAGGAGGTTATTCTTTAAATATCAGTTTCCTGTGGTTACCTTCAAAGCTATGAATCATTTTTCTATCACTTTCCTCTCTTTGCTGGTAGGAAAGTAGCCAGACAGTTATTTGTACTTAGCCGCCATGAGTACACCTAGCACCAAGATCTTGACTTTCTAACACTGCTCTTCAATTAAAAAAAGCCAAGGGTCCTTGGAGAAATGGCAAACTCTAGGACTGGTGCAGGAAACACAGAAGGTGAGCCTCACCATAAGATTAATGTTTGAGGTCTCTTGAAATTCACACGCTGACTCCCTCACCCCCAAGGTGATGGTATCAGGATGTAGGGCCTTTGGGAAGTGACTAGATCATGAGGGTGGTGCCCTCTTGAATGAGATTAGCAACCTTATAAGGGAAGCTGCAGACAGCTCTCTCGCCCCTTCCTCCATGTGAGGGCACAGCAAGAAAGAGGCCATCTGTGAATGGGGAAGCGAGCCCTCACCATGCACCGCATCTACCAGTGCCTTGGTCTCAGAATTTCAGCTTCTGGGAACTATGAGGAATAAGTGTTTATCAGCCATGCATAAGCCATGCAGTTTATAATATTTGGTTATAGCAGCCTGAACAGAGTAAGACAAGCCTGGAGCATTTTGTAGTTCCAGAAGCTGAGGAAGTGCTCACACACATGCACACACACACACACACACACACACACACAGAGTAGCGGCATGTGGGAAGAACACAAGGGCCAATTGAACTTGTTCTCAATGTGCAAGACTGGGAACAATTGAAAAAAAATATATATAAATATATATTGGAGTATTAGCTACATTACAAAGTAAATGTCCATGAGTTTATACTGATATAAATACATGATTGGATTAACCAATAAATGGGAAAAATAAATCTCCTTAGATCCCATTACTAGGTATATACCCAAAAGATTATACATCATTCTACTATAGAGACATGCACACGTATGTTTATTGCAGCACTATTTACGATAGCAAAGACTTGGAACCAACCCAAATGCCCATCAATGACAGATTGGATAAAGAAAATGTGGCACATATACACCATGGAATACTATGCAGCCATAAAAAAGAATGAGTGCATGTCCGTTGCAGGGA
This sequence comes from Symphalangus syndactylus, assembly GCF_028878055.3. Lineage (NCBI taxonomy): Eukaryota > Metazoa > Chordata > Mammalia > Primates > Hylobatidae > Symphalangus > Symphalangus syndactylus. The sequence continues at coordinate 123,523,298 of NC_072435.2, forward strand.
CACAGATGAAGCTAGAAGCCATCATTATCAGCAAGCTAACCCAGGAACAGAAAACAAAACATCGCATGTTCTCACTCATAAGTGGGAGCTGAACAATGAGAACACACAGACACAGGGAGGAGAACATCACACACTGGGGCCTGCTGGAGGGTAGGGGGCAAGGGGAGGGAGAGCACTAGGACAAATACCTAATGCATGCTGGGCTGAAAACCTAGATGCCAGGTTGATAGGTGCAGCAAACCACCATAGCACATGTATATCTACGTAACAAACCTACACATTCTGCACATATATCCCAGAACTAAAATAAAATAAAATAAAATAAAAAAGAACAGGAGAGAAATGAGTCATGCAAACACTGCATCCTCAAGGTGAGGCATAACTCTACTCCATGCGTGTGGGTTGTTCATAATGACTTGTTTTCCAATTGTAAAGTAGGGAAATTGAGAACAAAGGGTAACTTTACAGTGGAGAACTAAAGACTCTTTCAGCCAGGTGGTCAAATCATCATCGACAGTCATCAGTCATAAGTCACGTGGACCGCATGAGAGTGTGCACCTTTGACATGATGCGATGAGAATGGCACTCTACTTCAGGGATCTTCTTTCTCTGAAACCCATAACCATAAGAAGCCTCAGGGCTTTTGCCCAATTCAGGAACATTCTAAAGTACCTGACCATTATGCCTCAAAACTAGTCATCAAGCTCAAGAAAAGCCTGAGAAACTGTCACACCAAAGAAGAGCCTAAGGAGATGGGGCCATTAAATGAAATGTGGCATTCTGGATGGAATCCTGGCAAGAAAAATGTCATTAGGTTTAAAAGAGGAGAAAAAATGAATGACCTGCCCATAGTTAACGATACTGTATTGGTATTTGTTCATTATTTTGGATAAATGTATCACTTTAATTTAAAATGCTAACAAAGGGTCAAATTGAGTGTGGGGTTTGTACTATCTTCTCCATTTGTGGTAAAGCTAAAATTGTTATAAAATTAAATGTTCATTTAAAGTAATATAATCATTTCTAGTCACTCGTTTTAGTCTCCTTCCTCCTTTTCACCTTGTAAGATACACCAAATGCAGTGTTCCCATGGTTGTGCAGGTCTCATACATCAATGCAGTAAATAGTCACAAGTAGTCACCATGTCCTAGGTGTTGTCATAGCCACCAGGGTCTAGAGGTCCATCACAAGAGGCACTGCTGTGGAGAGTGCCACCTTCCCCTCCCCTGCCCAGACAGTTAGGAGCTCATTAGTGCAGAGTGGGCTTTGGAGAAACTAACCACTACTTATCATTTATATTTACACATAAAACATAGATATTGGGACTTTTCAGGAAGATGAACTATTTCCTATTCCTTCTGCTAAGTGCAAATAAATCCCAGCACTTTGGGAGGCCACGGCAGGAGGAGCATTTGAGCCCAGGAGTTTGACACCAGCCTGAGCAACATGGCAAAACCCTATCTCTACCAAAAATACAAAAATTAGCAGGGCGATGTGGCACGTGCCTGGAATCCCAGCTACTCAGGAGGCTGAAGCAGGAGGATCGCTTGAACCTGAGAGGCAGAGGTTGCAGTCAGCTGAGGTTGCACCACTGGACTCCAGCCTGGGCAACAGAGCGAGACCCTTAAAAAAAAAAAAGAAAACTGAACATGACAAAACACAAGCACCAGGAGGCTCTGAAAGGTGGAGAGAAACGGTAGAGGAGTTATGAAACTGCGAGCCCAGGGAATGCAGTGGGAGTGAATTATCTGTGTTGTATTTTTACCTCCTCTATTCCAGAAGCCGAAAAGCTATAAATGTCAAAGGGCACATAAAAAAACAGCCCCGGCCGGGCGCAGTGGCTCACGCCTGTAATCCCAGCACTTTGGGAGGCCGAGGAGGGCGGATCACGAGGTCAGGAGATCGAGACCATCCTGGCTAACACGGTGAAACCCCGTCTCTACTAAAAATACAAAAAATTAGCCGGGCGTGGTGGCGGGTGCCTGTAGTCCCAGCTACTCGGGAGGCTGAGGCAGGAGAATGGCATGAACCCAGGAGGCAGAGCTTGCAGTGAGCCGAGATCGCGCCACTGCACTCCAGCCTGGGGTGACAGAGCGAGACTCCATCTCAAAAAAATAAAAAAATAACAACGACAACAAAGAAACGGTGCCCCAGCAAAAGCCCACTCTGTAACCAAAAGACTAGAAAAGGGGCAGTTGGCAAGGCAAAAACACAACAATAGGACAATAGTTGCTCTACACCAGCCAAACGCTACAAAAAAACCTGCGGCCACACTCACCCATGCCTCAAAAACCCAATGGGCACCCTGATTTCCAGCCTCAGAAAGTCTAAAGAGGTATTCCAACGCCCTAACCACCTCACAACCTGGGGTGGTGTCCAAGAATGCTTAGGAGGAAGCTCCCAGTGGAGATTATCTGGGGAGCATGGACTAAGTTATACAAAGGGAGAACAGGAGAGTTCTCCCAGATTCAGAACAGAATCCCCAGGGATTGAGGGGAGAGTGAATATAGCTATAAAAGGGTGACAGAGAGATTCTTGTGGAGATGGAAATATTTATCTTGATTGCGTCAATACCAATACCATGGTTGTGACATTAATGCTATAGTTTTGCAAGGCATTACCACTGGGGAAAATTGGGTAAGGGACACATGAGATCCTTTTTATTATTTCCAACGAGTGTATGTGAATCTATAATTATATCAAATTAGTTACTTTGTAAACACTTTGTGGTTACTAACACAATACCCAGGCCATGCATTCTATATTTTTATACTACAGGATTTTCCTGTGGCTCCAGAGTGGCCTGGGAGCAGCTCAGCTGGAGCTGGCCCTGGAGCTAAGAGTCAAAGAAACGAAGCAGCATCGATCACCATGAATTAATTACCAAGGGCTGGGGAGATCACGTTTATCTCAGAAGGCGCAACAGAAACAGGTGCAACCAGAGGATCAGAGGCCCTTCTTCCTGGACCTTGGAACTGATATGACCTTGAAAAATGGTAGAGAAACAGCTGAACTGCCTGAGATGAGATGACCTAGAATCAAAGGAAATCAACTTCCTACCCCTCAGCACAATGGGGATTTGAAATAGAAATACATTCACTTAGGAAAGTAGAAATGTGCATTACTGGCACCTGATTGTGTGGCCCGAGATTCCTGTCTGCTACAGTGACATCGTTGGTGACATTATTAGTGCCCCCACTTTGTCAGCAGCATGCAGTAGCTGGCCTAAGATTTCCAGGTCACTAACAGTATTCTGATGGGTTCAGCCAGCACAAAGGTCAAACACCTCATACGTGGCCCTGCCTGGGGAGCAGTATCTGGTTCATCCTCCCTCCTATCATCGGGGTTAAGAACAGTTGATTCATAGTCCAGGACCCTGGTAGGAAACAGACAACATACATGAGTTGACAAAATTAGGGGAAAAATTAACAAATAAGACTACATGCAAAGGGATGTGCAGGTCAACACCAAGGGCTGGTTATAGCAGCGCACTCTTCCCTTTTCTCAGCCTGCAGAGACAGGGGTTTGCAGAGGACATGGGAGCACAGAGACAGGCAGGGCTGTGCTTAGAAGGCCACTGGAAAGGAACTGGGGCTGCCAGTGAAGGATGTAGCCAGCCTGCAGCAAGAGCATGGGTGCAGGGAGCATGCCAGGGAAATCAATGCATTGACTTCATTCTTCTCCCTGTCTCTGATCTCCTGCTGGTATGTGCCATTGTCAGATAGCCATATAAATTCCAGGGAAAGAAAGCCCTCTGATGTGCAGAACACAGAGCAGGAGGAGAAGGTGGATGGTACTGCCTACTACAATTCATTCTCTCTTTTCTTCTTTAGGATAAAAAACTCGATCCTATGATTTCACTGTGTCCAACATCCTGTGCCCTGTTATCAAGTACTGAATAACAGGAACTCAGCTATGTAGAAGTTCCAGAAAGGAGCAGATGCAGGTGAGAGGGTGTAATTCATTTGGTTTTCCTGCCTCCTACTCTTTCTTGCTGCTTAGAACATGGATGTGATAACTGGAGCACTAGCAGCTGTCTTGGGTCATGAAGTCACCTTGACTTTGAGTTATGTCAGCTGAACAGAAACATTGAAGCAGTTTGAGTCCTTTGTATCATTAAAGGCACCCCATCAGCCTCAGACTGGCTGACTTCAAATTGCTTTATGAACACAAAGAGGTGATTTTTATCTTATTCAAGCCACTGACACCCTAACGAATGGGGCTTCACATATAAATTGCCTGTAAAGCTCTGGGCACACAACACCTCCCAGACTTTCCTCACACTCCCCGCCCTCACTCACCACACTCTGTGTCTCAGCCACTTCTGCCGATCCTTACTCCGGCAATTCCTGCACCATCTCTGTTCTCTACCATCCTTTTTGTCCAAATTTTATTTTATTTTCCTTCTTCTAGTTCAGTGAAACACTTTTCTAATGTGGCAGCTGTCAGGCAAAAGAACTCTCGTTAGTTTTGAAACTCCCTTGGTTTACTGTTTGGGGTGGAAAAAGCCCAACCCCCAAGATATGCAGTAAAAAGAGGCCAGAAAAACAGGGGAGTCTCAACTGTGTCTCATGCCGAGGTGATAAACATTTGCAAATCAAGACTCACAGTTAGAAATGCATAAAAATAAAATGGAGCTAAAGAGAAAGAGAACTAAGCAACTGCTGACAATGAGGGCTGATGGAAAATCTCCAGTGGGGTCACGGCGGGATTGCCTACTTTTTTAAGGCTGAATAACATTCCACGTATATGTGGAATTTTATATATATGCGTGTGTGTGTCATTTGAGTCATTCAAGGCATTCAAGGCTTCCCACCCATCTCAGATGCCTGACTAAATTGCTTTATGAGGCTGGGCATGGTGGCTCACGTCTGTAATTCCAGCATTTTGGGAGGCTGAGGCAGGCAGATCACTTGAGGTCAGGAGTTCGAGACCAGCCTGGCCAACATGGTGAAACCCCATCTCTACTAAAAATACAAAAATTAGCTGGGTATGGTGGCATACACCTGTAGTCCCAGCTACTCGGGAGGCTGACGCAGGAGAATCACTTGAACCCCGGAGGTGGAGGTTGCAGAGAGCTGAGATCGCACCACTGCACTGCAGCCTGGGTGACAAAGCGAGACTCTGTCTCAAAAAATAATAATAATAATTTTTTTTTAAAAAATTGCTTTATTAACAGAGAGATAACTTTTATCTTATTCAAGCCGCAGACTCTAATTTTAACAGACCTTCACATATAAATTGCCACGTAACATATTGTGTGTGTGTATATACATATGTATATACACATACACACACACACATACACACACATATATATATATAATTTTATCTATTGGTCCATCTGTCCACTGACATTTAGATTGAATCTGTACATTGGTTATTGAGAATAAAGCTGCAATGGACATGAGAGATGCTGATTTTATTTTTAGGGGGATAAGTATTCAGTAGTGGGATTGCTGAATTCTATGGTAGTTAGAGAGTAAAATGGTGGTTTCCAGGAGCAGGGGGAGAGTGAGAACTGGAAAAATATTTGTCAAAGAGTACAATGTCTCAGTTCTGGATATCTAACATACAGCAATGTGACTGTAGTTGATAATAATGTATTGCACACTTGAAATTTGAAGAATATATCTAAGTCTTAGTACCACACACACATAAAAATGGTAACTTTGCCAGGTGCTGGGAATGAGGTTGACGGTGGTCATGGTTTCATGATGTACGCATCTTTCAAAATATCACATTGTACACCTTAAATGCATACAGTTTTAATTTGTCAATTATACCTCAATGAAGCTTTAAGAAACTATTAAAAATAAAGACACGATATTAAAGTCAGGGCGAGAAAGAAGAGCAGGAGTCGAGTGGGGAAGAGATGGTTGTGTTCCTGGAAGGTGACTGGAGAAGAGCAAGGTGAACATTCTAGGGGAGATTTTTCCTGCTGTGAATAGAGCCATGTGCTAAAGGTGCCTTTTGATTGTTTTTGTTTGTTTCATCCTGTTTTTAAAAAAGGATTAAATTCGCATACAAATAATTTATGTCCTAGGCTTAGGAAATTAACAAGCAAAATTCTCACAGGGAAGGTTAATCCCACATTCACTCAGGGATGTGGGTGGCGGCTGAGACAGCACTTGGTGCCACGTGGGAGAGTCTCTGAAAGTTGTTAACAGACTTGGGTTCTGACTCTTATTTCTGGAACTCATCAAAGCACAGTGAAGCCAGAAAACTGAAGTGAAATTACCTTTTCTTTCCTCCGAAGATCATGTAATTGACATAAACCATCTGAACCCAGAAGCCAGCAAAGTGTTCTCTTTTTTAATAACTTCTCAGAAAGGCCCAGCAGCTAGGGCCTCTGCATGGCAATTATCCCGGGAACTGTGGGCTCCTGGACACACTGTGCCCTCCTGGAGAGCATGTGGGTGTAGCCCAGGGAGGTGAGGGCAGAGTGGGCAGCCAGGAGGGGCCGCTGCCAGGCCTTTTCTGTCTTATTTCCATTTTGGTAAATGATCTCACTTTTCTTCTTGAACAACCAATCTGTAACGGGAAGACGAACACGGGGAAAAACTGCATGCAGTGGCTTTAAGCACTGTAGACTAGAAAGACTTGCAAGGCCAGAGACTCAGGCACTTGGCATGGATTTTACATCCCCTGGGGAAGTGGGCTTGCTAAGGTCTGCGAGGCTGAGGCTTGTTAAGGCTTGCTAAGGTCTGTGACCATCATTACTGCTGGTTTGATCCCTTTGGATGACTGTATCCCTTCCAAGAGTTTTTGCAGAACAATCCGCAGATAAGATACCATTTAGACTCTTCCCTGAGTTCTGGGAACACATCAGAGAATCCTATGATTAAACCTATGTAACCAGGGCCATTTTAACTAAGAGAGAGAAGGAGAGAGAAAACACACTAGAACAGGACTTTGAACCTCCATGCCCATTGAGCTGAGTTGGTGTGGAGGGAGGAAAGAGGTCATTCCTGCTGTCTTGGTTGGTTTGACTGCTACATCCCACATCACGGCCTGTGATTCTTGTGCATAGAGTTAACCAACTGCCTTATATTCAGGGGCTTCAATGTAATCCACCTGCTACCGAAACAGACCCAATAGTCCCATAGAACTGATGTTTATGGTTTCCTTTGAATAAACAGAAGTGGACCCTCCTAGTCTTGAAAGTTGAGAAAGTTACATTTTTCCTATCTGAGTTCCTTGCTGAGGAAACCAACCATCAGAGCTCCCAGAGAGCATCAAGGAACTGAAACTCACCAGGTCTCAACATCTGCATAATGAGACACCACAGCCCTCACCCATCGCGACTGCCTAACCCGCCACCTGCTTCCTGTTGATCAACTCCTCTTCCTTCCCCTTCCATCAGTCCTGTTTACCTGCATGTAGTTACATTTCTGCTATGTAAACCCCTAATAGGATTCAGTCAGGGAGATGGATTTGAGACTGATCTCCCATTTCCTCGGCTGCAGCACCTGATTAAAGCCTTCCTCTATACTCTGGTTTCTCTTCAAATTGTATAAATCTTCTGATTAAAGCCTTCTTCCTTGGCAATAATTGTTGTCTTGGTGATTGGTTCTCTGTGATGTGAGCAGTAGGACCCAGACCAAACCCCTGGTGTTTTGGTAACACTGCTTCTGCCCTGTCCCCCACTGGGTAGGGGACCCCATAAAGTGTTTCATCTCTAGGAAAACAAACAAACACAAAAACTTGACTTTTCTAGGGGTAATTGATTAGATCCAATGTTTGGCTTCTGTTCTAACTTCAGAATGCAACTCTCCTCCGGAGAGACAATTCCTCTCTAGATTCTGCCGGGCAGCTCCATGATGCCCTCAGTGATCCCTACAAGTAAAGCTCGGGGTCCCCAGCACTTCTCTTCCTCCTCACCCTCCTACCTGCTTCATCCCCCGTCTCCTGTTATCAGTGACACAGGATGGATGAGGGGTGATCCACCTCAACCCCTCGGGCACCTTTAGCACGTGGCTCTATTCACGGTAGCAATAACCTCCCCTAGAATGTTCACCTTGCTCTTCTCCAATCACCTTCTAGGAACATGACCATTTCTTCCCCACATGGCCCCTTCCCTTCTTTCTTGCCTCATCTTTAGTATCTTGTCTTTATTTTTTAATAGATTTTTTAAGCTTTATTGAGGTATAATTGGCAAATCAAAACTGTATGTGTTTAAGGAATGCAATGTGGTCTTTTGATAGACGAATACATTGTGAAACCATCACCACCATCAGGGTCATTCACATCACTTGGCAAAGCAGCCATTTTTACGTGAGTATAGTACTCACATTTAAGACCTACTCTCCTAGCAAATTTCAAGCGTACAATATGTTATTGTCAACTACAGTCACCTTGCTGTATGTTAGGTGTCCAGAACTGAGATACTGTACTCTTTGACAAACGTTTTTCCACGTCTCACTCTCCACCTGCACCTGGAAACCACCATTCTACTCTCTTACTACCATAGAATCCAGCAATACAGTACTGAGTACTTATGCCCTTAAAAAATAAAATCAGCCTCTCTCATGTCCATTGCAGCTTTATTCTCAATAACCAACATACAGATTCAATCTAAATGTCCCTGAACAAGATGGACCAATAGAGAAAAATATATATATATATATACACGTATGTGTGCGCGTGCACATGCACATGCATATACACACACACTATGTTATATGGCAATTTATGTGAAGGTCTATCACTTAAAACCACGTGCTAAATGTGCTCCACTGGCTCCATCACACTAGAAGTCAGACGGGAACTTAGAAGACCCTCGTCCTCACTGCTCTGCCCCAGCCTCCATTTTACATTCTAACTTTCTCAGTCCTTTCATGACATCCACGCGTTTCCCACTCTCCCCAATTGTTACCCTACCAGCTCTGAAACTGGAAACCACTTTCTGCTCCAGCGGCTTCTGTCCTGGGCTGGTCTTTGCTTTCTTTACCGGATGACTCGGATAGGCTCCTGCTATCCTCTGAAAGTTTGTGTCTCCCCACATTTCATCTATTAAAATCCTAACCCCGAAGGAGATGGTATTAGAAAGGAGGCCTTGGAGAGGTGATTAGGTCATGAGAAACTCACGAATGAGATGAGTCCCCTTAAATCGGCCCAAGGTGACCTGAGTTTTCCCTTCCTACCAAATGAGGAAAGAGCGCCAAGACATCCCACCAATCAGAAAGTGAGCCCTCCCCAGGCACCACGTCAGCTGGTGCCACCATCTTGGACTTCCAGCCTCCACAACTGTGAGAATAGGTTTCTGCTGTTTATCAGCAGCCTGGTCTGTGGCCTTCGGTTACAGCCACACTCATGGACTAACATGTCTCCTGCACGATCTCTGCTTTCATTCTTTCATAATGTCCAAACCTCCCCAGGAACTGCTCCTGAATGGTATTCTCCAACGCACCCATCTGCTCCCTACTCAAAACCTTCAAAGACTCCAGCCCCTCTGCTACCTGCAGACTGAAAAGGAGAGCACCCGGCCCAAGCTCCTAAGTCTTCCCTGCTTGGTTCCTCCCTGACTTTCTAGTCTTTTCTCTCCACTCCACCTGCAGCTACCCAAAGTCCCCAGTGTCCAGAATTGGTCCCCACTGTATCCATAATTGGTTCCTGCCACTGGGTTGTTGCTGTGGCTGACTTCAAGAACGCAATCAGGGACCTTGACGGTGAGTGTTACAGTTCTTAAACATGGCGTGTCCAGAGTTTGTTCCTCCAGATGTTCAGATGTGTGCGGAGTTTCTTCCTTCAGGTGGGTTCGTGGTCTCGCTGACTTAAGGAGTGAAGTCGCAGACCTTCACAGTGAGCGTTACAGCCGTTAAAGGTGGTCCCGAGTTGTTCGTTCCTCCTGGTGGGTTCATGGTCTCGCTGACTTCCATAGTGAAGCCAGAGACCTTAGGAGTGTTATGGCTCTTAAAGATGGCACGTCGGGAGTTGTGGGTTCGTGGTCTAGACCTTCAGGGAAAATGTTACAGCTCATAAAACTAGTGCCAACCTAAAGAGTGAGCAGCAGCAAGATTCACTGCAAAGAACAAACCTCCCACAAGGCAGAAGATGACCCGAATGGGTTGCCCTGGCTGGCTCAGGTGGCCTGCTTTTATTCCCTTATTTTGCCCCACCCATATCCTGCTGATTGGTCCATTTTACAGAGAGCTGATTGGTCCATTTTACAGAGTGCTGATTGGTCTGTTTTTACAGAGTGCTGATTGGTGCGTTTATAAACCTTTAGCTAGACACAGGGCGCTGATTGGTGCATTTACAATCCTTTAGCTAGACAGAGAAGTTCTCCAAGTTCCCACCTGACCCAGAAGCCCAGGGGGCTTCACCTCTCAGCACCAGGTCTCCATCTCTGAGCCATTCCTTCTGTGCACTTGACCTCCATGAACTCTCTCCCTCACATTGCCCAGGTCCACCAGCCACACCTCCATGCTGAACAAAGGCCTGTTCGTTGGATGAATAAATGAATGTGTAGATAGAGCAACATCTGCCTGTCAGTCACGGAGGCTGGAGGCTCTGGCGTGGGCTGATAGTTTTGTTTTGTCTGTTGTATTGGTTTCTTGTGTTCACTTTTGTTTTGGTCCATAAGGTGATTTTTAAAAATAGAATGTGTTGCCGGCAATTGTGAGCTTTCTTCAGGCATCATGCAACATTTTTGTTGGAGCTGAGTCTAACTTCCTTCTAAGTTCTTTCTTAACTCTGCTGCTTTTGGGCAGCCGTGTGCTCAGCTCTATGTCCCTTGCACCACTTGGTTCATGGTAGGTGCTCAGACAAGTTGTTATATTGCTTTTGTGGCATCCAAGCTTTCTTTGCTTGTGCTAGACACTCCCTGAAACAACCAAGACATCCTTGTGAGCCAATCAAACACGCCTGCAGTGCAATCTGACCTTAGGGCATTCATTTTGCAACCTGAGCAGGGCTCTCCTGAAGAGATGGCTGCAAGGAAAGGAAGCTTTGATGAGTCTTTTTCCTTCTTTAAAGTCTCGAAGCCAATGTCTCACTCGACTATTTTCACCAAGGCACCCGAGGGCCCGATAGCAATACTATGTGGGATTTGAAACAGCTGGACTTGAACGACATTAAGATTACTTTGTCAGATTTTACCTCCTTCTGCTCTGTGGCCAGAACCTTCAATAATTCATCTGGTTGATATTTTTCTTTAAGTGAAGCAGGGGACATCTAGGGCTTTCCACACCAGAGAATTAAAGACAAACCTGATATTGACAATCCCTGCCCCAGAAAAGTGCAATAAATGACTCAAGGGCTCGACAGAGAGCATAGACTTCAGACCAGCCAGATGCCTGGGATGTTCAGCACTGACTTTCCTGAGAGCAGCAAGGGCCCGAAATCTGGCTGGGGTGGGAAGAGCCCCATTGTAGGTACCACCTCAAATATTAGACAGGAAGAAGACTGGGCCAGGTGGCGGGAGCCCCGCTGCCCTGAATGCATTTGGGGTCTTGATGACCATCTCAGCACTCAGAGGAAGAGCTCTCCTCTGCCGGATGGCAGGTCAGGGTCCACCCAGTCCAGGTAGAGTCTAGGATATCCAGACTGTGCATAGAACTAACCACCCCCCTTATATTCAGGGGCTTGGATGTAATCCACCTGCTTGGATGTAATTTAGTTCTCTTCTAAAAATAAAATGTGGCTCATCCCAGCTTGATTATCAAAAAACCTGAAAACATAGATTAGCCAGAGAAAAAAAGTAAAGCATTTATCCTCCCTGGGATAACCACTTAATTTTTAGCACTAAGTATGCCTACTGCAAACCTTATTTGTACAAGCATACATATATATGTGTGTGACTATACATATGCATTATATGTACAAGTACACACACACACATTAGATATGTAAGTAGGCAACAGATATTTAAACAAATACACATTTACTCTTAAAGGGATATTGTAAACATCTATGGTAGATTATCTTTTCCTTCTCAATTATTTACTCTCTCTTAGCAATAGAAATAGAAATAGAAATCCACCCCCCATTGCATATGACTTCGGAGTACCTTCCACTAAAGTCCTGACCCTCTGATTTGGATCTTTGTCACGAGATATGTTTCATACATGTGATGTTAGCCATGATGCCATGAACAGAGCTCTAAATGTACTTTGTGTCTGTGACTAGCCTTTGTGTCCCTCTGCCAGCCACCGTGAGGAAAGCATGCCTTGATACCTGCTGCTCCGAGGGGGAGAAGAAACAGGAGGTGTGTGCGGCAGATCTGACCCCTCTCAGCCACCGCGAACACAGGCCCTCCACCAAAAAATACGTGCTTGTGGTGGGAAGTCACTGGGATTTGGAGATTGCTTCGTATGCAGCATTATTGTAGCAATAGCTGCCTAATATAGCCTATGCCATGTCAATTAAAACACTTAAAATATTCTTAAAGCTGTGGATTATTGCATGCGTGCATTCACTCAGGCAATACTAACACATTTCTATGAAGAGTGTTAAGTGCTTAGCACAGTGCCAGCCATTGAGTGTAAGCGTTCAATTATTGTAGCTATTGCTAAAAGTGATACTCCTATTTATTTCACCAACCCTTACCGTTCAACATTTAGGTTTTTGCCATATTTTAATACTTTACAACAGCTGTTATAATCTTCTTTTTGGGAATGTCGTTGGATGCAATCTTAATTATTTGCTTGGGATAAAATCCCGTAAGCAAGATTGTTCAAAGAGGATATACTCTGTTAAAGGTGCCTTATTTTTTGAAACTTAGATGGAGTTGGTGATATCTAGCACTTCTCTCCTGTGATGGATGAAGAGGCAGGAGCTAGGAATAGCTCAGCATTGGGAGAAAAATAAATTATCAGGCTCTTTCCCACACACATGTGCATTGGGCATCGTCCCAATGCCCATTTTAATTGCTGGAGAACTGTAGACCAAGCTAATGCCACAAAAAAAAACCCAGGAGTTCTCCACATCTGTCTATTAGAAGCGTAAAGGGGTCCCAGTCCCTTCTCTTGAGTGGGTTACTCTGAAGAATTCCACCCAAGCCATCTCTTTCTGAGACTCACTCGAGCTTGTGTGTACAAGTATTATTATCGGTTTATTTTTTTAACGAATAAAAATACTGGTAACTGATTTATAACTAAGACAATACCATTAAATTGGTATTAGACCCTGTAATCATGTGTCTCCATTCTGACCATTCTCTGTAATTGTTAAAGTGCAAAGGGATGTGGAAATATTTATATCCATGAAGTCCTTGGATTCAGTGCTATGTCAGTAACTGGCCTTAGCATTTTGCAAAAAAAAAAAGGATAATATATAAAGGAAGATATAGTTCCCAAGGTAGTAAAGTCGTTTGGAACTTGGACTAATGACATTGTTTTGTTGGAAAGATTTGTTTATATCTATAAAAGGAAATGTTGACTTTCAGCTCATCACATTTCAGGGAACAATGGGTTCTTTCTTCAAAGTGAAATGTCATCTGTTTTTCTAGAGAAGAGAAGCTGCTGCAGCTGAGCTGGGAAATTAACTGCTAAAATAGCCGGAGAGAGAGAACTGCTGATAACTGGGACAGATTGGCTGTTCTAGTCCATCCCATGCCTATTTATTTCCATGCAATTGGTGGTGGGGTTTCAGCTCAGTCCTGCATCCCTGTTTTCCTACCCCTTTGGCAATACATAACCACAGGTCCTCAGTGTGGACTCAAGCGCAGTGGTTGGGGAGTTGATTTCTGAATAGAAAAGGCTGTAACCTGGGAATATTTCCAAATTCACAATTTCATTATATAATTGGATTGACTCTTTTGTTTCCAGACACTCAAGGTAAGGCTTCACTCAGTTCAAATTTTATGGCATGGTTTCCCTTTTTGTTCATTCTTTAACTTATTAATTTAGCAAATATATGTTAAGCATCTTCTGTGCCCTGGTGGTTTCAGGGGGAAATAAAAGGCCAGGCCCTGGCCTCGAGGGGCTTATAGTCTAAATGAGGAGGCTGACAGTAAATCAGGAGAAAGAAAGAATAATATACTTCCTGGAAGTATCACGGGTGACCATTTTTAAAATAAATCAATCAAGGTGAGGGGACACAGGATATCTGGGAGAAGTGTGTTGTTTTAGACAAAGCATCAAGGAAAGTCCCTCTGAGAAGTAATATTAAAATAGAGACCTGAACGAAATAATGAGACAGCCATGCGGAGATCAGGGGAAACAGCATTCCAGGCAGAGGGCACAGTGAATGCAAAGGCCTGGAGGTGTGAATGAGCTCAGTGCATTCAAAGAACAGCAGGCAGGCCAGATTCACTGGAATATAAGGCCAGGAAGGCCACCAGGACCAGAAATACAGGACCTTGAAGACTGGTTTGCATTTTACTCAAAGTACGAAGGAAGTTTTAGGGTAAGGGAATAGAATGATGTGGCCACCTTAGAAACGTCACTGGGGTTAGAGGGGCTATGTCCAACAGATAGTCACATAGCAAAAGTCCATACAGATGATTGGAATCGGATCCATCATGTGCAACAATGTCAATTTTTTCTTTTTCTTTTTTAAGAAAACCGGCTTGATTTCTGGATGGAGAACTTTACCTTTACTGTGTTTATAAAACTTTTATAAAAATTTTTAAAATGTTAATAAAATGCTCCTAAATGGTTTAATACAATTTTATTATCATTAATGAAGCAGAGTTTTGGGTAATTTCCCACGTTGCCTCATGTTGTTTAGACTGTGCAAATCCTACCCCCAAACCCAACTATTCAATATTATGTGTTTTTTGTTTTTTTTTTTCCATTCAAAAGTGACAGAAGAATTTTGAAATGCTCCCTGGACTCCACTCCCCTTCTCCCACATGTACTGAAAGAAAGCACACACAGTCTGTTGGACTTTCGGACTTACACTCCCAAAAGTGTCATCCCTGTATAGGGGAACATTTGGGATAAAAACGAAATTCTTTGAGCAAAAACCTGAAGAGATAAAAATTACCCCCAAGTCTAGAGAAAGCACAGACATGGAGAAGAGTGTACAGCAAGGCTGTGGGGCCTCTGTGGATTCCTGCTGCCACTCTGGGGGGCATGTGGACCTCCGGGAGCTGCTAGCGAGAACATCCAGCAAACACACCTTTCTTAGTCCTGGCTGCATATCAGTGGAGATGGCCCAGGGAAGTTGATGTCTTGAAGGGATACTCACAGTTCATTATTTTGCCATATTTTAAATCTCCACTATAAAATATTAGATTAAGCGGACATGAATGTAGATTCAAAACAATATGGGCTGAAATATCTTAGAAGCCTATTGCTTTTGATGTGAAATAGGTACAGGGCTCAGCAGTCCAAGGCTTGTGGTGTGGCTCATAGCATCATCCGGGACCCAGGTTTCTGCCTTTAGGTATTCCTGTGCAGTGATACTTGAATCTTCTGTACCTCACTTTTCTCATGAGTAGAATGAGTAAAATAATAATCCCCAGGCCGGGCATGGTGGCTCATGCCTGTAATCCCAGCACTTTGGGAGGCCGAGGCGGGTGGATCACGAGGTCAGGAGATCGAGACCACGGTGAAACCCCGTCTCTACTAAAAATACAAAAAAATTAGCCGGGCGTGGTGGCGGGCGCCTGTAGTCCCAGCTACTCGGAGAGGCTGAGGCAGGAGAATGGCGTGAACCCGGGAGGCGGAGCTTGCAGTGAGCCGAGTTTGTGCCACTGCACTACAGCCTGGGCGACAGAGTGAGACTCCGTCTCAAAAAAAAAAAAATAATAATAATAATAATAATCCCCACTAACCAGGTTGCTATGAAGATAAAATTAGGTTTAATTCAAATAAAATGCTTATAAGATGGATGTCTAGCAAAACTGTTCAATGAATGTTAGCAATCACCATCATCATCCTCACCATCATCACTACCATCACTATTGCCACCATCATTACATTTTGTGTAGTCAACTATATATTTTTTCATTTATCATCACCATCATCATCATCATTGTCATAATTTTCTTCAACACTATCATCACCATCACCACTACCACCATCATCACCACCGTCTACATCATCACCATCACCACCACCATCATCATCCATCATCATAATCACTATTTCCATTAAGGCTTAGGAAACATTTATAGTTCTGCACTAATTCTACTTTGATGACAGACTGGTTGAATAATAAAGTTTCTGACTTGAAGTAATCTTTAGCCCATCTAGTGTAACCCATCCCATATGTAAAAATGTTATTAGTTTGTCTAATAGTTAATCCCATATTGCTTAAAGCTTTTCTAAAATTGGGAGCTCTTTACCTCACAAAAACACCTCTAACATAATTCCCATCTTGATTACTTGCTTCAAATAAATACTAAGAAGTGAAATTAGAAGGACAAATGTGATGCTCCATTCGACCTAAATCCTTATCGCAAAAGTGTTCAAGACACTCTCACTACACAAGTGCCATTTTAACATATTTTACCAACAAAGGAAATTATGTCTAAAAATTATTTGCCAGGCTGAGGAGTAAAACATACCATGTTGAAGTTTTCTTTAGTGTTTTTTAAAATTATTTTATATTTTTAGAGACAGCGTCTCACTATGTTGCCTAGCTCTGGTCTGGAACTCCTCCTGCCTCAGCCTCAAAGTGCTGGGATTACAGGCGTGAGTCACCACACCCTTTCTAGTATATTTCTTTGTATGACATGCGATATTTTTCTATAATATATATTCCCTACATTATATTATTTTCATTTCTCACTTGCTTATTCATGACCTTAACCTATTTTTTATTAAAGAGTTTGTATTTATATTGGTTGATTTATAAATGTTCTTTGGATACTAAGGATGCAAATGGCTTGTCTTCTGTATTACAATTATTTCCCCAGGTTTCACTTGCCTTTTAGTTTATTTATAACGAATTTTAATAAACTGAAGTTTTAAAATGTTGTACAGTGTCCTATATAAGTTCTCCTTTATGGTTTATTAATTTTCTTTTAGGATAGAAAAACGTTTCATATTTATATATCAGATAAATATGCACCCTTTATTTTTTGTTTATTAAAATGGGTTTGCACAGCGAGGTAGTAATTTATGAACTTTTGTGTGCATCTGGTCATCTTTTTCTAGGCCGTCATGTGGTTCTTCTTTTATTTAAGCTACAGCAGGAGGCATTCTGAAAGAGCAGGCTGGTGGACATGGAGAGATGATGGAGGCTCGGAAGCTGCTGTGAGTGTTCCGGGGGAAGCACTGCCTTCTGCGTTCTGCCTCCCCCAGTATTTCTCCCCGGCTGACCCTGAGGACTGCGGGGCAGGGAGTGAGGCGGGAGAGAAATGTGAAGATGTCCGCGCCGTGTTTCTCAGGGGATCTGGGGGATGCCAAGACCCACAGTGTGTCCAACTCCCAGCCCAGCCTGAGGCAGGGCAGTAGAGGTGGCTCCCTGACCCCTTCAGGTCCCGAGGTTCAGATGCTGAGATGGCGCCCACACTTTCCTCCCATCCATGCCCTGGAGGGAGCCTCTGAATGTCTCCTGCGCCCGCAGCGCATGAAGAAAAGATGATAGAGCTCAGGAGATGCCCTGGCCGCGAGGGCGCAGTAGTGGTGGAGAGAGGCTCAAGGGAAAGACAGCAGCGCCAAGGACCTGGTGCCCATCCCCAATTCCCGGGCTGTCTAAGACCCTGGAGGACCCGCCAACATCCCTGGGCCCTGGGCTGAGAAAACCCTAACGAGAAGTCGATTGTCCCTGCCACGCTACGGCAGGAAGATTAGAAATGAAGATGAAGCAATACATAGAAAAATAAAGAGGCATTTCCTGTACATCTGAATGTAGGGGGTCAAGCTTTGTATCCATGAAGTTATTTTATGAAGGGTGTGTGTGTGTGTGTGTGTGTGTGTGTGTGTGTGTGTGTGTGTGTGTTTTACTCCTTAATTCAGTGAATTTCTGTAAAAGTATAATACAATATAAAGATTTGCCATTTTAAAAAATTAATTCCAAATAGATTTATAAGCCAGCTATTTGCCATTTAGAAGTGTGTGTTTGCACGTGTCTGTGTGTGTGTGTATGAGAGAGAGAGAGAGAGAGAAAGATTTACCAGTAATTTAAAATGGCACATTTATCATGTATCAAATTCTAATGGCATTTTAATAAATTCTGGGTCTGTCCTCTCTGGGCATTTTATTCTATACATTACCTAGTCTCTGTTTTACCATGGGCATTGAATGGTTGCGGGTAACTGCTGAAATCTTGAAATACGTTTTAGGATTGGGCTACGCTTTTGCCCAATAACTGTACTCCTGCTGACAATAACTTTCTTCTCAATATCTTCTTGGAATTCTTGCCCATTTGGAAATTTCTTTTCATAACTTTGGTTTTAAGAAATGCTTTAGGTGGGATTTATACCTTTACTACATTGATCTTATTATGGGATTTATGCCTTTACTATATTGATCTTACAATCCAGGATTACAACATGCTTTGCTATTGATTCAAGTCTCCTTTTGTTGTCTTCAGTACAGTTTTATAGTTTCATTTACGCAGGTTCTGTACGTCGCCTCAGAATCTATTACCAGGTAGTGGAATCTTTTGTGTTTTCTGATTTCTTTTTCATTGTTTGCTTATTGGTTGTTTTGTCATTATATTGGGGAAGAGATAAGGACTGTATCTATTCCAGCAAAGGAACTTCACATCTCTATGCATTTTCTACATATTGGATGAAGCTCTTTTACCAGAGGCCTCATTTCCTATGATGTTTTGTTTTTTTCAGCAGAGCATCCACACCATACTTTCCATGTGTTTGGGGCAGACTGGTTTTGTACCACGGTTCCTGCCCTCTCCCTGCCTCAAGGAGGGCCCTCTGTATTTAGCAGAGGCCCTGTCCTCGACTCATTTATAATCCTTGCCTCTACAGCTCCCAGACAGTGACTTTTACGTGGGGTTGTCCACTGCAGCAAGTGAGAACTCTTCCTCTCCCCTGTATCTCGTCCCCTTGCAAATCAGGACAACCGCTGAGGCTGGGCAGAGATTCTCCCATTTCCTTTTCAGAATACTGCACTCCTGACTTTCTCAAGAAAAAATTAAATTCAGTCGTGGGCCACTTGCTTCGATCTAACCAGGAATTATGTTTTGAATGGGGAATGTTGCCACTCCCAGGGCATTAGGAAGTCTGTTAGATAGTTGTTGTTGTTTCTTTTTAATAGTCCCAGAGTGTTTATTTTTATTTTTATTTATTTTTTATTTCCATGGGTTTTGGGGGAACAGGTGGTGTTTGGATGCATGAGTTAGTTCTTCAGTGGTGATTTGTGAGATTTTGGTGCACCCATCAACCAGGCAGTATACATTCAACCCAATTTGTAGTCTTTTATTCCTCACCTCATTCCCATTTTTTCCTCCAGAGTACCCAAAGTCCATTGTGTCATTCTTATGCCTTTGCATCTTCATAGCTAAGCTCCCACTTACAAGTGAGAATATATGATGTTTGGTTTTCCATTCCTGAGTTACTTCACTTAGAATAATAGTCTCCATTCCATCCAGGTTGCTGCAAATGCTATTAATTCATTCCTTTTTATGGCTGTTAGATTTTTGTTTTTTTTTTTTTTTGTCACAATGTCTGGAGGGAACTAAAGGGCTTTATTGGATCTTGCCATCCCTGCAATGTGTGAGACAGGCCTGTATGGCAAAGAAACATCCTATCCCAAAAGACAATAGTAAACTGTAGAAAAAGAGGTCATTTTGACTGCACTTTAGCAGCAGAAATCATCATAGATTTCAGTACACGGGTAGCTATGGTTTCCTGAGTTCCTGTTTGAATGTTTCCCTCCCCCCATCCCTTTTTTTGTTTCCTTTGCTCCTTTTTTGGAAAGAACACACAGCGCTGGTAGAGGGCAGTCATTTTTCTGGGATGAAGTTTTTTTCTTTCCCATAATGAAGTGGCATCAATCATTTGGGGTGATACCTGAGGTTCACTGTCCCATGCCAAGGCAATCAAGGATGCAAACACACAATGAGTGAGGTTCAGAGCAGAAGTTTAACAGACAAAAGAAAGAAAAAAGCTCTCTCCTGCGGAGAGAGGGGTCCTGAACGGGTCTTCCAGTCCATGGTGAAGTGCAGGAGGTTCTGTAGATGAACTTGAGGAGGCAGTGTCTTGTTTACACAGGGCAGGAAAGATTGGTCGGACCTGGTGTGCCATTTGCATAGCATGCAAAGAACTGGTTAGCAGTAGGTGTACTGTTTGCATAGGTGAGAAGAAGCTGGCCACCCCACTCCAATCTTTTATTATGCAGATGGGGTCTCTACCTGGCTAGCGCCATGTTGCCTGTTTCTTTACTGTACACATGGTGACAAAGAAAAGAGAAGATGGAGCCTCTATATCGAACATACTTGGCCCCCAAGTAGCCCCTTTCTATTGGCACAGCTGCCAGCATTCCCCTGTGGAAGCTTCCAGCTTGCTTATCTATGTCTGCAGCTTGGTCTTTTTTATTTTCCTTTAAATTCTGGGATACATGTGAGGAACGTGCAGGTTTGTTACATAGCTATACATGTGCCATGGTGGATTGCTGCACCTATCAACCCCTCATTTAGGTTTTAAGCCCTGTGTGCATAAGGTTTTTGTCGTAATGCTCTCCCTCCCCTTTCCCCCCACCTCCTGACAGGCTCCAGTGTGTGGTGTTCCCCTCCCTGTGTCCATGTGTTCTCATTGTTCAGCTCCCACTTATGAGTGAGAACACTGCAGCTCTGTTTTTCAGGCTGCTCTTTGTTAGAAAAGAAATGATTTGGGGACTGCTTTTTCTTAAAAGGGAAGCCTTGCTGAGGACTCCTTTACCCTCACTATCTGCCTAAATAATTTCTTTCTAGCTCCTGTATCAATACGACTTTTCCATTTGTCATGGTCAGATTTTTGCACCAACCTGAGTACGCCAGTGTACCCAGCAAGTCAATCAAACACTGATCCAGGGGTTGCTATGAAGTTATCTCATCGATGTGGCTCACATCTATACAGTGGCCCCCCCTTATCTGTGGCTTGCTTTTCATGATTTCAGTTACTCACTGAAACCATGGTCTGAAAATATTTAGTAAGAAATTCCAGAAATAAACAATTTGTAAAATTTAAGTTGTACACTGTTCTGAGTAACATAATAAATTCTTGTGATGCCAGGTCCCATCCCATCTGGGACACTAATCATCCCTTTGCCCAGCGTATCTGCACTGCATACATCACCCAATCATAAGTCATTTAGTGACCTTCCAGGGTTTAAGAACAAAAACTATAGTATCTGTGAAGTTTGGTGCTACCTGCAGTCTCAGGCATTTACTGGGGACCTTGGAATGCACTCCCTGAAGGGAAGGCAGGAGGTGGCGACTGTACTTATTTGACTTTAAAGAAAGTAGATTATTCTGGATAATCTTAGTGGGCCTGATCCAATCAGCTGAAAGTCTTTAAAAGAGAAACTAAGATTTCCCTGAGGAAGAAAAAATCCCACCTCTGCACAGTAGCATCAGCTGGGTTTCCCAAGAGTTTCCAGCCTGCTCACTCATACTACAGATTTCAAACTTGCCAGCCCACAAATGTGCAAGCCAATTCTTGAAACAAACCTATCTCCCCTACCTCTCTCTTGCTTTCTCCATCTCCTCTCCTACTCTAGACAGATACATGGGTATTATATATACACGTATATACATATAATTTCTAGATATTTAATTTCTAGATGGTATGTTGGTTCTGTTTCTGGTGGGACCCTGACTGTTGCTCCACTTTACACCAGGTGGTGTTTCACATGTGTGTGGTGCATGGAGAAGTCTCTTAGGTGGGAATAAGATTCTAACACCAGTATGAGAATGCATTTGGCCAAAACTACTCTTGAAACTCCCTTAGGAGAGCTGCAGACACCTTGGAGGAGTGCAACATAGCTGCTTTGCTACACTCCAGGGTTGAAAGAGTTTAATCATTCTCTGTGAGCAACGGACAATGAGTTGGTTGTATCTTGGGGGTAAAGAAAGGGCTATGTATAGCATTGTTGGGATTACACACAGTTGTACAAAATATTCACAGGGCCAGGTTATTTGAGGACTGAGGAAGTTGAAGGAGCATCAGAGAGACAGCTCCCATCTCATGCCCACCAGGGCTCATGCTCATTAAGTGAGATGGTGCACAGAATTGTCCAAATAATTAAACTTGCTGGCTCTTGGACTGGAACACATAGAGTAGAATTGGAGTCAGTTCCAGGCACCTGCCATACATCCCCACTGTAGGGACAAAGGGTCTTAAGACCCGGGAGAGGAGAAGTCTGCTCTGAAGTTGCCTGGGAGAAGGTGGTGCAGATTGCTCCAGGTGGCGAGTTATGAACAGGTGCTCGGCACGCTTGAGAAAATGAAAGAATTCTAGTGATGCCTCCTTTGGATGAGACCCGAATCTCATGGGTGACCACTGCATGCTGCACAAGCCCAGCCTGCTATTCCCCATGCTGTGCTGGACTACATAGTGGTGTCAGAACCACCAGCCGACCGGGATGTCGGTGGTGCTAAGAGTTCAGACTCAGCAGCTGTACCACATAGGCATGACGTTTCAGTTTGTCACTTACTAGCTCTGTGATGTTGTAAAGTTTCATAGCCCTTCTATGTCTATTTTTTTAACCTGTAAAATGGAGGTAATAACGCATGTTTCAAAGGCTCACTATGAGAGTCAATGAGGCTTTGAAGGACGTACTCTTGTTATCCACATTTTCCCGCTATTTCAACCTCCCTGCACCACCCCACAGGGGCGAAGGACATGCCACTCTTTACTCTTCATGTCTCTGCTCCCTTCACTGGGCCACATCTTCCCTGAGGGTCTGGGCTAACTTGTCCTATGCCCCCAGAGCCCCATATAAGGCCTGGTTCACACAAGGCAGCCAGTAGATGTGAATCATAGATATTAATAGAATGGATTAATACATATTAATGTCTGGCCCCACTTAGAGGATTGGAGGTTTTAAGCAGTAAAAGCCTACCCTAAACTCAGCTTCCTAGATATGCACATGTCTTGAGACCTTTGGGGCCATTGAAGTTTTGCTTAAGGAAATCCTAAATAGATGCTAGCAAGATTGCAGAGAAAAGGGAACACTTACAGACCATTGGTGGGAGTGTAAATTAGTTCAACCATTGTAGAAAGCAGTGTGGCATTCCTCAAAGAGCTAAAAACAGAACTACCATTCGACCCAGCAATCCCATTACTTGGTATATAACCAAAGGAATATAAATCATTCCACCGTAAAGACACATGTGCACAAATGTTCACTGCAGCACTACTCACAATAGCAGGGACATGGAATCAACCTAAATGGCCATCAATGGTAGGCTGGATGGAAAAAATGTGGTACATATACACCATGGAATACTATGCAGCCATAAAAAAAATGAGCTCATGTCCTTGGCAGCAACATGGATTGACCTGGAGGCCACTATCTTTAACAAACGAATGCAGGAACAGACACCAAATACTGCATGTTCTAACTTATATGTGGGACCTAAATGATGAGAACACATAGACACATAAGAGGGGAACAACAGACAGTGGGACCTACTTGAGGGTGGAGGCTGGGAGGAGGGAGAGAAGCAGAAAAAGAACTATTGGGTACTAGGCTGAATAACTTGCTGACAAAATAATCTTTACAACAAACCCACAAACCCCCATGACATAGGTTTACCTATATAACAAACCTGCATATGTACCGCTGAATGTAAAATAAAAGTTAAAAAAAAAAAAAAGATTGCACTCTGTTTTCCACTGGGCTTGGGGACTTTTATTTTATTTTTGTTTTTGTTGGTTTGGTTTTGGTTTTCTTTTCGGACAGTCTTACTCTGTCGCCCAGGCTGGAGTGCAGTAGCACCATCTTGGCTCAGTGCAACCTCCACCGCCTGGGTTCAAGCGATTCTCCTGCCTCAGCCTCCTGAGTAGCTGGGATTACAGGTGAGTACCACCATGCCCGGATAAGTTTTGTATTTTTAGTAGGGACGGTGTTTCATTATGTTGGCCGGGCTAGTCTCCAACTCCTGACCCTAAGTGATCCGCCTGCCTCGGCCTCCCAAAGTGCTGGGATTACAGGTGTGAGCCACCACGCTCAGCCTGGGCTTGGGTTTTTTAAATAGAGCTTTGAAGTGACCATCATTTCTCACTGAACATGATAAACCTAGATTTTAGGAGATTAACCACGAGGTTCTCCTTTACTATTAAACAGAGATACTACACAGGCATATTTCCCAACAGTTGAATATTTTTATTAGAATTCATTAGTTAGTAAAAAAGATTGTTGAACAGAGAGGAGATGATGGTTGGAAATGAATTCTATTAAAATTAATTATTCCTTGATCTACAGACTATTTCCCTTTCTCATCTGAAGTCTTATAGAATAAATGGAAAAAGCAAACTTATGACTTTTTCAGTTCTGCTGGGAAAAATGACATATAGCAATATGAATTAACATATAAATAGCCATATGTTATAACACACAACTAAAATGTTTAAATAAAATATAATTCTTGGAGAAGTTTGGCAACACATCACTTACTAAACATAAAAGAAAGTTGCTTGCTCTTCTGTCTTATTGTTAGAAACATGATAAAACTTCAAGGACAAGCGCTGTACTTAGAAGATAAAAAGCTCACTCAAGAATTTCAGATTGGGGGTATGGCTTAGTAAGCATTGTTTAAGAATCAAGGACAATTTCAGACTTTTCAAGCTCTTAACTCTAATGAGATCTCCTCCAAATCCACAATGAGCTCACTGGAGCATCGTCAAGGGGCCTGAGCTCCTCCTAAGGAAGCTGGACACCGTCTGGGTCATCACCAGGGAGGGAGGTGAATGTGTCTGTGATTGGGACAGGGATCTAAAAGAAACACAGGTCTCAGGACTGTACCTAAATCCTCCCCATCCCTCCTCTCACAAAAAGGATTGCACTTAGTTCGCTCTGCATCCAAGACTCAAAAAGCTAACAACAGGACTATAATGCCACCTTTATTTTCATTGTTGGCAGGTAGCAAGGACACAATAAGCAGAGGTCTATTTGCAGGTAACACAAATTAGCACAAACAGTGACTGTGGCATCTCCGACAAACAGGGTACCTGCCCAGAAGCTCAGCCTGGGACACAGAAGGAGAGGAAGGTCCCTGTGGGTAGCAGTGACCACTTCAGCACCCAGGAGGAGCCGTGTGCCACTGACATCACTATTGTCCTTGATCCATCTTTTTCTTTTTTTTTCTTTTCCTTTCTTTTTTTTTTGCAGGTTCTCTCTCTGTCACCCAGGCTGGAGTGCAGTGGCAGGATCATAGCTCACTGCAGTCTTGAACTTCTGGGCTCCAACGATCCTCTCGTGTCAGCCTCCTGAGGAGCTAGGACTGCAGGAGTGAACCATGGCACCAGGACCTAGTCTTGACAATTAGGCTTGAGCCTATTTTTATGATGAAAAGAGAAACTTCAAGGATATGAAAGAATTTCCCCTATAGGTAAATATGTTTTCTTTATTTTATTTTTCCCTCACTGTCAAGTATATTCATGAATTTTTAGAGCAATATATAGAGAGGGTTTTACAAAATACCCCCTTTTCCAGTCCAGAGACTCATCAGAGTATGAAAACAAGGGAGAAGTGGCCGGGCATGGTGGCTCACGCTTGTAATCCCAGTACTTTGGGAGGCCGAGGACCGGCAGATCACTAGGTCAAGAGATCCAGACCATCCTGGCCAACATGGTGAAACCCCGTCTCTACCAAAATTACAAAAATTAGCTGGGCGTGGTAGTGCATGCCTGTAGTCTCAGCTGCTTGGGAGGCTGAGGCAGGAGAATCACTTGAACTCAGGAGGTGGAGGTTGCAGTGAGCCAAGGTCGCGCCACTGCACTCCAGCCTGGGCGACAGAGTGAGACTCTGTCTGAAAAAAAAAAAAAAAAAATATATATATATATATATATATATAGAAAACAAGTAAGAAGTTTTCTGACAAAAAGTTGTTTGATGTATTCATCTGTGATGACAACACAGCATCATGAGCTCACTGCATTTTCCTGACACAGAGGGGACCATTGTCTGCTCCATAATTAGCAGTGATACTTCATGCTAGTCGTGGTCAAGTTTTCTATATAATCTGGTGGGACTCAAGTCAAGATATGAAGTTATACCCACCCTGAGAGTAAATGGGTTCTCTCCTCTTCGTAGGAACTGAAAAATCCCTTGGAGAATGGCTTTTAATCACTCAAGCATTTTTTTCTACCATTTGTTCAGTCCATATTCTATAAACAGAAGGTCTTCCCTAATGAGTAACCGGCGTACACCTTTTGGCCCCAGGTTTCTGAGGGCTGCAGCCTAGTGTTAAGGTTGCCATTTATTCAGACTGTTGTTTTGTGAAATGTTAATGCTAGCTTTCAGTCAATTTTATTATACAGCTTTCCCATTTAAAAGAAGTCCTAAAACATAGTCTCTCTTTCAACACGTTTCCTATTAAAATTATACTCTGAAACCCGGCTGTGTTTGATAGGATACCATTTGCTGTGGCTTCCTTTGATTCACAAAGCACGAAGGGCAGCTGGGAAGATAACCTTAGAGACTGAGGACCTTCTAGGCCAGTGCTATACACGTTTAAACAACCAGCGCTCTCGAGAACTCACTCATGATGACGAGCACAGCACCGAATGGATGGTGCTAAACCATCCCTGAAGGATCCACCTCCATGACCCAGTCACCTCCCACCAGGCCCCACCTCCAGTATTGTGGATTACAGTTGAACATGAGGTTTGGGTGGGAATACAGATTCACGCCTTATCAAATGAATTTAAATTAAATAAAACTGAAACTCATGCCCTCAGTCACACAGTGCTCAGAAGCCAGCTGTGGCTAGTGGCTCATTCACTGGAGAGCACAGATGTAAAACATTTCCATCGTCACAGAAGTTGCTACTGGCCAATGCTGTGCCTTCTCCAATCAGCAATAGATCAGATAATGTGTCTGTAAATTTCTTTGCAAAAGGGCCTTCTTTAGAAAAAATTCACTTTTGAATTTTTTAATTTTACTTTTTTTTTTTGAGACATAGTCTCAGTCTGTCACCCAGAGTGGAGTACAGTGGCAAGATCTCAGCTCACTGCAACCTCCACCTCCCAGGTTCTAGCAATTCTCCTGCCTCAGCCTCCTGAGTAGCTGGGATTACAGGTGCACAACTGGGCCTGGCTAATGTTTACATTTTTAGTAGAGATGGGGTTTCACCATGTTGACCAGGCTGGTCTCGAACTCCCAGCTTCAGGTGATCTGCTGAACCTTGGCTTCCTAAAGTGGTGGGATTATAGGCATGAGTTACTGTGCCCAGCCTTCAGTCATTTTTTAAATAAATAAAATTTGAGGGCAAAATAGGATTAATTATACATAACAGCTTGAAACTCTTTGCCACCTGTTACTGCATTATGTACATCCTTAATGTTGCTAAATATTTTATGATTGATCGTTTATGTAGGTGACTAGAATTGAATTATTGGAATCTTTATTTGATCCAAAAGTCATGAATTCAAACACCTTCAGAGCTTAAGCAGATAAAGTGCAAGGTTGAAGCTCCTGGATCAAGTACAATAAGAAACAGTGGGTGCTGTGGAGAACCCAGGGATTGATACTGAGTGGAGGGTGCACAGTTGCCACTTAGAAGTAGAATTTTTTTAAAGCTTTAATTATTTATTTATTTTGAGACAGGCCCTCACTCGATCACCCAGGCTGGAGTGCAGTGCTGTGGTCAGGGCTCACTGCAGCCTCCACCTCCCAGGCTCCAGTGATCCTCCCACCTCAGTCTCCTGAGTATCTGGGACTACAGGCAAACACCACCACACTGGGCTAATTTTTTTAATTTTTTGTTGATACGGGGCTTTGTTATGTTGGCCAGGCAAGTCTCAAACTTCTGGGCTCAAGTGATCCTCCCTCCCACCTCAGCCTCCCAAAATGCTAGGATTATAGGCGTGAGTCACTGAGCCGGGCCATAGGGTTTTTGTTTTTGTTTTTTTCATGTCTAAATGCAGCAGTGATACTAGATATTCTAATCTTCCAAGAGGTGCCAAAATTCTGTAACTTCATGTGAGAAAAAAAGCTGAATTAATTTAGGCTATCTGTTCGTGTTAAATCACTGATCTGGCCATGGAAAACAAGTCTGCATGCTAGATCTCCTTAGAGGACTACCATTTTGCAAATTCTGATTAATTTATTTTGCATAGATTGTTAGATGGTAACCAATGTTTCATTGTTATAAACAGTGCAAAAGTGAAAAAAATACTTATACACATCAGCAATTTAAAAATTTATTATCTTTGATCTTCATTACTGCTTCTCGGCATTGATACTAATGAAGTAACCACATTTATTTGTAAAGATAATACATTTTGAAGTTGTTGATACATATTGCAAAAATGCTTTGTAAAATTGTACTAATTGACAAGATTACCAACAGCTTATGAAAGTGTGTCCCCTGACAATTTTCCTAACACAAACTTGTTTTTCATTTTAAAAACCTAGCATGTAGATAATATCTATCTTTATAATTGTTTTGTCTTTGGTAACAGTAGGATTTATTTTCACATCTGTTTATTGCTTATGTATGTTTCTTCTTGGATGAAATATTTGTCTATGTTCCGTGTGTGTATATATGTTGGTTTTCATTTGCTAAAGCTGTTTATATATTAACGATGTTAACAAAGGTTTAGATTCTGCATCATTTTAACACAGATTTAATGTTATCCATATTAACCTCATCATCTTAACATTTTTTGTGCACCACAAACATTCCAAATTTGAAATCTATGAAACTACATTCTAAAGGAGAAGTATACTATTTGACCATTGTTCCATTCTTCGATTAGAAGTGCATTTGATACTTGAGAAATGGGAGCATATAATGTTTCAACAGTAAAAGAAGATTAAAAACATTAAAATAAAACACTGTGGGAAAAA
Source organism: Symphalangus syndactylus (assembly GCF_028878055.3). Classification (NCBI taxonomy): domain Eukaryota; kingdom Metazoa; phylum Chordata; class Mammalia; order Primates; family Hylobatidae; genus Symphalangus; species Symphalangus syndactylus. Next base: position 123,552,160 of record NC_072435.2, read on the forward strand.
ATAAGATTAAAACTTGCCTTCTGTCTTGGCACAGTTATGTGTCCCTCCCACTGAAATCACTGAAAGGATATAAATTATCTCAGAATCCCGTGGCTCTATTTAGTATTCCTCCTCCAGCCTACCACAGAACCCCATGTTTAATGATAGCAATATTCAAATTTATCTACATCATCTTTTTATGCATTGGTCTTTCACTTAAAAAAAGTTACTTGAAAAATATTTCATTATATGATTATACTACATTCTGTTTAGTTATTGATCAGCTGATGGACGTTTGGGCTGTTTTGGCTATAGCATTAATAGCGCTACAATGAACATTCATGTACAACTTTTTGCTTGAATACATGGTGGAATATGGATGAACCTGACACGGATTATGCAAATGATGGAAATTAGACACAAAAGGACACATAGTGTGTGATTCCATTATTTGAAATGTCCAGAATAGATAAATTCATAGGAACAGAAAGTAGATTCGTGGTTGCGAGGGGCTGGGAGGAGAGGAGAATGTGGAATGATTGCTTGAGAGGAACAGGGCTTTATTTTGGAAAGATGAAAATGTCTTAGAGTTCTATAAAGGAGATGGTTGCCTAACATTGTGAGTATCCTAAATGCCACTTAATTGTTCCCTTGAAAATGGTTAATGGTCAATTCTATATAATGTGAATTTTACCTTAAATGTGCACACGTTTATATATCCATATGCATATGTAATATATGTATAAGGAAATATATATATTATTTCTCATACATATTCATATTAGAGAGAAAAAATAGAGACAGAGAAAAAGGAGAGTGCATCATTTACTTCTAAGTCACCATGGTTTATCTCAGTCTCTCAAACATAGAAGCCACCCAAGAAATGTTTGAAGTAAATTACAGGAATTAAAATTCAATCATTTATAAAATCCATTTGGGACCTGATATTTTATATTATCTATTGTGTAGCTGGCTAAAGAAGAACCCATTATTCTTAATTTAAGGTGTATGAAATGTCAGGCTGCTGGCTCTAGTTTAATTCACAGTAGAGCCACCACTGGTAAAGTTCCTTATGATTTATTAAACCTACTTATCCTATGTGACTATAATTCATCACATCTAGCCCAGGTAGCTTCATTTCTCCTTGGGACTGGGAGAAATGGCATTTAGAAGGTACACCGCCTATTTTAGAGTTTGGGAACTTAAATTTCTCTTGCTTGATAACATCCTTTGGCTTAAGCTCACAGGTGCTATCCTTGGATTTTGATGCCTGAATAATGGCCATGTCTCCATGGGTTGCTTGGACTTGGAGAAAGGTAGGTAGTAGAAACAAAGAGGTGTTTGGCAATAGTAAAGGTGATGATATCCTCTTTCTCTGCAGACAAACCCTGAATAATCAGTAGCGTGACACAATTAAGGTTTATTTCTCGGTAAGGTCTGATGTGAGCAAGACAGCTCTCTTCCATCCTGCAGTTCATGCGGTGAAGAACCAGCCCTATCTGTGCAGTATTGTCCCACTATTAGCAGTAAAAGTCCCACATCCCAGAAAATCTCCCACAGGACAGAAAATGTCCTGATTTTTGGCAATAAGTATGTAAGGTTAGGAGAAAAGTACAAAACCCCAAGTCTGCGCTGAAAAATTAGGACCAAAAGCAGCATCTTTACTCACTCTGAGCAATGAGACTGAAGCGTACAACTGGAAGTGTGTTGTCATCGTGATGTTACCAGCCCATCTTTGGCTTTGCCTGTAGAATAACTGTTGTTCTTTGTGTCAAGGTAACTATAGTTTAATATTCATTTTTTAACAATGTGAAAATTATGACTATGTTTTCAAGAGTTTAGATGATAAGAATGATAACAATTGCAGTACCAACACCATATGACCAGACATCACCAAAAAAAAGGTGGATTAGCAGGTAAATTATTAGCAAAAAGCACACTGCACAATATGCAGAAAAGAATTTGGGATTGGGCATGGTAGAGAAGAGGATATCAGAATGCATATGGAAATTCAATCTCCCAAGTCCAAGATGAGCCAGGCAAGTGCTTCCACATCAATCAAAAGTATTTTTGTCTTTCAGGAGCCACCAACGCTCAAGTGAAAATAGTGGCCACTGAATTCACTTGGCAAACCACACAAGCATACATATATCAACATTCCATCCCCTTAATTGTACTAGGACTGAGCGAAGCTACATTTTCTATTTCAGAGATTGCAACTAACATGTCCTTCAGGCAAACAACAAAATTTCGATACCAGATATGTTGGCCCTTTATCTGTAGAACTGATTTTATCATGCTTTCTGCAGTATATCAAATGTGTTAAAATCATAACAGAATAATGCAGTTTGCTTTATTTTATTTATTTTGAGACAGGGTCTTACTCTGTCACCCAGACTGGAGTACTGTGGTGCGATCTCTGCTCATGCAACCTCTGCTTCCTGGGTTCAAGCAATTCTCCTGCCTCAGTCTCCTGAATAGCTGGGACTACAGGTGTGTACCACTACCTTCCAGTGAATTTTTTGTATTTTTAGTAGAGATGGGGTTTTGCCACGTTGGCCAGGCTGGTCTTGAACTCCTGGCCTCAAATGATCCAGGCACCTCGGCATCCCAAAGTGCTGGGATTACAGGCATGAGCCACCTTGCCTGGCCCTGCAGTTTGCTTTAAAAAATAGAGTTTCAAATTGTTTTCTTGGTTTTGTTGAAGATTTTTTTTTAACTTTTATTTTAGGTGCAGGGGTACATGTACAGGTTTGTTAATACAGGCAAACTTACATCACAGGGGATTGGTATACAGACCATTTTGTCACTCAGGTAGGAAGCCTAGTACCTGATACTTATTTTTCCTGATCCTCTCCCTCCTCTCAACCTTCTCCCTCAAGTAGGCCGTTTCTCTTCTTCCCCTCTTTGTGACATTGATTCTCATTATTTAGCTCCCACTTATAAATGAGAACATATGGTATTTGGTTTTCTCTTCTTCTGTTAATTTGCTAAGGATAATAGCCTCCAGGTCCATCCATGTTCCTGCAAAGGACAAGACTCGTTCTTTTTTTATGGCTGCATAGTATTTCATGGTATACATGTACGCACTTTCTTTATCCAGTCTATCATTGATGGACATTTAGGTTGATTCCATGTCTTTGCTATTGTAAACAGTGCTGCAATAAAAACGTGTGTGTGTATCTTTATGGTGGTATGATTTCTATTCCTGGAGTTTATACTCGGTAATAGCATTGCTGTGTCCAATGGTAGTTCTGTTTTGAGCTCTTTGAGGAATCGCCACAAGGCTTTCCACAATGGTTGAACTAATTTACACTCCTACCAATATATAAGTGTTCACTTTTCTCTGCAACTTTGCCAGCATCTGTTATTTTTTGACTTACTAATGATAGCTATTCTGACTGGTGTGAGATAATATCTAACTGTGGTTTTATTTTGCATTTCTTTAGTAATTAGTGATATTGATCATTTTTTCATATGTTTGTTAACTGCATGTATTTCTTCTTTTGAAAAGTGTCTGTTCACGTCCTTTGCCCACTTTTTATTGGGGTTGTTATTTCTTGTAAATTTGTTTAAGTTCCTTATGGATACTGTATATTGCACAGTTTGCCAAAATATTCTCCCATTCTGTAGCCTCTCTGTTTACTCTGTTGATAGTTTCTTTAGCTGTGCAGAAGCTCTTCAGTTTGATTAGATTCCATTTATCATTTTTTGCTTTTGTCACGATTGCTTTCAGCATCTTTGTTGTAAAATCTTTGCTAATTCATCTGTCCAGACTGGTATTTCCTAGGTTATCTTCCTGGGTTTTTATAGTTTTAGATTTTACATTTAAGTCTTTAATTCATCTTGAGTTGACTTTTGTGTGTGGTTTAGGGAAGGGGTCCAGTTTCAATCTTCTGCATATGGCTGGCCAGTTATCCCAGCATCACTTGTTGAATAGGAAGTCCTTTGTCCATTGCTTGTTTCTATCTGCTTCGTTGAAGAGCAGATGGTTGTAGGTGTGCAGCATTATTTCTGGGCCCTCTCTTCTGTCCCATTGGTCTATGTGTCTGTTTCCACACCAGTACCATGCTGTTTTGGTTACTGTATAGCCCTGTAGTATAGTTTGAGTGTGGACAATGTGAGGATTTTAATAAAGCCATAGAAATCATCAGAGAACAGATTTATTTTTGCATCTTGTCAAAATACCAACTAGATTTTACTCATTTATCTACAGATTCATCCAGTGTGCAAATATAAATGTTGACAAATTTCACTCAGTCTGTAAATTCTTAGCAAATAAAATAATAGTTATTATCTGCTAAAGTCTTGAATATTTTGTACACAATACTGCTAAAAAGAAATATTATTTACTGGCCGGGCGTGGTGGCTCACACTTGTAATCCCAGCACTTTGGGAGGCCAAGACGGGTGGATCATGAGGTTAGGAAATCGAGATCATCCTGGCTAAGACGGTGAAACCCCATCTCTATTAAAAAAAAAAATACAAAAAATTAGCCAGGCATGGTGGCAGGCACCTGTAGTTCCAGCTACTTGGGAGGCTGAGGCAGGAGAATGGCGTGCACTCCAGCCTGGGCGACAGAGCGAGACTCCATCTCAAAAAAAAAAAAAAAAAAAGAAGAAAGAACGAAAGAGAGAAATATTATTTACTTACGTATGACATAGAGGCTTTAATCCTAAAAATATTTAGTCAATTTTTAGTTTCCTCAACATTTGCAGAAGTACTTTCTACGTTTTTGCTTTTCTTTCTTTCAACTTTATAAAAATGAAAGAAGATAGCCTTCTTATACATGTACCCAAAAAATTCCACAAAATGATATTAAGATGTCAGCCGGCCATGTATGTGTCCAAAGTGTGGGGCAAGGAGAACATCCTTCTCTAGTCTGTAAATACATTGAGAATGAAGATACCAAAAAGTATAACTTTGAAACAAGAACTGATGTGGGTTTTTCTAAAACTATCTGATGATCTTTGAAGAGGATATAAGAAGCTTAGAAAAGAATGGACCGATTCACTTGACTTTTTCTATGTTATGTGTACAAGTTGTGACAGCAGTTCTCATAAGAAAGAAAAAAAATCCCTTTTTCTCAGAAAGACTGTTTCAGAACTCAAGAGTGTCACTAAAAAAGGGCAACCAAGCTAAACAGGACTTTCTCCTTTTGTTTTAAATAAAAACTCTGACTCCTAGATTCCAACTTTGATTTTATATGTTGAAATTACCTCTATGACTTTACATCATTTTCTCTGACAGAAGAAATTCAACTTATAGTGACATCCAATGTGCTACAGAGTGTTTTAAAATGACATGAAATTAAAGATGTAAGTGACCAGTCCAAGGAGTTTATTGATGCAGATGAGGTAATGGACAAACAGCTGGTTTACCAAAAAAGACAGATGTGACACAAAGTGAATGGACATTTTTGGAAAGCAGGAAAGGAATGCCTAAAGGGTTTAAAGCACATTGTTGCCAGTGAGGAAAACTCTGTGTATTCCAGTCAAACACTTTTTCCTAGAGGATTTATAGCATGATGTCAACCCTTTGGGCCAAGCATCATTTTAATGTGGATTTAGTAAGAGTGCATTAAATTATATTTAGTTTCAGAACCACATAGAAGAAAAGAAGGACTAGGTATTAGTCCCTTCTCACACTGCTATGAAGAAATACCTGACACTGGGTAATTTATAAAGAAAAGAGGTTTAATGTACTCACAGTTCAGCATGGCTGGGGAGGCCTCAGGAAACTTACAATCATGGTGGAAGGTGAAGGGCAAGCAAGGACCTTCTTCACATGGTGGCAGGAGAGAGAAGAGTGAGCCAAGGAGGAACTTGCCAAACTTATAAAGCCATCAAATCTTGTGAGAACTCACTCACTATTATTAGAACAGCATGGGGTTTTAAAACTGCCCCCATGATCCAATCACTTCCCACCAGGTTCCTCCCTCAACACATGGGACTACAATTCAAGATGAGGTTTGGGTGGGGACACAAACCCTAACCATATTAGACTTCCTTAAGGCCACAGGCAGCTTCAAGAACCATCCCCCTGTTGTGGGCAGTAAGGCGTATCCTTTCATCCCCACTGGCACAATGATCACATCTCTAAGTTCTGTTTTCTATTTAATTTTAGGGCAGGATATCTGGCCTGATTTATCAACGATAGCCATTGTTTACTGCAGATTAATCAGAGGCAGGTGACGACCAAAGAAGGTCATTCGGGGATCTTGAAGCCACAATTACAGTGATTTCAAGGGAGATTATGTAATTTAGCAGAAACTTCCATTGTTTTCTTCCTTTGTCAAATGCATCTCACATGTTTGCTTGCAAAAACTCACAGATGGGGCAAGCTCTTTCAAGTTACTATTTCCAAATCACACAATGAAGGTCCCCAATCTACATTCCTCAGCATGAGGGCCTTGACTCCTTTCTCTAACCCCAGCTCCATGGCAACCTTTTCTTCTGGCCTTTGCAGCTGCAGCTTTTGAGGAGGCCTGCTTGGGATACTATTTTGGGTGCCCTCATTAGATACAAGGTCAGTGCGACTATGTGTGCCCACTGCAGCTGCACAGAGGGGAGAGATCTAGGACACTGAAAACAAACCCAGGATGCCATCTCCCTTACTTCTGACTTCGCCAAGGCAGCTGGACCCTCCTGAGATATCATTTATCCATGACAAACTTGCTGTTCAGCTCAGGTGAAGAGAGGGGTGGAGAAAGTCAGCTCCAAGCAGCACCCTTTGTGAGGGGCAATTGTTTTGAGTGTGATTGTCTTTGGGACACATTCTGTCTGGCTCTCTTCCCTAGGCACATGGTAGGAACGCCCTTCCAAACCCTCTTGAAATTAAAGATAGTTGCATGACTTGCATCGGCCAAGGAAATGAGCACAAATGTGTCCCATGCATTCTTTGCTATCTTTCCTCTTTCGTTCTGCTGTGAACACCTGTGTTTTCCAACAGAGCTGCTGCCATAGCCAGGGTACTGGGATGGGGCCAACGTGGCACAGAGAACTCAGGGCCTATACCCAATGGGCACACAGCATAAACGAGAAATCAGCCTTTGTGGTGAGGCTCTGTGCCTCCGGGATTTTGGAGATAGAGAGTTACCAGAACATAACCCAAATTATCTTGACTACAACAATGTAGTTGATAAAGGGTGTGAAATCTGAAGAATCCCAATGCCAGGTCTTAGAAACAACTTCTCAGACCAGAAGTCCTAAGACTACAGTTTCTGTTGAACAAGGAGATGTCGTTCATGTTGCTTGAACTCATAGAGGGAACGATTGCAGTGCGGGCACATGGAGAGCAACCAACCAAGCACAGAAGCATCCAAGGGCACCAGATGATCGTTAGCGTTTTCACATCATCTTCTCCACCACACCAAATACCTGGACTTCCCTTTGCAAAACTCTCACACCCATCACCACATTTGAGACCTCCTGGACTGGGATATCTAGAGCCACTTTATCCATGAGAAAATGAAAAGAGAGGTTGAAGGACTGGACCACTGATTTTATGAATTGTGCTGGTTGTTTCCTTTGCTGTGCCGCAGCTTCTTAGTTTGATGTGGTCTCACTTGTTTATTTTTGTTTTTATGGTCTATGCTTTTCATGTCATGCTGCCTTTGTTTGGGGTCCAAAGGGAGAAAAAAATCATTGCCAAGGCCAATGTAAAGAGCTTTTTTTCCTACATGTTCTCCTAGGCATTTTATGGTTTTAGATTCTACATGTACGTCTTTAATTCATTTCTAGTTAATCTTTATATGGTGTAAGATGAGGATCTGATTTCGTTGACTTGCGTGTGAATAACTGAATTACTGCAAACCATTTATTGAAGAGACTTTCCTTTCTCCATTGCATATTCTTGGCACACAATGAGATTCCACTTCTCACCTGTTAGGATAGTTATTATCCAAAAGACAAAAGAGAGGTGCTGGCGAGGATGTGGAGGAAAGGGACCCTGGCTGTGGTTGATGGGAATGTAAGTTGGTACAGTCATTATGGAGAACAGTATGGAGGTGCCTCAAACAACTAAAATAACACCGTGATCTGAGAGTGTCCATTATAGCAACAAGGAAAAATTCACCAAAAGTATGTGAAAAATCTAAGCATTTCCACAGGCAGCCTGTCGTGTCATTGATAAGAGAGGGTATCTTACACAGAAATAATTTTAAGGGTTGTTATTAAAAATACGCTGGCACTATTTCAAACACAGTGGCACCTGGAACAAACACAGGTTCAGCTCCAATGCAGAAGAGGGGAGGGTATCATTTGGTTGACATGATCATAACTGGAGCTCAGGAGGAGCTGAAATAAGACCCAGGCGAAATCATTGGATAGAATCTTCCTGGTGCTGAATTGGAGGAAGTCTGATTTTATCTAAAGATGATTTTAGGAGCTTTGATAGAGAGAAGGGAGGAAAGCAGAAAGGAGAGGGGGAGAAAACACTGCAAAAAAGGAGGTACACCGCACAGGTATAGCTGATAAGTGCAATTCCGCCCCTCTCCCCCAGCAGGAATGAGTTCAGCAATAAGACTGTTATTATGTAAGTTGCTTTGAGGAAACGTGTTTCCCAGGGAGTAGGACAGCAGTTATCAGAGGCAAAATTGTATTCTTCTATAGGTACAAGAAAAATACACTAGAAAAAATGATTTCTTTTTTTTTCAGCCAGTTTGAATAAATGTTTCAGGTGTGTGCATTTAGAAGGGTATCAGCCAGAGCAGCTATCAGGGCAGAGCCCATGGTCATGCCCCACTTTGGAGGGAAAGGGCATGGTTAGGCTGTTCTTGCACTACTATAAAAAATACCTGAGGCTGAGTAATGTATACGGAAAAGATGTTTAATTGGCTCACAGCTCTGCAGGCTGTTCAGGAAAGCACGGTGCTGGCATCTGCTCAGCTTCTGGGGAGGCCTTGGGGAGCTTTTACTCGTGGTGGAAGAAGGGAGAGCAGGTGTCTCTCATGACAAGAATGGGAGCAAGACTGTGAGGAGGTGCCGCACACTTTTAAATGATCAGATTGTGCAAGAACGAACTCACTATTGTGAAGACAGCACCAACCCATGAAGGATCTGCCCCCATAATCCAATCACCTCCAACCAGGCCTACCTCCAACACTGAGGACTGCAATTCAACATGAGATTTGGAGGGGACATCTCATCTATATCAGAGCATGATAAAGGAGCGGACACTCAAGGGAGTGAGCACTTGTTTCTGGGGAGTCCACTTCTTTAGCAAATCAACAACTGGTGAAGCAGGAACTGATGGACACTCCCACACAGGTGCAGCCAGGAGACCATGCAGAGGCAGACACCGTGTGGCTAGTGCTCCCCCTGATATAGCAGAAGGGTCCCGGCATGACCACATGGTCTACCACCATGGGGAAGAGAACACATCAGAGCCGGTTGCAGAGATCTGAGATTACTGCAGCAGAGCCGCCATGCAGAGGAACCACTGTCCACCTATACCCTTCTCCACCCCCAGACCACCGAGTCTGTGTGAATACACATTGACCAGCTCACCCAAGTAGATTCTTTAGACCCGTTGGTAGCAACATACCAGCCCTGGCTCATTATTTTCTCATTCACAGGTGAGTCAAACAGTCGGGGGCACAAAAATCACATGTGTGCTTATGAAAAGATCCAGCACCATAAGAGAATGGAGAGAAGTAAGCCTTAAGGGGCAGAAGAAAAGCACACTTTAGTAACACTTTAGTAAATGAAAAATATATGGATTTGAGACATCACCTGCATTGAGCCCACGAACGAGGCTCAGCTACAGAGCAGAAATGAGAGAGTGATCGCTCTTTTCACAGAGGCAGCTATCCAGATACTCTTTAAATATTGCCTCTGGATGTCATCTATTTTAGCAAATGAATGGTATTAGGTAAAGAAAGCTGGGAAAAGTGTGAAAGATGGACACAGCAAAGTGAGCAAGCCTCCTTCTTTTCTCTGTTTCCCTCATGTATTAATTAGGCAGTGAGCAGAGATGGATGAAACCACTCAATCTGTCCAATCCAAAATGCCCACCTAATCCCTTCCTCCCCTTCTCTTTCTCCAGCAAACATGCTTCCTCAAGGCCACGTCAACTCTATACTCTGCTTTTCCCAAATTCAGGGATTACTACTGACAGATTCAATGACTTTTTTTTTTCCTTACTGTAAGTACGTCCCATGAAATATTTGGGATATACTTGTACTAAAAATGTATTCATGGTTGATCTGAAATTCATATCTCACTGCCTGTGCTGTATTTTATCTGGGAACTCTGACAGGGAGTGATGCATGTCATGGGGCTTCCAGGGGGAATCAATTGCTCAGAAGCAGACAGCTCGCAAATTAGAACTCCTGGGAAAACACAAGGAGGGAGGAAATTAAATGCAAGATGCCCAGAATGGCCGCAGTAAGGATTCTTTAAAAACTTAATCAGGAGAAGATTCCTTGGGCAGAAAGTCTGGAGTCAAGAGGGAAATTTTTTTTCCTTTCTAGAATTTTGCTTCTTATTCCACAGAGGAAACAGAAAATACAATTTTTCTTTCAGGTGATTAAGGCCAAAGGAAAGTCTGTGCTAGGGGTCTGGCCTTACCATCTGATACCAGTAGCAAAGAAAGATTAACTTATTAATACTTTCATAAATATTTAAGACTATGCATCCAAACACCATTGTGGGCCCCTACACAGACATCCTTGACTTCCAAGCCAACTCTTAGAGTTTCCCCAGGGAGATGTTTTATGTTCTTATCTTTGGGAAAATTAAGAAACATTTCAAATGAGCTGCAAAATCAGACCAAGATATAAATAATTCACAAGGAGACTAGCAGATTCCAGATATGGAATGTTTATCAGAATAACTGCTCTCTACACAGTTTTTCCTTTTTCTTTTTCTTCTCTCCAGAAGCTGCTGCAAAGCTCCATACAATCAATAACCTTTCTTCTCTAGTTTGTTTGTTTTGTTTTGCTTTGCTTTGTTTCATTTTGTTTTGAGATGGGGTCTTGCTCCATTGCCCAAGCCGGGGTGCAGTGGTGCAATCATGGCTCACCACAGCCCAGCCGTGTTTTAAACCCTAAAAATCTATCTTGGTCTGACTTCTTTGACATACCTCCAAAGGAAGGAGAGATAAGTTCAGGAAATCTAAGTGCAGACAATGTGGGTGTTTCCTTTCCTGGGTAGATCCCAAGTGGAGCTGAAATGGACTTTGGTGACAAATCCAGGGATAGAGGTGGCTGGGTCCTATGTGTGTCTTTGCAGATGAACCTGAGACAGCGTGATAGAGCATCTTTTGTCCCAGCCTAGTCCATTGGGTTTTCTGGAAACCAGCATCTTGTGAGAATAGCAGAATAGTTTCCATGTTGCTAAGAAAGATAGTAGGGTAGAAATAGAGGCCAAGAGATGCAATGGCAACCCTCCAGTGGATGAAAGAGAAGACACAGACAACATCTGCATGGGAAATGGGAAAGAAAAAAATAGAGCAAACGTCCTCAAAGACAGATCAAGAATGGAAAGGAAGGAGCTTCCCCTCTATCCCACATCGCTTTTGCCCAGAACATCACAAGTTCCTCGGATTTAGATGAGATGGAGGGGAAAACACAGAGGAATCCCAGAATGCATAAGACAGCCTCAGTATAATTCAGTATTCACTGACCAAAGGCCCACACATGACAGCTGCCAAGGCCCAAAAGACAGAAGGACAGAAATGGTGACCACTCCTCAGGTAGTCCTTTCTTCTGTGAAAGAACAGGCCTTTCCTGGAACCTGCCAACTGACTTCCTCTTATGCCTCACTGGAGGTCACATGCCCACTTCTATACCACCAATCACTGGCAATGAAAAGTGGCTGAAGCGAATGGCTTCATCCAATCAAAATTCATCTCCTACAGACTGGGGCTAGCTTCTTGGAGATGAGGGCATTAATCCTAACACCTGACCAGAGACAAGAAGAAGGGGGGAAGACTTTTGGTTAGGTCACTGACAATGTCTGCAACTTGGGGCAAAACGGCAAGAACGAGGACTGTTGAGTCCTCACCTCCAAAGAGAACCCAAGTAGGCATCATCCCCACCTCCCTACATCCTGAGGGCTTCTTATTTTCATATCACACATGAAACCAAGGAGACTACAGGAGGGGTCACCCAAACAGTGGCAGAGGTGAGCTGGCCATGACCTCCTTCACTCCTGACTCAGGTTCTTTCCATAACACTGTGTTTTCTCATATACCACGGAATACTACGCAGCCATAAAAAGGATGAGTTCATGTCCTTTGTAGGGACATGGATGAAGCTGGAAACCATCATTCTGAGCAAATTATCACAAGGACAGAAAACCAAACACAGCATGCTCTCACTCATAAATAGTATTTTCAAAGGGCATTGTCAAAGTTTTAAAAAATACGTTATTTTCACATTTTTCTACCATAAAAATGCATAGAAAATTGCATCACCTTTGCTATTTAGAAGAACTCCATTCAGACTCCTTCTTTAAGAACTAAGAGAAGCAAGCACATAAAGCCAAGGCAAGACAGCATGCACTCTTCCAACAATGTCACACACAACAACTCACCTCGTCATTGCAACAACCTATGAGAAAAGCATCATTATCTCAACTTTAGTGATGAAAATGATGGCTCAAAGAGATTAAATATCTTGCCCAACATCACACAGCTGGTGAGAGTCAGAGCCAGGATCTAGCTCCAGAGAAGTATATCATAAAAGATGTTACGTTTAGTCTAGAACAGAGTTTAGTGCCCAGTGGGATTAAGTGTGTATATATGGATTTCAGAAAATTCACATACCTGGGACAAGACAATAAAATCTAATAGGCAATAAGTTACCTCAAGCAAATAATTGGTAAAATAAAATTTTAAATATTATTTTAAAAATAAAATTAAAAATGAAATTAATACCACCCCTTTGAAAATTGTTTAGTACTCTCCATTAAAGTTAGCACCTACCAAAGCTAAACATACACATACGCTGTTACCCATCAGCCCCACTGCTAAATCTATTATCAACACAATTTTTTGTGCATAATTTTGCCAAAATTGATGTACTAGAATGTTTGAGAAACCAGTATTTGTAACAGCCAGAAGCCAGAAACTACCCAAATTTCCAAATGGTAGTTTGTGGTATATGTGTATATATACATAAAATTATACATAATATACACATATAGCTTATATAATGAAATAGACTATTCAACAATGAGTGTGGGTAATCTAAAATTGCATGTAAAGGCCAGGCACGGTGGCTCACGCCTGTAATCCCAGAGCTTTGGGAGGCTGAGGCAGGTGAATCACTTGAGGTCAGGAGTTTGATACCAGCCTGGCCAATATAGTAAAACCCTGTCTCTGCTAAAAATACAAAAATCAGCCATACGTGGTGGTGGGTGCCTGTATTTCTGGCTGCTTGGGAGGCCAAGGCAGGATAATCACTTGAGCCCAGGAGGCCGAGGTTGCAGTAAGCCGAGATATCTCGCCATTGCACTCCAGTCTGGGTGACAGAGTGAGACTCCATCTCAAAAATAATGATACAATAAAATTGCATGTAAAAATATGAATGACGGCCGGGCGCGGTGGCTCACGCTTGTAATCCCAACACTTTGGGAGGCCGAGGCGGGCGGATCATGAGGTCAGGAGATCGAGACCATGGTGAAACCCCGTCTCTATTAAAAATACAAAAAATTAGCCGGGCGTGGTGGCGGGCACCTGTAGTCCCAGCTACTCGGGAGGCTGAGGCAGGAGAATGGCGTGAACCCGGGAGGCGGAGCTTGCAGTGAGCCGAGATCACGCCACTGCACTCCAGCCTGGGTGACAGAGCAAGACCCCGTCTCAAAAAAAAAACAAAAAAAAAAAAACAAAAAAAAAGTCTAAGGAAATTAGGAACATAAATTCCTAGGCCATTTCAGGGCAAGAATTCAGTGGACTTCTTAAAAACAGTATAGGAACTAAAAAAATTACCAACAAAAAAAAAGCCCAGGACCAGACCGATTCACACCAGAATTCTACCAGATATTCAAAGCAGAATTGGTACCAATCTTTTTGACACTATTCCACAAGATAGAGAAAGAGGGAACCCTCCCTAATCCATTCTATGAAGCCAGCATCACCCTAATACCAAAACCAGGGAAGGACATAATCAAAAAACAAAACTACAGACTGATATCCCTGATGAACATAGACGCTAAAATCCTTAACACAATACTAGCTAACCAAATCCAACAACATATCAAAAAGATAATCCACCATGATCAAATGGGTCCCATAATGGGGATTCAGGGATGATTTAACATACACAAGTCAATAAAGGTGATACACCACATAAACAGAATTAAAAACAAAAATCCCATGATCATAGCAATAGACGCAAAAAAGCAAAAGTCAGCATCCCTTTATGATTAAGACTCTCAGCAAAATCAGCATACAGAGGACACACCTCAATGTAATAAAAGCCATCTATGACAAACGCACAGCCAACATAATACTGAATGGGGAAAAGTTGAAAGTGTTCCCTCTGAGAACTGGAACAAGACAAGGATGCCCACTCTCACCACTCCTCTTCAACATAGTACTAGAAGTCCTAGACAGAGCAATCAGACAAGAGAAAGAAATAAAGGACATCCAAATTGGTAAAGAGGAAGTCAAACTGTCACTGTTTACCTCGAAAACCCTAAAGACTCCTCCAGAAAGCCCCTAGAACTAATAAAAGAATTCAGCAAAGTTTCTGGATACAAGATTAATGTACACAAATAAGTACCTCTTTTATACTGCACCAACAATGACCAAGAGGAGAATCAAATCAAGAACTCAACCCCTTTTACAATAGCTGCAAAAAAAAAAAAAATACAATACTTAGGAATATACCTAACAAAGGAGTTGAAAGACCTCTACAAGGAAAACTACACAACACTGCTGAAAGGAATCATAGACAACACAAACAAATGGAAACACATCCCATGCTCATGAATAGGTAGAATCAATATTGTGAAAAATGATCATACTGCCAAAAGCAATCTACAAATTCAATGCAATCCCCACCAAAATACTACTATCATTCTTCAAAGAATTAGAAAAAAAATTCTAAAATTCATATAGAACCAAAGAAGAGCCCGCATAGCCAAGGCAAGACTAAGCAAAAATAATAAATCTGATACAAAAAGAACAAATCTGGGGGCATCAAACTACTTGATTTCAAACTATCCTATAAGGCCATAGTCACCAAAACAGCATGGTACTGGTATAAAAATAGACACATAGACCAACAGAACAGAATAGAGAACCCAGAAATAAACCCAAATATTTACAGCCAACTGATCTTTGAAAAGGCAAACAAAAACATAAAATGGGGAAAGGACACCCTTTCAACAAATGGTGCTGGGATAATTGGCTAGGCACATGTAGGAGAATGAAACTGGACCCTCATCTCTCACCTTATACAAAAAATAACTCGAGATAGATTAAGGACTTAAATCTAAGACCTGAAATTACAAAAATTCTGGAAGAGAACATTGGAAAAATCCTTCTAGACATTGGCTTAGGTATGGATTTCATGGCCAAGAACCCAAAAGGAAATGCAATATAAACAAAGTTAAATAGCTCGGACTTAATTAAACTAAAGAGCTTTTGCACGGCAAAAGGAACAGTCAGCAGAGTAAATAGACAACCCACAGAATGGGAGAAAATCTTCACAATCTATACATCTGACAAAGGACTAATATCCAGAATCTACAAGGAAATCAAATAAATAAGTAAGAAAAAACCAAACGCATCAAAAAGTGGGCAAAGGACATGAATAGACAATTCTCAAAAGAAGATACACAAATGGCCAACAAACATATGAAAAAATGCTCAACATCATTAATGATCAGGGAAATGCAAATCAAAACTACAATGCGATACCATCTTACTCCTGCAAGAATGGCCATAATCAAAAAATCAAAAAACAGTACATGTTGGCATGGATGTGGTGATCAGGGAACACTTCTGCACTGCTTGTAGGAATGTAAACTAGTACAGCCGCTATGGAAAGCAGTGTGGAGATTCCTTAAAGAACTAAAAGTAGAACTACCATTTGATCCAGCAATCCCGCTACTGGGTATCCAGAGGAAAAGAAGTCATTATACGAAAAAGATGCTTGCACACGCATGTTTGTGGCAGCACAATTCGCAATTGCAAAATAGTGGAACCAACCCAAATGCCCATCAATCAACGAGTGGATAAAGAAACTGTGGTATAAATATACAGTAGAATACTACTCAGTCATAAAAAATAATTAATTAATGGCATTTGCAGTGACCTGAATGAGACTGGAGACTATTATTTTAAGTAAGGTAACTCAGGAATAGAAAACCAAACTTCATACGTTCTCATTGATATGTAGGAGCTAAGCTATAAGGATGCAAAGGCATAAGAATGATACAATGGACTTTGGGGTCTTGGGAGGGGGATGAGGGATAACAGACTACAAATGGGGTGCAGTGTATACTTTGCGGGTGATGGGTGCACCAAAATTGCACAAATCACCACTAAAGAACTTACTCATGTAACCAAATACCACCTGTATTCCAACAACTTAAGAAAAAATAAAAAATAAATTAGAAAAACAAAATAGGAATAAATCTCAACATGGAAATTGGTTGCACTAAAGATTGCATTTTGTCCTCTTCATTTTTGAAGATAATTTCCTATGCACATTTCTGGTATCAGTGTCAGCTCTGCTATTGCTACCTGTATACCACAGTCGTGACATTAGTTTGTGCAAGTCTCACTTTCTTCAGCTGTGAAATGGAGATAATAAGATAATAGTAGGTTCTAGCTGGCCAAGGTGGTTCACACCTGAAATCCCAGAAATTTGGGAGACTGAGATGGGAGGATCGCTTGAGCTCAGGAGTTTGAGACCAGCTTGGGCAACATACCGAAACCCTATCTTTATTATAAATAAATAATAGGTCTTCCTCACGTGACCACTGTGATGGAGAAATCGCATTATAATGGGGCATTTGCGATGCATGTGATGAATGTTAACTCTGACAATCATGAATCTTATTGGTATGGCAGATTGTATTTTCCAAAAATGGCCACAATATGCTCTTCTTAAAATTTGGAGTGTTTGTTTGTATGTTCTGTTTTTTTTTCTCTCCCTTTGCAAGGAAGCAGGTTTTGTGACTGTCCTAGTGGACAGAATATGTCAGAAGTTAGGATGTGGGACTATGAACTGTAACATAGAAACGACTCTACAACTCTGCCTGGTCATGGTGGGACTCTCAGGCTTTGAATCCAGCCATGATGCTCTGAGGAAGTCAAGTGGCCACATGGAGAGACCCAGCTGAGGTTGCAGTGGATGGCCAGCGTCATCCCCAGGCATGTGTAAACAAGCCTTCAGGTGACTCCATCCCATACTTACCTATGGGACTAACGCTGAGTGCAGGGAGAAGAGCATACCCCTCCTAGCCCAGCCCACATGGATTATCCACAAGGAAAATCAATGCCGTTTTATGCCACTGAGTTTGGAATGATTTTTGACATAGTAATAATGCTAAAATAAAAGGTTTGTAATATACGGGAATCCTATTAATGTTTGTGCTATTATTTTTTTCTAATTAACTAACCTCAACCAGCCCCTCTCCCCAAACCTAAGATAGAAAAACTAAAAGGTGAAAAGAAATCTTGATTCTTAGCAATATATGAATTTTGCATAAAATATATTACTATGTGAAGCAATATTTCTTTGACAATAATATATTGAGAGGCAGAAGTTTCTATTTCCGCTAATTTGCATATGTGTAGGTGTATCTATACCTATATATTTATATCAATACCTATATACAGATCTATATTGATAAATACGTAATTATTTTCTTCAGTTTTACCCTTTTGTTCTAAAATCAGGATAAGATAGTGATAACTTTAAAATGATTGAATTAAAGTACATTCCTGTATTCAATAGTAGTTTAACAACTTAGGTAGCATAAATATGTTCTCTTATAACAAGCAAAAAAAAAAAATGCTGAGTACATTTAAATCAATAAAATGGTTTCCTTTTTTTAAAGATTGTAAAAAAATACAAAGGGAGCTCAAGAGTAGATTCAGAAAATAAATGATTGAAATTATAATATACATGTTACTAGTATCTTTAAAAAATGCTATTTTAAAAAATGTAAGGATTTCCCTAAGCAAGAGAGATTCTCAATTTACTTTGAAATGACTGTGCTTAGTTTTCTTTATGCTACTTTTTAATCTTTGTCAGTTAAAGGGACAACATAATGTCCTTCAGGATGAACCAGAGAAGAGTACAAAACTCAGCTCAGAACCAACATACCTTCTTTCTGAGTAGTTTGACTCAGTGAATATTTCTTTTAGAATGTCTTATATTTCAAATGGTAGCCTTGCCTTCTCCTTCTTTACAGAAATAATATTTTAGAAATACTCGCTTTGATCAAGTTATGGATACTTGCTAGCTATATCCGTTATGGAAAATCACTAGACAAAGTTAACTCATCACTTTTTTATCGTGGTGTATATAAAACATGAATATCTTTTCTAAAACTGACTTTCCTTGGTCAAAAGATGTCTGCATCAATAGGAAGGTAGACACACAAATCTCTAACTCTGAAATTTTATAGTGTGTAAGCCCATGATTTTTCTGCCCAGATAGAAAGAATAAAATTTAGAATGAACATCTTTCTTTCACCAAAGCATGGCACATCTGCATCTTTTAAAACAGGTAGTTCTGTAAGTTCTTTGTAAACGCTGAGAGTATTCAGATCACCCAGGAATCCACCTAAGAACCTACAGCAGGGCTAGAAGCACTGGGTGTTCCAGTCACTGTTTTGAGAAACTCTCATTTGTATGCCTACCAATAGTGACCTCATATTTTCACTTTTCAACTATTTTTGACTATTTTTATTTATTTATTTATTTATTTTTATTTTTTGAGACAGAATCTCGCTCTGTCACCCAGGCTGGAGTGCAATGGCACAATCTCGGCTCACTGCAACCTCCACCTCCTAGGTTCAAAGGATTCTCACGCCTCAGCCTCCCGAGTAGCTGGGATTACAGGCATGTGCCACCACGCCCAGCTAATTTTTTTGTATTTTTAGTAGAGATGGGGTTTCACTACGTTGGTCAGGCTGGTCTCGAAATACTGACCTCAAATGATCCGCCCACCTTGGCCTCCCAAAGTGCTAGGATGACAGGCATGAGCCACCAAGCCCAGCCCTGTTTTCTTTTTATGTTCTCAGATCAGGTGATTTATCAGCGGAACTATGTCATATTCAAATGTTATTTCATATCCAACACTCACTCACTTGGACACAGATTTGGAGGAGAAAAGTTTATTCTTCTCTGAGATTACAGGGAAAAGTGACCTTTTTCTTCACGGGAAAACATAAATTCCCAGAAGTTTTTGTTTGTTTTTTGTATTGTTTTGTTTTGAAAAAGTGTCTCGCTCTGTCACCCAGGCTGGAAGTGCAGTGGCACGATCTGGGCTCACTGTAACCTCCACCTCCCAGGTTCAAGCGATCCCATCACTTCAGTCTCCTGAGTAGCTGGGATTATAGACATGTGCCACCACACGCAGCTAATTTTTGTATTTTTGTAGAGATGGAGTTTTACCATGTTGTCCAGGCTGGTCTTGAACTCATGACCTCAGGCATGAGCCACCACGCCCAGCCTTATTTTTAAGAATAAAGCCTATGATCGTTACTGAGACTATCCCTTCCAAATAGCACTGCCATTGTGCTTTACTTCATGTAAAAAATAGAAATAGAAATAAAATTCAAGTGGATAGAGATTTTGGATTTTGAGTTACTCAAGTCAACATTCTATGGGCCAACTGCAGTGGCTGTATGGGTCTAAGTTAAAAAAAAACCCATAAAACAAAAACTAAAAGACTCCAAAGTTCTTCAGCTTTTCCAAGTGCTCAGGTCACTCGTGGTCACTGATGCTCACCAAGGTGTCCTTTCTGATTCACCATTCTAAGGTCCAAAAAAGGTCCTTGAGTTATCTGCAGGATCTTATTCTCTCAATCCTTTGCTTTCTTGTTCAAGTCAGCAAATTTACCCATGTTTCCTGCAACTTGCTGTTCACCAAATTCAAAGCCTGTCTTCATACTACTACCGTATCAGATATCTGAAATGATTCCTGAACTCATTTTCCAACTAGCTCTAGCAATTAAGTCTCAAGGTCTCTGAGATCAGAGACCTATAGACCCAAAGGAAATATTTCTGAATGAATATCTTTACAATGAGATTAGGAGGAAAAAAGACTTGAATATAAAAACTTTTAGGCCCATACGTGAAAATACCAACAATCTTCTTATAAGATTTCAGCTATTTCGGCTGGGCGTGGCGGCTCACCCCTGTCATCCCAGCACTTTGGGAGGCCGAGGCGGGTGGATCACGAGGTCAGGAGATCGAGATCATCCTGGCTAACACAGTGAAACCCCGTCTCCACTAAAAAAATACAAAAAAATTAGCCGGGCGTGGTGGGGGCGCCTGTAGTCCCAGCTATTCGGGAGGCTGAGGCAAGAGAATGGCGTGAACCCGGGAGGCAGAGCTTGCGGTGAGCTGAGATCGCGCCACTGCACTCCAGCCAGGGTGACAAAGTGAGACTCTGTCTCAAAAAAAAAAAAAAAAAATAGATTTCAGCTATCTGAAATAGTAATAGTGTGCATTTTTTACTTCTTGTAATGCTTTAAGTTCAGGGGAACATGGCAGGACGGGCAAGTTTGTTACACAGGTAAACGTATGGTATACAGATTATTTTGTCACCCAGGTATTAAGCCTCGTATTCATTGGTTATTTTTCCTGATCCTCTCCCTCCTCCTTCTTCTGGTAGGTCCCAGTGTGTGCTGTTCCCCTCTATGTGCCCATGTGTTCTCATCATTTAGCTCCCACTTGTGAAAGAGAACATGCGGTTTTTGGTTTTCTGTTCCTGAATTAGTTTGCTAAGCATGATGGCCTCCAGCTCTATGTCCCTGCAAAGGACATAATCTCATTCCTCTTTATGGCTGCATAGTATTCCAGGGTGTACATGTACCACATTTTCTTTATGCAGTCTATCATTGATGGGCATTTAGGTTGATTCCATGTCTTTGCTATTGTCAATAGTGCTGCAATTAACATAACACGTGAAGGTATCTTTATAATAGAATGACTGATAATTCCTTTGAGTATATACTCAGTAATGGGATTGCCGGGTTTAATGGTAGTTCTGCTTTTAGCTCTTTGAGGAATCACCATGCTGTCTTCCATAATGGTTGAAGTAATGTATACTCCCACCAACAGTGTACAAGCATTTTTTTTCCACAAGCTTGTCAGCATCTGTTATTTTTTGACTTTTTAATTGTAACTATTCTGAATGGTGTGAGGTGTGAGATGGTATCTCATTTGCGTTTCTCTAATGACCAGTGATGTTGAGTTTTTTTTTTTTTTATGATTTTTGACCCCATGCATGTCTTTTGAGAAGTGTCTCTTTATGTCCTTTACCAGTTTTTAGTGGGGTTGTTTGTTTTCTTCTTATACATTTGTTTAAGTTCCTGATAGATGCTGGATATTAGACCTTTCTCAGATGCATGGATTGCAAAAATTTTCCTCCCATTTTGTAGGTTGTCTGTTTACTCTGTTGATAGTTTTTCTGTGTAGAAGCTCTTTAGTTTAATTAGATTCCATTTGTCAATTTTATTTTAAATTCCAAGGCACACTGGTGTTCCTTCAAGGCTACACAAAATTATTTGTTCTCGTCTTGCAATTATCTGATTTATCAACTTTCTCACTGGATGCTCATAACTACTGTGGACCACAGTAAATACGCAAAGTCATTAAATTCCTGATTTCTTCCTGATACTGCATCACGGTGTCTCCTTGCTGCTGGAGAGTAGCAGTTTGTTCAGTCCAAGATTCTACTGCACTCACATAATCTCATCAACTTACAAGGTGACCTTTAGCATCAACAAGTATTTCTCAATTGTGTAGCGCATTTCCTAATCAGTGGTAGCCCTTGAGTCTCCAAGTCTCTGCTAGCAGCGATCTGTAGCCCCACAAAAAATGGTTCTATGTGTCTGGACATTCCCCAATGAGAAAAGAAAGAAAAGAAAAACCTAAATGTGTAAATTTTTAGGCACATAGTTACATTTACTCATTTAGTTAAACCTATTCTATCATTGTATTATATACAAAGCTAGAAGTGTTGCTTTTACTCATTCTCATATTTCCTAAAGCAATTTACTTAAACACATTATATGTATATCATATGTATATTTGACATAAATATATTTTTCAGTCTTGAAACACCTGTCTAAGGCAGTTTTCCAGAGCACATTTGTTAAGTTGCTTGAGATAGAGCACAAGCTATATTTATGTTTTATGTTTTGCCTGGAAATTTTATCTCAGACCACCAGTGCCTATTTGCTTAACCTTAGGATATTTATTTCTTTCCTTGTCCAGTGAGTATACATGATCACAACAAAACAACCTCAGTATTGTTTTATTAAAGAGTTCTTTGAATGCCTTGTAAAGTTTAATGCTCGCGGTTTTAAATTCATAGCCCTAAAAATAGCTACTAAATCTTTGGTAAATATTATTATTGCTATTTTTTTTCTCCTCCTTCTCCTCCTTTTCATCTTGGCCTTTTCATTTTCTTATGTTCTTCTCAATCATTGTCTTTTTTTTTTCTCTTCCATCCTCTTCCTTTCCTACTTCTCTTAACAAATGGTGTTGGGTGGTTCTGGCTCAAGGAAGCTTCTGAGGTTGCCGTTAAGATGTCAGCCGGGGCTGTAGCCCTCTCAAAATCACCTAAAACTGGCTCATGTGATAGTTGCAAACTTGAGGCATTTGCTATTTCAACCCCTCAACAGAGCTATCTTCTGACAGCTGCTTTCCTCCAGAAAAAAATAAGCAGTGACAACCCCAATGAAAGCCACAGGTTTTTTGGTCTTTTTTTAAATAACCTAATCTCAGAGCAGATACCTCTGAGATTTGGCCTATTCTGTTCATTGGAAGAGAGTTCTTCAATTCAGCTCATGCTAAAGGAAAAGGGATTCCACAGGGAGTGGACACCCTGAGGCAGGGGTCAGTGATCACCATCTTACAGGCTGCCACGGTCACCTTGTGCAAACTTAGGGAAACCTGGGAGAGCAGCAAGCCAAAATAACCAAGTATTTGCATCAAAAACCAAAAGTTAATCCCTTGAAGTAATTTCAATAGTTGAAGCTAGAAACAGATAAAGGCACATACAGCTGAGACTAAGTAAACCTTTCATTTCTATCAAAATGATGAGTCAACTCAAAGAATATCCTTGTATATTTGTTATAGTTGTAGGAATGTCACAAAGGTGTTTAAAATATCCACGTTCTCCATTATCAAAGTTATATGACTGATATTAAGTTACTTGAAGATGTTTTTTCTTGTTTTAGTTTTTCTAGTAAATTTTGCTATTGTTAATGTTGCCGTCAGCTGCATTTTGACCAATACCATAGGGTGCTGTGGTAGATGCAGTACTCACTGTTTCTGGGATATGTTTCTGCACTCAGTATAATACTGAACCAACAGGAAAGACCTGCATGTCCTGCGGGGCCTGATCCACTGTGGAAGGTAAGATTGTAGATAGCTTCTGTCTCTCTTTTTGGTAGAGACTTTGCTACGCTAACTAATAATCTGAGTTATAATATTCCAATGAGAACACAAGAGCTCTTAGTACATAACAGAGTCTGCTTGATTTCCTTGAGTTTCTCCAGCCTCTTGTCCTGTGGTTAGCCCCACCCTAGAAATCTGAGGGCAGCTCTCACACTCTGAGCCAGACTCCATTCCAGGCAGGCAAAAGCAGCCCATGTTGGAGAGCAGGGCAAGTCAGATCTTGTGACGCCAAATACAGGGAGGTAAGAGAGGTGGAGAAAAAGACATAGACACCAAAGCACAATAGACATGTGGCCAGCCAGCCTCAAGTCCACTGGTTTCCAGGCTCTGAGACCAGGCAGGACATGTAACACCAGCCATCCCTCCTCCCAACCCTGTGTTCAACTCCCTAGTGCCTGCAGTCACAGAGCAAGGAGCAGTGGCTTGTGAGGTTCCATTTCCACATACAACTCTGTGAGTTAGAAACAGAAAGAGCAAGGTGCAGAGAGAATGCATTGATATCCATGTGGGAGGGGCAAGAAAGTTTTCCATCACAACTTCTGTCCTCCAGAATGACAGAACAATGACCTTTGGTGTTTTTTTGCTCAATCAGTCAGTGCCAATTTCCCTGAACCAAAGTTTTGGAACGAGGTCCATAAAGGCTTTTTACTTCTAAAATAGCTTGTCAAAGAACAGACTTTGCTGGGGGAATCAGTGACATGTCCAGATGATGCAAATGTAATCATCTGAATTGAATCAGAGAGTCATCACCAAAGGAAATTGGCCCTTTTTGTGGTGAGGATCATATTTCTAATAGTATCAGTTATGTTTTACCCATTTTCCGTGGAAATAGCACACAATAACAGATAGTCGACAGGAGATTGTCCTGCAGTGACCTTGATGGCAGGGGAGTTTTTAAAGGCTGAGAGTAATTGTTCAAAGCAGCACAACAGATTTGGAGGAGACTGGGGAATGAGCCCAAGTCTTAAGGATGCTAGAACACTCAAATCAATTCTCTCTGCTGCAAGCAAATGTAACTGGATTGCTGCAGGGGTTCGACTATGATTTTCCAGAGTCTTAGCATCCTGGCTGCTACAAGCAAAGTGAGGACAAACATGCAACTGACACAGCAGGGGAGGTGAGAAGGAGGCTTCATTCCATATCGTTTTTATATAACTCAATCCTTGGGTTCTCTTTATATACATCAAGCATATTTTAAACTTTCCCTGGCTTACTTTCCAGTTAAAGTCATTGTTAGTTTTAGAGTAATCTCATTTGAAAATCAAAGATCTAGAGTCATCATCCACTATTCTGGGCCATTCACTAATAAAATTCTAACTCTTTTAAAACAAATTTATCAGAAATTCTTTATGTTGGTTGTACTAAATAAAATTCACTATGAGTAAAATCTCCTCAACTTTCTCTGTAGGTGCTTCATTCACTCACTCACTAATTCATTCATCTATCCATCCATCCATCCATTCATCCATCCATCCATCCGTCCATCTATACTTACACAAATCCATCCATCCATCCATCCATCCATCCATCCATCCATCCATCCATCCATCCATCCACCTACCCACCCACTCATTCAACCATTCTTCTACCCACCTATCCACCCATCCATCCACGTACCCACCCATCTACCCATCCATCCACCTACCCACCCATCCATCCATCCTTCTATCCATGCATCTATCCACCCATCAATCCACGTACCCACCCATCCACCCACCCATCCACCTACCTACCTATCCATCCATCCATCCATCCATCCATCCATCCATCCATCCATCCACCCATCCATCCACCCTTTCATTTATTCATTCACAAGCACCTACCATGTGCCAAGCTTTGGTCTAAGACCTGGGGATCCCATGGTGAATGTGAGTCACTTCCCTGCCCTCATCATGGTCACATGCAATGAAGGATTCAGACAATATGCAAGAAAACAAATAAAAAAACACACTTTTTAGGTTATGATAAAATGCTATGAAGATAATAAATGGGTAATTTGATGGAGGGAGACTGGAATGGCATTGACGGAGCTACCTAAGACAGCGAGTCAGGGAAGGCTCCCCAGATGAAGACATGGGGGTGCTGTCCCCTAAGGAGGGAAGGTGCAAAGCAGACAGGCCAAGAATAGGAGCTGCAGGCACAGGACCCAGCAAGGGAAAGTCCTGAGGCAAGAATAAGCTTGGTTAGTTTCAGAAACAAAATAGACATGGGTAGACGGTATGTGTATTTACTGCCTGAACACATTTCAAAAAGTTTATAGGTCAGGTTTGAAGCATTTAAATTCAAAAATAATCAATGAATATACACAGCATTTGAAGATGTTTTTGCGTGTGTTATTTTTATTTCTAGTAAGTTTTATCTGATCAATGCAAGGAATGCACAAAGATTCACTGATGCCATAGGGAGATCAATTTACATCACAAAAGCAGTTAGACATTGCTACATCTGTTATTCTGCCAGGGATTCCCCCAAGTACAACTTTTGCTAGACGGTCTTTCCTGAAACCATCTGAAATCATGAGTCAGTATGTGCCAGCTGTATTTAAGACCAAAGGCTTAATGTATCCACATCTGGGGTAGGAGTCAGATGTAAAACAAGCCCAGCATTGCCTTGGAAGTTCTATAGGGTAAGTAAATGCTAACATTCACTTTCTTGCCTCAGTGGCTGTGGCTCTCACCTCTACTACTATAACTAGAAGCTTAATATTCACTTTCATTCTTGAAAAGGTGACAGTGCTTCTTCCAATCCAATAATGGAACTTTCCACTAGGTTGGTAACACAATTCAATTTTTAAGCCAAGCTCAGCCTGGTTTTGTCTTAACAATTGGGTTATTTAGCTTGACTCCTACAGAAAAACAAGCTCTTTCATGATGGGATGTGCAGCTGTGAATAGTACAACATGGATGAATGTAATTACGGGATTTGTTAAGTTTGGTGAAAAGAAAGTGGATTGGAAGGCTGCCATGCTTATCTATGGAAAGAAAAAAATGAAACATGTACAAATGATATATTAGAGGTTTAAAAAAGCTCAGACATGCAAGGAAATTTGAACATTGACTAGATATTTGATTATATTTATATTTTTAATTCTATTTATGAATGATTATAGTATTACAGTCATATTTTGAGTCCTTATGTTTTTAACACGCATAAAAATATTTACATATTCTATGAAAAAACCTCTCAGTAGGGCTTTTTTAACCTTTGTAAAATCTTCTGATCATGTTTTGTTTCCAAATTTTGTTCTGTTTGTATTGTTTTTGTCATTGTTGGTAATACACTGACCTAACCACAAAGATATTTGGAATTCAACTCAGAATTTCCACAATCATAGAGAGAGGTCATATTCATTATGCCTTATTCCTAAACAATTGAAAATTTCTCCTTCAAGAATTTGCTAGTATTTTGACATTTAACTAAGAATTTTCTTCTGAATCTACAGCAATGGACTCTTTCGTGGCTAGATTTGAATCCCATGTACAACAGAAGCTTCCAAATGCGTTGTTTGGCCACAATGAAGAATCCTTATTGAAAGATCCCTTGAATGGCATAATTGAATAGACGTAATTGCAAAGCTCTGCACCATGTAAAATTGTAAATGCACTGACAAAATAATTTATGCTCATTTATGATACAGTAGCTCATTATGGCTCCAATTTTCATTTCCTTCGTTAGCCAAGCTCATCTGTTTCTCTGGTAGACATTCCTTTTGTCTATTATCTACAATCCTTTTCCCAGAGAAATGGACTCTTGTGCATGTAGATGAGAAGAATTGAGCATGAAAGGGTGCTGATGACAGTGGGTATGGGTACCATATAACCTAAACAGACTTTGACACCACATCAAAAGAGAGACAGATACTGTAGAACAATGACAGGTAAATATTGTATTAGAATAGGGCCTATTTCTGCTTTGGTTTCAGGAATGTCTTATAATAAATGAATAAAGTGGGTCACCACTACAATTACAGCAATAATGATAATGAGTTCAATAATAACATGAAAGAACAAGAAGCTTGCAATCAAGTCCCACATTCCTTGTGGGTGTGTTTAAGGAAATCTCATGTCATGTATTTGTTTTACTTTAATTACTTCCCTCATCATCTAGTTTGTTACTTCTCTCCACCTTGTGCCAGGTTAGAAACCATCACTTCCCTATGTCTCCCATCCTTAGCTGCGATATTCCTTCTTTATCTTGAGCAGCAGGAGATCTCCTTTCTTTCCACTTGTTCCAGCTGGAGACCATGATATAGAAGCCTCTCACTTCTGGGATTGTTGAAATAAAACTGAACCCCTTCCCCACTTTACTTGTTCAACCCAGATGAAGGCTGAAGAACTGTGGAGATGGAGGATGCTTACAGTATTTATCTCCTTTTTCTAACTAGCGAGGTTAATATGTGAACATTGTGGTCATGTGTGACTTACTTGTAAGGTTCCTGGATTCTCTGTGTTTGACCAGGTGAGAGGTGGCCCTGGTCCTCTATATGAATGGGCCCAAAGAAAAACTGTACTTACTGAGACCAATGTAGAGGATAATTTTACTAAAGGCCCAACCATGTCTACCAAACCAGCAACAGGAGCAATGAAATTGCTATGTTTGTCATATCTTTATATAAACATGCCTCTTTTTATTTCAGTTGGTTCCAAACTCAGAGAGGAATGAGGTAGGGTTAACTGTTGCCCTCCTAAAACCCAAAAATGAACAGAAACATTATATTAAAAGGGTGGGTTGTTGGCTAAATCAGGTTTTTAAAAGTATATTAAGACAGAGAGCCTCATTAAGGTTTGTGGTGTCATGTTAATGGCACAGGTATGTTTTGTTCATCCTCATATTCAAAACATGCAATATTTAGTTGGTGGGTCTCAATGTTTTGTCTGAAAATTTTATTAGTTAAGAATAGTGTTCATTTGAAATAGAGGCTAAAATATAGCTGCTTATATGAGAGAGAAGTTTGTTTCTCTCTCATGAAAACATCTTAAGAAAGAGGTCTGAAGCTGGAATAGTGGTTTGGACCTAAAGGTCGTCAGGAACCCAGGCTTCTTCCAGATTGTTGCTCTGCTCCTGATCTCCTTTCCTCTTCATCTCGTTAGCAAGATGGCAGTAACAGCTACAGACACCCCCTCTACATTAAAGTATATAGGAGAAGACAAATAAAAAAACTAGGTTACAGTCCATAGGAAGAGCATGTCCTTGCTATGCCTTGGAAGCTGTCATGTGACACTTCTACTTTCATCTAGAATTTAGTTAGTCACCTGACATTCCCTTGACCCAAGATGTGCTGGGTAATGTACACTTTATTCAGGACAGCTACCTATGAAGTCAAAAAACACAAATTCTATTCTTATGGGGGAAATACATAGGGAGAAAACAAGTAGTCTCTTCCATAGGAAATACAGTTGCCTTTAAATGGTGAAGACTAACATTTAATATACCTGCAATTCTGAACTCAGGTCAAGGTCCACCATATTGTGTGTGGCGGTGTAGGTGCATGACGGGACATTTTCAACATCACAGCCAACTGTATGTTTGTTCAGATGGTAAAAAAGACATTGAATAGAAGCAAATGCACCTGAATTTCAGTGGCAAAACTTCTAAGTACCCTGTGGCGCCTCAGTTCCCTTCTTTCTAAAACCAGCATAGTATTTTATAACATTGTGATTATAATATTTGTCATGCCTACTTTCAAAGATGTTATAAGAATCAAATGGCCAAGTGCAGTGGCTCACTCCTATAATCCTAGCACTTTGGGAGGCCGAGGCAGGTGGACCATCTGAGATCATGAGTTCAAGACCAGCCTGGCCAACATGGTAAAACCCAGTCTTTAATAAAAATACAAAAATTAGCCAGGTGTGGTGGTGGGCACCTGTAATCTCAGCTACTCAGGAGGCTGAGGCAGGAGAATCTCTTGAACCTGGTATGCAGAGGTTGCAGTGAGCAGAGATCGCGCCATTGCACTCCAGCCTGGGCGACAGAGCAAGACTCCATGTTGAAAACAAAACAACTGAGAGAACATTTAGAAAGCAGATAGCAGGTATAAAAATGAAAACCTGTATGATTTTACTTTACCTGCCATACTAGGAGTCCCCAGTCCACTGGGTATTTGAGACTCACATAACATAATATATCCTAAGTACTTAGAACAGGGGCTGGGAAAGAGGAGGCACTCATTGTACGGGACTCATCTTTAGGAGGTTAAATAGAACCTTTAACCCGTAAATTAATTGGTTAGTTGATATAAAGTTGGTATCTTTTGGATAAAACAAAGAATATACATGCCTAGGACTATAAGATGTAGGGGAATTGAGATAAAATTTAAATCCACTGATTCCAATCATGTCCTCCATAAATTTTCCCCATTCTTCCACATAGTGTATTACCAGGACCCCTGCCTCCCTACCTGATGGACATACGCTTGGTTGATATCCTGGGATGAGTTCATCATTTGTACCTCACACCATATTGTCTCTGACAGAAACCATTAAAGAGAAAGCCTATTTGCTTTACATTGAACAACCTGAAGAGCCATTTTAAAGTAAAAGCAAATAATGGCATTTTTATAGCCAGAGTAAATTTATTTGCCTTTTCCATCTTGTCAAATGCAATGTCCCTATTCACGGATGTTTATTTTTTAGACTCACGTAGATTAGATTTCCTCCTCATTTTCCCTCTTCCTAAAGCCATGGGTGCTGATACCTGCTCAAGAAGACAGCAACAATAACAAACTATAGCTCAGTTTGTGCAAAATTCGAGACAATGGAATGCTGAGTTCTTGTAGAATCAAAGTTGAGAAAAAATCCTGGAGCAAAAAATAATGTATCATTTAAGTGGATCCTTTCCAGTGTCGTGGAGGAAAAATCACTATTATTTCTCATTTAAATAGATCATAATATTGACCATCTCATGGGGGTTTTGTGAAGATTTTATGAAATAGTATTGGCACACAGTTACTCTTG
Organism: Symphalangus syndactylus; assembly: GCF_028878055.3. Classification (NCBI taxonomy): domain Eukaryota; kingdom Metazoa; phylum Chordata; class Mammalia; order Primates; family Hylobatidae; genus Symphalangus; species Symphalangus syndactylus. Next base: position 123,582,698 of record NC_072435.2, read on the forward strand.
AGTAAATGTTGAATATTACTACGGGAAACAATGAGCTGCAGTGAAGGTTCTCGGATGTCCTTGGATGGAGGAATTTGATGACAGTTTTCCCTGCAGTCAGGGGACTCAGAGAGTAAGGAGCCTGCCACCTGGACCCTGGTCTTAGGAAGCTTCACCCTAGGCTCATGTCGGGAGTGCAGGTAGGAAGAGAGGCTCTAACGGGGCTGGGTTATCTTTGGCAAATGGGAGTGTATTTCCAGTATTCACAAATCTTCTAACGCTTCACAGAAAGCTAGATATTGCTATTTTTTGTAAAATATTTTATTTTTACATGTTGGATATTAATTTTAAATTTTTAAACATTCTGCAAGGCAAACGCAATGTGACTGCAAACAGCATTGGGCCAGATAACCACCAGTTCACTGCCTTTGCCCTGACAGAATACAGTCTGTTCCCAGGGATACTGTTTCATGGGAGAATCTCAAAACAAATGAATGTAAAAAATATTGCTTATATTTTGTCAGCACATGTAAAATGGAATCTTGGTGGAATAAATGGAATTTGGAGAATGCATGAGAGTATCCCTATAGGGTTGACCAGCATAGAGTTTGGAGAGGGTTAGCCTCAGTTATATTCTGGCTTCTATTGTTACATCCAGTTACTGAATTTACCTCTCTACATTCAGTATTTTGTCTGTGAAACAGGGATGATAATGCTCCCCGCACACACAGGCATGCACTCACCTACACACATCAGGCTTTTGTGAGGATCTTGTCAATAAGGCAGGTTAAATCTTTAGATCATGAGCCAAACCCAGTGAGCTCCTAGAAATGGCAGCTGCTTTATTCGTTCAGTCCTAGCTGCCAATACCCTTCATTCAGCTCAAGAGAAACAGCCTTTATTTAACTGAGACTGGCTTGTGAGCAAGACTAGTCTTGGGAGCACATTAACTTGTATTTGCTCAGATTTGGGGTTTCCTTAAAGTCCAGCGGAACACAGGTCCATTTGGCACTGGTTTTTATGTATTCATGATGTGCACTCCTTAGTAATTCTCTGGAAGGGACACATGTGTTATGTGGGTTTTCAAGCTATACTTACTTACAAGTTAAAACTGCAGAGAACTTAATAGTTTCAGGACTGGTGGGAACTGGCTCATTTAAGAAAATCTATGGTGAGAGAGGTCTCCTTCTGTTTCCCTGACACTATAGCCTTTCATCTATTATTTATTCTTCTATTTATTATACTCATTGGCACAACGATGCAGCCACACCAGGGGGAGAACATGCTAGTGGGAATTAGAGTGGGGTTAGCTTTCCCCCACCCTATGCTTTTCCAGTCCCTGGATAACATTTTTCCGCTTTTCCACTGTAAATGGTTACTTCAAATATTATTCTGATGTACTTTCTCCCGAAAAACCCTTTCGTAGGTGTAGTTATGGAATCTTAGATTCACAGACTGGAAATTGATATAGAAATTTTGTTGCTGGTTCTCTGGGGAAATAGCTCATGCTGTTACTCCTGAATCCTAAGTAGCTGCCTTATCACTTGGCTTGGAATGCTAGAAGAAAGAGCTTGTAAAGAGCCATTTCAATGAATGAGTTTCCTCCTCGTTCTTTATAGATGAGGGAAGGAAGCCTTCCCAAAATGGGTTGCATTTTTCCCAATGCATAATGAATTAGCAATTGAAATTTATGAGAACGTACATCTTTTCTAAAGCATTAAAACCTTCTATTGTCATGAAAGTAAATGTTATCATAGAAACACTTAAAGACACAGCAAAAGCAGAAGGTAGGAAAAGGACTCAACTAAATCTATTGACAGTGAACGTTAGTCCATTTCCTTAATTTCCCCCTGTACATTTTAATTGTATCCTATTCATGTTGGCATACAGTTTTGAATTCTGCTCTTTTTGGTCAGTATTAAGTATAAACTTTTTCTGTGTTATTATTCCATATTCCTTATAAACACATTTATGATGGCCCAAATATTTCATATGTAGACTTGCCATAATTAAGCAGTGTCTTAGTTTGGCGTCTTGGGATGGTTTCTGATCATTACTATTATACACAGCAGTAATAGTAATAACCAACATTATTGAGCATTTGCCTATGTCAGCCACTGTGTTCAGGGTTTCATGTACATTATTGCATGGGTTTCTCAACAGCAGCTGAGACCGTTTCTATTGCCATCCCCATGGGCAAATGAGGTCACTGAGGCCTAAATAATGTATTTAATGAGCCCAAGGGCCAATGGCTCACACGTGTTAGAGGCAGGATTGGGTGGTTGGAGTTTTCCGTTTTTTCTGTGTTTGGATTCATGACCAGAATAACAATGTGGAGCCCTGCCTAGATTTAGGCACATGACAAAGCGGGTGGAGCGTCCAAAGTGCAGCTGGATTTCCAGAGACTGACCTTCTCTCTGGCCTGAATGAACCAACAGAAGTGATGTTCTTAATGGAACAGGTGCTTCTTTGGATCAGTTGGTTTTTTCCTCCTTGTTACTTCAGCAGTTCCTGTTTCTGTCAGAGAGTTGGGGGTCTCATTTTAGGACCCAGAGGAATGTTCAATTTCTATTTCTTTTTGGGAGGCTTGGGGGTAGGGTGGCATTAGGTAGAGTTTGGGGTTGCCTCTGAAATGTCTCAGAGGACTGACTACACTTCCACACTGACTGACTGAATACTCTTCCACAGAGACATCAATAGAGGCTACACCAGCCAAGAAGTCATGAGATTGAGGGTTTAGTCTGAGCTCCACCTTGTGGTAGCTGTGGGAATGCGGGATGTCCATTTGTCCTTACCTCAATTTCCTCATCTCTTAATTAAGGAGGGCAGTGTTTTCTCCTCCTATGTCCTAGGAAGAGAATATTTTGAGAACCAGTGGGAGAATTATGATGTCCTGTTTGTTTCTCCCTTTCTGGGTTCCATTTCTTCTTCTGATAAGAGCCCTCAGCTTTCCTCTGAAGATGAACTCCTTCCTCACTCACAGTCTATGTCCTTCCAGTGGGCTGAGTCGACTCTGTGGCTCCCTGCCCATGACCTTTCTGAAGCCAAGAAAAAGTACACACCCTCAATAATGGCTTCAGATATGTATCTGTGATCCAGACCAGACCTCTCAGAGCAATGTTTGAGGATGAGGTAATCACACAGCAATCCAAAACTGAGTACACTTCCCAGCCTGTTCCATGTAGCTTGTTCCATTTATAGGCCATCAGTCCCTCATGTCTCTGTCATGGTGTATACAGCTCTGGCTGCCTGGGTTGCCAGTTTTCATCCCTGCGTAATCATCTGTGTTGACTACAGGGACATGTGTTGTGTTCACCTGCCCAGCGTCCATCCTCCCCTCCACCCCAACCCTGTCTGATGTACTAACTTCCTGGGGCTGTCAATCAAAATGCCCAATGCTCTCTTGGCTGAGGGGTAAGGGAGCAATCTGGGCCATGCACATGCTTTCCTCAGAAATGTAAATCTTGAGTTAGAAAGGCTGAAAACAGTTGGAGCTGCTTTACCCATTTGTTGCTGTGGCAACAAATACATCTTCTTAGCTCCTATTCAGTTTCTGTGTTTCCCAAAGCCAGCTTTTTCTCTTTACCTTTGATGCTGTGATCAATATTATTTTTCTTTCAATAGAATTCTATTCTGGGCTAAGATAACCAAATTTGTTTCAAAGAAAAATTGCACACAACCTTCCCCTTCTCTACACTCTTGATACTCTTTGCTTCTTTCCTTCTCATAGAACTGAGCCGTCCTTCTCTTGATCTCCTATTCCATTCTCTCCAGTCAGCTTTATGAGAAGAACCCAATAGTACATTGCTGTTGCTGTTTATTTGAAGATTCCTCTTTCAATAAGCTGGGATGTCTTTGAGCTTCTGACTGCCTGATAACCTTTAACACCCAGTGCTGATGTCTGCGCTGGACATGAGAAGGAACCAAATATTATTGAATGGGAGCTGTACTTTAATTTGTTGGTAAAGCAGCAAGTGAAAACTAATTAGGGAGGTAAGTGAGCGAGAGCTGTTCCAGATCAATTGCCCATGTGTTCTTTTTGTTTTCGTTTTTTTGTTTTTGTTTTTTTTGGTTTGTTTGTTTGGTTTTTGAGACAACATTTCACTCTGTCACCCAGGCTGGAGTGCAGTGGCACGATCTTGGCTCACTGCAACTTCCGCCTCCCAGGTTCAAGCAATTCTCCTGCCTCAGCCTCCTGAGCAGCTGGAATTGCAGCCATGTGCCACCACACTCAGTTAATTTTGCGTTTTTAGTGGAGACAGAGTTTCACCATGTCAGCCAGGCTGGTCTCGAACTCCTGATCTTAAGTGATCTGCCCGCCTCGGCCTCCCAAAGTGCTGGATTACAAGCGTAAGCCACTGCGCCCGACCTAATTGCCCGTATGTTCTTGATCCTATTCCAAACAGCACTCCAATCAAAAGCCTAAGTCAAGTGAGTTCAGACGAAAACACACAGAACCACAAAAATCTGAATTATTATCTTAAAGTCACAACTAATTTTCACTTTTAAGTATATTGTTCTTTTTTTAAAAAAAGAAGATACAGAGGCGTTTGTATAGAAAGAAATTCTTGAAAAGGTAAATCAATTAACCTTTACCAGGAAGTTAGTACAAAGAGAAGGGGTGGTAAAACAACATCGTTTGTAAAGATCAGATTTCTCGCTCCTGCCAAAAATATGCCTACGAATGCCAGGAGATAGACTACATTTACTCTACCTTGTAATCTGCAGGTAACTTCTTAATGAAAAGCTAACTTTTTCTTGTCACCCTGTTATTCTCGCTTTCACATTTTTGGTTAATTGTGGGTTCTATGGGCTACACATAAAAAGAAACAAAATCTATCTTTACTTACATTAGCCTTTTTAAATATGGAACTTTTCAAACATGCATGAATATAGAAAGAATGATATGACTAATCTCCCTGTACTCCTTGAAGATTTTCCACTATTAGGCTGGGCACAGTGGCTCACACCTCTAATCCCAGCACTTTGGGAGGCTGAGGCAAGCAGATCACCTGAGGTCAGAAGTTTCAGACCAGCCCGGCCAACATGGCGAAACCCTGTCTTTACTAAAATTACAAAAATTAGCCAGGCACGGTGGCACATGCCTGTATTCCCAGCTACTCAGAAGGCTGAGGCAGGAGAATCACTTGAACCCGGGAGGCAGAGGTTGTAGTGAGTTGAGGTCGGGTCACTGCACTCCAGACTGGGAGATAGAGCGAGACTCCATCTCAAAAAAAAACAATTTTTTTTCCACAATTATCAATATTTTGTTTAATTTGTTTTATCTCCACTAATACTTCTCATTATTATCACCAACAAAGCAAGATTATTATTTTTTAAATTCCCAGACCTCAAGTAATTTTATCTGTAAATATGGTGGTATGTATTGCTAATAGAGACTCTTTTTAAGTAACTAAGATACATGATTGTACATAATGCAATCATAGTCAGCAATATTCATTTCATAGTATTCAATACCAATCTATCTTCACACTTCCCTGCTACCTTAAAAATGTCTGCCTACAGTTCATTTAAATTAAGGTCCAAACAAAGCAAGATCCAGATATTTTCTTTGGTTGGTGTGTTCCATAAATCCTTTCTAAGTTTTTACAGTTTCTTGTACTTTTTCTCTTTATCCATGCCATTTATTTGTTTTCTTATAAAAATAATTTTCCAATAGAATTTTCCAGATTCTACATTGGGCTGTGTGCAGAAATGAGTTCGCATAGCAGGACGGAGACTACTCTCCATAGAAAGGTGTTTTTGCAAGTCAGCCCTTGGTTGATGTCTAGGAATTTGGATTTTGGGAATGTGCCTGCCATTCCATGGTAAGCCTAGTTCACTATGCCTGGACTATTCAAACAGTATGATTTATTCTGAACACCTGCTTTTCTTCTGGGAGTCTGGCATTTTGGTATGTGCCTGGGAGAAGATCTTTATGTGACCAGCTCCCAAAAACCTTGGGTGCTGAGTCTCTAATGGGCTTCTTTGGGCAGAAACATGGTCTACCTGTTGCTACATTTTCATAGTTGGGGGAAGAATGGATTCTGAGACCCTCATAAGAGGGAGAGAGCACCGGAAGCCAACATGGAGATTCCTGCAGACCCTGCCAGAGTCTTTGACCCCTGGGATCCAGTGTGTATTCTTATCACATCCCTGTTACAAATCTGAGTCATGAGCACAACTATATGCTAGCCCTATGAAACTTTCTAGGAAAACTCCAGATGGAGGGTGGTCTTGAGGGCCCTCAGCAGAAGCCGATTATGTTATCACGGCATCTTTAACATATTCTTACATCCCCATGTTTTCTGTAAACTGGATTTTTTAAATATTGAGGCTCAATAGTATTGGGGGGAGGAGTAGATTAGAGTGGGCTTGTACTTCTTTTATCGCATTATCTCAGGAGGCAGATAATACAAGTCATCTTCCCTCCAATTATGTTCTGATTGATCAGTAGATGGAAACATAGAGTCATTTTTTCATGGTCTTAAAGAAGTCGAAATATGTGTAGATGGGTGTGTGGGAAGCTGGCTTACCACAGGTGAGGCTGGACCAGTTATCGAGTTCTTGACTTTCAGTTCCAAACCCATCCGTTTCGATTTCCTCTGTAACACTGGGACTGAACTTTGTAAACATTGCGCATTTGTTAGCTGGAACAACTTACAAAAGGATTGTGCTTCTCCTCCTGATCCTAATACTCTCCTTCTTATTCCCACAAGGAAGTAGTCACCAGGAAACTCTCTTCCAGTGAGCAGCTTCTTTGCCATAATGCGTGGGGCTTGAATAGTACATCCGTCCAACAAGTTTTGCTGGTGCCCCAGTGGGTGGTGTCTTGCTTGCCAGGCCCAGCCTGTTGTACCTCACCGAACCTCTCTACCTGGGTTCAGAGCCACATCCTTTCCAAAGAGTCTGATCTCAAATTGGAGACGGCCCTTTCCCAAGTCTCTTCTGTCGTTGGCATGCCCCTTCAGTCCCAGAGGTAGTGCCTGCTCCCGACATCTGTGACTGCTATATTCTTCAGATTGCTTTTTACCCTTCTCAGTACATGACCCTGTTTTACAAGCATCCTTTATACATGATATGCAGCCCCGCCCCTTCCCTAACATGAGGAAAAACAGGCCTCAAGTCATTGCACCATCACTGGTTGCACTAGATACTCCTCAATCTTAGGGTCCCACTGACTATTCTGTTATCTGAAAGCTACATTGTATAACAATAGCATATAATTTGCATGTAAAGTAATAAACGGAAGGAGAAAAAGACAATACAAATTATTATTTATGGAAACAAACACACATAACAAGGAAAGAGAAACTACGCAAAAGCATAGAACACTCATTTCTGCTTGTATATACGTGTGCCATTATTCTCTTAGGATCCATCCCATATTTCCCTACTTCTCTTGCTCTCAGCCAAAAAATCAATTAGTCAAGATTCCTTATCTGGTAGAGTAACTCAAGCCTTCATTTCTAAAGAATCTGAATCTTCAATAGTCCTACTTTTGATTGTTGCTTTGATTTTCACTAAGAAATTAATATAATGATTTTTATTTTTTAATTGACAGATAAACTGGTTTGTATTTTCTGTGTACACTATGATGCTCTGAAGTATATATACATTGTGGAATGGCTCAATCCAGCTAATTCACATATTCATTACCTCTCATTGTCCTCATTTTTGTGGTGAAAACACTTTACTCTCTCAGCATTTCTCAAGAATACAATATATGATTAACTCTTGTTGCCATGTGCAATGGACCTCATTCACTTATTCCTCCTGCTTAACTGAAATTTTGTATCCTTTGAACAATACCTCCCCAGCTCTCTCCCAGGATCCTTGATCTGATCTGTCAGTCTTTACCAGTGAGCACGGAAGCACCAGGAGACATCAGGATCAATAAATTACTGGGTTCCAGTGAGTCCTCCTTGCTCTGTGTACTAAACACGAACCCAATTTCCTTTTGGTAATTTGGTAATTTCCACCCCCAGCCAGCAGAGGCGCTCTTTTCTTGCCTGTTCATTTAGTGATGGCTGTCTCATCCTTCAATTGGGTAAAACCATTGTTGAATCCTCTGGTGGAAGCAGTCCCAACGTGGGGCCTGATACCTCTGAACCTGCAGAGCTCAGCTGCTGGGCCAAGACATTGTCTCATGGCCTTTGCAATTTTATGATTACAACCGAGATTATTTCAGGAATTTTTTCAGAGTGAGCTTACTGCAAATTTCATGCACTGCATTTTATTTTGTTCGTTGACTTATTTCTGTTCTGAGATTGGCCAATGCAATTAGCATTGTTCTTAAATAGGAGCACATTTGGACAACTTTGAAAGGCCAGTCTCCTACTCCTAAGCCAGCAGTGCCTGTTTTCAGCAATGCATATGCAAAACAGGCAGTGTTTCCCCAGAGCAGGGTCTGCCTTCCAGAGGGCCCTGGCTTTCAAACTACTGCTCACTCTGTGTCAGTGGCACAAAATCAGTTTAATGGATTGGAACCAGCTATTAAAAAACAGAATAGGCTAAAACAGAACAGAATAGAGAAGAGAGTAAGAAATGTCAGAGCACATTATAGGTAGTAAGGGTGTGTACAAATTTATGAAACTTCTCTTTGAGTTTTGAATGTGTGTGATCACATAATACGTCATTAACACAAAATGTAATTCTTGCTGTGGGTTATGCTAAAAAAGTCAAGTTCACTTTTCTACAACTTATACCATGAAATGGCTAGTGCTTACACCTAAATGCAGAGAACAGCCTTGTACGGGTAATACAGTGATGTTAATTTAAAAGAAACACTCATCCATAGCTTTCGGCTTTAACTTAATTTAAAAAAAAGATAATCGTAGTAAAACACACAACGCACACTCACGTACATATAATTACTATCTCCCAGGCCACGTTCTTAGTATGTTTTACTACAGACTTATTCTTCACTATCTCAGTGAATCACCACCAATCCCCTTGGAATAGGCATTATTATTATCCTCATTTTGCAACTGAGGAAACTGAATCACAGAAAGGTAAAGAAATTTCCTGAAGGTTGCACATTTAGGAAGAACTGGAGCTAGAATTCAAACACAAACAGGCAGCCTATGTTTCCCTGGATCTATTGGCCACGTTTCCTACCTGGTCATCTGGAGAAGAGAGGTGAATGGGAATTTGTTTAATAACCCTATTTGCATAAATCAAATTTATTTAAGTGATAGGCAGTTGGTCTTGGAGTAAGGAGGGTGACATCGTGTTTAAATTGAGCAGGAGCTAGCTCCAAAACCGTGGCAGCACCAGTAAGAAGAACTCTGATATTGTTTGTGAATCTAGTGGAGAAGTGTGTTGAACGATTAGCAATGTCTGCCATGGGCACAGAATGAGATAATGGCACATACGCCACCAAGTATGTGCTCTGCAGTCTTTCTCTAAAACACTGTGGCCTAGGCCTAGGTTCTAGTTCCTGAAGATACAGAAGTGAACAAAAAAGACAAATGAACTTTCCTATGCAGGGAAGACAATAAAGACAGATAATAAAATGAATAATTGAATACACATACCATTTTAGATAGTCACTTTGGATAATAAGAAGGAAAGAAAAGCAGTGCAAAGAAAAAGAGATGGCACAGAGGTAGGCAGTGACCCTCTAAGGAATCAGGGACGCCATCTCTGAGGAAGGGAGGTTTACTAGGACAGAATAATTGTATTCTCATTGGAGAGAGTGAGCCTGCAGGTATCTGCAGAGGAGCATCTGAGGCAGAAGAAATAGCAGAGGAACAGGCCACTTCCTTGGCTTATTCAAGGAATAGACAAGACCTGTCCTAAGCCTTTCGGCCATCTATCTGTAATTTTAAATTGTACAAAAAGCTCAGAAGCAGAGGCATGAGCATGCTAGAAGAATTTGTAGAGGAGGAAGTGTTTTTTATTTTTGACTTTTTAAAAAAATTATTTATTTGGAAATAGAGTGTTGCTCTGTCACCCAGGCTGCAGTGCAGTGGTGTGACCAAGGCTGCAGCCTCCACCTTCCAGGCTCAGGTGATCCTCTCACTTCAGCCTCCCAAGTAGCCGCGAGCCACAGGCTTATGCCACCACACCTGGCTAATTGGGTTTTAGATTTTTTAGAGACGAAGTCTCAGTATGTTGCCCAGGCAGGTCTCAAACTCCTGGGCTCAAGCGATCCTCCCACCTCGGCCTCCTAAGGTTGCTGGGATTATAGGCATGAGCCACTTTGTACATTTCAAAGTTTTTTTTAAAAAAAATAATTTATGAGAGGCATATAAAAGAAAAATATTAAAATACTTTATAAATTGTGTAAGTACTGTCTCAGTTAATAACACATTTGAGGTCACCGTTTGGAATTCCTTCTAGGTCTTCATGATGTGCCTGCTAAGAAGATATTTGCTCATTTCTCTGTGGCAACCAGAACCAATTTCAGAATAAGGTCATTTTTAAAATGTAAAGAAATTATACATTATATGACACCCCATCCAATTTGGTTCTATGTTCCAATGACCTAGTTAAGTGTTTCTCAGCTGGGAATGATTTCTTCCCACAGAAGACATTTGGCAATGTATGGGGACTACTGAGGTTATCCCAATTAGAGAGTGGTACTGACGTCTAGCTGGCAGAGGCCAGGGATGTTGCTAAAAATCCTACAGCGCACAAGAAAGACCCTACGACAAAGAATCATCTGACTTGTAATGTCAATGGATCGAAGGCTGAAATGCCCTGATTTAGTTAGAAAGCACTGTTAACAAGGGGACGCTGAATCCCTTGTCTCTGCTCTGATTTTCTGCAGTTGCCATGGAGACCAGGTGATGCACGCATGCAAATTCAGTGGCCTTGCAGAAGTTTCAAGGTCAGGGCCAGGGAAAAGACAGACAGTAAATGAGACTGCAGAGGCGACACTAACAAGCAAGGTTCTGCAGGGGCTGAACATCACATTCATCAAACTTTGGAGTTTGCCCTTGGAGATCCCCCCTCCTGGAGCAGGGCAATTCCTGATCTATCAACTTCTGTGTCAATATTCAGAACCACAGTCAGGAGGACCAGCTTGTTTTCCCTTCTTCTCCATACTCAAGATGACACCATAATGAGACAGTTGCTGCAAAATCCTTTACAAGAGATCAGGGTCATCACAGTCAGAGATATGTCAAAGCACAGGCAGTGCAGGCTGGGTGAAAATGTGGTTTGGAAATTCAGAAGGAGTTTACCACTTTGAAAACAGATGCATTGTGTCATTTCATCTGGTGGTCATTTTGACATCAAAGCATTAACCTTGGATTTTGCTATTTCTTTCTAATTTTAATTCCCTTCTATTTGGCTTTATTGTTAATCCTGAGAAGGCTTTTTGTTTTTCGAAAAACACAAATATTTGGTATTGATCTTCTTACCAGGGAGAACAGAAGAGTATGGCCATGTTACCTGTGAGTTATTAATGCTATTGCAGCAGAGGACGGAACAATTTGAGGCTTCGTTTGTGCAGGGACAGAATTCAGTCTTCTTCAAAGCTGATCTCTCTCTCTCTCTCTCTGTGTGTGTGTGTGTGTGTGGTGTGTGTGTGTGTATCTGCCCGAAAGCTAATACTAGGATCTCATTTTATCTGTAATTGAAATGTGAACTAATGGACTAATAGTATTAGTTTATCACCTATACAGAAAAAGAGAGTCTTCAGTGATCAGAAATCAACTTAATATACCCTAAGTACTTTTAACATCTTACACCACTTAAACCACACAGACACATGCATGGGGTGAGTGTAAAAACAAATAGACACATCACAGAAGACAATTAGCAATTTTATCAGAAGTCTTAAAATATATTTACACTATGCATTCATATGTCACTGCTAAGAATATATCCTAAGGAAATAATTTCAATGCTGCAGTTAACTATTGCTTCTGCCTGCCCTGGAAAGGTTGTTCCTTCTGCTACTGGCACCCAAATTCCCTTTGGGAATGTCTCTCTTGCCCACTCTCCATCTATGTGTTTAGGTGGGGCTAATGCCTTCCTCTGCTCAGAGAGCAGCCCCAGTGTCAGTTCTAAGGAATTAGTGAATTTCATTGTTTTGCACTGTAATCTGTTCAAAGCTGAGAATAAGAATCAGTTAAATTCTAAGCCAGGGATGTCCCAGAATGTTAATATAACTGTGGAAATAAGGTCTCTTTTTAATTACATGTATTGCTGGAAGGATATGAGCTTGAAAAGGTAGGGTACCACCACACGGAAAGAACCTAGCTAAAAATGTATCTGTCACAGAAAATAGTAGGGCTGAGCATGTGAACCTAGGATGGACTCCTGGCATCTCTCACCGTCAACAAGAGTCTTGGCTTGAGGAAGACAGACCTTCTATGTGCACCACTGTGTCTCTGCTACCAAGAATGTCACTTGGGAGATGCTCATAAATGTCTGTGGGATAAAGACCTTGGGGAACAAAACCCTGATGAGGCCCCTTGAGTACCTCAGCGAAGCCATTTCTAAAGCCAATGCACTCCTTTCCAGTTATGACATTTAACACATTCTTGTTGTGTGGGTGTGTGTTTGTTTTCTAGCTTAAGCCAGCTTGAATTGGGTTCATAACAAATAAACATTTCAAATACAAGAGATGTCTGCACAGCAGTTTATTCACTGATACTCATCTCACAATTTGCTCTGTATTGTGTGTATTTTGTATATCGCTAGCTGGTGAGGATGAACGTGAGGCAGCCAAGTAAAAAGGGCTCCCCGGAAGAACCTCCGTCCGGCGTGCGCACTGGGAGGAGTGGGCGCTGGGGTGCGGCCTCGGGAAGTTCGCATCATTTGCAGGAGGAAGGAGCCTGGCCTGTCCTGTTCTGGGGTGGAACTGGGGATTCCATCTGTGAGGCAGGCAACTGGCTAGCAGAATTCTCGCTTTGCTGAGAGTCCCTGTTTTCCTTTTTTATTGTTCCTTTTCGCCCAATAAATTTTATTTTTCTCACCCTTCAAGGTGTCTGCGAGCCTCATCTTTCATGGCTGTGTGACAAGAACCTGGCTTTTAGCTGAACTGAAAAGAAAGTCCTACAACAAATGGGGTCACTTTTACAGAGAGATGCTCTTAGATGCCATGCATTTAATGAGCAAGAAGTTTTAGTCTTGTGTAGGTTGGTCCACCCATGCATTTTCCAGGACCCCTAAAGGGGCTTATGGGTGTCACCTTAATCACCTTAAATTTCTCTGAGACACCTTGAGATTTTACATCCTAGGGCCAGTTTTTCTGTAGGTCCAGGGGATCAACAGCCCCTTTATGTCTTGGGACAGCATTTCACAATATCCCCCTAAGTCTACCTCCCTGTGAAGTGTGTGTTACCAAATCTGTAACATAACCTATGTGAGGCTCAGCTATATCCAGCCAGGAAACCTGTTTATATTTACAATGATAGAAAATAGCATCAGCATAAATGGCCAACAATAGATTTAATAAGAACTTTTTTTTATGAGATGGAGTTTCGCTCTTGTTGCCCAGGCTGGAGTGCAGTGGCACGATCTCAGCTCACTGCAACCTCTGTGTTTTGGGTCCAAGCGACTCTCCTGCCTCAGCCTCTCGAGTAGCTGGGATTACAGGCATGCGCCACCATGCCTGGCTAATTTTGTATTTTTGGTAGAAATGGGGTTTTACCATGTTGGCCAAGCTGGTCTCAAACTCCTGACCTCAAGTGATCCACCCACCTCAGCCTCCCAAAGTGCTGGGATTACAGGCATGAGCCACCACTCCTGGCACATCCAATAGTTTATTATACAGTTATTAAAACCAAGTCATTTAATTCATTCACTTAACAAATATTTTTTGTGCCCTGTTCCCAGATTCACAAGCTGGCCCTGGGAGACAATGGTTTAAAAAAATGCCTGCCTCGCCTCTGAGTAACTGATACTTGCTTTCCAGTGGGAAAGGTGGATAATAAAGAAGTCCATAAGCTAAATAATTACAAACTATAGTAACTCTATAAAGAAAAGGGAGCTGTGATAAGAAGTAGAAAACACAAAGCCTATTTTCCATAGGGGTCATCAGGCAAGGTCTCAGAGGAGACACTGACTCTGAGACTTAAAAAAAAAAAAGGAGGAGCCAGCCATGCATAGCACAAGAAAGTCCTCGAGCACGCAGGGAACCAACCAGTTCCTGTGCAGCTGGCATGTCGTGAGTAACAGGAAAACGGTATGAGATGGAACTGAGGTGGGGGCAAGGAAGGAGCAGTCTTCCTGGTTGCTTTCCACCTCAGTAAGGAAGCAAAGCATGATTTATGTTTGTTTATTTTCATGAGAATATATCACTGAAGAATAAGTAAAGAAAAGTATATTACATGCATGCAAAAAAATACATTATCATTCAAGGATAGAAAGAAATGTTGGAAAGGAATACTTCAAAAATTCAAGAATGTCATGGGTTTATGAGTGATCTTTTTGTTACTTCTTTTGGCCTATCTACAAGGGACATATGTAAAAAGAAAAAGACCCATAGTTTAAACACAATGACACTGTAGAAAACTTAACGGATGCCTGTGTGTAATATGGTTGGCAAACACTGATGACTCGGCATGTGAAGCACAGGCAAACCCTAATGGGGGCTGCGCACCCTCCAGAGAAGCGGACCTGTCACTGCTGCTCTCCCATTAAGATGTGAGGTCATGTGCACAGATCCTCAAAGATGACTCTTGAATGGGATGTGGACACCATGACATATACTACTACAATTTTCATATCGTGGCTCATATGCCCTTTGAAAGCTAGCAGAAATAAACCCTTGAGAACTGAAATGGCGTCTCTCTAGACCCCAGAAATATTGTCACAGGAAATATTTTGATTGTATTAATCACTATTGAATTCCCCATTCCCTGCCTTCCAATCAGCCCTTGTTTGAAGCTTATTTTCTGTGACAATCAAAGATTTCTTTCAGATAATCACGAAAACTCTTCCTTGGGAACTAACAAATGTACTCATTGGGTTTCACTGTCTCCACCTCCAGGTGAATGCTGGAAGACATGATGTTTATCCTAATGCTACTCACTTTACAGCTGTACTCAGATAAATGTGAATTTGGTTTCAATCTTCAAATACACTGTCTGAGATGAGTTGTGTAGACCACTGCTCCATGATTACATTTGGGGAGATTCAGAGGTTCGTGACTGTATCTAAGCCAAAAATGGTGGCAGTATATGATACGAAAAAGTGAGTAAAAGGTTACATAATGGAAAATATGAAAAGTGAATTGCTCCAAGGCGTGCCTTCAAGATTGCAGCCAATCAAATCTCCCAACAAGAGAAACTAAAAGCATATAGCCAAAATATTTTTAAGTTTTTTTTTTTTTTTTTTTTTTTTTTTGACAGAGTCTCGCTCTGTTGCCAGGCTGGAGTGCAATGGTGCGGTCTCAGCTCACTGCAACCTCCGCCTCCTGGATTCAGGCAATTCTCCTGCCTCAGCCTCTCGAGTAGCTGGGACTACAGGCACACACCACCACGCCCAGCTAGTTTTTGTATTTTTAGTAGAGACAGGGTTTCACCATGTTGGCCAGAATGGTCTCTATCTCCTGACCTCGTGATTCGCCTGCCTCGGCCTCCCAAAGTGCTAGGATTACAGGCGTGAGCCACCGCGCCCGGCCTAAGCTACCTTTTTCAAGACATTGGAAAACCCTAAGGGGAGGAGGCCATGAGTGACAAAGACCTTGGTATAAAGGAGCCCGGTTGGTGTCAGCTACTGTTTTGCACAACCTTTATCCATTAGGCACTTACCAGCTTAAGTGTGATGGGATGGAGGACTGTGAATCTCAGTAGAAATCCTAGCATAAAACAGAAGCAAGGTAGCATTCTCAGCAGCCTCTCAACGACAAGGAAACAAAAATTGGAGCTCATGGTCATCAAGGTAGCTAGAACTTTAAAGACTAAGATCTAAGAGAAATGGGAAAAACAGAAATGAACTCAGAGATTCTTCTCAACTCAAGGCATTTGAGAATGCCTTATTTGCACAGTGAAAGAAGCAAAGAACCTGCAGAGAAACCTCATTAAAAGACTGAAAAGCTAAACATAGCTTTCAGCAGTCTCATAGTTTCAGGGAGATGAAAATTACAGTTAATGGTTGTCTTGATTTATGACAAGAGTGACACCATAGTACAGTGGTGGAAAGAATCATTCTTTGGATGTATGGTGCTAGATCAAATGAATATTCATACAGACAAAAAATGATTCTTGAGACTTATCTAAAAGTTATACACAAAACTCTAAATTGCCTGCACTTCTAGAAGTTACACATATAATGATAATCCTTCTAGAAAGGAGTATAGGAGAATCTCTTTATGACATTGGGTCAGGAAAATATTTTCTAATTAGTTCATGGAAAGTAAAAAACTTCAAGGAAAAAATCAATTTAGCTACATTAAATTGGAGAGTTTTACTTAAAAAACAAACACCAATAATTAGCTTGACTATGGTCATTTCACAATGCACATGAATATCAAAATATCATGCTGCACGCATAAAAAATAACAGTTTTTGTTTGTCGATAATACCTCAATATAACTGTTGGAACAAAAATACTAGTAGGAAAAGGCAAGCTGTAGAAACACTATAAATATATTTTTTAAAAAGAGGAGATTCAATAGAAATGCTGGGAAATTTTGGAATAAGCATTTTGTACAAAGAAAAAAAAACACATCCAAATGATCACTGAAAGTCAGTATAGCAGTTAGTTAATTCTGGGTGTGGTGGTGACTTACAGGGTTGAAAAGGGGTCTTTCTTGGGGGCCAGTAGTAAAGTTAAGTCTTAATTTTGGTGGTGGTTATACAAGCATGTTAACTGTAAAAAAATTGTTGAGTTCTACACCTATGATTTGTGCCTTTTTCTTTATATCAACTGTATATATATAATTCCATTTAAAATCATTTATTTAAATTTTACTTTACAAAAGAGTAGGAACACTTCCACTTTCAATCAGTATGGAGTAATGAGAGCAGGTTTTACCCACCCACATGATACAGACAAAAAAAAAAGAAGTCTAGAAATAAAAATATTTGAAACAATAGATTTTAAGACATTGGACATTAGCCAACAAGGGATGCTGATCCCTGAGGGATGGAAGACAAACTAGATGGATACTACAATGCTTCTAGTTCATGGCCCCAAGAGAGTATTCTTGCTGTGGTACAGGGAAGAAGAAAGCTCTTTGATTTGAGGACTCTGAGAGACCAGCAGACCAGAATCAAGAGGACATCATACTGAAGAAGAGAGAGCCCCATTCTCTTGAGAGAGAGAAAGAACTCCCACATTCTTCAGAGGAGACTCAATGAACATGAAACAGAATTCCGGTCAGCAGAGGAATGTGAGGAACCCCCTGAAGCCAGAGGAAAGAAATACTTGAAATAATTTGTAATAACCGTATTCAGGGCCAAGTGTAGTTGTTGTTCTCGTCAGCAAGAACGGAAAGCCTCATGCTTCATGGAGTATTACACAGAGTGCAGAATGGATCTCACTCAAGAAGGGGTGAATCATTAGACTTACAATGAGCACTGTTCAAGTTGCAACTAAAACGTTGTAAAAGTAAGTTCTAAAACTGACAAACTATTTTCATAAAATATAATGGCATCCCAGAACAAAAGCCAGGATTATTTCTAGTAATGCCAAAAAACAAAAAAACAAAAAACCCTCACCCAACTAGGTAAACTGTACAGTGTCTGGCATCTGATCCAGATTTATTAGGCATGGAAATAAGCACACAAATATGACCATAATAAAGAGAAAAACCAATCAGTCAGAAACAAAAGAGAACGGACGCAGACGTTAGAATTACTAGACAAGTACATGAATGAAGTTGTTATAACTGCATTTCATATGTTCCAAGAGGTAAATAAAGCCATTTCCTCTCTTTCCCTCTCTCCCCCACATAAGCATTGACACGCCCACACACATACAGACAGAAATGCTCCTCAACTTACAACAGAGTTATGTCCAGATAAACTCAACATAAGTTATAAGTAAAAAATGCATTTAATACTCCCAGCCTATGGAACATCATAGCTTAGGTTAGTCTACTTCACACATACTCATAACACTTACTTTAGCTTTCAGTTGGGCAAGATTATCTCACACAAAGCCTATTTTATAATATAGTGTTCAATATCTCATGTAATTTATTGAATACCACACTGAAAGTGGAAAACTGTATTGCTGTATGAGTATTCAAAGTATGGTTTCTACTGCATAAATATTGCTTTTGCACCATAGTTCAGTTAAAAAAATCCTAAGTTGAAACATTGTAAGTCCAAAACTGTCTGTATACGTACATGCATTTGTATATACTTACATGCATATATGTCGAAATCTACATATCTACATATGCGATGAATAGATACAAGTGTTTTAACATGTAGAAAATCCTATCTCTCCCAATTAAAACTTCTAGAGATAAAAACCACAATCTCCGAGATGGAAAATACCCTAGGTAGGAATAACAGCAGACTAAGCATCACAGAATAACAACTGTGAACCTAAAACTGTAAACAGTAGAATGAAATTATCCAAAATGAAACAAAGAGAAAAAAAGAGAAAACAGAGAAATGAGAAGAGCATCAGTGAGCTGTAAAACAATCCCAGACACCTAATATTTGAGTAACTGAAGTTCCAAAAGGAGAAGATGAAGAGGGGGTGACAGAAAAAAACAGATTTGAGGATATAGTGACTAAATTTTTTTCACCTAGTTTTATCAAAACTAGAGATCCAAGAGGCTCCATGAACCCCACCCAAAACACAAGAAGCATGAAGAAAAATACACAAAAGTACATCATAATCAAATCAGCCAAACCCAGGGATAAAATCTTAAGAGCAGTCAGAGAAAAGTATTTGATACAGAGTAACAAAATAATGATGAGAACAATTTCTTGTCAGAAACAAGCAAAGCAAGAAGAGACTCAGATAGCATATTTTAAAAACTGAAAAAACATGGTTCATGTATTTGACAATTGTCTATCCCCAGAAAAATATTTTAAAAGTAAAGGCAAAATAAAGATTTCTTTACACAAAAGACTGATAAAAGAATTTATCAGCAACAGACCCACACTACAAGGAATATTAATAGAACTCTTTTAGGCAAAAATAAAATGATTTCAGAAGGAAATATGGATGTCCACAAAGAAATAAACAATACTAGAAATGATAATTGAATGGATAAGTACCTAAGTTTTTTTTCTCATTTCTCATTATAAATCTCTTTATAAGATAATTGACTATTGAAACAAATACAAAAACAATGTAATGTGAGTTTTATGTAAAAGTATGGCAACGATTGCAAAAGGTTTAGGGGAAGAAATAGAAGTACAGTATTTTAGTTTCTTATACTTATGCAAAGTAGTATAAATCACTTTAAAGTATACTGTGATTGTCCTTTGCCACACCATGGGTATAACTGTAGATCATCATATTAAGTGAAATAACTCAGAAATGGAGAGACAAGTACAGCATGTTCTCACTTACAGGTGGGAGCTAAAAAATGTGTGCACATGGACATACAGAGTAGAAAAATGGACACTGGAGAATCCAAAGGGAAGGGAGGCTGGGAGGGGAATGAGGGATGAGAAATGACTTAATGGGTATAATGTACACTATTCAAGTGATGGCTACACTAAAAGCCCACACTTTGCCATTGGGCAATATACCTATGTAACAAAACTGCACTTATACCCCTTAAATCTATTGAAAAAAACTATACTGTGATAAGTTACGTTGTGCAATTTAAACTCTGAAGAATGCATCATAATAACAAAACAAAGATTTAATCAGCAAACATAGACTATAAAATGGAATCATAAAAATATTCAATTAATCCAAAAGAAGGCAGGAGAAGAGGAAAAGAGGAAGAAAGAACATTTGAGGGAACTATAATATAAATAGTAAGATGACAGATTTAATTCTAAACATATCAGTAATTATATTACATGTAAATGTATAAATACTCCAACTAAAAAGGCAGATATTTTTATTTTGAATATAAAGGAAGGCTCAACTATGAAACCCACTTTAGTAAACAGAAACATATAGGTTAACGTTAAAAAATGGAAAAAATTCCTGCTCACACTGAACCAAGGAAAAGTAAAATTGATACATTACTATCTCACGAAGTAAATTTTAGAGCAAAGAATATCATCACAGATAAAAAAGTTTATTTCAAAATGATAAAATAGTCAATGCATTGAGAGGCTACAATAACTTTCAATATTTACGCTCCTATTAACAGAACTTGAAAATACATGAAGCAAAAGCTGATAGAACTGCTAGAAGTAGACAAACCCACAATGATAATCAGAGATTTCAGTATTCCTCCCCAAAATTGATAGGCCTAATGGAAAAATCTGTGAGCATATAATATACTTGAACAACACTAACAATGAACCTAATTAACCTTTATAGAATAGTCCACCCAAGAAGAGCAGAATACACAGCTTTTTCAACTGCACATTGAATAATCACCAAGTTAACCCACATCCTGTGCAACCTAGAACTTAAAGTATAATATATATATATATATATTATATATATACATGGAGTTTTTCCACTCTCTATATGGTGTATAAATAAAGGCAGTTTTCCTAATCCCATTCCATCTGGGTGCCTTTTATTTCTTTTAATTGCCTTATTGCACTGGCTAGAACTTCCAGTACAATATTGAATACAAGTGATCTAAACAGGCATTTTTGTCTTGTTCTTGATTTCATGGGGAAAGCATTCAGACTTTACCAGTAAGAACGATGCCAACTGTTGGTTTTTCAGTAGATGCCTCTTACAGATTGAAAACTCCACTGATTTTATATATATATATATATATATACATATATATATAAAAAATATATATAATATAAAATATATATATATAAAATCAGTGACCTTGGAGGAAAAAAAAACAAGTTTCAGTCAATATAAAAGCATTTCAGTAATACAAAATATATGTTGTGACCACACAGGAATTAAAAATTGTAATCAATAACAGAGAGATTTCAGGAAAATTTTCAAATTTTTCGGAAATTAAATATGCAGTTTTAGATTTCTATGGGTCAAAGAAGACAAAAGGAAAATTAGGAAGAATTTTGAAATGAATGAAAATCTTAACACAATATCAAAATCTGCAGGATGTCAATGACCCAGAATTTGAGAGGGGGAAGTTTGAATGCCTGTATCAGAAAAGAAGAACAGCCCTTCGATGACTTCAGCTTCCATCTTAAGAAACTAGAAAAAAACAGATAAAACTCAAAGTAGGCAGAAGAAAGGATATGTTTTTAAAAAGAGCTCAGAGTAGATGTCAATGAAATGGAAAATAGAAAAAAAAAAGAGGGAAATTAATCTGAAAGCTTGTTTTTAAAGAATATAAAAAGTATTGATAAATACCTTTCACACTGATCAAGAAAAAAAGGCACACAAATTCATAATACCAGGGAGCAGAGAGATGGCATCACTACACATTCTAAAGACGCTAAAAGGCTGCTAACAATATTATAAACAGTTACGTAGCAGTAAATTTGAAAACATATATAGAAAAAAAATCTTGAAAAACAAAACTACTGAAGCTCAAGTGAAGAACAAAGAGCTAACTTCAACAGCCCTATATCTAATAAGGAAATTTGCATTATTAGTTTAAAAAGTTCTTTAAAGAAAATTCCAGTTCCAGATGGTTTCACCGTTGAATTCTGCCAAATATTTAAGAAAGACACAATACTCATTTTATAAATTTACTTTAAAACATTGAAAAAAGGAAACTATGAGGCCAACGTGGCCAGAATACAAAAACCAGACAAAACTTTACAAGAAAATAAACCTAAGAACCGATATCCTTCATGAACATAAACATAACAATTCTAAATAAAATTTTAGCAAACTGAATCTAACAGTGTAAAAAATCATAATACCACCAGATCCAGTGTTGTTCATCTTAGGATTGCCTAGTTGGTTTAAAATTTATATATTCATCAATTATTTACTTCATATTAACAAACTTAAAATACAAAATCATAGGATAATCTCACTAGATGTTAAAAAGCATTTGGCAAAATTCAGCATTCATTCCTGATTAAAATATAAATAAATAAACTTCTAACCAAACTAATCATCAGGGAAGATCCTTGCAATCTGTAAGAGGCAACTACCGAAAAACCAACAGTTGGCATCGTTCTTACTGGTAAAGTCTGAATGCTTTCTCCATGAAATCAAGAATAAGACAAAAATGCCTGTTTAGATCACTTGTATTCAACATTGTACTGGAAGTTCTAGCCAGTGCAATAAGGCAATTAAAAGAAATAAAAGGCACCCAGATGGAATGGGATTAGGAAAACTGCCTTTATTTATACAATATATAGAGAGCAGAAAAACTCCATGTAGGAAATTCAATCGACTCTATCATAAACCTACTGGAACTACTTAAAACACCTACAGGGTCCAAGCACAAGATTCAGCAAATCAAACTACAAAAATCCTTTCAAAGAACAATCAGACATCCAAATTGAAATTCAAAGATACTACATACTTCCAAAGAACAGTCAGACATCCAAATTGAAATTCCATTTATAATGCATCAAGAATATAAAATACTTAGGGATAAATAATAAAAATGGGAAAGACCTACGTTGAAAACTATAAGACTTTGCTGGGAAAATTATAAATAAAGAGATCTATCATGTTCATAGACGAGAACTCTCAATATTGTTAACATGTTGATTTTTCCCAAATCAATTTATGATTTAATGAAATCCCAATCAAAATCCATGAAGACACTTTAAATAGAAATTAACAAACTGATTTTAAAATTTATAAGGAAAGGCAAAAGACCTAGAATAGCCACAACGTTGAAAAAAAAAAGAACAAAATTAGCACTAATCAAAATCATAACATGCTTTTTATATAAAACACAACTAAAGAGAATAAAAATGCAAGCCACAGACTGGGTGAAAACATTTGCAATCATAAATTTGACAAGAAGTTTGTATCTAGAATATAAAGTATTCTCAAAGTTCAAGAAGAAAAAAAATGACATGAGTGAAAAAAGGAAGGAAAATTTGAACAGGTGCTTCACCAACATAGATATATGGAAAGAAGGCACACAAATAGGTATTCTGCACCATTAACCATTAGAAAAAGAGATTACTACATACAGAGATTATTACATAGAGAGAGATTACTACACATCTATTTAAATAGCTAAAATTAAAAAGACGAATGGGGCCAGGCATAGTGGCTCACGCCTGTAATCCCAACACTTTGGGAGGCCGAGGCAGGTGGATCACCTAAGGTTAGGAGTTCGAAACCAGCCTGGCCAACATGGCGAAACCCTGTCTCTACTAAAAATATAAAAATTAGCGGGGCATTGTGGTGGACGCCTGCAATCCCAGTTACTCAGGAAACTGAGACAGGAGAAGCACTTGAATCCAGGAGGCGGAAGTTGCGGTGAGCCGAGATCATGCCACTGTACTTCACCCTGGGCCATAGAGTGAGACTCCATCTCAAAAAAAATAAATAAAAATAAAAAGACTAATGTCAGGAACGTGAAAGAAATACTCCACAACGACTTTGGAATGCAAATACTTTGGCAATTTCTTCGAGTTAAACATATGCCTATCATATGATCCAACCATCCTAGGCATTTGCCCAAAATAAATGAAAAGGTATATCCATAGAAGCCGGCACATGGATTTTCACTGCAGCCTTATTTGTGGATAGCCCCAAATTGGAAGCCAGCCAAGTGTCCCTTAACAGGCTAATGGATGCACAGAGAGTGGTATCTTCGTACAATGAATACTAATCAACAATAAAAAGAAACAAAATATTATTCAATATTTTAATATTGAATATTTTATTAAATATTAGGAATAAAATGGATGAAGTGTAAAATAGCCATGCTGAGTAAAAGAATCCAGGCTGGGTGCAGTGGTTCACCCCTATAATCCCAGGGCTTTGGGAAGTCAAGGCAGGAGGATGGCTTGAGGCTAGGAGTTTGAGACCAGCCTCAGCAACATAGTGAGACTCTGTCTCTACAAAAATACTTAAAACTAGCCAGCTGTGGTGGCACACACCTGCAGTCCAAGCTACTCAGGAGGCTGAGGTGGGTGGATCACTTGAGCCCAAGAGTTCAAGACTGCAGTGAGCTGTGATTGCACCACTGCACTCCAGCCTGGGCAACACAGCAAGATCCTGTCTAAAAAAAAAAAAAAAAGAAATCCAGACCAAAAAAATAGTACACATCCTAAGATTTCTTTAAATGATGTCTGAGAAAAATGCAACCTCATTTATAGTCACAGGAGGCAGAGGAGCAGTTGTCTGAGGAGGGTGGTATGGAGGGGTGTGAGGGAGGGATTACAAATCAAGGTGAAAAATCTCTCTGACCCCGTCTCTACTAAAAATACAAAAATTAGCCAGACGTGGTGGCTCATGCCTGTAATCTCAGCTACTAGGGAGGTGGAGGCAGGTGAATCGCTTGAACCCAGGAGGCGGGGGTTGCGGTGAGCCGAGATCACACCATTGCACCCCAGCCTGGGCAACAAGAGAAAAACTCCGTCCCAAAAAAAAAAAAAATCTTTCTGAGAAGATGGATGGGCTCATTGTCTTGATTGAAGGGAGTTTTTCACAGGTGCATACATATAGCAAAACTTAGGAAACTGCACACTTTCAATGTGCACAGTTTAGTGTATGTTAATTATACTTCAATAAAGCTGCTAAAACTACTTGTCCACAATTTATTTGCAACTTTTTCTGTTAATAAACAAACAAACAAGATGTAACAGAAAAGTATTTGCAAATAGCTGTGAGTCACCAATGTTGTGGTTCCCAAACTTTGGAAATCTTCTTTTATATTTCTTTTGTTGGTGGGAGAGGAAGCTTATTTGTTTCCTTCCTGGGCCCTGGAATTAAAATATGTTGTTGTCTGTGGAAGATACATGAACTCATTACTACCAAATTTAGCAGCCATCATCAATAACATCTCTGAAATCACAATTTTCTGCGCTAATTGTATGATCTTCAATACTCATTAAAATTAATTCCTATTTTTTCATAGTCTACTCTATTTCCTAAAAATCATCTTTGTATCACCAGTTTGATGTTCTTTGTGGAACACAGTCAGAGCTTAATGTCCATAGTGAAGTGCCTATCTCCATCTCATTTACCTTCCTCTCTTACCTCACACTTGCTGTATTTTCTCTAAATATGGTGGTAATTTCAAAAAACGTGGCTTTGCTTAATTTTCACTTCTTAATATTCCAGTGGATGGCCAGATGTGGTGGCTCAAGCCTGTAATCCCAACACTTTGGGAGGCTGAGGCAGGCGGATCATCTGAGGTCATGAGTTTGAGACCAGCCTGGCCAACATGGTGAAACCTGTCTCTACTAAAAATACAAAAATTAGCCAGGCATGGTGGTGAGCACATGTAATCTCAGCTACTAGGGAGACTGAGGCAGGAGTATCACTTGAACCTGGGAGGCAGAGGTTGCAGTGAACTGAGACCAAGACATTGCACGCCAGCCTGGGCAAAAGAGCGAAACTCCGTCTCAAAAAAAAAAAAAAAAAAATTCCAGTGGAGATTGTACCTGATTGTTTATTAAGCCTTAATGCTACCTCTGTGCTTCTAAAACTCTATCTAAGGATGATCTAGGCTGCCTTGCTAGTAGAGTCCTAATTTTTGTCTCCAAGTGAACGTCAGGTGCATGAGGTTTAAAAGGTAAAAAGCAGGGAAGGCACTGGTCTCCAGTGGCAGGTGCAGAAATGCGTGTGGGCCTTGGTGGATGGTGAGCATGAAGCGGTGCCACAGTTTCCTGACTTTCTCCTGGGCATCAGCCACTTGGGTGCCAACATAATTTGCAAGATTTATATCAGCCTTTCTGACTTTGCCTGCTCAGTCCTTCCTTCATTGAGTCAACCTTTAATTCTCTACATGAAACAAGCCCTGCTAAAAGCATCTAGTGACTTCAGATTTATTGTCTAAACCAGTTAGTGTTTTCATATTTGGTTGGTTGGTTTCGTCTTTTAAGATACTAAACTTTGTGGAATTTCTTAAATTGTGGTTAAATATACATAACATAAAAATTTACTCTCTTAATCATTGGTAAGTGTACAGCACATTCACACTGTTGTGCAATTGATCTCCAGAACTATTTTCACCTTGCAAAACCAAATGCTATTCCTATTTCCCCTGCCCCCAGCAAGCACCATTCTGCTTTTTGTCTCTGTGGATTTGACCATTGTAGGTACCTCGTATAAGAAGAATTATACAGTATTTTTCTTTTGTGAATGGCATATTTCACTTAGCATGATATTTGAACCAGTTGTATTTTGTCATATTTAATATACGGAACCTTGGCCTGAGGAATAAAGCAAGTGTTTGATTTTGTTGATATAAAATAGATTCCTTTCCTAGAATTCTAAGTAGTTCTACCCATGCAAAAAAATTCACATGCTGTGTTTCTTACTTCTTTTGCAGTTTTCTACTACCCTGATAGTGCATCCAAGGTGCTGACGATGGCTAAGGATAATATGCCAGAGAACCTCTGCCTACTGGCAAGCCCCAGGAGACCTCTCCTTGTTGTGTTAAGTCTCTGAAATCAGACATTCTCACCCATGCTGAGCGTTATCTAGACATAATTTCTCTCTAAATTCTATTACTGGCCTTTGGCTGCCGACAAATAAGTTAATTCACATCCATGTCAATAACTCAGTCACACTAAAATTGAATCAATGAATGTAACTAGGACTCCAAGTATGCTGTAATTTGGCAATGATGGTACTCACAGTGAGGTGGTGAGATTAATCACTGGGTGTCATAAATGAAATGTGCTGGTTCGTGAAGAATCCAGCACAATTTCCCTGGCTGGGATGAGGGTTGGCAGTCGTGGGTTTGCTTGGACAGTGTCGGGCCCATACACTCTGAGGGGAGCCTGAGTGCGCCACCATGAAAAGATGCGAGTGTGAAGAATGTTATCCATCACCTGGAGATTCAGGGTCAAATGAGTCAATGTTCTGTTTTGGCTGCCCAGGTTTTGGGGGGTGCTAAATGTCTTTACGAGCCTAGGAAACTTGTGGTCCCCCAACTATCCAGAACAATGGAGGAAAATTCGAAATGAAAATACCTCGTGCAAACTCGAAAACTCATCCTTGAAAAACTAACAACTTGTTCTGCACATGAATCTTCTGAGTTTGGCTTTCTGGTTTACAAAACCACAGCGGATCAGAAATAGCAAGTTATAAAATGAAACAGAGCGAAGTATACAGGAAATGACAATGGACAATAAGAAAACTCTGGAAAATAATGCAAACACCTCCGTTTGGGCCATTAAATGTAGGAGCAAATAGCTCTACAGAATGCAGCAGATCTTATGTTTATCTACAAATTTCACCACACTGTCAAGAAACATGTTCATAATTACAATGTTCAGATACCCTGAGGAGATTGATAATCCTTGTAGTTTATGGAGTCAAGGAATACAGTAATATGTTTAAGCACAGTTCTACCTCCCTCACATATTAGTGGGCTCATACATGGTTTGTTTGTTTGAGACAGAGTCTCGCTCTGTCGCCCAGGCTGGAGTACAGTGGCACGATCTCGGCTCACTGCAAACTCCGCCTCCCAGGTTCACGCCATTCTCCTGCCTCAGCCTCCCGAGTAGCTGGGACTACAGGCACCCGCCATCACGCCCAGCTAATTTTTTTGTATTTTTAGTAGAGACGGGGTTTCATGGTGTTAGCCAGGATGGTCTCGATCTCCCGACCTCGTGATCCGCCTGCCTCGGCCTCCCAAAGTGCTGGGATTACAAGCGTGAGCCACCGCGCCCGGCCGATACATAGTTCTTAATATGTAACAGGCACTGTTATCTAGCATTTGACGGTACTCATTTTAGACAAAGAAAATGAGGCTCAGAGAAATTAACTAACTTTCTTAAACCACAGAGCTATTAAGTAATGAAATGTGAATTCAAACCCCAGCAGCCCAGCCCCAGCCCTGCTCTTAAGTACCACAACATATAGCTCACTTGTGACACTTCCAGATAGCCAAAAGCTTTATTCTATTGGAAACATATCCTACTGCCCTCTAGAATAAAATTATTGGAAACATGTGATATATCTTTAAAAGGAAACTAAACAATGTAACTCTTTGGAGCCTGGGGGAGCCTGTGCTGTTCTCATTAAGCATGAGTATTAGTGAGTTGATTTCAAAGTTTATTAAATGAGTAAGTGTGGGAAACAAATTAGGAAAGAAACTATTCAGAGGAATAAAAATGACAGAAACAGAAGTTTAAAGGTTATAATGTCCTCATGTTACAAAGCATGTATCTGTATGCTGATATAGGCCCATATATATTGAATTCCTACAGACTGATGGTTTTGCGAGCACATTACATCTCTTTTAGAAAGAATAAACACACATATTTGATAAAGAAGTTTGGTAGTAGGAAAATAGATTGGGCTGTTGAGTGCAGGTGATTGTCATGTTCTGTGGTCTAAAGATAACCAGCTATGGAGTAGAGGGTTGGATCTCATTGCTGTCTCTACTATTTGTAAGCTCTTTGACCTTGTGCAAGCTAACTCCTTGTATCTTTCATTTTCTTATCTGCAAGACTGGGAAAATAGTAATATGTGCTTGCCAAGTTATGAGGGAGGATTAAATGAATTAGTCTTCATGTATTTCTTAAGACATGGTACTAGATCAGGGGTTTGCCAGTTCTTTTCTGTAAAAGGTGAGACTTCGAAATATTTTCAACATTCTTGACTACCGGGACAGAATTGCAGCCACTGAATTACTGAATTCTTTTCTTTTCATGGGAAAATAGCCATACAAAATACAGAAATTAATGGGCACAGTTGTGGTACAATGAATCTTCATTTACGAAAACAAGCTGTGGGGCAGATTTGACCTCAGGACTGTGGTTTGCTGACTGCTTCACAAGATAAATGTGGGTTAATATCATCAAAGGATTTTGATGAGAAGTTAGTGGCATGCTGTATGAAAAGTGTGTGGTACAGTATCTTGCCCGTGAAAGGTGTTTAGCGAATGATAGTTATGATTATAAGGCAGGTATTTTATATGTAATCTAGAAAGTTACATATGGCTTTCAGATCTTCAGACTCTGTTCCTGCTTCTTAATTTTCATCAAGGAAGGTTAAGAGACAAGGTTAACTTAGCTAAGAAGCAACTATGTGCAGGAATAAAGGTAAGGAAAATGACAGAATTTGGTTACAGTTCCAAGATTCCTAGTTCAAAATAGAATAGGAAGAACGGCTGATTTTCTCCTGATGTGGCCTTCCCTGACCTTGCAATATCTCCCCAGAAGGCTGTAGACTCTTTCTCCTTTATAAAACATTAAATGTGACTACCTTACATCAGTAACAGGTGTATTAATGGGGGTGCTGATGGCAGGCAGGGAACAAGCTGAATGACATGAATTCTTCCCTTCATAAATGGGCATCTTTCCATGAAAACACAACATCATTTGTTGAATGTCAAGTAGACTAGAATTTCAGACCTGGAAACATTTGCCTTGAAGCATCAAAATAATTGAATACTGTAATGGCTCAGCACCTGGCTTAAAGTTATAATACCAGGATTTACATTATTCTTAGCCACAGGCATATTTTTCACCAGCTTTTAACAACCCACCTCCTTTTCCCCTTCCCTCCCACACAATAACTGGGATGACTTGTCTAGATCTTAGGCAACGATCCTCTTAGCACATCAGCTCCTGGAAACAAATGCACTTAACCAGAAAAATAGGGACATCAACCAGCAAAGATGCATCCTCATTTAATAGAGCTTGAAATTACTATAATCTTTAAAGTACAGTGAGAAGAAGAAATTTCACCTGCCTGCACATCTGTCGTTGACTCTCCATCTGACTTGGAGGGACTCTGAGGGACCAACCTGAGCCTGAGAAGAGGCAAGATTCCCCTTCAAGGACACACTGGGAACTTACGGACCTCTTTCTCCATGGTGCAGAGCGCAGAGGTAATTACATAATTGGCTGTTCAATTACTTTATTCAAGAGTCACAATCTCAAATTCCATAAGCCACTAGAGAAATGGCATCAATGAATGAAGCAGGTCATTTTAGGGACTTCAGTTAACGGAAAGGGGTGTGTCCCAATAAAGACTCATACAGTCAACTGTTTCCATGCTTGCACTCCCCACTGTTAATTGATTTCCCACATTTTCAAGGCAGCAGGAAATGTCATTTTTAATACTTTTATTTTTGGCTTTACAGAATTAGTGCAAAGATAGTACAGAGTTCCTGTAAACCCAATGGGGATACCCAGTGCCCCATTATTGACATCTTACATTAGTATGGTATATGATTATTAATTATTATATATTAGTGTAGTATTATACATCAGTATAGTGTTATACATATGCATAGTATGTGTGACATACATTATTCATTACTATGTGTGTTACTAATAATTATTATATATTAGTATGTATAATAATACATACTAATAATACATATTATACATTGGTATTAGTATTAGCAATAATTACTATATGTTAGTATGGTACATATTATACACTGGTATTAGTATTAGCAATAATTACTATATGTTAGTATGGTATATTATTATTATGGTGTATTTGTTATTATTAACTAAAGCCCATATTTTAACCAAAAGTGTAAATGGTAAATGTTCTGGTATTTAAATATTGATCACTGTGATAGGCAGAATAATTGATTCCCTCAACGATGCCCCCAATACATAGGCAGAATAATTGTTCTCCAAACATGTCAAAGATGTTCTAATCTTTGGAACCTATGAATAGGCTATCTTACATGGCAAAAGAGACTGTGAAGATGTGACTGAGATGAGGGTTAATCTAATGGAGAGACTGGGAGCTTGTCCTGGACTATCCTGGCAGACCCATTGGAATCACACATGTCCTTATTAGAAGGAGGCAGGAGGGTCAGAGTGAGAAGAGCTGTGATGAAGGCAGCAGAGATAGGAGTGATGTGGTCATGAGCAAAGGAACACTGGAAGCTTCTGGAAATGGAAAACGGCCAGGAGATAGATTCTACCTGAGAGCCTCAGAAGAAATTGAGCCTTGAAGACACCTTTAAGGGATAATGATGTTGATGATTCTCTTGTTAGTCCAAAATTACCTTTGTTCAGATTTCAATTCATGAGGCACATATCCCGGGGGCCCAACCCACACAAAAGAAAAGCTTCATAGTTAAAGTCTTATTAAAGGAAATCAAAATAGGCCAATGAGGATTTTTCTTTAGATCTTTGAAATTGAAAAGACTGACAATGCACTCTGAAACCGTGCTCTCTCTGCTTGCACAGTTTTCAAAAGCATAGTCACCCCATCTGCAGTGATACCTCACCTCCAAATCCAGTAAGACCCATTTTAGATGTCTGAACTGGAGGGTAATACATGTGTGCTGTTGTGAGACTATGCTAGTGGTAATTTGATGCAGCAGCAAAAGGAGCGAATATAGGCATCAACTCAATAAGAAAGAAATAATCTGTTCTATCAAACACAGACTCATCTTCTAGGCCCCCACTGTGCAGAGGGCGCATGTCTGCTGTGTGACACTAGTCTCAAGGGGGATTGAGACTGTGTCCCCTCTGCATCTCAGACCTTAAAACAGCACCTGACACAGAGAAAAGACTCATTATATATGGATTAAAGTAATACTTTTTAGCCCTTGAAAAACTGCTACATCAATGGTGGTCTTTGTACAAGGAATGATGTGCATTATTTATTCTTCTTTGGCAAGAAGTGTGAGAAATATCAACTCTATTTATCTCTGTCCACTTAGGGCTCCTGAAGTACTTATCCTTATTTCCAAGCAACTTTAAGTATGTCTCTGGTTTCTTATTATGGAACAAATGAGATACATACTAAACGGTTTGCGAATGAACTATCATTGCAGATGGGGTGACTATGCTTTTGAAAATTGTGCAGGAAGAGAGAGCACCGTTTCAGAGCGCATTGTCAGTCTTTCACTTTCAAGGGTCTAAAGAAAAAAA
The DNA here is from genome assembly GCF_028878055.3 of Symphalangus syndactylus. Lineage (NCBI taxonomy): Eukaryota > Metazoa > Chordata > Mammalia > Primates > Hylobatidae > Symphalangus > Symphalangus syndactylus. The sequence continues at coordinate 123,614,635 of NC_072435.2, forward strand.
CCTCACTGGCCTATTTTGATTTCTGTTAGTAAGACTTTAATTGTGAAGCTTCTCTTGTTTGGGTTGGGCCCCTGGGATACGTGCCTCATGAACTGAAATCTGAACAAAGATAATGTTGGACTAACAAGAGAATCATCAACATCGTTCTCTAAAACTCTGCAAAGTCCAGTGCGTTTGCCATTAGACTTCAGTTTTCCTTTGCAAAGAGAAATCAAAGGCGGTATGAGAAGACCACACACACACACACACACACACACACACACAGCACAGAAATGGGAATCTCAGGATCAATACATTATTTTTTTCCAGAGAGGCTCCGATGGGAGTAAGGGCTTTTCTGCATCTCTTTCCCTACATCTTGCCTCTCCTGCCCACCCTTGTCCTTTCCCCCTGCACAAACACACTATAGGCCTAGCCACTGGACACCACTGCCTGTGTTTTCCCTGTTTCCTCTTTGACACCTGAACCCTGGCAAGGAAGGCGTAGTCTATGCCATCCTGGGTAATTATAGTTTGAACATTTCCCCTCACAAGTCTCATGTTGAAATGGGAGCCCCAGTTTTGGCGGTGGGGTCTGGAGGGAGCTGTTTGAATCATGGCAGCACATCCCTCATGAATGGCTTAGCACCATTCCCTCGGCAATGAGTGAGTTCACAGAAGAGCTGATTGTTGAAAAGAGCCTGGTCTCCTCTCACTCTATCACTGCCTCGCGCCTTCTCTCTCTTGCTCCCACCCTCCCTGTGTGATGCACTGGCTGCCTTCTGCCATGATTGTAAGCTTCCTGAGGTCCTCATCAGAAGCAAATACTGGCACTATGCTTTGTGTACAGCCTGCAAAACTGTGAGGCAAATAAACATCTTTTCGTTATAAATTATCCAGTCTCAGATATTCCTTTTTAGTAATGTAAAAATTGCTTAACACACTAAGTCTGTTTTGAGCACATTCCATGAGGTCTGCTCACAGGTGATTGTCTCCTCCACACACCCCTGTGTTCTGTGCTGTCGTTGTTGGTGCATCCCTCTCATGATGTCACTGCTGTGGACACAGCCTGCCCTCCCCTCTCCAGAGTTATATTTCTATAGACCTTGCTCTTCCTATATATTCCAGAAGCAACTCAGTTGGGGTGTGGCCAAGAAGGGAGACAATCACAGAAATGATTTCTCTCTTCTGCCTCCTTCAGGAAAATCTGGGCTCCAAAATCTGGTTCTACTGATACCTGGCTGTGGCCAAAGTCTTTCCACCCCTCCAAGGCCTCCATTTTTTTATCTTCATGAGAAGGAACGATCCAATCTGCCTATCAGTATTGTGAGTGTATGATGGCTCCCCTAAAGTCCTGCAATTTCTTGACTGCAGGTTCCCAGGAAATGGCAGATGTGACTAGTAATGATTCATTCATTGTTTCATTAATCAAACCAGCTTCCACTGATGATCTACTGGGTGCAGGACTCTGGCATGGCAGGCTGTGCATTCTGGCCGCGCTCAGTTCAAATTTCAGCCCTGTCTTTTGCTACCTGAGTAAGCTGAGCTGGATTACAGATCCTTTGCACCTCAGTTTTCTCCCCTCTAAAATAAGTGCTACAGTGGCGTTGCCCTCAGAATTGTTTTGTAAGGAAATCAATGAGTGTTTTGCATAACGTGTGCAAGACACATAATTGGCCCTAGAAAATTTTAAGTAATAATAATGCTACTATTACATTTATAGAATGGCTCAGACAGTGTGACTCCCAAGCTGTGTGTTAACCACTGTAATTATTGCTAGTAATGATGTTGTTTTAAACTTGTTTAATTATTCCTGTATGTACACAGTAGGGCCCCCTTATTTGGGGTTTAGCTTTCATTGGTTTTAGTTACCACAGTTCAAAAATAGTAAGGTATTTTGAGATAGAGAGAAACCACATTCATAAAACCTGTGTTACGGTATATTGTTACAATTGTTCTATTTTACTATTAATTGTTAGTGCTAGTCTGTCATTGTGCTTAATTTATACTTTTACAATTTTAATTTTTTGTAGAGATTGGGTCTCACTATGTTACCCAGGCTGGTCTCGAACTCCTGGCCTCAAGCAATCTTCTTGCCTCTGCCTCCCAAAGCACTGGAATCACAGACAAGAGCCACCATATCCAACTTCCTAATTTATAAATTAAACTTTATCATAGTTATATATGTACAGGAGAAAACATAATATATGTAAGGTTTATACTATCTGCAGTTTCACGCATACACTGAGGGTCTTGGACTGTATCTTCTGCAGATAATGGGGAATGACTGTATACCCATGTATGTACCTCTATGTGAATATACACATTTAGATGCAGGAGTAGGTGTAGGTGGATATAGGTATGGGGTATACATAGACAGACATAGAGATGTATTTTTCCTCTTTAAAGAGCAAGGACTTAGGAGAAAACAGAACTAACAAACTAGAACGTAAATCTGAGGAAACTGTCCAGAACACAGAGGGACAAAGCCCTGAAAGATATTCCACAGAAGTTAAGAGACATGAAGGATAAAATAGGCAGATGATCCATAAGGAGAGAGAAGAAGAACGAAGAGGAGCAGCATCTGAAGAGCTGAATCCAAGCATCATCTAAAGTTCATTTTTTTTGAAATGAACCTTCAGATTCAAGAATTTACATCAAAACCCCAAGCAGAATTTGTCTAAGCTCGTGTCTAGATAGCACTTGGTGAGTAAATTCAAGCAAGCTTTAAAAATATAAAATAGTGGCCAGGTGTGGTGGCTCACGCCTGTAATCCCAGCACTGTGGGAGGCCGAGGCAGGCGGATCATGAGGTCAGGAGTTTGAGACCAGCCTGGCCAGCATGGTGAAATCCCATCTCTACTAAAAATACAAAAACAGCCAGGCATTGTGGCCTGTGCCAGCTATTTGGGAGGCTGAGGCAGGAGAATTGCTTGAATCCAAGATGCAGAGGTTGCAGTGAGCCGAGATTGCGCCACTGCTCTCCAGCCTGGGCAACAGGGCAAGACTCTGTCTCAAAAAAAAAAAATTATATATATATATATGTGTGTGTGTGTGTGTGTGTGTGTGTGTATGTATATATATATGTGTGTGTGTGTGTATATATATATGTGTATATATGTGTGTGTATATATATGTGTGTGTGTGAAAATAATAAAAATGATAAATTTAATGATAATTAAATTTACAAATATTAAAAATCAAGTGATGTTAAAATTCCAAGTAATAATAATAATATATAATTGTAACAATTTGGCATTGTGTATTTTAAGTTTATGCTGGTTAAGTACGTATAATTTGAAATTATGTTACAGTGTCCTAATATTTAGATTTAAAAAATCAAGCATAGTACAAAAGCCATTTAAAGATACAGTTTTAAATGTCCTTTTCAGGGACATGGATGGAGTTGGAAGCCATTATCCTCAGCAAACTAACGCAGAAACGGAAAACCAGACACCGCATATTTTCACTTATAAGTGGGAGCTGAAATGATGAGAACACACAGACACATGAGGAAGAACAACACACATGGAGGCTTGTTGGAGGGGGAGAGTAGCAGGAGGGAGAGCATCAGGAAGAATAGCTAATGGATGCTGGGCTTCATACCTCAGTGATGGGATGATCTGGGTAGCAAACCACCATGGCACACGTTTACCTATGTAACAAACCTGCACATCCTGCACATGTACCCTGGAACTTAAAATAAAAGTTGAAGACAAAATACAATGATATAGACAGAATACGAGAAAACTAATGGAAAAAGTATGTACAATAAAGGCCAACCAGGGAAAAGCTGATAAAGTCTTATTAAATATCAGAGAAAATACTATTCTAGGCAAAAATGTTCTGGATATAAATAGAGTACTAAATAATGATGTAAGAAACAACCTACGAGTTTGTGAGAAATTTAAAATTGTAAGTAACTAAGAACATAATTTAAATGTAAGTTGCTGTATGTATTGTCAGAAATATTAGGGGAATTTGACAAACAATTATAAGAATAGGAAGGTTTATCACACCTTACTTGGAAGTTGATGTGCCAAACAGATGTAAATGAGTTAAGAATAAGCACTAGTTGAGCAAATTTTAACTAAAGGACTTATATAGAACGCATTCCCTTAAATGAAAGAATATGCATTTCCTCTAAATGCAAAATATCATTTCTAATGATATAAAAAATCTTTAAACAATTAATATAAAACAAAACACTTTTTTGAGCAGTTGATTTCATCCATATAAATTCTTTTTATTTATTTATCTAACTTTTATTTTAAGTTCAGGGTTGCATGTGCAGGTTTATTATATAAGTAAACTTGTATCATGGGGGTTTGTTGTATAGACTATTTTATAATCACACAGGTATTAAGCCTAGTAGCCATTCGTTGTTTTGCCTGACTCCCTCCCTCCTCCCATCCTTCACCCTTTGGTAGGCCAGAGTGCGTTGTTCCCCTGTATGAAGACTTTTTTTTTTTTTTTTCTGTTTGAGACAAGGTCTTACTCTGTCACCCAGGCTGGAGTGCAGTGGCGCAATATTGGCTCACTACAGCCTCAACCTCCTGGGCTCAGGTGATCCTCCCACCTCAGCCTCCCAAGTGGCTGGGATTACAGGGCCATGCCATCACACCCGGCTAATTCTGTATTTTTTGTAGCGATGGGGTTTTGCTATATTGCCCAAGCTGGTCTCGAACTCCCAGGCTTAAGTGATCCCCCGCCTCAAACCTCCCAAAGTGCTAAAAACACATTTTTAAATCAGGAAACATTAAAAGTAAACCAAATCTTCATAGATTTGGAATTTATATAAAACAGGAAACTGTAATACAAATGAGAAACATTTAGAGTTGAACCCCAATGAAAACAAGGCCGATAGATCCTGGGACAAGCACTGAAACGGTGTGTAGAGGACACATCACCATACATGCATTCTGGAAGTGAGAATTTTAAAACAGAACAAAACGGCAACAGTGAGTAGAAAAAAGAAAACAATTAAAAACAGAAAAATTAGTTCGAAGGAAATCACAGGGGCAATTGAGAGAACCAATAAAACCAACACGGAATCTTCGAAGAAACCAAGGAAACAGTGAAACCATTTGAATGATTGACCAAAAGAAACCGTGTGTGTGTATGTGTGTGTGCGTGTGTGTGTGTGGTGTGCATGTGTGTATATGTGTGCGTGCATGTGTGTGTGCCTATGTGTGTTTAATAATAAAGGTAAAGATGAGAAGAGACAGCTGTAAATAAATTATCGTCTTTGGAGAAGATCAGAGATAGTTTTCCTCCTCCTTCTTGAACTTCCTTCTCAGCTTCAGTAAGAATGGTGACTCTCTTGCAGGGCAAGTGGGAAGGAATTAAACTTCAATTTCATTCAGCCCTTCTAAAAAACAAATAAGTAATCCCTATATGAGAGACAAAGCTAATAAAATGTGTGGCATTATGGAATGATTGAGATCACATCTGATATTAGGAAAGGAATTAATTGTTAGAAAAATATGCAAACACTGGCCTTTGCAAATTTATCTCTACTGTAAGAACCTATAAAAACAAAGGTAATGTTGTCAGAACTTCTGAGCCAGTATTAATGAGTTTCCTTTTTTTTTTTTTTTTTTTTGAGACAGAGTTTCGCTCTTGTTGCCCAGGCTGGAGTACAATGGCGCAATCTTAGCTCACTGCTACATCTGCCTCCCGGGTTCAAGCAATTCTCCTGCCTCAGCCTCATGAGTAGCTGAGACTACAGGCACCTGCCACCATGCCCGGCTAATTTTTGTATTTTTAGTACAGACGGGGTTTCACCATGTTGACCAGGTTGGTCTCGAGCTCCTTACCTCAGGTGATCCATCCACCTTAGCCTCCCAAAGTGCTGGGATTACAGACATGAGCCACTGCATTCAGCCTACTAATGAGTTTGATAGAAAATTTGTCTTGCAACCAAATCAGGTTGTGTGTGGCCTTCCCCTTCTTTGTGACCTTCCTGTGTGCACGTGAATCTGCATGTGCTCTGGTGCCCACACTCCGCCCTTTACGTATTAACAGGAGGAGAGCTTTTATGGTGGATATAAAGATTGAAGAGAAAGGGGTTAGCAAGACTTGAATGAAAAGAATTTAGTAGTAAGAATAATTTTTAAAATATCCAATCTGATCATTTTTTACAATATCAAATTTGGTCCATTTGCTCTTATGTGCAGGGGCTATATAGAAGTTTGTTTTTCTGAACAAGAAGGATTTATAAGAAAGTTATTAACTTATTAACATTTACAATAATATTGTTATTATTTTAAGTGCCCATTAGGCCACATGTCTAAAAAATAGTAATAATTTATCTCCAATCTTTACAAAATCACAGCAAGGGAGATATTGTTATCCCCATTTCACAGGTGTAAAAGCTTGAGGCAGTCAATAGTTATAGCAGAGCCAGGATTCTCAGCCATGTCCCTCCAGAACTAAAGTTCTAGCTCTTTAAAATTCATTGTTATCTTTCCAATTAGAGGGAAAAAGTGTGTAGACTGACAGGTGACTTCTCAACCAAAATAATTGAAAGTATCTCAGCAAAAATATTCTTTAAGAATGATAGTGAAATAAAGACATTTCAGACAAAGAGAAACCGTCTTTGTTACCAGAAGACCCACATTAAAGAAAATATCAAGGGTTGTTATTAAGGAAGAATGAAATAATCCCAAATCTCGGCCAAAACACACACACACACACACACACACATGCACACAGATGCACACACACGCACACAGATGCACACACACACCCCAAACCCCAAAACAATAACAAAAAACCAAGAAGGAATTAAATCATCACAAAGGGTGAATATGCAGAATGAATAATGACCACATAAAACAATAACACAAATACAAATAATCACGTGAGAAATTTAACGCACACATAAACAGAATTAACATGCATGGCAAAATGGCATTTAATTCAAAAAGTGCATCAATGAAGTTAAACAATTCTAAGATTTTTGCTTTTTCCTGGAAAAGAAGAAAAGCCACGATTAATGTAACCTTTAATATGTCAGTTATCCATATTGCAATCTTTAAGACAATCACTTAGAAAGAGTAATATTATTTATAATTTCCTAATTCATAGGGAAAATATGTAAATAAACATTTTCTAATTTGGAATAAGAAAAGACAAAACAGGCAGGACAAACAGAAAAACAAAAGCAGAGTGAGCTGACAGCCCAAATATATTAAGAATTGCATTATGTATAAGGAGACTGAATCTAACAATTAAAACAAAAATAAGCATCTCTTTGGATTAAAATAAAAGTATATTTATAGGAGATTCACTTAAAACAGAGACAGAGAAAGATTGAAAATATTAGACCATGCAAGTCATACCAAAGAAAGATTTTGTGTCCAGAAAAATATCTGACAAATTAGTCTTTAAGATAAAATGTACAACTAGAGATAAAGAGACTCTATAAAAGTTTAAAATCATTGAGAAGACAGAATGATTCTCAGTGTGCTTGCACCTAAATAGTTTAGCCTCAAAAGGTGGTTATTTTGGGTGACATTGATTATATGCTTCTATATGTATACTGCTTTATGTTTTTAAATCTATGTCTATTAGTCCGTTTTCACACTGCTATAAAGATACTACCTGAGACTGGGTAATTTATAAAGGAAAGAGGTTTAATTGACTCGCAGTTCCACATGGCTGGGGAGGCCTCAGGAAACTTACACTCATGGCGGAAGGCAAAGGGGAAGCAAGAACTTTCTTCACATGGTAGCAGGAGGGAGAAGTGTGAGTGCAGGAAAACTGCCATTTATAAAACCACCAGATCTCATGAGAACTCACTCACTATCACGAGAACAGCATGGGGGAAACCAGCCTCATGATCCAATCACCTCCTTCCCTTGACACATGGAGATCACAATTCGAGATGACATTTGGGTGAGAACCCAGAGCCAAACCATATCACTGTATTTTTAATTGTTTACAATAAATATATGCGGAACTGCTATAGGATTAAATAAGAAACTACTCATATTTCTTCAACTTGCAATTAACCCCTAGCAAGCACTCAATACATGGTAACTGGCATGGTCACACATATCTCCATCATCATTAACCTTTTTGTAATCGAAACAGAACAATGGTCAAATAGGAAAAAGTAGGAACTGGAGTCCTGCAGAGTCGATTGTTTTTACTATAATTTAGTCATAAAAGCAAAGCATGAGAGTCATTTGTCTTACCCGGCATTTATAAGCCATCCTCCCTGAGACATTTAGGGCTCATCAGATGCAAGTCATGGAAGATACAAAAGTATAACCACTATTTAGTATTTCCATCACTCCTATAGGTCCTGTCTTTGATCTGGTTAGACTTAGTTGTGTTTCTAGAACTCCAAGTACCTGAACGTATCTTGGGGTCATGTGAGGGAGACTTGGCCTTGAGGAGAGGGGCTTCATAGACCGGTTTATTGTTACTCTCTCAGGGAATTCAGTCCGGAGCCCAGAGCCTAGGTTTCCATGAGTAACTCCTGACATCTGCTGGCCAGTGCGCTCCTGGCCTGTTCACTGTATGCTGAGAGCCAGAGAATGTTCACTCAAGACAGTATCTCTGCGCTGGGTTTTTTTAATATTTAGAAAACTTTCTTATAGTGTTTATCTCAAAGAAAGAATAAAAAAATTCAACTATTAAAAGGCCAGGCATTCTCTAATTTCCATGAACTATAAGTAGAAATGATAAAGAAAATAAATGTCCAAACACGCAAATAACCATCAGGTTAAAGTGAGAATTAATATCCCAATTACAAGCCATTTAGGAATTAACAAAAATGACATTGCATGTCAAATTATAGCAAAGCAACAAAACTGCAGCCAGAGGCAGGCTCATAAGACTAAAAAACTGATAGATTTTTTTTTGTTGTTTAGTTACATGGGTAAGTTCTTTGGTGGTAATTTCTGAACTTTTAGTGCACCCATCACCCTAGCAGCGTACACAGCACCCAATATGTAGTCTTGTGTCCCTCACTCCACCCCCCGATGTTCCCTGAGTCCCCAAAGTCCTTATGTCATCCTTATGCCTTTGCATCCTCATAGCTTAGCTCCCACTTATAAGTGAGAACATACGATATTTGGTTTTCCATTCCTGAGTTACTTCACTTACACATTTGAGAGAGATCACAGCTCAATTCACCCTTCAGGCTCATGAGTCCAGAAGTTTTTGCGCAGCCAAATTGAAAAAAAAAATGACACCTATAAAGTGAGTGGAAGCCTAATGGGAGATTTGCATAAAGGGTAGGAGCCTGGATGTTGAAGTCTGTCTCATAAACCTGTGCTCACCTCCTAGTGGTACATCTGTATCCCAGCTAAATAACACCTTTGTGCCTCAGTTTCCTTGTCCGTGAAATGGGGCTGAAAATATGACCTACATGATAAGATTATTATGGGATGGAAGTAGTTAAGGCATATATATATGTATATATATATATATACATATATATATGCATGTTAGAACAGTTCCTTGCAAAGAACAATTTCTTAATATGTAAGCGGTGTTATTAAACCCTAAAATTGTGACTCATACAATTTAATAAAGCTATTAATCAATCTAATTTACTGCACATGTATTTTAAAAATCCCTAACAAATTATGGGGGCTATTTGCATTCTGCCAGCACTGCAGGAAGCTGCAGATAGCTCTGGAAAATAGTAAATGTGCTGTATAGAACAACTTCTTTTATACCCTGCTTTTATTCTAAAATACGAGAAGGCCTGGGTGTAAATATGGTGAGAAGTCTTCTGTTGTTCCTATTAACGTGAAAATGAGCTTGTGTAATGCACTCTGATTGTGTCTAAATCATCCCCGCTCCTGGTCAGTTTCACATCGTCTCAGACAAAGAACACTGGGCCTTCTACAGTAATCACATATTAATAGGCATGCATTAGTTGTGGCACAAAGAGCTTTTTTAGTGGATTAATTGAAAGTCTCACTGTGCAAGCTTGAGAATCTCAGCTAGTGACATTGAACATGCACTCTTACAATTAATGATGAACAATAAAAGCTAAATAGTGTCATGGATCCCACTGCCAACATTTTGCTTAGGAAATTCACCAGCCTGAGCCATTTTCATGTCAGAACTTGGAACCCCACAGATGGGCTGAAGCATGGATCCTATATGCAAACCAAGGAGGTTTAAATGCTGGTTCTGCTAGCTACTAGTTGTGTGACCTGGCGGGAGTCAGGAGCGCTCTCTGAGGATCAGTTTCTTCATCTGCAAAATGGGAATTACAGAAAGAGTGCCTATCTCATTCAGTCACTGTGAGGACAAAGTGAACCAGCTTGAGTGTGAATGCACCCCATAGAACCCGGCATGTAAAGAGTACAAAGTAAGTGTTAGTTATTATTATTATTATTATTTATTAGTTGGGTCCTCACAGGAAATACATGGTACACTCAAAATGGGATTGAATTTAATAAATTTAATAAAGATAGTACTTAAATAGATTGGACAACATTAAATAAATGGGAGATGGCACTGCACCCAGGACCTAGCAACAGTGGGAAGCCATTACACTAACTCCATACCACTACCCCAACCAAAGGAACAACAGGAGGGGACAGTTGCCACACCATACAGGAGCTTTGGCATTAAGAAGGCCTTGGCATCTGAAGCCACGGAAGCTGTGGCCTCCATAAAAGGAGCACAGACGATGCCAAGTCATGGAGAGCAGGGAGAGAGGGAGGGTGATAAATCTCTTGACTTCTCTCTTCTTTTGACCCTGAAAACCCAGCATCTCCAATCAGAAAATCTAACCAGAAGCCAGAGAGCAGAGGAAGCCAGGTGCTGCGATATGAAAAGGTCAGCCTACAGGTTAGAGTAGTGCAGGGTGCACTAGGGTTAGGAATAGATCTGGAGGGGAGATTGGCAAATATCAGTCCCCAAAGAGAGTGGTCTTAGGGCAATCTATATTACGCATGCAATCAGTATGAATAAACTGAGCAAATATTACCAATATAGCTGCATACCCCACTGCCAAGAAACACTAAGGGAACAAATATAACTGTGGAAGTGACTCAGTGCCGTTGAGTCTGGTTCTGGACTGTGAACAGGAAGAGTGATAATCCTAACAAAAACAACTCGAATAAAAATAGTAACAGCAACTGGCATTTCTATAATACTTGGTAATTTTCAAGTCGCTTTCATGTATATAACCACATTTCAGCCTTGTAATAACTCTATTGGAAGGTAGGTATTTATTTCCATTTTAAAATGAAAAGTGTTTAGTTTTCAAAATCCCCAGTGCAATTCTTGCTTAAATTTCCTAGAGAATGCATGAAAAATGTTGATATTACATGTTAGTGTTCAGGAATACAAGATGTGGAATTTACTTGTTTTACTTAAGTCATGTGTTGTGAGGCTTGTAATGTGTCAAGCTCTGTTCTAGACACTGGGGATCCAGCAGTGACCAATACAAAGCCTTGCATATTTTTGAGCTGCAGTTACTTTGGAAGAGCCTGGAAGTCCTTCAAGAAGTTAAAAGAGTTGTTTATGACCCAAAAATCCCAATAGAAATGAAAACATATATCCACACAAAACCTTGGACATAAATATTCATAGCAGAATTGTTCATGATCGCCAAAGTGTGGAAATAGCCCAAATGCCTATCAGCTGAAAGATACATAAACTCGTATATCCATACAGTGAAATATTACTTAACAATAAAAAGGAATGAAGCACTGATTTCTGCTACAGGAAAGAATCTTTACATTATTACACTAAGCGAAAGAAGCCAGTCACAAAAAATTACTTATTATATGATTCCACATGTATGAAAGATCCAGATTAGGCAAATCTAGAGAAAAATTTAGATTAATGGTTATTTAGGGCAGGAGCAATGAGTGAATGAGAAGATTGGGAGTGACAGTGATAGCAGCAGGAGGCAGCCAAATGCCCAGACAGGGGTGGGAGCCCGTGACCCCATCTCCAAGCTGAAGACAGTTGAAAGCCTGAAAGCCAAGCTACAAGTTAAATCCTTGGACTGGATTGAGAACTTGTCTTCCTGTTTGGCACACTTTACTCTGATTTATGCCCACCCTTCACCTATTTTACATATAGCTACACTTGCCTAATTGGTTTTCTACACTATCATGCCAACCTTTGGATGGTGTCTTCACTTTAACCTTTTTTGCATACTCACAAACCAATCAGCACACACTCCCCATCCTGTGCCTATAAAGTCCCCAGACTCAGTCAGTAGAGGAGAATACGGCCTAACTTCAGGGAAGGAGATGGCCTGACTTTAGGGAAGAGACAACCTGACTTTGGGGAAGGGACAACCTGACTTCAGGGAAGATGACCTGCCCTTCCTGTCCCCTCTCCAGCTTCCCTCTCCACTAAGAGCTGTTTTCTTCACTCAATAAAATTCTCCACCTCCACCATCCTTCAATTGTCTGCATGACTTCATTCTTCTTGGATGTCAAACAAGCGCTCGAGACCCACTGAGTGTGGGTACCCAGAAAGGCTGTCACACAAGCCCTTTGCCTTTGCTGGCAGAGGGCAATCACCCCATAGATAAGGCAAGGGGCCAACTGAGCTGCTAACATGCTGTGGATGGCTGAACTAAAGGAGCTCTGTAACACCTCCTCTCTGGCTTCAGGGTCATGGGCACCCTCACCTGGGCGCTGCCACATTCCCCTCAAGGCGACATGCCTGGACTGGCCCCAGGTCTCACTCAGAGCTTGCTCCTGTGTTGACGCCCAAAGCAGCCAGCCAGATCCCGTGCTCGCTCACTCACTTGTTCCCTTCTGCAGAGGGTTGAGCATGGGATACTGAGTAGATGGGCATCCCTTCCACAAGTCTGGCAAAGGGGGCAGAGAAAAATCCGCATCAACAGCTAAATGATGTGGGGTTTAATTTTAGGGTAATGAAAATGTTCTAAAATTGGTCATGTGATAAATGCGTAACTCTGTGGATATACTAAAAGCCAACTGCATTGCAGCAAATTGCATGTTATGTGAATTATATCTTTTTTTTTTTTCTTTAGACTGAGTCTGGCTCTGTCACCCAGGCTGGAGTGCAGTGGCACGATCTCGGCTCACCGCAACCTCTGCCCCCTGGGTTCAAACGATTCTCCTGCCTCTCAGCCTCCCAAGTAGCTGGGATTATAGGCATGCACCACCACGCCCAGCTAATTTTTGTATTTTTAGTAGAGACTGAACTATATATTAATAAGGCTTTTCTTTTAAATGCACTACCCCTTGAAGCCTGAGATTTTTATCTAGTGAGATATTGAGACTTTTAGCCAAACTTCTCTTGGTAAACCTCATATACTGTACTTGACCCAGAATACAATAATTGTGAGATATTTTGGATGTTCGTCACCACTCAGATCTCATGTTGAATTGTAATCCTCAATGCTGGAGGTGGGGCCTGGTGGGAGGTTTTGGGGTCATGGGTGTGGATCCCTCATGGCTTGGTGCTGTTTTCATGATAGTGAGTTCTCAGGAGATCTGCTCATTTAAAAGTGTGTGGCACCTCCCCCTGCCAACTCTCTCTTGCTCCTGCTTTCACCATGTGAAACCCTGCTCCCACTTCACCTTCTGCCATGATTGTAAGTGTCCTGAGGCCTCCACAGATGCTAATGCCAGAGCTATGCTTCCTGTACAGCCTACAGAAGTATGAGACAATTAAACCTCTTTTCTTTATAAATTACCAAATCTTGGGTATTTCTTTATAGCAATGCAAGAATGGCCTAATACAAGTTGGATTAGAATTTTTACATAAGCAATCACCTTGGATGTCCTGCTGAGCTGTATCTTTCTGGAGGCATTTATAAGAAAAAGTGAACACACACACACACAACTATTCCTAGACCTGATTCTTCCTCCAACTTTACATACATTTCAAATTAATAGAACTATGATTTGTTGAGAACCTTTGCAGGAAAACAATTTACTGAGCAATGCATATTCCTTCTGATATTCTCATCAGCTTCATTCCCAAAGAAAAGGTGACTATTCTTTTCATGTGCTCTTCACTTTGTTTTATTTTATTCTTTGATGCTAAAAATTAAAATGTCTTCAACTTTTGTGCCAATGTCTTTGTAGATTGTATCACTTGTCTTGCTTAGAGATAAAACGTACCTGTGTCTCTGGCCTTGGGAAAATCTGAAAGCCCAGGGCTGCTCCCCAGAGCTAAGCTTTTATAGGCACATCTACCTTTCACTGTCCTGGAAAATCATACTCAGGCCACCATCTCCTCCAGTCATAGGGGTTGCATCCTAACGCCTACAAATAGCCCTGTTGGATCCTCTTCCTTTGGGAGGTTTGGGATAAGAAGATGGGCACTTTCTCTCCCTTTGGAGGGAATAGAGGTAACAGCACAATTGATTTTTCAAAGATAATCCACCTCCAAGAATCTTCCTTCCTCACCTCTCATAGCTTCTAAAGTCTTAAAGCAAATAAAAGATTTCAATAATTGTGAAAAAAAAGTATTATGTCTTTTGAAAAACCCATGCATAGCAGATTCAGGATACTATTTCAGAATTTCTCATCTTTCTTGATACCTGGTTGGAACCTGAGTTTGGCATCATTGTGTGCATCTGTTTCTGCGCGTTGATCTGTCTGTGCAGCTGGGAACGGGGGAGTGCAGACTGTGGGTGGGTTTCTATGGGGGTCTGTGTGAGCATAGGGCCCATAGACTGTGGAGGGACTTAGGAAAGGCAGGAAATGCTCCTTTTCAATTCCCCACCAAGAGGGGACCTGTCAAATCCAGGGCAGTAATAAAATCCATCAAGTTGGAAGTTCTCCTTCAAGAGCCATGGAAATGTGAGTGAAGTATCTGTCTGATCCTCAGGGCAGTCCATCGTATATGATCTCATTATGCAGGACTCACAAGCCCTGTGTCCACTGCCAGACAGAGAGGTCCTGAGGAGCAACAAAGGTGTTCTGCTTCTTCATATTCTATTTCCTTCAGCTTCTATTTGGGGCCTAGCCCAGGAATAAATGCACAATGGATACAGAGAGTGGAATAATAGCTTTGAATGAATATATTCATCCAGAAAAAAAGAAAGATATCATAATCAATGAACTAAATATTCATGCCATGATGTTATTTTCAAAAACCAGCAAGTCGCAGAAAGTAACTTCTCTTGAAAGTAGAAAACACTAGGCCGGACGCGGTGGCTCACGCTTGTAATCCCAGCACTTTGGGAGGCCGAGGCGGGCGGATCACGAGGTCAGGAGATCGAGACCACGGTGAAACCCCGTCTCTACTAAAAAATACAAAAAATTAGCCGGGCGTGGTGGCGGGTGCCTGTAGTCCCAGCTACTCGGAGAGGCTGAGGCAGGAGAATGGCGTGAACTCGGGAGGCGGAGCTTGCAGTGAGCCGAGATTGCGCCACTGCACTCCAGCCTGGGCGACAGAGCGAGACTCCGTCTCAAAAAAAAAAAAAAGAAAGTAGAAAACACTGAAGGAAGAAAATAAGGACAGAAATATGTGAAATAGAAACGAAATATACAATAGAAAAAAATCATCAAATGCAAAAGGTATTTCATTGAGAAGACTAATGAAATTGATTTGAATCTAGGAAGACTGATGAAGGAAAGTAAGAGAATGAATAAATTGCAAATATTGACAATGAAGATAGGGCATCATTAAAGATTCTATGCACATTTAAAATAAGAAATTTATAATATAAACAATATTATTTTTAAAGAAAAAAATTCAGGTAATAGCCAAATTCCTAGAAAACTACTGAGAATATATAATGAATTTGATACAAGAAGGAGAAAATTGGAATATATCTGTGTTTAATAAATGAAGTGTATGAATTTTTCTTATAGCCTTATCTAAGCTAGCCCTAATTCCCTAATTATCTTCTATTATATCATCCAGTTTTATTTTTATAGCAGTTATCACTATCTAAAATTATATCATCTTCTATATATCTACTGCCTGTCTCCTTTCACAAAAATGTAACTCTTTTTAGAGTCTTGGGACATTTTGGATATGCTTTATTGTTGATTTTAGGCAGTAGAGAAATCAGCTATATTTTTTATGGGCAGATAGTCTATTATATTTTTTAAATCTCCAGACTATGTGTTTATGTCATTATATTTATTATAAACATTTATTTAAAAGTATTTTATTTTGATCCTATTGAAAAATTAAGTAATAGGGGATGAGAGTCCTCTCTGTTTTGATCAACTCTACAATCCTGGTATCTAGAGTAAGACTGACTCACATTAAGTACTCAAAAATTATGTTTAAACAAATAAAGGCACACAGGAAAAAATAAATGTATCTATATTGTAAATAATTTCACCATCTGAGAAATTTTTATGGCAGGAAATCTTGTTACCAGTGTACAATGGTGACCACAAATACAGAAATG
The DNA here is from genome assembly GCF_028878055.3 of Symphalangus syndactylus. Classification (NCBI taxonomy): domain Eukaryota; kingdom Metazoa; phylum Chordata; class Mammalia; order Primates; family Hylobatidae; genus Symphalangus; species Symphalangus syndactylus. The sequence goes on from NC_072435.2 coordinate 123,630,963, forward strand.
AGAAAATTCCACCCAAAGAGGTGACTTTCAGAGATTCTTTCTTCTCCCTCTCTTCTACATTTCTTGAAGTTTCCTTCCAAAATATTCTCTCATAAATTTTTGAATATATTAGATTTTTTCATACTTCATGACATTAAGCCCCTTTCTCACCAGACTACTGGTGTCTCCAAGTCTGTCTCCTCTGTCAGGAACTCCTGGGGGTCCCAGTGAAACGGATCCTCACCAGCATCCCCCTGGCCTGTGAACCCACAGGATCAACAGTCAGAAGGTGGCAGATGGAAGATGTGGCTTCCTGAGTTCTCCTGTAGGGCTGCACTTCATAAAGTCATAGGGGAAGGCTGCTAACATTGAAACGTTTTAGCGTCTATTCTGAACTGTGTGGTTCTCAGAATTCAGGACCAAAGTTGGGCTCTGTGTGTCAAGTTATCTGCATAGAAAAGCCATCCTGGTGTCCAATGAGGAAAGAAGAGAAATTAGCAAAAATATACAGTCAGGTCTTAGTATTAAGAATTGTATTTTCTCCCTACAAAGGCTACCTGAGAATATCCAAAGACTACAGAGGTCATCAAGTTGACGCATCAATGTTTACATGTAAGTCATCCAAGATTTATCTCACTAGTTTGTGAATACTATACCCCTACCCTTTTGCCTCTATTTTGCTTTAGAAATATTTCCAATAAACCAGTTTATGAAGGAGGGTCCAGAGCAGGAAAAGACCAACCCTTCAGCACTGCATTCCATTTCTGGCCATACTCCCAGAAATTATAATTATAACCCAAAACAACAACCCACTCATTAACATCTGCAAATAACATGCAGTTCAGGATGAAGTTTCTAAATTGCCTTCAGCCAGAGGACTCCCCAAACCACGTCATTGTCATGATCAACATGGAAAATCAACTTTCAGAGCAGTCAGAAGAATGTACATATTCTTCTTCTAAATATTGCAAATATTTAAATATTTTATTGAATATCCTAATAGCATATTTTGAATGTTTTTTTTTTCTGGAATACATTTAAGTATAGAGAGTTTCATGATTTAGTCATAAACACTAAAAGAAAACAATTATGGCACTTGTCAAATAAATACATAGAACAATTACGCTAGTGGTTCACCAAATCCCACATTGAGAAGCCTTTTTTTTTTTTTTTTTTTGAGATGGAGTTTCGCTCTTGTTGCCCAGGCCGGAGTGCAATGGTGCAATCTCGGCTCACTGCAACCTCCGCTTCCCGGGTTCAAGCCATTCTCCTGCCTCAGCCTCCTGAGTAGCTAGGATTATAGGTATGTGCCAACATACCTGGTTAATTTTATATTTTTAGTAGAGATGGGGTTTCTCCATGTTGGTCAGGCTGGTCTTGAACTCCCGACCTCAGGTGATCCACCCACCTCAGCCTCCCAAGAAGCCTTTTAATTAGGAGAAGAAGAAGCCAAACGTTGGTCTCCTGCCCTCCTTTAACTCCCCATCTTGTGAACCAGATTTTGTTTCATGAGGGCACCAAAGAACTCTCATCTCAGTCCTTTCTTCATCAAGGGCTAATCTTGTTTTAGGGACTTAGTAGAGGGGTGCTAAGATTACAGCATCTGAGGTCGAAGTGCCCTAAGTTCAAACATCAGCTCTTGTACTACTTAAGATCTTTCTAAATTCAGCAGGTCGTGGTGGCTCATGCCTGTAATCCCAGGACATTAGGAAGCTGAGGCAGGCAAACCACTTGAGGCTGGGAGTTCAAGACCAGCCTGGCCAACCTGGCGAAACCCCATCTTTACTGAAAATACAAAAATTAGCTGGGCATGGTGGTGCAAACGTGTAATCCCAGCTACTCGGGTGGCTGAGGCACTAGAATTGCTTGAACCTGGGAGGTGGAGGTTGCAGTAAGATGAGATTGCGCCACTGCACTCCAGCATGGGCAAGAGAGCGAGACTCTGTCTCAAAATAAATAAATAAATTCATATAATTCATATTACCTCCTAACTATTCAATTTCCTCATCTGTAAAAGGCATTGAACATATTGTAGAGCGTAATTAGATTATGATAAAATAATGTGGGCGAATCAGTTGGCACTAAACAAAAGCTCAGTATATTCAAAAACTTACTATTTTTGTTTGTCTCCATAATTCATGAAATTAGGAGCAAGTAAGTTTTGGGCTGCGATTTGGCCGTATGCTGTCTTACTGGGAAATGCCTGAAACATTTTTAAATACTTTATTGTTGGTTTTAGAAAGTGAGGAAATCAGATTTTTTTTTAATGGGCAGATATTCCACAATATTTTTTAAATCTCTAAACTATATGCTTACGTTATTGTATTTATTACAAATATTTATTTTTAAATATTTGGTTTTGATTATTTTGAAAAATTAAGTAATAAAGGAAGACATTTATGTCCCGCTAGATTTGTTGGGGATGGGAACTGAGCATGGGGGGTTACTGAGAAGAGCTGCAATTTACTACACACGACTGACAACATCTACTGGTCAACAGCCACACAAAGGCTCATCTAAGCATGCCACCATGCCCTCCTTACTGCTGGCTCAGAAAGCCTGCTTCTACGAATCTGCTACTATTTATTATATTATTGTTTTATCGCTTGAAGAACAGAAAATGTAACCAATATTTGGAAAGACCTAACTGAAATAGATAACTATGGAAGCATGCCTTTCCCTTGTGTGTCCAGAAGCACCAGGTATGAAGTCCACAGGACACAATCAGGGGTTAAATGAGAAAGACACGTTAGATTTGGGGTTTGACATGGAGTACTGAGCTGTCACGAAGATAATCGTGCATTAGATGCAGCATCATTGTGTGCTGAGAAAGTGATCAGATGGATCAGGCCTGTGAGAAGAGAAATCTCTGGGCAAATCCTGTTTAAGTCTGGAATTATTCCTTGTCCAACCAGAAATTCCAGGTCCTGCTAACAATATGCTGCCTTCATGGATATCCAGAAGCCAAGTGGAAAGGGACTCATTTGCATTTAAATTAAATTTGAATAAATATTTTAGTAAAAATAAATAGAGACAACCACAGTCTTGCCTAGAGTTGTTCCTCTTTGGCAGGAGATGGAATAGAAATTGCCTATTGTGAGCTCTCTCCAGGCACCCAGAGAAGGGCAAGGGGACCCAACCTCTGAAATAATGCATTTTCCACCGAACTACATTGTGAGATAGAATGAGTTCAGACTTTCCTTTCCTCTACTTTTTCAAACCAGAATGAAAGATAACCCTACGTATTTTCTAGAAATTTCTCAAAATTCTAGAAATGACCTCAGTTAGAACAGAGCAAAAGGTGGATCTAATTAAATTCAAGGGATGAGGAGGTGGAGGCAGACTACGAAAAGAATCAGCAATTCAGTTTGCAGTTGAAGCCACCGACTAAGTGCCTGCTCATGGAACACCAAGCTCATTTCCACTACCTGCTCACAAAAGGACAGGAGTGTTCCAACGTAGCGGGAAGAAAGCTTAATTTCAGGTTAGAGGGTGAGCATTTCAACAGGAGAGCAGAGGAAGTCTAGGGTGGGGTCTTGGTCAGGGAGGCCCTCTCTGGAATGGCTGTAACAGGGTCTAACAAGGACAGACAGCAAATCTGGTGATGGACAGCTTCTAGATGAGTGGGACCTAAAGGATTTCCAGCCCAGAGGTGTGAGCTCAGGGCGGCCAAGTGTGCAGATGCGGGGCCAGAGAAGCCTCACTCACATCTGCAGCAGTCCATTCCCATGAATTCTATGTAAATGGAGCCCCCTGGAGTTATGCTACGGTGTGGGCGAGGTCCCTGTTGGAAACCGAACATGGCATAGTCTGGCAATTTTGTCTGAGACATTGGCAGTTAAATATCTTCGTCAACCTTCCTTCCAGCTCTGTACGATCAATACTTCTCAATTTCCTAAATTCTAAATACTCAGTTTTCCCCATAAACTGGGTCTTCAGTCACTACATCTTTACTTAAAAAGATCCCCTCTCTCAGGGAAAATGTATGTTCACCATTATTGATGGAAAAAGTCAAACTCTGTAAAATATTTAAAGAGGTTCATTCTGAGCCAAATATGAGTGACCATGGCTGGCTCAAGGCATGGTATCAAGAGTTCCTGAGAATATGTGCGCAAGGTGATTGGGTTATAGCTTCGTTTTATACATTTTAGGGAGACATAAGACATTAGTCACTACATGTATGGTTTACATCGGTTTGGTCCAGAAAGGCAGGACAACTCAAAGTGGGGACCTGAGGGTCATAGGTGGATTCAAAGATTTTCTGATTGGCAACTGGTTGAAACAGTTATTATCTAAAGACCTGGAATTAAAACAAAGGAGTGTCTGATTTAAGATAAGGGGTTGTGGAGACCAAGGTTCTTATTATGTAGATGAAGTCTCATAGGCAGCTATGCTTTGAGGCAATAGATGGCAAATGTTTCCTATCCAGACCTTTAAAATGTTCCGGACTCTCTGGAAAAGATCTAGTAAAGAAAGAGAATTTGCTACAGAATGCAAATATCCCTCACAAGAGACAACTGTGCAGGGCCATTCTAAAACATGTCAAATAAATAAATTTTGGGGTAAAATACTTTGATTTCCCTCAGAGCCTGCTATCTGTCATGTGATATATGAAAGTCCTGTTGGAATCTGGTAACTTATTGTTACAGAGAGTCTGCTCTGTCAGTCTTGAGATCTCTGTTTTAATGTTAATGCTCATCAATTGTACCTGAACTTCAAAGGGAGGAAGGTATAATGAGGTATGTCCAGCCCACTGCCTCCCAGTCATGGCCTAAACTAGTTTTGCAGATATCTTCGTAATCCCCTTGGCCAAGAGGGAGCCCTTCCAGTTGGTTGAGGGGCTTAGAAGTTTATTTTCGGTTTTCACCCCTCATGTTTGTTCATACTGAGGTCTATTTCTCAAATATGTCGATACTCCTGAAAGTCAAATGATAGGAATATGGCAAATAGCTGTGTATTTGACGAGGTGGTGTTATAGATGGCATGGATTTTTCAAATTTTCTATGTAGAGGAAATGGCTAGCAATGTGAGTCTTCATGTTTCCATTCTGAAATGAAGATGTGTGCCTGGCACATACTGGAAAATCAATAAAATTCTGTTGAATAAATGTGGAAAGAGGTTTATAAACCTCTTTCCTCTTTCAGAGGAAAGCTGAATTTTCCTGAAATATCCCTATTTCAGTTCCAAGGGCTTTATGCATTAAAAATATCAAATATTCTTCTATTTTTTCCATTACAGCTCACACAAATGCACATGTGTTCTGTGAATCAAAGGGTCAGCCTTGGACACATCTGGCATATCAAGTAAAGGATTTCTCTGTAATTTTTGAAGAGATCCAGTATAATGTGTGCTCAAATGTTCTGAAATGTTCATGAATGACTTAACTTGTGGCTGACTCTAGAATTGTTTGTTATGTCTTCTGTGAAAAGTGTCATTCACACACCTAGAATTTACTGCCTGCTCAGGCCTGCCTAGCTAAGCCATAATATTTTCCAGGGATTCACTTCTCACCATCACAGCCTTGGACTGGGCAGGTCTGCTTGACCCTGGAGTATTCTAGTTCCCTTGCAGTCATTGGTTCAGGAATGTGTAGACCTATGACCTTACTCAGATGAACAAGATATAAGGAGAATTTTACTAGGGGAATTCTAGTAAAAAGCTTTGCTCTTCTAAAAAAGAGACGTAGGAAGCTACCTGCTGTTTTCTTTATGAGGAGCTTCCTACGTCATTTGATGGAATTTCAGGTGCTACCTTACCACTAGTCTAAGGGAGAAGCCATTCTGAGGAGGATGACCATGCAGAGAGATGAATGGAACCTGGGACAAGTTGACATGGCTGAACTGTTGACTTTGCCAAGTCAGCACCCCTACTCCTTGCCACTGGATCTTTGGGCTTTCTAGGAGAAAGAGTAAGACCCTTCATTGCAGGAGTCTGATGAGCCAGGATCTTCTGTAGCTACAGCTGAAAACATTGAAAAGATACAACTTATTTGTAAATGGCCATGTTTTACAGAAAACTAATTGTATTAGAAAAATTCATTTTCTCCTCAGAAGACCATGAACTTCTTGAGAGCAGAGATTGTATTTTGTGATTTAATGAGGCTCAGAACCAGGCACAGTGAGTCCTTGTGAAGTTGTTTTGTTTAGTTTTGTTTTCATTACATTTTGGGATAACTCGTGGTATTCTTAAGGCCACCTCTTCAAGTATACTATAGCAATTTTCTCTGCTTTGCACTCTGAAGACCATACAGGTGAATAAGATTTGAATCTATCATTAGATAGCTTTAAATATAGTAGAAGAGGCAGATGTACACACAAGGTATAATCCATGGAAAAACAGGAAATAGGAATACTATTATGATATTTATTTTCTATCAAGCAGAATTGAGTTTATCTATAAGTAACAGTGAAATTAATCATAATGGCTTAAACATTAGAGATTGCTTTTCCTCACGTGACAGCATTTCTAGAGGTTACTGGAGTTAGTACAGCAGTTCAGAGGAATCAAGAGAATATTTTGGAATCCTTTGGCTTTTTCCTTATCATTGAAAAGTGACCGCTATATCTCAAGCCATCACATCCTAATCAGCACAAAAAATATCTGGAAGAGATGATGCCAGCCATATCTCTCCTATTATCCATAAACAAAAGTTTGGCAAGAAATGCCTCACAGTGATTTATATGTAGACTTGTAATTTAACTTAGGTCAAACAATCACTCTCATCTTTAAAGACGACCTGACAAAAGGGGAGTAAGACTGTCAGTCACCTCGAGTTAGCCTCACCACTGCCCGACCAAAGACGGGCAATTTTAAGCTTGAGAAGTAAAGGGGATTGAGTATCAAATAGACAGCTATTACAGAATGCCACTTACCTGATGTATGACTTGAGCTGGAGCCTGGAAATAGTTGAGGCTGGAGAGGGACGTAGAACAAGATTATGAGGCTGTGGCTGGGCTGGGTAGCTTTGTCTACTCTCCAAGAACAAAGGGGAAGAATATGGCCCCATGATGGCACACGCTGAGCATACTCAAAGACTGTGAGAAGGAAAGAGGATTTAATTTCATTTAAATATGATCACTTGACAAGATGTCCACATTATGATATCTAAAGCAGTTTATGTTTTGTCTTGGAACTTGTCTTAGACATTTAGGTATTAAAAAGACTGAGATGAAGAAGACAGAAAATTGCTTCATGCTTTTATTTCACCCACAAAAAGGAAGTTGTTTAATAAAGTTGCTCTCCTCTGGAGGAATAAGTTATAAATGAGATTTAAGTTTTCATTAGTAGCGTATTATTGGGTAGCTATGTTGACGTAAAGAACTTCAAGTTTAACCAGGACATCCTCTGAATTTCCCAAAATATCAATTTTAAACATAACTCACTATTACTAATGTTTGAAAATGCAACTTCACAAATTAATTGGGATATAATTCATAGACCACACCACCGTTCATTTAAAGGGTACAATTAAATGGTTTTATTAGGCTCACAGCTACCAGCAAAATCTGATTTTAGAACATCTTCACCGCGCAAAAAGAAACGCTGTGCCCACTGCCAGCCACTCCCATGACCCTCCATCTCCACCCTCCAGGTGCTAAGTAACGACTAATTTACAGTTCGTCTCTATAGTTTTGCCTGTTCTTGACGTTTCATACAAACAGAATCACATAACATATGATGATCTCTTGGGACAAGATCCTTTGATTTATCATAATATTGTTAAGGTCCATCCTTGCTGTAGCATGAATCAGTAATTCATTTTTTTAATGGATGAGTGCTATGCTATTGTCTAGATAGACCATAGTTTGTTTATGCATTCAAGTGGAGAGACGTTTGGGTTGTTTTCATTCCATGATTATTACGACTACATTGCTCTGAAAATTCCTGTACAAGCTTTTGTGTGCACACATTTTCATCTTTCTTAAGTATGTACCTATGTGTGGAATTGCTGGGTCATTTAGCAACTATGTTTAGCTTTTTGAAGAACATCCAACTGTTTTCCAAAGTGGTTACACTATTTGATATTCTCACCAGGAATTATGAAGCTTTCCATTTCTCCACATCCTCGTCAACATTAGTTATTACTTGTCTTTTAATTATAGCCACCCTAGTGGTTGTGAAGTATAACCTTACTGTGGTTTTGATTTGCATTTCCCTAATGACTAACGATGTTGAGAATCTCTTCCTTTGCTAACTGTCCATTTGTGTACTGTTTTTCAAAGAAAAGTATCTTTTCAAATACTTTGTTGGAGAATGACATTCACTGGGGCAGGAGGCAGAGGTGAATGAGGCTAGAGATGGAAAGAGTTATACCCACATCTGAGCTTGATGGGATCTGTCATGTTTTGTCCATTTCAAGTATTCTCACTGGTGACTTACACTCTAGAAATTACTGAGGACCCCAAAGATGTCTTGTTTCTATGCCTCAGATGCATCTATATTTAATACATTATTACAATAATATATTATTATTGCTATATTAATATATAACATTATTAATACAATATTAAACATTGAGATATTTAAAATATTTGTTATTTCATTTAAAAATAAAAACAAGCCTATTAAAGATGAATATACATAAAATATTTTTATGAAAACATATTTTTCAAAAGAAAATTACTCTGAGGATAGCAGCATTGTACTATATTTTTGCAATTATGCATAATGTTTTCTTTAATAGAAGACAGCAGGATTCTCATCTCTCCTTCTGCATTCCATTTGAGACAAGATGTTCGAATTGAAGCAAATGAGAAACATACAAAGAAATGAAGTAAATAAAGAAGCTATGGCCTCACCCTGGTATGTTGCTGCAGGAGCGACAGCAGCAAACACAGGAAACTCAAGGAAAATCAGTGTGGCTAGAGACAGATACCGAACTGGAGCCTGGAATGAGTTGAGGCTGGAGAGGGAGGTAGGACAAGACTCTGAGGCTGTGGCTAGGCTGAGTGGCTTTGTCTATTCTCCAAGAGCAAAGGGAAGAACATGGCCCCATGACAGCACACTCTGGGAAAATGAGACTTCTGAATTGGGGACCTTGAAACAGGAGGGCCCACATTACCAGCCATGTAGGAAGCATCTGTTCAGCAGCAGAATGCAAAGAGGATGAGAGGATGGTAGGGGGGCACTGCTTCCCCGTGTAACCATAATAGGTCCCTTACCCAACATATGCAGCAAATCAACACCTGGAGGTATGGGGTTGCAGCAGAGAAAGGGCTTTAATCGTAAGGCCACCGAAGGAGGACATGGGAGGAAACCTCAAATCCATCTCCGCCAGGAATTCGGGGCTAAGGTTTGAAGAGATTTGGAGTGGGCGGAAGGGTGGAAATTGTTGATTGGTTGGAGCACAGGGCGAAGTCATGGGCCACAGAGAGGAAGAAGTTGTACTTTCATGCCGATCTCATTACTCTGTGGGGGTCTACACACTAGTTTCTAGAATTTGTGGTCTGTAAAACATCCTAAGCAATCCTTAAACAAAAGCCCCATGAGCTGATTATCAGAGATCCTGTCGACAGGAGCAATGGGAATGCAAGTCAATCCTTCAACAGTCTCATGACCCTGTGTCCTAAATCCTGTCTGTAGGAACAACAGGGAAGCACCTGGTGAGGACCTGGTGCTACTAGGTTTCTAGCAGCAAGGAAGGGGCCAGAGTGCAGCCTGATGCATCCTTAACCATAATTCTATTTCTGTCCAAAACCTTGTATACAATTCTTATCAATCCTGGGGGGATGGTTTCACCCAAGGCCTGACATGGGAAAGGCTGCTGAGGTCAACAGTGACAGCAGCGGAAGCCTTGGCAGTGGTGGAAGTCACCATGGGTGGCTGAGAGGCGTCCCTCTCCAAGTTCTGTGCTGAGTGCACATTGCAGTTTGCTTTTTCGGGGGAAGGAGATTCTGAAATTGAGTTTAGCACGCAAGACATTTATTTGGGAGTGCCCTTGATATAAACATCTATGGGAGAAGGGGGAGAAAGCTGGCAGAGAGGGATGTTGAGCTGGGAGGTGGTCCCGGTGGCCTCGGCCCATTCTGTTGGTGCTCAGGAGCCCACGTGGCCTGTCAGAGCTGTGCTCCACCGGGTCAGGCATTTACTCCTCAGCAATGGTAACCACCCAAGGGGTTCACCTTGCCCTCTGCCTAAACAGAGTGGATTCATCAAGACAGGAGAATTGCAACAGAGAAAGAATAATTCACGCAGAGCCAGCTGTGTGGGAGACCAGAGTTTTACTATTACTCAAATCAGTCTCCCCGAGCATTCAGGGAGCAGAGTTTTTAAGGATAACTTGGTGGGTGGGGGAAAGCCAGTGAGCCAGGAGTGCTGATTGGTCAGAGATAAAAATCACAGGGAGTCGAAGCTGTCTTCTTGTGCTGAGTCAGTTCCTGGGTGGGGGTTCACAAGATCAGATGGGCCAGTTTATCTATCGGGGTGGTGCCAGCTGATCCATCAAGTGCAAGGTCTGCAAAATATCTCAAGCCCTGACCTTAGGGGCAGCTTAGGGAGGGTCAGAATCTTGTAGCCTCCAGCTGCATGACTCCTAAACCATAATTTCTAATCCTGTGGCTAATGTGAGTCCTCCAAAAGCAATTTAGTCCTCAGGCAAGAAGGAGGTCTGCTTTGGGAAAGGGCTGTTACTATCTTTGTTTAAACTGTAAACTTTGTTTAAACTATATGAAACTATAAACTAAGTTTCTCCCAAAGTTAGTTCAGCCTAAGCCTAGGAATGAACAAGAACAGCTTGGAGGTTAGAGGCAAGATGGAGTCGGTTAAGTTAGATCTCTTTCACCGTCTCAGTCAATTTTGCAAAGGCGGTTTCACAATTATTACTATTATTGGTTGTGAACCACCCCTAAAAGGGCATGACCTTGATGGGAAAGATTTGCTGCACTGGCAACAATGCAGGCGAGATTTGAGGGCTGTGTTCTGGTCATTTGTGACCTAAAGGTGAGCTGCACGTGTGGGATCCAGCTGTCCGGGTCCACATGCCCCTGTCACCATGGTGTTTTATATACTTGGTCTCATTTGCTCTTCGTATCAACCCTACGAAGCAGTGACTTTATTTTCCTCTTTGACAGGTGAACAAACAGACTCAGAATAGTCCTTGAGCTTGCCATTGGGAAGTGAAAATCAACTGCTTGAATAAATGTAAGGACTCAGGTAAGATGCATGGGTACAGACCAAGACAGCCCTAATGTTCCTCTCACCTTAACTCTTCTTGTTGCCTCCAGGTCCCTGGTTTCCCTATTCTTACAGCATTTACTTTAGAAGACTTGCCATTGCGGCTCTTTCTCTGCCCCTTGGAGAGGCAAATCTGTTCCAAATCCTCCTGCCAGTGCTAAAAACCTGACCTGTCTTTCTCAAGGACCTGGGAGCCATTCATTTGAAATGTAGACATCCAGGAACATGGGCTGCCCTATTTCCCCGTCTCTGTGGGAGGGAAGGAGCCTAACTTCAGCGTGAGTCTTGCTCCAAGTGTTAAAACTCCTGTGGCCCCATCTGGGGATAAACTCAGCACACAAGGATCATTTTCCACACCTCTATGATTTCATATCCAACCAATCAACAGCACCCACTTTCTAGCCTCCTGCTCGCCAAAGCATCTTTGAAAAATCCTAACCTCTAACCCTTCGGGGAGACTGATTTGAGTAATAACTCTGTTCCCTGCATGGCTGGTCTAGTGCCAATTAAACTCTTTCTTTACTGCAATACCATAGTCTCAGTGAATTGGTTTTGTCTGTGCAATGGGCAGGAAGAATGTGTCTGGTGAACATCTCCACACATTCAGAAATTGTCGATCTAAGACAATGGAGTTATTTTCACCCTCAACAAATGTCTCAACTCTGTGACATTTTAAGCAAATCTTAACTTTGACTTATGAATTCAAGAAGGAAAAAAAAAGTAAGAAAATGTGATTGTAATAGTTCCTCTGAACGTCCTCCCCCCTGGAGACAGGCTCCCTTGCTGCTGTGTGGTCACTGTTCCCATTAACCTAATGAAATCTACACTTGCAAATGAAGTCCTGGGGTCCAGACTAAATGTTCACAGTCTGGCCACATGCTAATATTTCATGTGCTAGCCCATATCTTTAAATGGACTCATGGAAATGTGTTAAATGATATAACAGAATAAAAATCAAGCTTAACTTAAAGAGGAGTCTTTTTTTTCTATATGAGGAAATAAAGCAACTGAACATTTCTTTGCACTTTATGTTAAATTAAATGCTAACATGTATAGAGAAAAGAAAAAATGCACTCTGATGATGAAGGGACTGAGTCAAATTCACAGCCAGGGTCTTTTTTTTTTTTTTTTTTTTTTTTTTTGAGACAAAGTCTCACTCTGTCACCCAGGCTGGAGTGCAGTGGTGCGATCTTGGCTCACTGCAACCTCTGACTTCCAGGTTCAAGCGATTCTCCTGCCTCAGCCTCCCGAGTAGCTGGGACTACAGACACGTGCCTGCAGTACGTGCAGTATAGTACAGGCATGCCTGGCTATTTTTCGTATTTTTAGTAGAGACGGGGTTTCACTGTGTTAGCCAGGATGGTCTCGATCTCCAGCCAGGGTCATTTTAGTGAATGGGAACTGTGAATCAAAACCCACAAAAAGCATTTTTAGAAATCAGTTGGCTTTTATTTTATTTGAAGATAATCTCAGCCATTTGCTTTGCATTGGAATTCATTTTGTTTTGATCTGTTTTGCTAATAAATCACGCATTCAGTTTTGCGCACCACAGGGGCAGGCATCATACATGTTTTATAAACCAGTGTCTACCCATTGCTTTGCAGAATACCGGACGCAGGTGCTCCAATCCACGTAGTGCTGAGGCAGTGAAGTTTGTGTTCCAGGAACTTCAGAATTCCTGAATGTATTGGTGTTGATAAAAGGTGATGAGATGAATGATCGTAAACTTAGAGGTTGGTGACATGTGTCCTAGCCCCTTGTCTGCGGTAAATCTCAGGAAAACAATACGCCCTTCTTGGGTTTCATTATCTCATCTGTAAATGAAACTGTTGGACAAAGTCAGTACAGAGGACACATGCTTTGGTTGGAATGTGAGATAATTTTAGGTGTCATCACTCTTAATGTTAAATAATATGGCCAGGCGCTGTGGCTCACACCTGTAATCCCAGCACTTTGGTAGGCCGAGGTGGGTGGATCATGAGGTCAAGAGGTCCGGACCATCCTGGCTAACGTGGTGAAACTCACCTCTACTAAAAATACAAAAATTAGAGCACGTCTGTAATCCCAGCTACTCGGGAGGCTGAGACAGGAGAATCGCTTGAACCTGGGAGGCAGAAGTTGCAGGGAGCTGAGGTCGTGCCACTGCACTCCAGCCTGTGACAGAGTGAGACTCCATCTCCAAAAAACCAAAAATGTTAAATAGTATTATGAGGAATCAATCATTTCCCATTAGCATCTTCTTTTATCCTTCTGGTGATACAAAAGGATCATCTTTTTTTGTAATAGCATTTTTTTACACTTTTTTGAGCTCCTATTTAAAAGAGCAAATCCTTGTTCAGAATTTTGGAGGTATGATTATGTAGGTAGAGTGCTATAAAATTGTTCATCTTTATTATATTTATTTTTATGACAAGATGTAGTGATTTTTTTCACTTAGAGTTCAAGAAAAGGTTCATTTTTAAGTAGATGAATTTAAACACAACAGTGTGTCAATTTATAGACAAATACTGAGAAACAGCATAGGTAGATCTCAGGAGTGGCAATATTTGCTAGTAGTGCATAAGTCAGTGATATTCATGGGACCCTGCATGCTGGTGTGTCAGGACCCTTGTTGTCTTAAAATTGGACCTGTCTACTGTGTATTCACCTTTCTTTCTAAAAGTGCTGTAGTTTTCTTGGAAGTGGAAAAATAAATATACCTAAACACACACACAAACAAAAACTGCATGGATCAATTTCTCTTACAGGTAGAAATCGCCTTGTGACCCAACAGCAGCCAATAAGATGGAAATAAAGGCTACAAAGTTATCAGATGGCATCTACAAGGAATACTTAGATGAGGAGGTGACTCTGGTGGCAGTTGTTCTTTTGTCTTTCTCACCTTCCTTCTTGTCCTGTCTAGGATGCTGAAGTGATGGCTGGTATACAGATGCCCTGTTGTGATGTTGAGATAAACATGAGAATAAAAGTCCGTGATTACAGATGGCAGAGAAGAGACAGAAAGATAGGATGTAGGTGGATATTGATGGAACTAAGTTTCTATTACACAAGTTCTACCACTAACCTCTGGACTTCATGATATGTGAGGGAGAAATAAACTCATATTTTAGAAGAGATCTATGTTACCTGCAACTGAACGGAATGCCTAATTGGCACATCCTATGTGCTCCAAACCTTCCTTAATTTCTATGTGTAAGGCATACTCAGTCTTTACCCATTATTCTGTTCACATCCATTCACTCAATCAGCCTCCCAACTCTTTAGTAAAGAGTTTACTATAGTTTACTCTATTACTAAGGCAGATTCTGGAGCAAGCCCCACAAATCATAGATTGAATATCCATTCATTACGAGAGAGATTTAAAGATACTTCTATCCAAACACATTTTAAATTTCCAGCATCTTTGAGATGGTGGAGGTTCATGGTGGTTGATAGAGTTTAAATGACTTGTGATTCAAGCTCCATATTACAATGTAACAGTGCAAAAGTTCATTTTTTTAATTTATTTTACTTTAAGTTCTGGTATACATGTGTACAACATGCAAGTTTGTTACATAGGTATACATGTGCCATGCTGCACCTATCAAACAGTCACCTAGGTTTTAAGAACCACATGCATTAGGTATTTGACCTAATGGTCTCCCTCATGTTGCCCCCCACACCCTGACAGGGCCCAGTGTGTGATGTTCCCCTCCCTGTGTCCATGTGTTCTCATTGTTCAACTCCCACTTATGAGTGAGAAAATATGGTGTTTGATATTCTGTTCCTGTGTTAGTTTGCTGAGAATGATGGCTTCCAGCTTCATCCATGTCCCTGCAAAGGACACAAACTCATTCTTTTTTATGGCTGCATAATATTCCATGTGTCTGGATTTGGTTACAGATAGAGCTGGATGAGCCTTAGCTATATCTAATGGCTTTTGACATGTTATATCAATTTCTTACTGCTTTTGTAAATGAATATATTAAGAAGAAAAAATTTGGTTACTGTAGCCTTGTAGTATAGTTTGAAGTCAGGTAGCGTGATGCCTCCAGCTTTGTTCTTTTGGCTTAGGATTGACTTGGCGATGCAAGCTCTTTTTTGGTTCCATATGAACTTTAAAGTAGTTTTTTCCAATTCTGTGAAGAAAGTCATTGGTAGCTTGATGGGGATGGCATTGAATCTATAAATTACCTTGGGCAGTACGGCCATTTTCACGATATTGATTCTTCCAACCCATGAGCATGGAATGTTCTGCCATTTGTTTGTATCCTCTTTTATTTCATTGAGCAGTGGTTTGTAGTTCTCCTTGAAGAGGTCCTTCACATCCCTTGTAAGTTGGATTCCTAGGTATTTTATTCTCTTTGAAGCAATTGTGAATGGGAGTTCACTCATGATTTGGCTCTCTGTTTGTCTGTGATTGGTGTACAAGAATGCTTGTGATTTTTGTACATTGATTTTGTAACCTGAGACTTTGCTGAAGTTGCTAATCAGCTTAAGGAGATTTTTGGCTGAGACAATGGGGTACTGGTACCACAACACAGATATAGATCATTGGAACAGAACAGAGCCCTCAGAAATAATGCTGCATATCTACAACTATCTGATCTTTGACAAACCTGACAAAAACAAGAAATGGGGAAAGGATTCCCTATTTAATAAATGTTGCTGGGAAAACTGGCTAGCCATATGTAGAAAGCTGCAACTGGATCCCTTCCTTACACCTTATACAAAAATTAATTCAAGATGGATTAAAGACTTATATGTTAGACCTAAAGCCATTAAAATCCTACAAGAAAACCTAGGCAATACCATTCAGGACATAGGCATGGGCAAGGACTTCATGTCTAAAACACCAAAAGCAATGGCAACAAAAGCCAAAATTGACAAATGAGATCTAATTAAACTAAAGAGCATCTGCACAGCAAAAGAAACTACCATCAGAGTGAACAGGCAACCTACAGAATGGGAGAAAATTTTTGCAACCTACTCATCTGACAAAGGGCTAATATCCAGAATCTACAATGAATTCAAACAAATTTACAAGAAAAAAACAAATAACCCCATCAAAAAGTGGGCGAAGGACATGAACAGACACTTCTGAAAAGAAGACATTTATGCAGCCAAAAAACACATGAAAAAATGCTCATCATCACTGGCCATCAGAGAAATGCAAATCAAAACCACAGTGAGATACCATCTCACACCAGTTAGAATGGCTATCATTAAAAAGTCAGGAAACAACAGGTGCTGGAGAGGATGTGGAGAAATAGGAACACTTTTACACTGTTGGTGGGACTGTAAACTAGTTCAACCATTGTGGAAGTCAGTGTGGTGATTCCTCAGGGATCTAGAACTAGAAATACCATTTGACCCAGCCATTCCATTACTGAGTGTATACTCAAAGGACTATAAATCATGCTGCTATAAAGACACATGCACATCTATGTTTATTGCGGCACTATTCACAATAGCAAAGAGTTGGAACCAACCCAAATGTCCAACAACGATAGACTGGATTAAGAAAATGTGGCACATATACACCATGGAATACTATGCAGCCATAAAAAATGATGAGCTCATGTCCTTTGTAGGGACATGGATGAAACCGGAAAACATCATTCTCAGTAAACTATCGCAAGGACAAAAAACCAAACACCGCATGTTCTCACTCATAGGTGGGAATTGAACAATGAGAACTCATGGACACAGGAAGGAGAACATCACACTCCGGGGACTGTTGTGGGGTGGGGGGAGGGGGGAGGGACAGCATTAGGAGATATACCTAATGTTAAATGATGAGTTAATGGGTGCAGCAAAACAACATGGCACATGGATACATATGTAACAAACCTGCACATTGTGCACATGTACCCTAAAACCTAAAGTATAATAATAAAAAATAAAAATAAAGAAGACACTAAAAAAAATAAAAAAATTAAAAATAAATAAAATTTAAAAAAGAAGAAAAAATTACAAATGACCCTTTCTTTACAAACTTTTAGGGTAATCAAGTTCAGTTATTAAAAAATGGATGTTTGCAACATTCATAGTAATTTTTTTCAGAAAATTAAAAATGATTAAAAATTATAATTATTTTGATCCCATTCAGATATTATATATTTAACCGTGAGATAATTCTCAGAGACAAATGTCAACTTTAAAAAAATGCTAAATAAATCAAAATGTCCACTCTAAAATAAATAAATTAGCTCCGATTATTTCTTCTTTTTAAATTTTTCCTTATAGTTGTAAAAATAAAGTGAACGTTTTGGCTCATTTCCTCATTAAAGTTTGAATTTTCCAGTCACCACTGCTTTGTTCTTCCTTACAAATGTTTATGTGCCTGGAATGAGAACATTACCCTATAGAATATTTGGTGGTAGAAGTCCTTCCAATGAGGGAGCAAGCAGGATGCCAGCTTAGAATGATTACATAGGCAATAAACTCAAATGTTAATAGGAAAGCAGTGTGAGTGGGTTTGGGAGGTTGATCATAAGGCAATAGGGAGTGGTGAGGACTGTGGCAAACAAGAGAGCTTCTGCTCTGCCTAATGTGGGGCACCCGGGACACAACTTCAGAGGCTTCTTTTTTGTGACATCTTTCAGTATGTAGTGAAAAGTGGAAAAAAACTCTTGTTTTTTAAACACTGTCATAACAGCAACATAAAATACACTTCTATGACCTATATCCAATCTGTGTGTCTGCATGGGACTCAGTGACCTCAATCTCTTAGGACTAGTGAATAATCAGAGATGTCAGAAAAGAATGGGCTGGGGATAAGTGGAAGTTGACTTCTGGTCTCAGAAAAATAAAAAAGACAAAGAGATGGGATCCCATCTTTCAATGTACCTTCTGTCTTTGAAGTGAGTCTAACCCTAGCTGGCATAGAGAATGACTTAGAGCTAATAAAAGTTTGAAAGTTATTAATCCAGTTTTTAATTGTTACCAGAAAATAATGCAATTCTTAGTTATCACCAACCTTCCAATATAAGAATATTTCTCCTAATTTTCTTCCTCTCTGCCCTTCACTAAACATAAATCCAGAACCATGAAAGTCAATTCCTTCTCCCTGGCACTGCTACTCGTGACGCATATTAAGTATTCAAGTCTTCTAAATTATTTTACTCTTCGTACAAAGAAAATAGCATGAGTATTTATAAGTGAGGACAACTCCCAACATAAATGACAGAACTCTAACTCAACTTAACCATAAAGATACGTCTTTTTTCACCTAACAAGAAGTCAAGTAGGAATGGCTTTGGGGGAAGTTGATCCAAGGGCTGAATATTGTACCCAAAGGCCCCAAGTTCTTTCCATCTCCCCGATCCTTCATTCTTGGTGATGACTTTGTCCTCACAAGGGCTGCAAATGGCTGTAGCAATCCCAAGTGTCTCATTCAGACATAATAGCAGGCACAAGAAATGACCATTTCATCCTCTGTCTCTTTCTTAGGAATCTGGACATTTCTCTCCCAGGTACCCACAAACAGAACTTCCTCATCATTGGCCAAAATTGGGTCACATAACCATTTCCACCCTCACTGGAAATGAGGATAGAATTAGCCCATCCCTCAAGTTGGAGTGAATTCAGATTCTCCTGGGGTACATGCTGTATGTAGGCAGAGTAGATGTCTTAACCAAATCATAATTCAGGACAACAGTTGGTGGATAGGTAACCAAAGTGTGTATAGGATTATTGTCACAATTTTGGGTTCTATTTTCTAGTCTCCTGTTTTCCAGTTCTTATAAGCCAACCAGATTGATCGTGCCAGCTCATTCCTGTTTCTTGATTTCACTCAAAACAAGAAAATCTAGAGATTCTACTTGAAGCCGAACAATAGCAACATAAAAGAAAAGTACCAAAAAATAAGTCTTGCAAAAATCCAAAACGCTGACAACACCAAATGCTGCCGAGGAGGTGGAGAAACAGGAAGTCTCCTTCATTGTTGATGAGAATGCAAAATAGTATATTCACCTTGGAAGACAGTTTTGCAGTCTCAAAAAACTAAACGTATGCTTACCATACAATCTAGCATTCACGCTCCTTAGCATTTACCCAAAGAAATTGAAAACCTGTGTCCACACAAAAACCTACTCATGAATGTTTATAGCAGCTTTATTCATAATTAACAAAATTTGGGATGTCTTTCAATAAGTAATGGATATATCCGGACAATAGGATATTATTCAGCTTTACAAAGACATGAGCTATCAAGCCCTGAAAAGCTACTAAGGAACTTTAAATGTGTATTTAAAGAAACCAATCACACAAGGCTACAACCCACATGATTCCAACTATGTAACTTTCTAGAAAAGGCAGATTAAAAAGATAAGTGGTTTCCAGGCACTGGGAAAATGTACAGGTAAGTGTATGGAGCGCAGAAGATTTTTAGAGCAGAGAAACTACTCAGTATGATAATATAATGGAGGGTACGAGTCATTATATACTTGTGAAAACCTGTAGAATGAACAACACCAAGAGGTACTGATGTAAGCTGTGGCTTTGGGTGATAAGGATGCATCAATGCTGGCTCATCAATTGTAACAAATGTACCACAATCATAACAAACAATTATAGGGACGTTGATAGTCCAGGAGGCTGTATCCATGCATAGGTTGGAACAGGAGGTATGCAGGAGCTTTCTGTCCATTCTCCTCATTGGGCTCTGAATTTAAAATGGCCCTAAAAATAAAGTATTTTTACTTTTTTTTTTCACTCTGACTTTTTTTTAACTTTTAAGTTCAGGGGTACATGTGCAAGTTTATTACATAGGTAAACTTGTGTCACAGGAGTTGGCTGTACAGATTATTTCATTTACGTATGCCTGTTTCACCCAGGTATGAAGCCTAGCACCCATTAGTTATTCTTCCTGGTCCTCTCCCTCCTTCCACCCTGCACCCTGTGGTAGGATCCTGTGTCTGTTGTTTCCCTCTATGTGTCCACGTGTTCTCATTATTTAGCTCCCATTTATAAGTGAGAACATATTGTATTCGGTTTTCTGTTTCTGCGTTAGTTTGCTAACACAGGATAACGGCCTCCAGCTCCATCCATGTTCCTGCAAAGGACATGATCCTGCTCTTTTTTATGGCTGCATTGTACTGCAAGGTTTATATGTACATTTCTTTATCTACTGTACCACTGATGGGCATCTCAGTTGATTCCATGTCTTTGCTACTGTGAGTAGTGCTGCAATGAACATTAGCATGTGTGTGTCTTTAAGATTAGAATAATTTATATTCCTTTGGGTATATACTCAGGAATGGGACTGCTGGGCAGGATGGTATTTCTGTTTTTAGGTTTTTGAGGAATTGCCACACTGTTTTCCACAATGGTTGAAGTAATTTACACTCCCACCAACAGTGTTTAAGTGTTCTTCTGTCTCTGCAATCTCACTAGCACCTGTTATTTAAAAATCATGTTTTCAGCCATCACATTTTATCAAGGCAAAACCTGAGTCCCAGCTTAAAAGGAGTGGATGGGTCAGAGGAGACTCCAGTCTCATTCTAAGTGCCCTGAGTGCACGGATGTCCACTGCAAACTGGAAGAGAACTGCTGGGGGGAAGAGATGATAACAATGCCCTTCCACCTACGCCTGTTACTTGTATTTCTGATCCAGATAAAGCATGACATTAAAAATGGGTTTGTGGGGAATTCGTGTTTTGAAACATTAACTGATTTTTCCTTGGTATCTCTTCTTACCCTTCACTCTTTTTCACATTTGTGAGGTCAACTCACCTAGCATTCATGGCATTGGAGAAGAGGGGATATGTCAAAGAAAAGCCTCTTGGGTTTTAAAATTCTGAATTCTAAAATAACTCAGAACGTATCATTTAAAAATTGATAAAGTCGAGGGAGGTTTTCTGTCTTCCAGACCAGGCAAGATACAGAAAAAAAAGAGGACCTGAAGGAAACGGAGGCTCTGGTGGGAAGGGTTGGTTACATCGTAACCTTTGTCTCAGTCCTGACTTTGGACGTCACTGCGGGTGGGATTTCTGAATTGATGGAGAATAACATTCAGGTATCTAATAGCAAGGGTACTCATAAAAGTAATATAAGGCCGGGCACGGTGGCTCACGCCTGTAATCCCAGCTTTTTGGGAGGTTAAGGTGGGCAGATCATGAGGTCAGGAGATGGAGACCATCCTGGCTAACACAGTGAAGCCCCGTCTCTACTAAAAATACAAAACATTAGCCGGGCCTGGTGGCGGGTGCCTGTAGTCCCAGCTACTCGGGAGGCTGAGGCAGGAGAATGGCGTGAACCCGGGAGGCAGAGCTTGCAGTGAGCTGAGATCACGCCACTGCACTCCCGCCTGGGTGACAGAGCGAGACTCTGTCTCAAAAAAAAAAAAAAAAGGTAATATAAGTTACTGAAATAAGAAATGTATCTTTTCTCTATACTTGAGCTTGTAGATTGACATTTGTACCTCTACAGGACCAAAGAAATTTAAGTTGAGTCTTCTTATATCCATGCCAAAGAAGAAAAATGATTGTAAATGTTGAAGCCCTTAAAGGGCTGGACATGATCAGATGCCTCTAAATTGGTTATCGTAGAGACGAATAAGACGATAGACAGCCTTTTCCACTATTTCCTTTAGTTAGATTACATTAACCTTCCCATTTCACCATCGCCTGCTGATTCGCATATACTAGAAGCCTACAGTGATAAAAGCAGTATCATGATAATAAAGCAAAAGGAAAATCTTGCCAATATCTGGATGTGGGACCCTAAGCCGATTACTGTCCTCTCTGATCCTCAGTCCTGTTACCCACAAAAGGAGAGTGTGGGCTGATATAGATCAACTTTCAGTTCTTTTGGGTTAATTGTGCAATTTTATGGTTGCAAGTGAATCATTTGTAATGTGTTCTGAGCTTGAATTGATATTTATTTTTACAACTCCGTAGTAATTTTCTATAATTTCTCACAATTAATTTTATTTGACATGTGAAGAAACTTTGGTATATCCTAAACTTTAGATACAATGTTGCCATGGCTCAATCCCTGGATTGAAATTCATTTTTTTAAACCTAAAACTTGAATATAGAAGATAAAATAGTCTCTGAAAAAAATAGAGCTCTCAGCACTTTGGGAGGCCGAGATGGGAGAATCACTTGAGCCCAGGTGTTTGAGACCAGCCTTAGCAACAAGGCAAGACCCTATCTCTATTAAAAAAAAATGCAAAAATTATCTGGGTGTTGCAGTGGTGTGCAACTGTAGTCCCTGCTACTCGGGAGGCTGAGATGAGAGGATCACTTGAGCCCAGAAGGTCAAAGCTGTAGTCAGCTGTGATCACACCACTGCACTCCAAACTGGGTGACAGAAAAAAAAAAAAAAAAAGAATCTGAATATTCACTAGATTTGTCTTGGAAGTGTTGAAGAACCATGTTGGATGAGAAAAGACTACAAGAAACAAGGGCTGCGAAATACAGTAAGAGTGGAACAGAGCTGGGTCCTCTTTCAGGGGTTTTTCTAAAGGTTGGAGCTCCTTCATGTTCTTGGTGATGCCAGTCTTGACCCTTTCCTGCTGCAGGTGCTGAGTCTGCAGTTTAAATAGCCTTTTCCTTCCAAACAGAACTATCCAGCAGTGAGTGTCCAGACAGGTACAAGAAGCACCTGGGTTCTGTGTGTACCTATATGGGTACAAGTAAAACAAACCACCCAGCAAAGTAGATGGGTTTAAGAGGTAAAAAGACTGAAATTACCTCTTTTCATATCAAAAGAAAATAAATAATCCTTTTTTGTATCTTAATTAATACTGTACTTTTTAATGCAGCATCTGTTTAATAGAATTTTTTTAGCCTTCCCAAGAGACAAGCAGGATTAAAACCATGCTCTGGCACAAGGAATGTGGGTTAGAATTTGCTCCCTGAGGAATGATCTAGACAGCTTCAGAGTTTAGTTACCAGCCTACTTCAGAGCTCAGTAAATTACAGTGCCTAGGCTAAATCTTGCCTGCTACCTATTTTTGTTAATTCAGTTTTCCTTGGAACGCAGACACACTCACTCGTTTACATATCATCTATGACTGCGATGCAGTAGCAAAGCTTAGCGTTTACATCAGAGACCACACGGTCTGCAAACGTACAATATTTACTATTAGGTCCTTTACCAAAGATCTAGGCTGACCACTGGTGCACATATTTATGAGCACTGATGCACAGCAAATGAATGTCACGTTTGTATTTCTAAATAAATTCCTACAAGGTGAGTGGATAAGTAACAATCCTGGCTGAATAGTATCATGATGCGCAAGTGTATTTCTACTAAAACCAGTGGGCCTAGAAGTCCCATACGTCTTTGTCCCCAGGAGGAAGTACTGTGTGGACAGAGCCATACCCCACAGATGCCAGCCTGGCAGGGTTTTCTTAGAGTATTTGGTAGTTGAAAAAAAAAAAAAAAAAAAAACTTGTTCATTGCTGCTCTTGGGCAATATGTTTCTTTCAGTTTGCACACGTAGCAAGAACTTCTCATGGGACAGCCGTTATCATGATGTGCTTAGAAGCATCTCACCCACCTATGCAGGTTGAAGAGTGTCCCCCAAGAATTCACATTCTTCCTGGAACTTGAGGATGTGACTTTTATTTGGAAATAGGGTCATTAGGTCATTACAGATGTAATTAGTTAAAACATGTTATATCGCAATAAGGTGAGTCCTTGATCTAATATGTCTGGTGTCCTCTTGAGAAGAAGAAGACTCAGAGACAGGAATGCACAGGAGGAAAACGATGTGAATAGAGACACATGGGGACAAGGCTGAGTGATGACAGAGGCAGAGATCTGAGTGATACATCTACTAGGCAAGGAATGCCAAGCACTACCGACAGCACCAGAAGCTAAGAGGAGGGCATGAAACAGATTCTCCCTTAGATCACGCAGAGGGTGCATAGCCCTGTTGATACCTTGATTTCAGACTTCTGGCCTCCAGAACTATAAGAGAATGACCTTATGTTGTTTTAAGCCACCTTGTTTGTTGCACTTTGTTGAGATGACCCTAGGACGCTAATATGAACTCCATATGACAGCTTGCATCTCTGATGGGCATCAGTGCCTGTAATAATTTTCTATTGCTACTATACCAAATTATCCCAAATGTAGCAGTTACAAATATTGCACACTTATTATCTCACAGTAGGTTAAAAGTCCAACATAGGTGTCACTGGGCTAAAATCAAGGAGCTGGCAGGGATGCAGTTTAACTTGCAGATTCTAGGGCAGAATCCAATTCCTTGCCTTTTCTAGCGTCTAGAGGTCACCCACATTCATTGGCCTCTGGCCCTCCTCCTCCATCTTTAAAACCAGAAATTGTAAATTAACATAAGTACTGCTTTTTTTTTTTTTTTTTTTTTTTTTTGGCTGGTCAAGTAAAGTAGCAGGAGTGGAGAAGGAACATGAGGCCTCCTTATGCGGCCATCTCTCAAATCGGTCTTCTGCACTCATAGTTCCCTCCGTGCACAGATGAAAATGTTCTTCAGTTTAAAAACTCATCACTTTGGGAGGCCTAGGTGGGCGGACTATGAGGTCAGGAGTTCAAGACCAGCCTGGCCAACATAGTGAAACCCTGTCTTTACTAAAAATACAAAAAATTAGCCGGGCATGGTGGCGGGCGCCTGTAATCCCAGCTACTCGGGAGGCTGAGGCAGGATAATTGCTTAACCCCGGGAGGTGGAGGTTGCAGTGAGTGGAGATCGTGCCACTGCACTCCAGCCTGGGCAACAGAGCAAGACTCCGTCAGGAAAAAAAAAAATAACTCGAGTGATTAGATTGCACTCACTGAATAAGCAGGACATTTCCCTATCTTAAGGTTCTGAACCTGAACCGTAATCACATCTGCAGAGTTCCTTTTGACAGGTAAGACGATATATTCATTTGCTGAAGAGTTAGACCCAGGCAAGTCTGAGGGACTATTATTCTGCCTACCACATCCTCTCTAGAGATTGTCCTATCCCTCATGGTGTCTGACTTCCTCCAAGAACGCCAAAGGAAAGGGATTAAATTTTTTATTTCTTCACTCCTGGATGCTCCTTGGTCCTCATGCAAATCTGCCCACTGTGTCTCCAGAAGAATTCCAACTATATATTTCAGGGAAACCAAATAATGTCTCCTTCCACTTCTACTAAAATATACATATGAGAGCTGCAAGGAACTTTTCTTAAAAGCCTTTGACATCTCCCCTTTCCGTCTTCTTTCTCCTACCTTTCTCCTCTAGCTAACCTGAAGCAGGTGTGATGGTTACTTCCAGCCACTGTTGTGGACCAAGGGAAGGCAGAGCTCTGCCTAGTGTTAGGGAAGGAGGATGTCGGAAGGAGCCTGATCCCTGGTGTCCTTTAGGCTGTCATACCGGACCTGTGCAGTAGGTCTTTTACTATATTAGAACGATATGTGACTTTTACTATATTAGAACCAAAGACACTTTTATCTTATTTAAACCACTCTTTGTTTTAAATCTATCTATTAATAGGAAGCCAAACTAATCCTATCTGATGCAAGAAAGAGAATAGAATTCTAAGAAATCCATCTTCATTGGCCAATAATTTTCACTTAGCAAGATAGGTCACAGTAATTCCTCTTTCCTGAAGTATTCCAAATAAAGCATAAATTTAGGAATAAAACTACTGTGATTGAGGATTCAAATTTAGTAATGGAGTGACATTTTGTGTCAATTTTTGTCAAATATATGTCCTAAGAAATTGTTTCATTAGCTAGCTATCTAAATGAGTGAGAATATCTGTACTTATATCTGATTTATGCTGGTCCTATGGGCAGCTGTTACTTCTGGAGAATCTGCTTAGAAGACAAACAAAAAATAAAAACTAAAGTCTGTTCACACTTAAGAGTCTAAGGTTCCTGGCATTTGCCAGTGTTGTCCTTGGCTTTGCTGCTGGGAAGTGGGTGGGAAAGAAGCCACATGCAGGGGTCAGGATGGCCATAGACTAGGGTGGGACAGGACAGTGGAGCTGGGATGAGGACAAGCAGGAGGTCACTGGGTTCTAAGGACCCAAGTCTAGGAGGTGGCAACATTACCCTATGTTTGAGACCAACTGAAGCAGAGACAGGATCACTCAGGGGTGGGGGAGATGATAGTTAAAGGAGCAAGGGGTGAGAGAAAATGATCAAACTTTTGCTCCGATGTGTGACAGTTAACTTTAGTCCACACAAGCACCTCTAAGGATTAGGCGGGGTCAAACCATTTTATAGATGAGGAATCAGAGGCTGAGAGCTGAATACATTTGTCAGTCATACATGTAGTGAGTCGTGAGGCCAAAGTATGAATTGAGGTCATTTTAACAACAGAGATTGTGTTCTCTTCACCATATTGATAACGAGGGACCATGTTTGACTGAGGATATCACCTGCCTCCTTGTAGTGTTGGAGTTAGTTCTAGGGGCAGCTGTCCTCAAACTGCTCTGCACAGGAGACCTGTCCAGGCAGTGGACTGTGTTCCTGTGACCACCACTCATGCTCCAACTCATTGCCATGCTCAGGTTCAACAGTGTCCCTGAAAGTCCATTTTCCTGAATATGCCTGTCATTTCAAAAGCTGGAAAATTTTATACACACACACACGCACACGCACACACACACGCACACGAGCACTTTCTTTATCTGCTCATCTGTGGATTCAGGGTCCAGGTTGTTCCCACATCTTGCCTACTGCGAATAATGTTGCAATAACACGGGGATGCTAGCATCTCTTTGAGGTTCCAATTCAGTTCTGTGGTAAGAATCCATCCCAGACTCTGATACACAGCATCGTGCCTAAAGATAATGATGCTGTATTTTACACCTAAAATCTATTAAGAGGGTAGATCTCATTTTAAGTGTTCTTGCGACAATAAAAGAGGAAATAGTGTTTTTAAAAAATCTATATCTAAATAGTCACATTTAATCTATTTTTGGTTGTCAAAAAGCAGCCCCTTTCTGTCTTATGTTCAACCCACGTGTCTGAGAAGGCCAAGGCACCTGTACTTCAGGTCATTCAGGTTGTTAAACTTGGTCAAGTATTTTCTTTACTTTATTTGAAAATACAGGGTGCCATTCTGTCACTTAGGCTGGAGTGCAGCAGCGGGATCATAGCTCACTGCAGCCTCAAACCCCTGGGCTCAGGCAATTCTGCCTCAGCCCCTAAATAGCTAGAATTGTAGGTGCAGCTGCAACACTCAGCTAATTTTATTTTCTTATTTTTTTGTAGAGACAGCATCTCCCTATGTTACGCAGGCTGGTCTCGAACTCCTGGCCTCAAGCAATCCTCTTGCCTCAGCCTCCCAAAACGTTGGTATTATAGGCGAGCGCCACTGCACCTGACCCATCAAGTGTTTTCTGTGGAATGTGAGAGTAAGACAAAAACTTCCATACACAACTCACATATATTAAACATGACCAATTACCAGGCCTTCCACTAAGAATTTTCACGTCTCCTTATTTAATCTTCTCACCCTATCAGGTAGTTATTACTATAATTTTATTGATGGGAAAATAGGTGTTAAAGATGCTTAATGACTGACCAGGGCCACATGGTGGAGACTGGTTGGGACAAGGGTTTTTGTGACACACATATCTATGTTTTCAACGCTCTAATATGAAGACAGAAGCATCTGTTCAATGAGGGGAGAAATCTCAGGCATTATGCAAAAATGAAAGTGACATTTTCAAAGAGATAAGTCTATAAAATCTTGTTCGGTGATACTTTAAAGGAGTTTTGGGAAAACTGAAAACTACAAGCCTTGCTCCATTTCCTTAAATTCGGTGTTGGCTAGAAAGTAACGCTGAAGCCAACAGCAAGAAGTTTCAGTTAATCGTTTTATTAAGGGACCTGTGGACTCAAGTGCTTGGTGGGGAGAATACTTCCCATCATGGTATAGAGATAAGGAGTACGCTAGTGAATATTTATATACCAGCTATCATGACATTTAAGTTGAATCTTGACATGATGTATATATCACACATATACATCATAAAATTGAGATTAATGTATATCATTTATGGAGAAGGGCAAAGAGGTTTCCTGGATATGAAAAGGTTTGTTTTAATAGCTGCAGAATCACTGCCTTATAATATTGACACTATGAATGCTCACCGTAAGTGTTTGTGAAGATGCCTTCTATTTAAAAATATATTTGATCCCTTATGAAATAACGCATGCTCCATGAGAAACTGGCTTAACCTTAAACATTGTGGTCATTAACTGGCAGCCTGCGACCTCCCTGAGTTTGTTCTGTAACTACAATATTGCAGAAGTTATCTGACTTCACTTACAAGGCAGGAAGCAACACAACTCACTGTTGTGACTTTCCCCCTGTAGTTCACAGATAAGTCCCTTGCAAACCCAGCCCACTCATTTCCAAAAAGCAATACAAGTGTGTGTTTTCTCCATGATTCTCTTTACACAGAGAAGACAACACCATCCTGCATCTTGCAGTTCCCATCGTCACTTTCTGCTCACCTGGGGCTGCTAGTTACAGGGATGCAATAATACTTGGGAGAAAACTTCAAATGTGAACCACGGAGAAGAGTGCTCGAGAGCGCAACCTCTTTGTTGAGCTTTTTGCATAAAATATTATACTGGGAATATAAAGTCAGAGAGAGTCTACAGAAAGAATTTATTGCAAGTGATTTTTTAACTAGAGGGAAATTGAATATTATGTTATGGCTCCCTCAGTCCATTTGTGTATGCAGTGCACATTGTAAGATGCCACAGATAAACCACCTGCCTCTACAAGGACTTTTATTCATTATAAACGATGTTTGTTTCATAACTCACAGTGCCCCCTACCCAGTACTTCCTCCTGCCATGTTCACGAGGAGAAGCTGGTGAAGATGGCTGTTTTGGTACATTGCATCAGGCCAAATGACTGAAGTATCAACAAAAGACCTCAAAAAAGAGTTCTTCAGAAGCCATTTTCTTTTACCCAAGCCATTGCTGGGATGCCGAGGGTTTCATTATTTTTCTCAATATAAATCAGAAGGTTTAAAGAGCTCTTAAAAAGAACTATGTGAATTTTCTGTGGTGAAGTTCCTTCTGCATTTATACCACCCTGATCTCCAGTTCTCATTCCTGGGAAAGCCATGATGTTTTACAATTGCATGTAATTGATACTATGTACAAGGAGTTTAAAAAACTATGCTGGCCGGGCGCGGTGGCTCATGCCTGTAATCCCAGCTCTTAGGGTGGCCAAGGCTGGTGGATCACGAGGTCAAGAGATCGAGACCATCCTGGCCAACATGGTGAAACCCTGTCTCTACTAAAAATATAAAAAATTAGCCGGGCGTGGTGGCGGGTGCCTGTAGTCCCAGCTCTACCCGGGAGGCTGAGGCAGGAGAATGGCGTGAACCCGGGAGGCAGAGCTTGTAGTGAGCCGAGATCACGCCACTATACTCCAGCCTGGGTGACAAAGCGAGACTCCGTCTCAAAATAAACAAACAAACAAAAAAACCGAAAAACTATGCTATGAGCAAGTGGCACATTATTCTGTTGTCAAAAATTCAAGTCACTGGGTGAACCCTGGTGCAAAACGCATTTTAATGAAATGCCTTTTGAAAATCATAACTGGAAAAAAACATGATCAGCATCTCTCTTCAATAACTGTCTCTGACCACACCAAATCATAATTATATTGGAAAAACTAAAATTTAAAAAAGCTTTGTATGAATAAGAGAAATAAAAGTTACTGGGATGAAGATGGGTAAAGACAGCTGAATTAAAAATGCTCATCTTTCATTAATCAATACATTTTTCACATAAGAAGTTTATCTGGTTTGGACAAACATAGCTCAAGTATTTTACATAATCATGGGGACGATTGGGCTATGACAGTTTAATGCTATTTTGCAAAGCCATAATTTTGCTGGGGCTCAGATGAGTGAAATTTGCCTGGTTGTTTTCTTAACTTCTTAATCATAGACCATCTCTGAGACCAGTATCCACATACCAGAGTTTCACATGCAGCTGTAGAGCGTTACTGGCTTCCACCTAAGAATCTTCCTTCCTCTAATTTCCAGTAAATGCTCCAAGAACAAGAACAAAGAGCCCCAGCAATGGGCGATAGACACAGAGTCTGCCTGGAAATGTGTTTCCTTCACCCTTATGCTCATCTCACCTGAGCAGAATCATGTAAGAGAATCACATGGTATGAAGATTCTCTTATGTGATTTCTGAGGACTAGAAGACCACAATTGCATGTTTTGTGAATTAGGCTTTTTAATTATTCTTGATTTCCATAACGAATGTGATTTCAGAGACAGAAATCAAAAGAGAAATGAAGTAACCTACACGAGGTTGACAGATGCTCCAAGGAAACCAGAGAAGAAGCTCTGCTTCAACTAAAAGTCACTGATCCAGGAGTCCCCTGCATTTATCGGACTCTAAAACCTATTGTTTTCCCATTATACCCCACTGCCTCTATTTTTACCAGTAGGAAGTAGAATCCTTTCCTTAAAGATGTGAAAAGTATGTAGGGAAAAAAAAGGTGTGAGTTTTAAGAGTTGCTTTACTGAGAGTTAAGACAAAGAAAATAGTTTGTAAGTGAATACATAATAGTATGAGGTATTGTGTTTAGTTGAAAATAACATCAATCTCTACATCAGCGGCATAAATATGTGGAGGAGTTCTGTCTTCTCATCAGATGAGGCAGTTTCTGGCCGTTGATGTGGCTCAGTGTTGCCACCAAGAGGCCAGTATTCAGCTCTCTTTAGCCTAAATCAATATCAGCATGTGATGTTTTGCCCTCATGGCCACAAAATGGCACCTCTCTCTCCAGGCATCACAGCTATATCCCAAGAAAGAAAAAGAGTGCTATATTAAAAAAAGAAAAAGAAAAAAAAGAAAAAAAAACTTTACTCAAAAAGTTTTTGGGTTTTGTTGTTGTTGTTGTTTTGCAGGGGACAGAGAGGACAGATATCTGTTCTACGTATTTCCACTTTGCCATTATTGGGGGTCACTGGCTCAAAGTGAATCACATGGTGACTCACAGTTACAAGAAAACCTGTGAAGCATTTTGTTTTTGTTTATGTTGTTTACATTTTTGGCTTTTCAACCTCTATAATAGAAGACAAGAGGAAAGAAAAAATAAATTCTGGTGTGCTCAATCCAAATTGTCTTCTATAGGCCTTGAATTGTGAAATTAGAGATGCTTCTAGGATCTTGAGATAGAGAATTAAAATTCTTAATTTTTGTACAGATTGAATTTTATTTCAAGTAAGTTTAGACACTATCTCAAATATTGATTTTAATAAATGAGGGTGTTTTTAAAAATGTTCCTTTATCTTCTCTACTTCCTACTCTCAT
Source organism: Symphalangus syndactylus (assembly GCF_028878055.3). Taxonomy (NCBI): domain Eukaryota; kingdom Metazoa; phylum Chordata; class Mammalia; order Primates; family Hylobatidae; genus Symphalangus; species Symphalangus syndactylus. The sequence continues at coordinate 123,662,372 of NC_072435.2, forward strand.
TTTATACTTATTTCACAAATACATTGCACGATCCAGGAAGGAAAGAGTGCTGTATTATACAACGTTTTATCCACTAAAAAAGTTTATCATTAGCACAGTGGCTGTCCTGGAGCAGATATTTAATAAATGTTTGAGTATCTGATTGAAAAAAATAAAAATAAAAACACATGCGGTTAATACTGAATGCATATATTCATTAAAATCAGCATGTCATAATTAGAAGACAAGGTTGAATAAATGCTGGCAAATATGAGTCAGCTACCAAAAGGTAATAAAGTACGATAAGAAAGAAAGATGCACAAGAAGAACTGTTAGTCTTAGTGAGTATTTGCCATTTCAGCACCATTTAAAAATAATGAAGAAGTTCTGCTTCTGGCCAAGATGAACTAAGAGGGATCTACCATTTAAAATTATGAAACAACAGCTGGAAAGACACTGGGCATCAGGTAATAAACAATGATCCCTGAGATATGGAAACAAACATATGAGCCCTGTGGTTGCCCCAGCTTGCTGCCCTTAGAGTGTCCCCAGTTTGCAGCATGTGAGGGGAAACTGAGGTAGAATCTGGAAAGAGTCTCTGAGCTGAAGAGACAGAGCTGGTGGCTGAGGAAGCATGAGGAATCTGGAGCTGATGGGAAAGGGTACGAAGCAAGGAGAGGACCCTGAAGATCTGGAAAGGGCCTCCTGGAATGTTGAGTGGATTGCTGGTCTGCACATGTGTGGAGAACCTTCCTGTACCTGGAGAAAGAACCATTCAAAAGGATGAGGGCGAGCAGTGCCTGGTGTTCACTCGAGGGTGAAAATAGTACCTGTTCCCAACAGTCAGACCAGAAAACTTCATAATCCATGGGGCATTGAGTAGAGTGCTCAGGAAGGTCTTGCTTCAATAGTAGGAAAGAATTAGCTCTAGACTGAGTATATTAGTCCATTTTCATGCTGCTGATAAAGATATACCCAAGACTGGGCAATTTACTGGGCATTTACAGTTCCACGTGACTGGAGAAGCCTCACAAACATGGCGGAAGGCAGGAGGAGCAAGTCACATCTTACATGGATGGCAGCAGGCAAAGAGAGAGATTGGGCAGGGAAACTCCCCCTTATAATACTGTCAGATCTCGTTAGACTTATTCACTATCATGAGAACAGCTTGGGAAAGACCTGCCCCCATGATTCAATTACCTCCCACCAGGTCCCTCCCACAACACATGAGAATTCAAGATGAGATTTGGGTGGGGACACAGACAAATCACATCATTCTGCCCCAGCCCCTCCCAAATCTCATGCCCTCACATTTCAAAACCAATCATGGCTTCCCAACAGTGCCCCAAGGTCTTAACTGATTTCAGCATTAACGCAAAAGTCCACAGTCCAAAGTTTCATCTGAGATAAGGTAAGTCCCTTCTGCCTATGACCCTGTAAAAATCAAAAGCCAATTAGTTACTTTTTAGATACAATGGGGGTACGGGCATTGCATAAACATAGCCATTCCAAATGGCCAAAACAAAGGGGCTACAGTCCCATGCAAGTCTAAAATCCAGTGGGGCAGTCAAATCTTAAGGCTCAAAAATGATCTTTGACTCCATATCTCACATCCAGGTCATGCTGATGCAAGAGGTAGGTTCCCATAGTCAGGAAGTTCTGCCCCTGTGGCTTGGCAGGGTATAGCTTCCCTCCTGGCTGCTTTCACGGGCTGGCATTGAGTGTCTGTGGCTTTTCCAGGCAAATAGTGCAGGTTGTTGGTGGATCTACCATTCTGGGGTCTGGAGGATGGTGGCCCTCTTCTCACAACTCCACTAGGCAATGTCCCAGCGGGGACTCTGTGTGGGGACTCTGACCCCACATTTCCCTTCCGCACTGTCCTAGCAGAGGTTCTCCATGAGTGCCCTGCCCCTGCAGCAAACTTATTCTTGGACATCCAGGCATTTCCATACATCCTCTGAAATCTAGGCAGAGGTTCCCAAACCCCAATTCTTGACTTCTGTGCACTCACAGGCTCAACTCCACGTGAAAGCTGCCAAGGCTTGGGGCTTGCACCCTCTGAAGCCACATCTCAAGCTCTACATTGGTCCCTGTCAGCCACAGCTGGAGCGGCTGGAATGCAGGACACCAAGTCCCTATGCTTCAAGCTGCATGAGGACCTGGGCCCACAAAACCATGTTCTCCTAGGCCTCTAGGCCTGTGATGGGAGGGGCTGCTGTGAAGACCTCTGACATGCCCTGGAGACATTTTCGCCATTGTCTTGGGGATTAATATTTGGCTCCTCGTTATTAATGCAAATTTCTGCAGCCGCCTTGAATTTCTCCTCAGAAAATGGGGGGGGGGTTCTTTTCTATCACATTGTCAGTCTGCAAATATTCCAAATTTTTATACTCTGCTTCCCTTATAAAACTGAATGCCTTTAACAGCACCCAAGTCACCTCTTGAATGCTTTGTTGCTTAGAAATTTCTTCCCCCAGAAACCCTAAATCATCTCTCTCAAGTTCAAAGTTCCATAAATCTCTAGGATGAGGGCAAAATGCCACCAGTCTCTTAGCTAAAACATAACCAGAGTCACCTTTGTTCCACTTCCCAGCAAGTTTCTTGTCTTCATCTGAGACCACCTCAGCCTGAACTTTATTGTCCATATCTCTATCAGGCTTTAGGTTAAAGCCATTCTCTAGGGAGTTTCACACTTTCCCACATTTTTCTGTCTTCTTCTGTGCCCTCCAAATTGTTCCAACCTCTGCCTCTTAGGCCCAGTTCTAAAGTCGCTTCCACATTTTCAGGTATCTTTTCAGCAGTGCCCCACTCCTGGTACCAATTTACTGTATTAATCTGTTTTCACACTGCTGATAAAGACATACCTGAGGCTGGGCAATTTACAAATGAAAGATATTTAATTGGACTTACAGTTCCATGTGGCTGTGGAAGCCTCACAATCATGCCAGAAGGCAAGGAGGAGCAAGTCATGTCTTACATGGAGGCAGCAGGCAAAGAGGGAGATTGGGCAGGGAAACTCCCCCTTATAATACCGTCAGACCTTGTAAGACTTATTCACTATCATGAGAACAGCATGGGAAAGACCTGCCCCCATGATTCATATGCCTCCCACCAGGTCCCTCCCCACAACACCTGGGAATTCAAGATGAGATTTGAGTGGGAACACAGCCAAACCATATCACTGAGTATTGCTCTGGTCCCACCTGAAAAACCATAAAGGCAAGACCCAAAAGAATCAAATTTTTTCCAAAAAACTTAATTGAATCCCAGAACAATATTCAAAATGTGCCAGAATATAAAAATAGCACTCAAGCAAGGCAAAATGTTTAACAGCTGGCATTCAAACAAAGACTACTAGGCATGAAAAAATGACAGAAACTCACCATTCATCATGAGGAAAATAATCAGTCAACACAGGCTTCAACTGACCCAGAGATAGGATTAGCAAAGAAGAGCATTAAAACAGATATTATAAGCCTTTATGTTCAAAAGTTAAACAGAGACATGAAAGATATTTTAAAAGACAAATTGGACTTTCCAAGATGGAAACCCCAAGTGCCTGAGATGCTGAGATAAAATACACACACACACACACACACACACACACACACGCACATACATACACACACAGACATATACACACATACACACACACATACACAAACACACACACATACACACACACACACATGCTGGAAGGGGTTAATGGTGATTAGACATTGCAAAAGAAAATATAACTGAATTTTAATGCATAACAATATAAAATACCCAAATGGAACATTGGGAGAAAAAGAATCCCTCCCCCTACCCACCCAAAATGGAAAGAGCGTTAGTGAGGTGTGGAACAACTTAAAGCAGCTTAGTATGAGAAGAGAGAGGGAAAGTAAATATTTGAAGAAATAATGGCCAAATGCTCTTCCAACTTAATGAAAACTAGAAACCCACCAATCCAGGAAACACAACCAACTCCTACATGCCACGTGATCATATTTCATCTTTATCCAGCACAGTGGGAAGCATTGTAGACAATCAATCAACTGATGAGTGAAATTACATTGTTGCACATGAAAATATACAGCAATGTTGGTTTATAGAGGTTCATTTCAGATAAACTACCTTTTATTATTTTTTAAATTTGCTCTTATTTATAAAAGTTGTCCATGATTTAACACCAAATATCACAATAAACAGCTACTCGGGTGAGAAAATGTTTATGTTGATAAGAAAATTCACCACGGAATAACTGGTTACAAAATCCCTGAAGAGCTTATGGCTTTCTTCGGTGGGTGGAAATGCATACATGATGTGGACTCCAGCAGAAGAAAACAACCAACTCTGACTTCATTAAAGTAGCTAAGGTATATGATCTTAGTCATATCGCCAATCTTATTTTAATGTATGATTCAAGATGGCTACTTGAATATTTAATTTCAGGCAAAATGTAAAGGGAACAGATTTATGTCTTCAAAGTACGGGCTTTGTAGGCAGACTAGCTTAGTTCTAATTCCAGCTCTGACGTTATCTGTTTAGTCTTGGGCGATTTATTTAAACTCTCTGTACCTCAGCTTCCTTCTGTAAAGTGGGATTTAAAATGCTAACTATTAGAAGGAAGAGATGTAAATATTATAAAACACATTAATAACATGTATTGAAAGTTGAGTTATTAAAAAAGAGCCCATTTCATCTGTGTCTGCCATTATATGCTTATTTCAATATTAAATCCATTCCATTGTATTATCACATCATAGGGTTTTTTTTTTTTCTCCTTTACACCCGACATTTCAAAGGCAGGAAGTTGTCTGTACTTCTCCTTTCTCACTAAGACAGTTGCTAGTAAAAGTTCTTGATTGGGGGAGAAGCACATATACCTTAGCCCATTTAAAAATAAGACATTTATTTTAAATGGGGCAACATACCTAAATTTCTCTTTGACAACATCCTCACCCTGACTCAAATACCACCCTGTCAGTAAGGATGTTAACCACCTGATAAGACTATACGCTTGTGATGTTTTATCTATTTCTATCCTTAGCCACTCAAAAAAATTTTTTATTGAGGTATAATGTACATGCAATAAAATCTATCCTTTTTAGCGTGCATTTCTGAGTTTTGACAGATGCACATAGTTATGTAATTACCGCTACACTCGAAACACAGAATCATCTCATTACCCTAAGAAATACTGCACACTTCTTTGTCTGCTACATCTGGGGGAGTCATTCACTCTCCAGAGCCCCAGGTCTTACACAGGGGTCAAATCTCCTCTCCTATAATTATGCCCCTTCCAGAAGGCCATAGAAATGAAAACATATGGTGTGAAGCCTGCTTTTACTTATTCTAATGAATTTCAGATATATATATATGTTTTTATATGTTATTCGTCATTCATTCCTTTGATGTATGGTAAACACAGAAAAATGTGTTCAACATAACTAGCCATTATTGAAATGCTGATTAAAACTACAATGAGATACCACATAAAAACAACTCACATTACCAAGAATAGAAGAAGAAACAGAGCAGCTAGAACACTTATACAATGCCTGTGGGAACAGCAATTGAAAGAGCCACTTTAGAAAAATGCCCAAAAATGTCTTATAATGTTAAACATGCACTTACCACGTGAACAAGCAATTCCACTTTTTAGTATTCATTCGAATGCAATAAAAACTTAAGTTCATGCAAAAACCTGTACATGAATGGTTGTGTGGATATTTCTTTATAACCACCCCAAACTGGAAACAAACCAAATGCTCTTCAACTGGGAAATGATTAAAAAAAAGTTCATGCATTTATACAATGGTAACTATTGTTATCACCTTCACTGCGCCTGGAGGCCACAATCCTCAGGGAAGGTGAGAAGGCAAATGACACACTCAAGAGGCACTTAAGAAAACTAACATAAGAAACAGTGACGGAAAAGACTCTTTCCAACTTCTAAATACGCAATCACTAGCTGACTTCCCCATCTCTGATAGGACCAAAAATACTGTAACTGGACACGCAATCCAGCTTTTACTCTGTTACATTTCCACCCTCACCTATTACATGAGCAATGAAAAGCCCATACACAGCCCTGTAACCACGAATACCATCCTAACTTTCCAAGCCCCTTTATGCATCCGATGCAACCTGGTATCAGGCCTGCCCCTGGGGCACCTACTATCCTATCAGTATAATTACATACTACAACTTCAAGCCCCAACTGATCATAGTAACTTCTGAGTCACCCAAAAAGCTCCATTCAGACGGCTTGTCCGCTTCTCAGGGTCCCCAAAAATCATCACCTCCTCCCTGCTTAACAAACAGTCCAGGTTTTGTAATGGCAAACATACTCCCTGCATGACCATTCACCCCTGGACTCCCTGCAGCAGCGCCCCCACCACTAGTGAATGCCTTCTCATCCCCTCTTTCAATCACTCCCTTGAATGGTTCCTAGTAGATACAAAATGGTTTTTTTCTCCAATGGGAAAACAGAACACAGGCAGCCACTCAGTTTGCTCCCAACACCCCTTTCCAGCCACTCACCACAGCTACCTTGGCAATTACTCCAGGAGTATGAGAAAATGAAAACAACAAACTCACACACCTTGTTAACATACACAACCAGTTCTGCCTACCCAGCCAAGGCATATTCTTCTTATGTGGAACTTCAACCTATATCTGCCTCCCCACCAACTGGACAGGCACCTGCACCTTAGTCTACCTAAGTCCCAACATTGACATTGCCCCAGGAAATCAGACCCTATCAGTGCCCCTCAAAACTCAAGTCCATTGGCACAGGGTCATACCACTAACACCCCTACTTACAGGGTTAGGAATGGCCACTGCTACATAGGAACCGGAATAGCCACACACTCTCAAAGGACTTCTCAGACAGTTTGCAAGAAATAACAAAATCTATCCTTACTCTACCATTCCAAATAGACTCTTTGGCAGCAATGACTCTACAAAACCACCGAGGCCTAGACCTCCTCACTGCTGAGAAAGGAGGACGCTGCACCTTCCTGGGGAAGAGTGTTGTTTTTACACTAACCAGTCAGGGATAGTATGAGATGCTGCCCGGTGTTTACAGGAAAAGGCTTCTGAAATCAGACAACGCCTTTCAAACTCTTATACCAACCTCTGGAGTTGGGCGACATGGCTTCTCCCCTTTCTAGGTCCCATGACATCCATCTTGCTATTACTAGCCTTCGGGCCCTGTATTTTTAACCTCCTTGTCAAATTTGTTTCCTCCAGGATCGAGGCCATCAAGCTACAGATGGTCTTACAAATGGAACCCCAAATGAGCTAAACTCACAACTTCTACTGAGGACCCCTGGACCAACCCACTGGCCCTTTGGCTGGCCTAAACTTCCCCTCTGGAGGACACTACAACTTCTTCATCAAGAAAAGGCCCCTTCTTCATCCCTATCCAGCAGGAAGTAGCTAGAGTGGTCACTGCCCAGTTCCCAACAGCAGTTGGGGTGTCCTGTTTAGAGGAGGGATTGAGAGGTGAGGCCAGCTGGACTTCCTGGGTCGAGTGGGGACTTGGGGAAATTTCCTGTCTTACAAGAGGATTGTAAAATGCACCAATCAGTGCTCTGTAAAATGCACCAATCAGTGCTCTGTAAAATGCACCAATCAGTGCTCTGTAAAATGCACCAATCAGTGTTCTGTAAAATGCACCAATCAGTGTTCTGTAAAATGCACCAATCAGTGTTCTGTAAAATGCACCAATCAGCAGGATTCTAAAAGTAGCCAATTGCAGGGAGGATTGAAAAAAGGGCACTCTGATAGGACAGAACTGGAACACAGGAGGGGACAATAAGGGAATAAAAGCTGGCCACCCCAGCCAGCAGTGGCAACCGGCTTGGGTCCCCTTCCACACAGTGGAAACTTTGTCCTTTCGTTCTTCACAATAAACCTTGTTGCCATTCACTCTTTGGGTTTGTGCCATCTTTAAGAGCTGTAACACTCACCACAAAGTTCCGCAGCTTCGTTCTTAAAGTCAGCGAGACCACGAACCCACCGGCAGAAACCAACTCTGGACACACGAGTGTGAAAGGAGCAGGTGAGACAGGAAAGGCACCCTCAGGGTTCACGTCAATGTGATGCAGTGGCCACACACCCTCTGACGTCTGGTCCTGGCCAAGCTAGACAGATTCACAGAAGCAGTAAGATTTCACATGTGTGTGTGTGATGTTAATTTTTTTATTTTTCAGTGCACAGAGCATTGTATACATGTGAAGCAGTTAATAAAAGTTAGCTGAATTGTATGCAGTTGATGTAATTCCAGCATTTTCCATCTTATGAGACTTTCAGAAATCACTTAATTCAAGTCCTCTGGGGAAAATTAATCCAACAGAAGTTAAGTTTTTGTTCAAGGTCATATGACTAATGTATAATTTTAAAATAATCCAAGCACCTTACTTGCTTAGGAAATAGATGTTTTTTACATTCTTTTAAAAATGTTTTTGCTACATTGCATTTCTACATATTTATGGGGTCCATGTGAGATTTTGTTACATGCATAGAATGTATAATGGTCAAGTCATGGTGTTCAGGGTATCCAACACCCAAGTGTTTATCATTTCTAGACAATGAGTACATTTCAAGTCCTCTCTTCTAGGTATACAAGTGGCAAACAAACCTATGAAAAAATGCTCCACATGACTAATCATCAGATAAATGCAAATCAAAACCACAATGAGATACGATCTCACACCAGTCAGAATGGCTATTATTAAAAAGTCAGGCCAGGCACAGTGGCTCACGCCTGTAATCCCAGCATTTCGGGAGGCTGAGGCAGCCAGATCATCTGAGGTCAGGAGTTCAAGACCAGTCTGGCCAACATGGTGAAACCTTGTCTCTACTAAATATACAAAAATTAGCTGGACGTGGTGGTGGGCACCTGTAATCACAGATTCTTGGGAGGCTGTGGTAGGAGAACAGCTTGAGCCCGGGAGGCAGAGGTTGCAGTGAGCCGAAATCATGCCACTGCACTCCAGCCTGGATGACAGAGTGAGACTCTGTCTCAAAACAAAAATAAATAATAAATAAAAAGTCAAAAACCAACAGATGCTGGCGAGGCTGCAGAGAAAAGGCAACATTTACACACTGTTGGTGGGAATGGAAATTAGTTCCGTCACTGTGGAAAGCAGTTTACAGATTTCTCAAAGAACTGAAAACAGAACTACCATTCCATCCAGCAATCTCATTTCTGACTATATATCCCAAAGAAAACAAATTGTTCTATCAAAAAGACACATGTACTCTCCTGTTAATGGCAACACTATTCATGATAGCAAAGACATGGAGTCAACCCAAGTGTCCATCAACAGTGGACTGGATAAAGAAAATATTCAGACAGGGAAACAGAAAGCAACCATGTTTCGCAGAGGTGAATATACACCATGGAATTCTACTCAGCCATAAAAAAGGATGAAATAATACCCTTTGCAGCACCACGGACGCAGCTGGAGGCCATTATCCTAAGCAAACTAGTGCAGAAACAGAAAACCAAATATCCCATGTTCTCACTTATAAGTACGAGCTAAACATTGGGTACTCACGGACATAAAAACGAGAACAACAGACACTGGGGACTACTGGAGGTTGGAGGAAGGAAGGGGAGAAAGAGTTAAAAACCTCTTGATTACCACACTCACTACCTGGGTGATGGGATCATTCATGATCTCAGCATCAGAAAATATAACCAGGAAACAAACCTGCACATGTACTTCCTGAATCTAAAATAAAAAATCCAAATTAATCCAGTAAATTATAAGAGCACTTAAAAAGTAAATTTTTATATATAACCTCCCCAAAAAAGTTCTCTTTTCTAGCTATTTTCAAAGATTCAATATATTGTTTACTATAGTCAACCTACTCTGCTATGAAACATTAGAACTCATTCCTTCTATCTAGTCAGGATGGTGGGGAAAATTATAAGCCACAAACCTTCTTGGAAGGCCTGAAGATTTTTGCAAAAGTCTCAGGATAAGGCTATGGCTGAAGGCTACCTAATCCTTACTTTGAGTAAATAGCTTAAAGTGGGTACAAAGGAAGGTGGTTTATCTAACTAGCTTGTTTACTCATGTGGTCCTAAGACTAACCTTTCATCTATGGTGGGTGCTTAATTGCTTTCTACTGGAGAAGTCAGCAATGTCAATTACCCTCTAGTGGTGTTCACTCACAACCTTTGTCAATTAATCTTTACTGAATAAATGTAAGTATCACTGACTGATCAAGGCCGCGGCTGCCACAAAGTGGCCCAGATGCTCAGCCAAACTGGCAAAGCAGAATATCTGTGTCAGTGTACTTTATTCATCTGTCGTTGGGTCAGGGTCTGCAGGACAGACCCCCACATCTATCTAACTATATGATTTTACCCATTAACCAAGCTCTCTTCGTTCCCCAGCCCTCCCACCAGCACACCCCCTTTCCAGTCTCTGGTGTCTATCATTCTACTCCTCTACCTCTATGTGATCAATTTTTTAAGTGCTCACATATGAGAACATGCAATAAGATATTTTGACCCTCTGTCTTACAGACCATGAGCCTAAGGTGCTTTAAGGATGCCTACGTACAGGTAGCCTTGAGATAAAGCTGTCTTCCTTCTGTCCCTCTCTGCTCAGGCGACACCTGTCTCCACCTTTGAGGACCACAGCGACCCCTACTGTCTCCTTCCCACCCTCTACACCCCCAGGTTTAAAAGGAGAGAAGTGTTCTGACCCCTGTGGGCAGCCAGATGGGGAAAAACAAATAACTTTGCCAAAGGGTCCTACAGGAGCAATTCTGAGAGAGCATAAAGTCATGATTTCATTCCAACTTGAAACAAAATGAAACACCCAATACCAGTGCATCAGAGAAATGCCTGGCCTAGAAAATGCACACCACTGGAATTATTTTTCTTTCTTTTTTTTTCTTTTCTTGATAATGTATCTCATTAGTAACACACCAGGAGAGAGAAACTGAATTAAGACCCTTTGTCACTCTTGGTTAATAGAGCATTCTTTTTCTACTTCACAGAACTAGCAATGAAAAGAATTCCACCTGTTAGGAAACTTCTGCTATTTACCTAGTTAGCTTGTGCTCAGTGCCATAGGAAATATAAAAGTAAATGGCAGGGACTCTGCTCCCAATATCCTCACAGTCTTCCAGAGAGGTGATTCTAGCAAGGATAACATCCACGGGACCTGGAGGCATGCTCACTGCGCATGGAGTCTTGTCTGAGCCCCTTCTAACGTTAATGCATTTTAGCATTATCACAATTACCTGAGGAAAATACCGTTTTAAAACTCGTTTTACAGATGCATAAAATCAACGACCAGAGATGTTAAACAGCACACCTGAGGGCACGCAAGTAATTTACAGAAACAATATCTGAACCCAACTATAGATACCTCAGATTCTGAGATTTCCGGCTTCATGTCCTACAGCTTCCATAATGACACATAGCAGAAGGAAGGAATGACAGCAGAATTCAGCAGAAGTTCACCTGAAGTTATTAGGAACAGGGAAAGTTGTCTCGAAAGCAGCTGAGTTTCTGTTAGCAATTGCAAGATGGGTGGGGGTTTGAATGTGCCTGAACAGTACAGGGAAGCATATCTTAGGTACAAGAGAGAGTGAAAGAGGAGGAGAAAAGTGGATGTGGAGACCTGCGCGTGGGTTGTGAACACCCTAAGTGTGGAATGCTAGGAAGCCTCCAGGGTGGTCCCTCGCAGATTATGAGGACAGGGACCATGAGGCTGATGTGTGCCCAAGGGGATCTGAGGACTACAGACACCAAAGATTCTGCCCTGCTGGGAATAAGCACATTAAAATAATTCAAACAGGGATAAGGCAGGGTGCAGAGAGAAAGTCATTTTGCTGAAATGTCATTAAAACAGGTTATAGAAAAATGTTTGTCATGTCCTTAAAATAACTTAATCATGTAGGTAGTTTGTAATAAACGTTCCTAGTAAAAAATTAACATGCTGCAGAGAAAGCACATGCTCCTCGGGTCACCGCTTCACTCCCCTGGGCCCTGATGTAACTATCATGATCAATGTCATGTACAGCCTTCCAGATCTTCTCTTGAGGTTTTGCTAACATATTTACCCACGGATAGGAATTGGAGCATATAATGTTTTTGTCTTTGCTTCCTTACAAAATATCATACTGCATGGTCATTTAATAATGTATTCTAGCACTCAAAACTATGGCTTAGGAGTTTTTTTCAACACCTGTATTTGTAGCTTTTTTTTTCCCAACTGACTCAAAGTATTTCATGGAGAGATAACAGTTTTGTTTTGTTTGCTTTTTGAGATGGAGTCTCACTCTGTCACCAAGGCTGGAGTGCAATGGCACGATCTCGGTTCACTGCAACTCCTGCCTCCCGGGTTCAAGTGATTCTCCTGCCTCAGCCCCCTGAGTAGGTGGGATTACAGGCGCCCCTACCACACCCAGCTAATTTTTGTATTTTCAGTAGAGACAAGAGTTTCACCATGTTGGTCAGGCTTGTCTTGAACTCCTGACCTCAGGTGATCCATTTGCCTTGGCCTCCCAAAGTGCTGGGATTACAGGTGTGAGCACTGTGCCTAGCCAGAGATATAAAGTTTTATCAGCCACTTCTGTCAGTGATAGACACTGGTTATTTCCAAGTTTTCAGTCCTGCCAACAATAATGGGATGTGTTTCTGGGTCTCTCCGTTATACATGCATGTGCGTTTTTCTCAAGGTATTAGAAGAGGTTGACTTGAAAGGCTAGACGGCTTACTTATTAAACAATTCAATAGATACTACCGAATAGTTACCGCACTGTAACTATGCCAATTCAACTTCCACCAGCAGACAGTAATAACCCATAATGCCCCACACCTGGCCAAGATTTGCTATTATTGGATGGCTCATGATTTTAATGTGCTTTCTGTTAAGTGTTAGTGAATGTATTAGTCCATTTTCTCACTGCTGATAAAGACATACCCCAGACTGGGCAATTTACAAAAGAAAGAGGTTTAATTAGACTTACAGTTCCACGTGGCTGAGGAGGTCTCACAATCATGGCAGAGGGCGAAAGCCACTTCTTATATGGTGGTGACAAGACAGAAAATGAGGAAGCAGCAGAAGTGGAAACCCCTGATAAATCCATCAGATCTCATGATGAGAGGTGACAGCATGCTGGCAATCCTCGCAGCCCCCACCCGCTCTCAGCACCTCCTCGGCCTTGGTGCCCACTCCAGCCGCCCTTGAGGAGCCCCTTCAGCCCGCGGCTGCACTGTGGGAACCCCTTTCTGGGCTGGCCAAGGCCGGAGCCGGCTCCCTCAGCTTGCAGGGAGCGGTGGAGAGAGAGGCATGGGCGGGAACCAGGGCTGTGCAAGGCGCTTGCGGGTCAGCTAGAGTTCCGGGTGGGTGTGGGCTTGGCGGGCCCCACACTCAGAGCGGCCGGCCGGCCCTGCCGCCCCGGGCAGTGAAGGGCTTAGCACCCAGGCCAGCAGCTGCGGAGGGTGCGCCGGGTCCCGCAGCAATACTGACCCACTGGCGCTGCGCTCAATTTCTCGCGGGCCTTAGCTGCCTCCCCGCCGGGCAACGCTCGGGACCTGCAGCCCGCCAGGCCTGAGCCTTCCCCGCCCCCATCACGGGCTCCTGCGCGGCCCGAGCCTCCGGGACGAGCGCCGCCCCCTGCTGCACCGCGTCCAGTCCCATGGACCACCCAAGTGCTGAGGAGTGCAGGCGCACGGCCGCGGGACTGGGAGGCAGCTCCACCTGCCGCCCTGGTGCCGGATCCACTGGGGGAAGCCAGCTGGGCTTCTGAGTCTGCTGGGGACTCGGAGAACGTTTATGTCTAGCTAAAGGATTGTAAATACACCAATCGGCACTGTATCTAGCTCAAGGTTTGTAAACACACAATCAGCACCCCGTGTCTAGCTCAGGGTTTGTGAATGCACCAATAGACACTCTGTATCTAGCTCCTCTGGTGGAGACTTGGAGAACTTTCGTGTCTCGCTCAGGGATTGTAAATGCACCAATCAGCACCCTGTCAAAACGGACCAATCGGCTCTCTGTAAAACAGACCAATTGGCTCTCTGTAAAATGGACCAATCAGCAGGATGTGGGTGGGGCCAGATGAGAGATTAAAAGCAGGCTGCCCGAGCTAGCAGTGGCAACCAGCTGGTGTTCTTTCACTCTTTGCAATAAATCTTGCTGCTGCTCACTCTTTGGGTCCACACTGCTTTTGTGAGCTATAACACTCACTGCGAAGGTCTGCAGCTTCACTCCTGAAGCCAGCCAGACCACAAACCAACCGAGAGGAATGAATAACTCCAGACGCACCGCCTTAAGAGCTGTAATGCTCACCGTGAAGGTCCACAGCTTCATTCCTAAGCCAGCGAGACCATGCACCCGCCAGAAGAAAGAAACTCCGAACACATCCAAACATCAGAAGGAACAAACTTCGGACACGCGGACTTTAAGAACTCTAACACTCACCGCGAGGTTCAGCAACTTCATTCCTGAAGTCAGTGAGACCAAGAACCCACCAATTCCGGACACAATGAGACTTATTCACTATCATGAGAGTAGCATGGGAAAGACCAGTCCCATGATTCAATTACCTCCCACTGGGTCACTCCCACAACACGTAGGAATTCAGGGAGACATAATTCAAGTTGAGATGTAGGTGGAGACACAGGCATACCATGAAAAAGTTTCATTATATTTTCGTATTTAATGGCCATTTGCATATCTCTTTCTATAAATTGCCTGTACATTTTTTTGCCCTAACAGTTAATCAAATGGATAGACTACTATTATCCTAGGGTCATATAGCAGCTAAAACTATTGTGATACAAAACTATGTGAGAAATGGTGTTTGTGGGAAGCAGTAAGAAGCTGTCATGATCCATATTTGATGAGCATTTGTTATGTGTGAAACATTCTGCAAACTGATTTATAGATGTGGGTCCCTACGTGAATTCCAACAGCAGCCTGGTAAGGGAGATGCTATGATCTTCATATTAGAGGTGACAAAAGTGAAGCTCTCAGACGTAAACCTACTTGTCTAGGGGCAGCGTTGGGAAGCAATAGAGATAGTATTAAAACCAGGGCCCTGCTCTTAACCTGCCCTGTCTGCAATGCCCTTAGCAACCTAACTGACACCAAGGGACTAGGGAATGAGCAGGGATAAAGTCTCTAATAATTATAAGAAATCAAGGAATTAGTACAAAAAGTAGCCAGGCGTGGTGGTACATGCCTGTAGTCCTAGCTACTTGGGAGGTTAAGGTGGGAGGATCACTTGAGCCTGGGAGGCAGAGGTTGCAGTGAGCTGAGATCATGCCACTGCACTCCAATCTGGTTGACACAGAGAGACTCTGTCTCAAAAAAAAAACAAAAAAAAGAATCATTCTATCTTCTCAATGATTTTTAACTTTTATGAAGTCTTCTTAACTCTAGTTGCACGCTTTATTATAAAGACTATTTTGTCAAATATTTTTCTGGACACACAATCTTTCTTTGGTATTGTTTGCATGGTATAATTTTTTCAACTTTATCTCCGTTTTAAGTGAGTCTCCTATAAATATCATTTCATTTTAATTCAAAGGGCATTTATTTTTGTTTAATCGTTAGATTCAGTCTCCTTATATGTAATGCGATTCTTAATATATTTGGGCTGTCAACTTACTCTGCTTTTGTTTTTCTGTGTCTTGCCTGTTTTATCTTCTTTCAAATGAGAAAATGTTTACTTACATATTTTTTCTATGAATTAGGAAATTATAAATAATGTTACCACTCTGAAGTAATTACCATAGAGATTTCAATATGGATAATTGACATGTTTAATGTTGTATTTGTTGCGACTTTTCTTCTGTCTCAAAAAAAAAAAAGAAATCATGGATTTAAGAAGCTGAAAGTTTTGCACTGGTTGTCTGATGTAACTTAAGATTCATTTTTTACTATATTGCACAAGAGTCAGAATACACTACCAATACATACCAGGTTAAAACTTGAGTTCAAATCCTAGCTTTATTACTCTCAAGCTGTGTGGCTTTAAGTAAATCACTTGCCCTCTCTGAGCCTGTTAATGCATACATTAAATGATAATAATTTTTGAGCTTACTAATTCTAAGGCATTTGTGCAGATGACAAAAACAACACAGAATAAAGCACTGAGCACATAGCCTCGCTGTGGCATGCATCATTAGTGCTTGATATGGTTGGCCATGATCGTTACACATCAACAGCAGCTGAAAGGGTGTTTATGAAGCTCGCTGGGCTGCGTGCAGAAACCCACATCTGACTCCTGAGTGAAGAGAGGCTGCAGGTGAGAAGGGAATAATCCAAACGCCCAGATGTCACAAAGAATTTATCATTTCTGATCCTTTCAGCCTGAGTACCAAAATGTCATAAAATGTGAAGCTTCATTTTTAATCTTTACCTCCACTAACCTCACTTCGGCTTCTCCGTAATACATCAGATAGGCTTCCCTGAGAAAAGGCAATCTATTTGCAGCCAGTCATGCCTGTCCCTCATCGGATCCAGCTTTTGTCTCACTCCTGCAAAATCTCATGCCCTCAATTTCCAAAGCCCTAGTCATGGAAGGATTGCATGACTGGGTACATTTTGTTCTTCTCTGCCACCCATCCCACAACAAAACCTGTAAATTTATTTCAATCCCTTGGTTCCCAAAACTAAAAGATACTTCATTTGGTAGCCTTGAAAGATGACATTTGCAAATCAGCAAGCACCCTAGGCATGAGAGGTTGCTCTGGGAGCATGCCACTCCCTCTGTCTTATTTCTGGTCTGGGAAAAAACATGCCTCTCTCATGATCACATACATGCATGCACACACACACACACACACTCTCTCTCTCTCTCTCTCTCTCTCTCTCTCTCTCCACAGACCTCTCACTGGCCATCCCCTGCACCTGTTCTCTGCCATGCTGGCCTCTGCCCATCTTCCTGTAGCACACTTTGCTTCCACATCACCAAGCATGAACTTTAATGCATATTAGCTCATTCTGGCTCACCTGGGCTTGTTTTTTTTCCCAGAAAAAGTAAGCCAAGCCACCCAGGCCATGATTGATACCCTGTAGGAACATTCCTTTCTTTGGACATCAAAAGTGGCAGCAGGCTAGAGAAGCCGCCTCATGTCCTTTGCAGGATAATAGGGTCACCGCTGTACACAGAGTCCTCACTGTGCCCGTGCACAAGCTTGGGGGATGTTACAGAGATTCTTTCATTTAATATTCACCACAACCCTGTTTCACAGACAGCATATTTAGCTCGCTTTCTCAATTAACGTCGCGGTCAGTTGGAGTTGGAATTTGAACTCCAGCAGGCTAACCTACATGTGTGCAGTTTAGCCACAGCACCACTCTTAGATTAGCTGTCTCGTAAAGAGACCTTGAGATGAGAACTGGGCTTTCTCATGCCAGAATCATCAGTCACTGGCAGTGAGCCACTGTGAGGAGGGACTAAACTCCCAGGCCCTCGAGCCTTTCTATGACCCTTCCTGATGACAGAAAGTTGAGGCAGTGGCCTGAAGGCACTCTTTACAGGAAAATAGCTGGGACCGGCTTCAGAAGCCAAAGGGATCCAGGGAGAACGGTGTGAAGCGTGATTCTCTCTGCAGAAGCTACTCTATTAAGGAAAGAAAAAACCATCCTGAGGTGAATCTGACAACGTAAAGCACAATTCCTAGAGGCCCTTAGCTGGTGAATACCTATGTGTCAGGAATCACAGCACCAGCAAAGCATGGCGCAACCAATGCACGCCCAACACTCTGAGTCAGCTGACGCCACATGATTCACGCTGATAAATGCCGGCACTTTCACACTTTTGCTTGAGTAGTAAAAAATTATTTTTAAATACAATCCCTATATGTATCCCGTATTGACACATATAGATGTAAAGGTATGTCTATACGCACATGCAGGCACACACCCCTGTGCAGATGTCTCAGAGAGAAGCAACCTGCTCTGGATAAAGGAGGAATGAGGGTCTCACATTAGAAGAAGACCCTGCAATTCTCTTCCCCACTCCCGGCCTCATTCCACTTGGCATGTGTCCAATCACCCTCCTGGGACTGCTGGAATATTCCTCCTGTCTGTAGCTTCCTGATCACCTCCACTTTCCACAGGAATAATTAATTTCTGCTGTATTTCTGCCTAGAGCTTTTCAAATATTCTATTTAATTGTCTGCCTCAGGTATTGCAAGTCACCAACACATTGGCTCAATCCGGCCTAAAACACCAGTTTTTAGAATTAAAACAATGAGTATTGCTGCATCGTAAACACCTTTAAATCTTTTTTCAGAATATTTTATAATATTTTGTTGCCTTTAGAAGGGAATATACTAGTTGGTGAACCACAAAGCCTCACCACTTTCTACTGCCTCGTATGTGCTGTATTCATATCTTCTGATTACCTGCCCAAGGCCTGTGCACATTTAAATTTACTGCTTCTCATGTACATATCGGTCTCACTTGCTAGGCTGAGAGTTTGGAAATAGTAAGGAGTTTTGTCCTGTTTATGCTTATGTCCTAAGTAATAAGTACAGTGGATGAATCTCAGTAGATATTCAATAGCTTTTGTATTTGAATTTTTAAATAATTTATCAGTGACTATAATTATTTTTACTGTTTCAATTATTACAGGTCTAATAGCTTCTGACTGGGCTCTCTAAAATCCAGCATGTGACAAATCTTGACAATGATGAATGCATTTCAATCCGTGCACACTATATAAGTTAAAAATATTTAGTGTATGAGTCCCCCGAATGAGCTAGACTCAGAGATCACAATTTATGCCAACCAAATTCCCAGAAACTATATAATAAACCAGGAAGGCCTTATATTCATTTGACACAAACCACATAATTTATTGCAATTGTAGCAAAAGAACAAGACTGCTACTATGTCTCTTTGAATCTCACCTGAATACTTGGGTATGTGTGTTTATAAATGTGAGTGTGTGCATGTGTGTATCTGTGACCGTGTGTCTGTGTGTGTGTTGATATGAATGTGCTGTGGTATGTGTGTGTGTGTGTATCTAGAGGATGGGATTTGGGGATAGGAAAACAGAGATGATGGTGAATAAATATTTTAAATTTTTACTTCTATTTATATATTTCTGACCTTCTTTACAAAATTATAATTCTTGCTTAGTGTAAAAAAAAGTTAATAAAAACAATACTTCTTTGTCCTACAATCTAGAAAGTCTCTCCATCCCATTTTTAGCCCATGAGCTTTGAAAAACAGAGACTAATATCAGAATTTACTAGTAGTTTTTAGAATTGAAATAAGTATTGCTGCATCATAAACATGTTTTGTTTTGTTAAGATGGAGTTTTGCTCTTTTTTGCCCAGGCTGGAGTGCGATGGCACGATCTCAGCTCACTGCAACCTCTGCCTCCCGGGTTCAAGCAATTCTCCTGCCTCAGCCTCCTAAGTAGCTGAGATTACAGCACGTGCCACCACGCCCAGCTAATTTTGTATTTTTAGTAGAGATGGGGTTTCAACATGTTGGCCAGGCTGGTCTGGAACTTTTGACCTCAGGTGATCCGCCTCGGCCTCCCAAAGTGCTGGGATTACAGGCATCAGCCACTACGCCTGGCCATAAACATTTTCAAGACATGTTTGAAGGGGTCACAAAGATGATGTTCCTGACAGCCCAAGCATATCATTTATTTTGTATATTCTGTACACTTCTGTTTTTACAAAAGCTACGAAGCTCTTATATTGAGAGATATAACTTTTATATATGAAAATAACATTTCTGTGTCCTATATCAATAAGTCGATGTAATCTCTGTCCCATTTTTAGCACCACACACTTTGAAGCATAAGAATCCAATATTGAAGTTTATCAGCAGGTGCTCGTATTAGAATAATACAGAATGCTGTGTCTTAAAACAGCTGTGAATTTTTTTGTGTTGTTTTTGTGCAACGTGGTACTCCTGAGTACAGGGCAGAAACAACCCAGACTTCCGGGGTACAGTCATCACAGCACACCCCTTCCAGCTCCTCCGGGTGGGGACCCCTGGGGCCGCTCTCCTCTGCCTCTGCTGACAGATCTTTCACACAGGTCTGCCCTGCCAGAGGATCAAAACTGCACCCCATGTAAGGGAGAAACTCGGAGATCAGGCAAGACTCCCACTGTCCCCTAAGGAGAAGCTAGCACAGTTATGTCAATTTTACATTGAATTAGCAACTTACAGAAGAACAATGTATTGGAAATAAAAGTTTGTCGAAGTTATTTAGAAATGAAAGACAGAAAACTGCATAATATAAATAATTATGTGAAAAATGTAATCAACTCTGTGGGTTTCACATGTGAAATTGCTTAAAGCCCTTTACTTTTTTCTCTCTCTCTCTGCTCTTGAGGAAGATCGTTTGATGTAGTCAATAATATCCTATGAATTCTACTCTCCTAATTTTCTGAAGCAGGATCAACCCGCTTCAGAGTTGATGCTTTTTGTTATGTTGATTCTTTCAACCAAATTCCAAAGATAAAAGGTATTTTAGTTCAAAGAAATATGAAGTTCTTCTTTTAGTAAGTGGTGTATCAACGACATATTTTCAGACATGCAGCACGAGAATTCAGCTCAAACTCTATTAGATGTTTCCCTATTTGTTTTCAAATCCCCATAAATCAGCCTTTGTTTTATTATTTATTCATTTTTTTTGAGATGGAGTCTCGCTCTGTTGCCCAGGCAGGAGTGCAGCGGCATGATCTCCACTCACTGCAACCTCTGCCTCCTGGGTTCAAGCAATTCTCCTGCCTCAGCCTCCCGAGTAGCTGGGATAACAAGCGCCCGCCACCATGCCCTGCTATTTTTTTGTATTTTTAGTAGAGATGGGGTTTCAACATGTTGGCCAGGCTGGTCTTGAACTCCTGACCTCAAGTAATTCATCCGCCTTGGCCTCCCAAAGTGCTGGGATTACAGGCGTGAGCCACTGTGACTGGTCCCCATAAATCAGCCTTCGTGATCAGATCCGGTGGTGTTTGTGTGTGGAGAGAAACACATTTGCATGGGTCTACAAATGTAGGGCCTACGAAGAAGCCAAATACAGGGTAGAATTTTGCCGACAAGAATACAGGAATATTGGCAAAAGGAAGATGAGTTCACTCAAGGTGTGTAAGTCGTGGTAAGTTCAGTCCTGGTAACGTGCACTGTCACCGTGTGTGTTGTGGGTTCTGTTTCCAGCACCTGCCCCACAACATTGCCTGTAGCCAACACAGCTGAGAAAGGAGTTTAAGAGGCAGAGGGGAGGGCTGGAGCCAGCTTTGTCATTAACCCACCAGCCTCTTGGTCATTCCCGCAGGGTGGAAACCCGAGAGGCCCATGTTTGCTCGGCTAGAAGATGCACTAAATTTCTTTCCCCTAAATTCTGCTGAAACAGAATGTGAGTCCCGTGCCCTCAGCATGCCTGGGGATCACAATTTGGTTTAAAGTCAAACAACTGTGTCCTTTAAAGTCCCTGAAAATCCATGCAGGGCAAGCTCAGAGTGCAGGTTTCATGCAGGGCAGGCTTACAGACAATCCTGGTGTTGGGCCCCCTGCCTGTTGTGTCTGCTTACTAGTCCCCAGTTTTCTTATTTATATTCACAGAGTAACAACACTGAGATAGCAAACAGCACTCAACTACAGAGGTGGGGCTTGGACACAGGACCAAACTGAGGACTAGCTAACACAGGGCGGGGGTGGAAGAAGCTTTCCATAGGACATGTTCATCAGTGCGTCATGTCAGTTTACGGTTGCCATGGCAACACCTGGGCATTACTGCCCCTTTCCGTGGCAATGACCCAGTGACCCAGAAGTCACCATCCCTTTTTAAAGAAATTTCTGCATAATCTGCCCCTTAATTTGCATATAATTAAAAGTGGAGGCCGGGCGCGGTGGCTCACGCTTGTAATCCCAGCACTTTGGGAGGCCGAGGCGGGCGGATCACGAGGTCAGGAGATCGAGACCACGGTGAAACCCCGTCTCTACTAAAAAATACAAAAAATTAGCCGGGCGCGGTGGCGGGCGCCTGTAGTCCCAGCTACTCGGAGGCTGAGGCAGGAGAATGGCGTGAACCCGGGAGGCGGAGCTTGCAGTGAGCCGAGATTGCGCCACTGCACTCCAGCCCGGGTGACAGAGCGAGACTCTGTCTCAAAAAAAAAAAAAAAAAAAAAAAAAAAAGTGGATATAAATACAACTGCAGCACTGCCTCTGAGCTGCTGCTCTGGGCACACTGCCTGTGGGGGAGCCCCGCTCTGCAAGGACCAGCGCCTCTGCTGCTGTCGTGCACGCCGCTTCAATAAGAACTGCTGTCTCACACCACCAGCTCACCCTTGACTTATTTCCTGGGTGAAGCCAGGAACCCTCCCAGGCTAAGCCCCAGTTTCAGGGCTCGCCTGCCCTGCATCACTACTGCCGGTGTGAAGGTTAACTGTGATCATGTCTGCAGACTTCATCCCCTGTCACTTAGGAAGTGCTCCATAAATGCCACCTATTACTGTTGTGGTTTGCAGAATCACCATCTGCATTTGCTTAAAGTAGTACACAGTATTTGAGGCATCATTAAAAATCCCGTGCTATTTAGTGATTACTGACATCTGTAAACCTCCCGTTTCACAGACAAGTAAACTTGGGGTCCAAGTCAAAGCTGTGCAGCCAACAGTGACTATGCTGAGCTCACTTTTCTGTTCTACAATCACACATACTGCATCGAATCAACCTCATAGGGAGGCCGAGACCCAGCTTTCCCAGCCCACATGTCACATGTGTGTAAAACTGAAAAAACAAGGAGCAACAGGTGAAGATAATCCTCCTGGAAACAGCTGGAGATACATTAATTTCCTTAAACCTCAGGGTAGATCTGAGCCCATCTTTCTCTCACCCCTCTGTCATTAGCAATTACATAGAGGCCACTTGTAAGAGCCACACAATGGTGGCTATAGCTTGGATACAAAGGGTAGGTGTGTTTTGTTTCATGCTGGCAGCATGTTTTTAACTTTCTATTGTTGAAAATGTCACACACATTCAAATGCAGACAGAATAGTATCAGAACCTCTAAAGTACCCACCATTCACCTTAAATCATTATCAACTGCTGGCCAGTGTATTCATAGAATTTTCTCAAACCATATAATTGGCAAACGTTTGATTTGAAAACAACAACGCAAACTTGACAATTACGTATTGGCTCCATGCAACTGCATCATGCATTTATCTTACTCATTTGGTTTCCAAAGGCATCTGAATTTCAGAGCTTAAGACTTCTTCAGATGCTTCTTGAGATACAAGGAACAGTTCCTAGTCTTACAGAGCCTATTATCAATTAACTTTAAAATGTGAAAGCAAAATTAAAATAAGCCATAGACAGAGCTAACCTCTGTACTCACTGCATCACAGAAGAGAGCACCATCACTCTGCCCCAGGTGGGCCACAGGACACAGTGGAGGAGACGACCCATGCTGGGCATTAGAAGAAGCAGAGTTTTGCAGCAATTGGGAGAGGTAGTGGCTCTCAGTGAGAAAGGCTGCACTTCGCAGAGCACAGTGGGCAGAAGACATTACACAGAGAGCCCTCAACTCACACAGCTCTGGTCCCAGCATTGCCAGGGTCAGGTTTCGGCAAAGCGTTCATTTTCCAAACCCCAGGATCCCCAAGATCCCTAAGGTAACTCCACTTAGGGGACTGGAATCCCAGTTCTCTACTCCACCTGTAGACACAATCACCAAGTCTTTTTGTTTGTTTGTTTGTTTTTTGTTTTTTGAGATGGAGTCACCCAGGCTGGAGTGCAGTGGTGCAATCTTGGCTCACTGCAACCTCCGCCTCCCGGGTTCCAGCAATTCACCTGTCTCAGCCTCCCGAGCAGCTGGGATTACAGGCATGTGCCACCATGCCTGGCTGATTTTTATATTTTTAGTAGTTTCATCACGTTGACCAGGCTGGTCTCAAACTCCCGACCTCAAGTGATCCACCCACCTCAGCCTCCAAATGTGCTAGGATTACAGGTGTAAACCACAGCACCTAGCCTTGCTGAGTCTTACTACTTCTATCTCCTTGGCTACCTCTCAAATCTACTTCCTGATCTCTATGCCACCTCCTTAACCTGAATTCAAGCTGCAACCATCTCTTCCATAAATTATTGCAATGGCTTTCCCACAGGGCTCCCTGCCTCTACTCCCGAGCATGGCAGTCTTTCCTCCCTGCTGCAGAGTGGAATATATATCTGTGTCATAGCTGACAAGTCACCGATTCTGGGCTACCCAACCTAACTCCAGCACATGGAAGCCTCTATGCTGTGTGCCTCTAGATCACCCTTCCTTATCACCACGTTTTATCCTATTACCCATTTCACTCTGTCTTTCGCTGTAGCTTGTGAGCTCTCGAAAGGAAAGGACGTCTGTCCCATTCACCATGATAAGCCAGCATTAAGGGTGATGCCTTACGAGGAGATGAATGAAGACATAAATGAATGACCACAATCAATGTTTCTTCTATACCATATTTCCCCTCTACCCAATCCAATGACTGTTTTTGGATTTTACATTTTTCTTTTTTTTTTTATTTCCAATTTTGACCCTAAAACATACCATTTCATTTTCCAGACTATGTTGAAATGTATAACTTTAACAGATTTGAAGAGCATACTCAAGGGTTCAGCTGATTTTTGGTAGATGATTATATCATTCTTTATTCATTCAACCTAGAAACTCATTTTTTTCTAAGAATGACCCCCGTTTTAGACTATCAAATTTACTTTTAAGCAAAAAACATAGAGTTTCTGGGTCATATAAATTGTGTACAAGTTAATTGAGATCCTATAGAAAAAAAAAAAAACAGGAACACTAAAACCAAAATGTTAATAGTAGATGCTTCTGAGGGTGAATTGTAAAAGCAGAGTAATTTCACATCTTTTAAAACTTTTATGTTAGTGTAAAAGAATCTTTAAAGATGAGGTGTTATGGTTAGTTTAAAAATCCACCAAAAAGAAAAGGCTTTGCTACTTACTGCAAAATAACATGATGCAAAGTTTTATGAAGATAAAGAAGAAAAATCTATATTAATCTCAATAGATTTAGGGAGAAAACACACAAAATTAATCATTGTTGTTATAATTCTTAGAAAACCAGAAGTCTACATTATTGATGATTTTAAAAATACCTGGAAAATGGAAGTGTTCTTAATCTGAAAGTTGGGTTTTGCAGCTACCTCCATGGACCAGGTGCCCCATGATCTGTTTCTGAACTAAAATTTTTTTTCTTAAATGTCAGATGGTTATGAAAGAACAAGAAGAAGGAGAAGGAGGAGGTGGAAAAGAAGAAGGGAAGGAGGTGATAAAAGAGAAGAATATGTGATAGAAATTACATGTGGCCCACAAAGTCTAACATATTTGCTACCTGGCCCTTTATGGAAAAAAAATTTGCTGACTTCTGTGATAAAAGGTATCTACGAATAATTACATCAAGTATTATACCTAGTAGTCAGATGCCGAAATCTGTCTTCCAGAATACAGAAATGGCTTAAGCCTCCTGCTATCACCACTTCAATTCAACATTACACTAAAGGCCGGGTCAGTAAACAAAGTAAGAAAAAATATATCCTTTCTTATGGCTGCATAGTATTTCATGGTGTTTATGTGCTACGTTTTCTTTACCCAGTCTATCATTGATGGGCATTTGAGTTGGTTCCAAGTATTTGCTATTGTGAACAGTGTGGCAATGAACATATATGTGCATGTGTCTTTATAGTAGAATGATTTATAATCCTTTGAGTATATACCTAGTAATGGGATTGGTGGATCAAAAGGTATTTCTGGTTCTAGATCCTTGAGGAATCATCACACTGTCTTCCACAATGGACGTCCTTTGCAGGGACATGGATGAAGCTGGAAACCATCATTCTCAGCAAACTAACACAGGAACAGAAAACCAAACACAGCACGTTCTCACTCACAAGGGGGAGTTGAAAAATGAGAACACATGGACACAGGGAGGGGAACATCACACACCAGGGCCTATTGGGGGGTCAGGGGCTAAGGGAGGGATAGTATTAGGAGAAATACTTAATGAAGATGACGGGTTGATGGGTGCAGCAAACCACCATGGCACGTGTATACCTATGTAAGAAACCTGCACGTTCTTCGCATGTATCCCAGAACTTAAAGTATAATTTAAAAAAAATTTTTAAAAAGAAAAAAGTTTCTGTATCTTACAGAAATATATGCATGCATGTGTGTATATTATACATATATATTTATGCTATATAAAAATAATCTATAAAAATATAAACATAATATATACAAAATATATATTATATATAAAATTTTATAAACATATTTTATAATTATATATTATATATATTTTATGTATATTATTTTATATATAAAAATAATACAGCATGAATATATGTATAAATATAAACATACATACATGCACACATGCATACAAATATATGAAAAATCTATAATAATCTATAGAAAAACTATTTGAATTAAAGAGTAAATTTGGCAAGTTTTCCAGTTCCCAAATCAATTGTTTTTTCATTTAACAGCATTTTATATTCTACAGCAACAATATGTTATAAATGATTTTTCAATGCTATTTACAACATAATAAAAAAATCTAGGAATAAAACTAAAAGAAGATATGCAAGATCCTCACAATAAAAATAGTTTAAAAATTACTCAGAGATTTTTTAAAAATACATGAATGGATATAAAATATTCATAGCTTGGGACAATTGATAGTGCAAATAAGTAAATGTCACCAAATTGATCTATAGCGTCAATGCACACCCAATCAAAACCTCAAAAAAATTTTAAATCAGAATGTATGTACTGATTCTAAAATGTATATAGAATTGTAAAAGGACAAGAATAACAAAAATCATCTTGAAGATGTAGTACAGAGTTAGGAAAAATATTCCCAGATATCAAGACTTAGTTAATGTTGTACTAACTAAGACAGTGCAATACAGGTGCAGAATGAGACAAACAAACCGATGAAACCAGGCAGAGAACCCAGACGCCTACTCAACATAACGGCCACTCAATTTATGATATTCTGTCAATGGAGAGAATTATGTAAAGGTGATTTTTTAATGATAAACGGTAGAGTTTCCTAGATATTATATGAGAAAAATTAATTCCATACACAATAAATAAAAATAGTTGTATTGTGTAAATCTAAAGTGAATAACAAACCAATAAATGTTCTAGAAGTAAACATAAGATAATATCTCATGCCTTTGGGATATGCGAAGATATCTTAAACAAGATACAAAAAGCAGTAACAATAAAGTTAAATAATTACAAATTTGACGATGTTAGAATCTAAAGAGAAACCATCAAGTAGGAACAAGTACTTTCAATATACATGTATTCATCAAATATCTCATATCCAAAACATATAAAGAATTCTAAAATCAATAAGAAAATGACATAGAACCCAATAGAAAAAATAAAGACAGAAATGTGAATTATCGCTTCACAAAAAGTATCCAAAATGTCGTATAAATACGTCCAAATGTGCATATCCTCATTAATTACCAGGACAGTGAAAATTAAAACCTCAATGAGCTATAATCACAAATTTTACTCGATGGCTAAAATTCAAAAGCTTGACGAGGTGATGTTTTCCTAAAGATACTGAGCAAGTCTCACAGCCATAACCTGATGGTAGGGATAAAATCTGTTTTGACTACTTTGGACAACTATTTTAGCAAGATCTCCTCAAGTTGAACCAATATACACCCCATGGTCAAGCAATTTCAGTGTTTGGAGTATACTCAACAAAACTACATGACCACCAAGACATATGCCAGGATACTCCTGGCAGCATTATTCGGGAGATCTGCACACTGAAAACAACTCAAGTGTCTCTCAACAACAGAATGGATAATACAAGTGAGTGGATTCGCACAATGATAAGCTATACATAATAAAGATGAATGAATGAAGGTCACACCCAGCCACATGAAGGACTCTCCCAAATAAAATCTCCAGTATTGGACTCCACAAGGAAAATGGTTTATCCTCTGGAAATGTTGGCTATCTTTAAGGAGGATGAGGCCAGTGATCACGAGGGGCTGCTGTGGCGTGTTCTGGATGTTCCTAGATGTCTGTTTCCTGACCTTAGTTGTGATTACATACGTGTGCCTCTGTCCACTTTGTGATAATTCAAGGCACGATGCACTAATGATCCCTGTGTACATGTGTGTTTATTGTTTTAAGTTTTTGAACGCACAGTGATAATCAGTGAATGACACTATGTTCAAGCAAAAGCTTAAAAGTGATAAACATATTATCCAACCCATAATGCTAAAATAGTATTAAAAATAACGGAAGGAGGCCAGGCGCGGTGGCTCATGCCTGTAATCCCAGCACTTTGGGAGGCCAGAGGCGGGCAGATCACGAGGTCAGGAGATCAAGACTATCCTGGCTAACACAGTGAAACCCTGTCTCTACTAAAAATACAAAAATTTAGCCGGCCGTGATGGCGGGCGCCTGTAGTCCCAGCTACTCGGAGAGGCTGAGGCAGGAGAATGGCGTGAACTCGGGAGGCGGAGCTTGCAGTGAGCCCAGATCGCGCCACTGCACTCCAGCCTGGGCGACAGAGCGAGACTCCGTCTCAAAAAATAATAATAAAATAAAATAATGGAAGGAAAAATTGCTCCCAAGCCATTTCTCTGTATCCTAGGACCACTTCATAAATGCTCAAAGTTATGCATTATTTACCATGGAGTAATATTCTTCTAAAATACATGTGGAGGAAAAGGAGATTCAGATAAAATCTCATGAGTCAGGAACCACATTATTTTGAAGTGCTAGTGGCAACCGTATTCTTGTCTATGAAACCTGCATTGCATCACTCTCCAGCCTATATTTTAATGGATGAGAGAAAATTAAAATGTATTATATATTTTACCATAAGCAGAGGGTATCTATAATTATGATTATTAAATATATTCATTTTCTTGAGTGTTTGTCTCCTGAAATAATCAAGTTCACAAAAATGATTCTGTTAAAGGACTACCTGATGTGTAGAAAACACATTTTATTACGATTCTGCAAAATGCAGATACGTATTCATTAAAAGGTGGCATCCAATACATTGCTAAGGACTGAAAGAGTTTCTTTTTAGACCAGCAGGGTTGCTCATCAGGACACTGAAGCAACGTGTCATGACCAATGTGAGTGATGGGGTCTCTGCAGCTGAGCCACATGACTCAGGTCATTGAGCCTGTATGGATATAAATTTTCCATTATCCTGGAGCAAGATTAGTCACGGGCATGCCCATTCTATTCTTTTGTATTATAAAAGTTAGTTTAGTTATTGAAAAAAGAAAAAGATGACATTTATAGAAAAGATGACTCAGCATAAATATGAAATGTTTTTCTAACAAGCTTTCACTTTTTCTAGAAAAAGAGACTTTTTCATTAGCCATAAGAAGGACACATATATCAGATATCTTAAGAATTTCATGCACAGCTGTTAAAAATTAATTGCTACTAACGGCGTTTAGTGCAGAGAATAGTAAATATCATCTATGCAAATAATTTCACATTATACATATAGATGGTTATTTTCTTTTTCCATAAACTATGAGAAATCACAATAAAAATGTCAAACTGTGGTAGGAAAAATTGGTGTTTGGGAAGCTGAGAGAGGGTGTTTATGCTTATCTTTATTAACTCATATACCTGTTTATTGTCTAAGTTACTTTGCTTACAAGCTTTCATATTCTATTTGATTTCTCCAGACTGTAAGGCATTTCCTTGTGCTCCTATCAGCTTAATCATATCT
This sequence comes from Symphalangus syndactylus, assembly GCF_028878055.3. NCBI lineage: Eukaryota > Metazoa > Chordata > Mammalia > Primates > Hylobatidae > Symphalangus > Symphalangus syndactylus. The sequence continues at coordinate 123,692,111 of NC_072435.2, forward strand.
AATGGAGTTCCATTCTTGGCTTCATTCACCAATGTACTTTGCAACAATGGAGGTTTGGTAACAAGAATTCCTCCCCATCCATCAGCAGCCACCCAAAGACCTCCTTCTCCAGCCAACTTTTCCTCACCGTCCCATCTCAAAGGGAGTCCTCCTTATAACTGCTGTTAACACAGATCATTGCACTTGGCTTTATCCATGCAGTGTAGGATAGAGCGGAATTCTCAGACCGAACGCTCACATACTCTTCTCAACACATTCACATTAGAGAGGGTATATTTGTATCCCCGGAAGCCCACAGCCTACAGTTTGTGCAATGCTGTCCTGGTTTGCGTGTCCACTTGATGCTGAAACAATTATGAATATCAACACTAACAAAAATGCTGAAATAGTTAGATGTGACTTTCTTTCAAAGCAGTCAGTTATATATACCTACTATGTAGCCATGAAAATTAAAAATAGAAAGTTTTTACAAAGCAGCCACTTAGACTATTCGAAATGCCTAAGAATATACTTACAAAAGGAAAAGGCTAAGAGTTGAAGATATGTTCAAACTAACTAGGAAACTAAGAATGTGAAAGAGAACAACATGATACCACTTTATGCCCATCAGTTGGGGATACTGAGGAGGATGGATTAATTCCAAGAGTTAGTAAGGACGTAACGTAATGGGATCCTTGCCACTGCTGGGGGCAAAATAAATCTGGCTCAGCCATTCTAAAAAGCAAATTAGTGGAACCAGAATAAATTGTGAAAATAAATATATATATATATATATACATATATGTCCTTTCTCTGCAGTCCTATTAGTGGTAAATAACCCAGGGTCATTCCCACACTGGGCTGTGGGTAAACAACTGTGAGTGTTAGTGGGAAGATGGAAGCAACCGAATTCTCCATCAATGAGGAATGGGTGTGGACATAGCCATAGGTGCTTACCCTGGAATACCATGTAGCAAATAGAAGTAACAAACATAATATACCTGTGACCACATAGATGCATTACATATGACCACATAGGTAGATTTTAAAAATAAAATCCTGGGAAATCCAAGGTAAACTTCAAAATACTGAGAAGACCAGAGATTTAAGCCAGTCACATTTCTTCCTCTTTCTTTCTAGCAGCAAACCATAGTCTTTGATGATTTTGAATCAGGGGTGTACATTTCTACCATATTAAAAAAATTAGAATCAGAGTAGTTTCCATTTGCTCAATAACATAATGGAAGTTACAAAATAATAGATCAATGCATTAAAATTCAAATGAAGACTGATGTCCAGTTTAGTATTCAAATACATGTGGTGTTTAATCAAATATGGGGTAAGAATAAAGACATTTTCAGACATCCAAAACTCAGAAAGAAATGTCACACACCCAATGCCCAGCATATAGTGCAGAAAGCACTTCACCAAACAGAGAAAGAGAGGACTCTGCCTAAGGGAAACAGGGGATCCAGCCCTGGAGAGGCAGAGGGATGCCGGGGAGATGGTGAAGGGTGAGCCTGGCGCAGGGGTGCTCAGGCCTGAGGCACCCAGCTAGGCTGGGGCAGCTCAGCAGAGCAGGGGGCTCCTTCAGGAAGCAAAGGTGGACAGAATAACGGATCGTTCTGACCATGTGAGCAATAAGCACAGATATCTAAGCAAATAAAAAGCATAACAGTTATTAGCTCAAGGAAAAGCAGTAAAAGTCAAGAAAGCAAAAGGTGGTTCAGCTTAGGGCTTGTATGTTCATAAATATTAACAGAATACTGATAGGAAAAAAAATGCATGTTACAGGAACTCAAGGCAACACTACCATTTGACCCAACAATCCCATTATTGGGTATATACCCAAAGGATGTAAATCATTCTACCATAAAAACACATACACGCGTATGTTCACCGCCTCAGTATTCACAATAGCAAAAACATGGAATTAACTCAGATGCCCATCAACAGTAGACTGGGTAAAGAAAATGTGGTACATATACACCATGAAACACCACACAGACATGAGAAACAAATGGGAGCATGTCCTTTGCAGCAACAAGGATGGAGCTGGAGACCATTACCCTAACAAGCAAACTAACACGGGAATGGAAAACTCAATGCCACATGTCCTCACTCCTAAGTGGGAGCAAAACATTGGCTACACATGGACACGAAGGTGGGAACAATAGACACTTGTGCCTAACTGAGGGTGAAAGGAGGATGATGAGGATCAAAAAACTGCGTATCGGGTACTATGCTTATCACCTGGGTGATGAAATAATCTGTACAGCAAACCCCCGTAACATGCAACTTACCTAATAACAAGCCTGCACATGTACCCCGAACCTAAAATAAAAGTTAAAAAAATGTATGTTAGAAACACTGTGGAAATGAGGGATGGTAGGGGTGCACACAGGGATGAGGGAAGTGAAAGAAAGCTTAAGGCACATCACCAATATTAAAGACTATGAGAGATTATGGCAGAAGCTAGTAAACAAAAACAGTAATAAGAAAAACATGCTGTTTAGCTATTTGAAGATAAATACCAAAACTCAGCTAGATGTGCTGAAAACAGCTCTGGGAAACGAATAATGGGAGGAGTGGATGAACAGAATTTGCTCCTTTTTGTGATATGCTTTACAGATCTATAGACCTGTTGATTCTTCAAAATGTGAAAAGTGATAACTTTGATACAACTAAGAACAATGCAAAACAAATTAAAAAATAAGAAGAGTGTCAAATAGAGAGTTCAGTATGTGACTTGAAACACACACACACCCAGGCACACACACACACACCCATGCACGCACACACCCCCATGCATGCGCACACACCCATGCACGCGCACACACCCATGCACGCACACACCAATGCTGCAGACTTTATAAGGATATTTGTTCTGTTCAAGTTACAGCCAACACCTGTGCCTTAGAAGATGGCGGGAGGAAGAATCTAGGATGGGGGAGGAAAAGGAAACGCATGAATAGCACAGATTCCTACAGATCACGGGATAGATTGCCCCCTTAGATGAGAAGTGTGATTAAGTATTTGCACCTGAGCCCAACTCTCTCCCAAATAAAAGACAGAAAGGAAAAGATAGCCACTAAAATAGAAATAAAACTTAAATACACCATAGAAAATGGCAGAGCTTCTGAGAAATGCTGAAGACTGCCCTCTCGCAATCCCAGCAGATCTTGATTTGAGAAGCCCTGGCCTAAGAGGTAGCAACAGGAATTTCAACTGGGATTTAAATCCTTGACCTGTGGCACATTGTCAGGTGACATTGGATGCCTGTTGGAGCCTTGGTTTGCTCATCTGTAAATAAGACCCACCTCCCAGGATTGTTTTAAGAGTTAAATGGGACAACACTATAGATGGGCCTTGGGGACATTATGCTAAGTGAAAGAAGTCAGTCACAAAAAGACAAATACCACAGGATTCCAGATAGAAGGTAGCTAGTGCAATCACATTCACAGACAGAGAGGAGCACAGATTTTCTGTTTTGCAAGCTAAGAAAGTTCTGGAAGTTTGTTGCACAGCGATGTGAATGTTGCTGCTATGGAGCTGTATACTTCAAAATGGTTATGACGGTAAATTTTATATGTATCAGGAATATGGGGAATATGATAGATTTTTACATCTAAAATGAAAAAAGAGATATATATTCTGTTTAAATATTTGGAAGTATATTTATGCTATGTGTTTTGTTATTACAATTATTATTAGTAGTAGTATTTTAATTTTAAAAAGAGATAATACACAGAATTGGCCAGGTGCAGTGGCTCACACCTATAATAATCTCAGCACTTTTGGTGGCTGAGATAGGTGGGTCACCTGAGATCAGGAGTTCAAGACCAGCCTGGCCCACATGGTGAAACCCTGTCTCTACTAAAAATACAAAAATTAGGCAGGTGTGGTGGCACACGCCTGTAATCCCAGCTACTCGGAGGCTGAGGCAAGAGAATCACTAAAACCTGGGAGGCAGAGGTTGCAGTGAGGCGAGATTATGCCATTGCATTACAGCCTGGGCAACAGAGTGAGACTCCATCATGAAAAAAAAAAAAAAAGAGAGAGAGAGAGAATACACAGAACAGATCCCAGCAAACAGTGAAGGATTCATAACTGATTGCTTTTACCATTATTACATTGTGCTGTATGAGGAACTCTATTTACAGTGGGTTTTGTTTTCCAAAACAGAAGTTAAGCCTTTTGAGAAGATCAAGTGTATTTAATCTCTTTTCCGCCTCTTCCCAGTCCCCTGCATATGAATGTTTAATTGTGACTGAATCTGGGCAACAAATTTAGATGAGAAATACAAAGACTATTTAAAAAAGAAAAGAAAATACAGTCTCTGAGCCTAGATTAATGGGACTGGTGCTGTGGGATTTCTGGTCAAAGAAAAGCAGCCCAGATTGAAGGAATCTTTTAATATTCATGAGGAAAGGATTGCAAACTGAAAGGAGTACAAGGGCTTCTTTTCTTGGAATTAACATTCTTGTAGTTGACCACTGGTGCTGTCTTGAGAAAGACACAGGCACAAGAAAGACCCCACTTTACTCTAAGATGACCAGTAGGGCAAGCAAAGTGAGTTATTGCAGTGACATCATCTCGGCCTAGAGAGGAATGGGCGTGGTGAAGCGGCGTCCTGCTAAGAAAAGAGAGAAAGAGACCCACCCATATTGTTTTATATTGTTTCATACTCAGTACCTGTTTTAGGAAGAAACAAGGAAGCGAAACCAAAAGCAGGCAGCGTGGTGCCAGGCACTAGACCCAAAACCAAACCCAGAACAGGCCTGGACCTGCCTGACCTAACCCGATAGCTAAAATTCAACCCAAGACTTAGCAACCGATGTTATCCACAGATTCCAGACATTGTATGGAAGGACATTGTGAAACTTCTCATTCTGTTCTCTTTCACTCTGATTACCGGTGCATGCAGCCGCTGTCACATACCCCCTAGATTGCTCAATCAATCACGGCCCTTTCATGTAAAATCTTTAGTGTCCTGAGCCCTTAAAAGGGACAGAAATTGTGCACTCGAGAAGCTCGGATTTTGAGGCGTTAGTCTGCCGATGTTTCCAGCTGATTAAAAGCCACCTCCTTCACCACCTCGGTGTCTGTGGAGTTTTGTCCGCGGCTAGTCCTGCTACAGTGCATCTGGGCTAATGCCCAAGGTTCGTTGCCGCACACCAAGGAAATCGAGGATGAGGACACGCACAAGGAGTGAGTTTAAGAGCACAGGTTTAATAGGCAAAAGAAAGAGGAAAGGAAAAGCTCTCTCTCCTGCAGACGGAGGGGGGCTCTGGAGTGGGCCGCCTAGTTTCCAGGTGAAATGCACGGGGTTTTTATAGACGACCTTGAAGAGGCAGTGTCTGATTTACACAGTGCCCAAAGATTGGTTGGACCAGGTGTGCCTTTTACATAGTGCACAAAGAAGCTGGCTGCCCCACCCTCATCTTTTACTATGCAGACGGCATCTCTACCTGGCTGGCGCCATGTTGCCTGCTCCTTTGCTGTACACGTGGTTGACAAAGAAAAGAGAAGATGGAGCGTCCATGTGGAAGATGCCTGGCCCTCAGGTAGCCCTTTTCTATTGGCACAACTGCTGGCATTCACCCGTGCAGCATTCCAGCTTGCCTTTCTATGTCTGCAGCTCCATTTTACAGGCTGCTCTTCATTAGAAAAGAAATGATTTGGGGGGCTGCTTTTTGTTAAAAGGGAAACCTTACTGAGGACTCTCTTACCCTCACTAACTTCCTAAATAATTTCTTTTCAGCTCCTATATCAGTGGGGTGGGGGAACCAGCAGACCAGAGTCACTGGATGGATGCCTGAGCTGTGGAAAAGAGGAACAGCAGCCCAGCTCCCAGCCTGGGGCCCTGCAGGAATGCAGGCTGGTGCACCAAAACCTTAGATGCTCCAGGAGACAAAGGAAGTCTGGATATTTATGCAAAATCTTAAAATGTAAAAAACACTGATTTGAAACTGTTTAAAACACTTCCTGAGCTTAATAAAATGTGCCACATGTCTGCAGAGCAGACTTGGTACAAAGAGCTGTAACATCTTTTTTGGAGTCACAGACTAGAAATTATCTGTTTGGCACCTGTGCCATTCAGATTGAATCTGAAGCCTAGAGAAGAGTAAAGTCTTGTTCAAGGTCACTATAAACTAAAAATAAGTGCATATATAATCCCATGTCCTTCAGTCCAGGACTCTCCCAAACGAAAAGGAGACAGGGGTCAAGGATACACAAATAAGTCGATTCCCATATAGAAGGGAGACCCTGACCTCATATTCATGAAGTGTCTCGGGTGTGCACCATTGGGGTTAAACACATACACACCCCTTAGATTTATGTCGTGAAATATAATACATCCTAACATCATACTCTATTTTACAAGGGTTAAAAGTATTACTGGCTGGGCGCAGTGGCTCATGCCTGTAATCCCAGCACTTTGAGAGGCCGAGGCGGGTGGATCACCTGAGGTTGGGAGTTCAAGACCAGTCTGACCAACATGGAGAAACCCCATCTCTACTAAAAATACAAAATTACCCAGGCGTGGTTGCACATGCCTATAATCCCAGCTACTCAGGAGGCTGAGGCAGGAAAATCGCTTGCACCTGGGAGGCAGAGGTTGCGGTGAGCCGAGATCGTGCCATCGTACTCCAGCCTGAGCAATAAGAGCGAAACTTCATCTCAAAAAATAAATAAATAAAGCATTATTTTAAAAAAATAAAGATTTAAAATATACTACATTTTTACTATCCTATTGAATATTCACTCATGTTAAACAGAAGTCTCAACACTGGGTGTATTTTAGGTTATTTTGACCCACTGTGAGTGACGAATAAACCTTTGATGCTTAACTTTTGTCATCTGTATAATGAGGATGGTGTAATTACTCCTAGTGTTTCGACGACAATTACCGTGTTATTGTGAAACAATGCCTGTCATTGTTGAACCCCCTACATTTACTGAGAAAGAAATAATATGGTGTACATAAAATTTTTTGATAATGTGCTCTCATCCTAAAAGAGAAAAATGGAAAATCATTTTTTTCTCCAACAGTGTGAGCTAATGCATAAGACATAACTCTCATTGTTTTATTTTGGTAAAGGCATTATATTCATAAAAAGAAGGTCATATCTCAATTCTATGTTCTTAAAAGAATTAACTTCAGTTGCTCATAATTGGTTTAAATGTTAATGTTTGCATAATACATGATTTCTTTATTAAAAGGCCATGACAGAAAAACACATTACCTCATTCGAAAAAAGTTTCAGGAAGAATCTTTCCTGTAGCTTCAAATGATTTAAAATTGATCTCCTATAGCTTGTCCTACTTTTATATTCTTAACAACAGACAAAATAGTTTATTTCAATTTTAAGTCAAACTCTTGAGGACACATGATTGAGTTATGTTGCTATTTTCAGAGTGTACTCATGGGCTTATTTTGTCTTTCCTCAGTAATCCCGCTGCAGAGGGGATAAAAGACACCACAACATGTATTTCACATTCATTAATGTACCATAAGCCTTGACTTTGCAATGATCGAACATGTATCCTAAGCAGATCCATTTGCCCAGCACACTTTCTTGTGTGTCTGTCTGTGGTTGATGGCACTGCACAGGAAACCTCTCAATTGTGAGGAAGACCAGGCAAATTTTTTTTTTTTTTTTTTTTTTTTTTTGAGACGGAGTCTCGCTCTGTTGCCCAGGCTGGAGTGCAGTGGCGCGATCTCGGCTCACTGCAAGCTCCGCCTCCCGGGTTCACGCCATTCTCCTGCCTCAGCCTCTCCGAGTAGCTGGGACTACAGGTGCCCGCCACCACGCCCGGCTAGTTTTTTGTATTTTTAGTAGAGACGGGGTTTCACTGTGGTCTCGATCTCCTGACCTCGTGATCCGCCCGCCTCGGCCTCCCAAAGTGCTGGGATTACAAGCGTGAGCCACCGCGCCCGGCCGACCAGGCAAATTTAAGGAGGAGAATGCAGTGGAACTGAAGCTCTCATCAGAAAAAAATGAAGTCTGCTTTTCCAGTAAATGTTTCCTGGTCATCTGCTGCTAAGCCCTGTGCCAGGCTGTGGCTGTGGGAGTCAGAAAATAACCAGAACACTGCCCCTACCCTTGTGGTTTGAAGGGGAGGATGTGGCATAGGAGGGAAGGGCCATTGTCCAGGGTAGGCACAGGTCATGAAAATGCTGCAGGGAAGAGCTGATGGAATTATAGTCCATGGGTCCAGACTCAGCTTTCTCCTGGAAAATGAGAATCTGGGCATTTGAGAGACCTGGGTTTTAAGTTGGGTCTTGATGGATGTCTTTTGTCAAGAATGGAGTGAAATTTCCATTCTTGGAGGATTAAAAAAAAAATAGGGGGAAAAAAGTATCTTTCCAAACAAGAATCAATACCACAGCACCCTTCACTAAGAGGAAACGGGGAGAATTTTTCTGTTTTTCTGAGTTCAGATTGGATTTGAAGCCTAGAGAAGAGGAAAGTTCTGTCCAAGGTCACTGTAAACTAAAACTAAGTGCATACATAATCCCACGTCCTTCAGTCCAGGACTCTCCCAAAGGAAAAGGGGACAGAGCTCAGTGACCCCTACTCTGAGCGCTGTGTGCATAGAAAGGAATGGCCAAGTCCTGTGTTAGGAGCAGGGGCCACAGACTTGTGTATTACCCCAAGTCTTATGTACCTAGGGTTGAGGAAACATTTTATGGTGATGGATTTTTAGATAATTAGAAGTTTAGGTTCAAATACATTCATACAACCAAGAAAATTCCCCAGGTGAACATGCACATCAGAGACATATCTAAAAGAAAATCTTGATTGAGAAATGTTGGAAAAAAGAATGTGAGCAAATACCAATTATGTAAATGAAAACCCACAACATACACACACACACATACACACACACACACACACACACCACTATATTAAGGACAAATACCACACATGCTTGAGTTGTGCTTACAGATTAAGTGGAAACAGGTATGAAAATAGAGAATGCAATCAAATTAATAAAATAAACAAAACAAGAAAGAGGCCTTACATAGACCACTGATGTGTTATAAACAGAAAAGTTTAACTTAATTATGTACCTGCAGTCCAACATTTAAAATAGGATAAAAATAAATGAGTGACTTAAATTCTACAGACTATCAGGCATGGAGTTTACTCTCTCCCTGAGCAGACATATCTGAATCACCAGTTAAATAAACCAGCTAAATAGATATATCTGAATCACCAGTTAAATAAACTCTCATAGGTTAAAAGTCAAGTTTCTGGGAGTAGAAAAATGCTGGAACAGGATTCACAGTTTCTGGCCTTGAGAAATTCAGTTTTTTTCTAGTAGAAATAGAAGCCATAGACAAGACGGGAAGCCACAGACTCAAATGCCTACAGGGGCCAGGCAGGTTAGACAGATGAGTGAAACTAACTGGTGTGGGGCAGTGGGGAGTGCTGGAGACTGTGATTCACTGAAGAGTTCTCATGCTGTCTAAAGAGCACAGTGGCTACCACCTCATCTCCAGCTGATTGTGGCTATTGGGATGCATACCAGTATTGCCACATCTCAGATTTTCATTTTTAAAGGAAAGTTATATATCTTATATTTAATGTAAAATCTGATATGACACATTGTCAATGAATGCAAAGTTTTTTTAAACCCTCAGGCAAATCAAAGGAAACATATCTGTGAGCTCCACTCTGTCGATTTACTGTCATGCATTTGCAACCTCTAGCGCAGAAGAATGTTTTGATCTTTCCCTGTGTGTCCTACTGTACCCAGCACACAGATGCTTGCACAGTGTGTTCCTGGGTGTACATCGATTTGTTAACAGAATCCTCCTGTTAGGTATGCGAGAAACATGCCTAAGACAGAGGTTCACTGGGCAGAATTCTCAAAAGCAGCGTCTGGGAGGGAGTCAGGGAGGAGGAATTACCTGTAGAAGGTGGTGATCTGTGGTGAGTTGTGGCATCAGCCCCCAGGAATCCCAGGGGAGGCCCTGATGAAGAGCTGGCTTTTCAGAGTTGACCTGATCAAGGCAATGGGGCTGAGCCTTTATAAACTGTTTCTCCACCGCCTACCGTTACTGGATGCAGCCTGCTGCAGGGAGGGTGCCTAACGTTGAGAGCCACTTTCCTTTGGCCAGCGACATTCCCAGAGAGGGACTCAGCTCTGAGCTGTCTGCAGCTAATGCTCCGGCAGCTCCTGGCGAGGGGATCTGGGTGGGCCCTGCAATATCTACTACACGTCATACCCAAATAGAAGGGACCAGCCCCATTTTTCAAATTATAAGAATAGTGTTTAAAAAGTTTTGAAGGGCCAACTTAACATGTAAAATTTTAGAGTTAAGAGGTCAAATCATCTATTTACATAATTCACCGAGTTTCACGTGTGGGTAGGGGAGTGGGGATCCCATGTAGGGTTTCTTGTCAGATGGGCTTGAAAATTAAATTGAAATTTAAGATAGATCAACAGGAGAAAAGCAGGCAAATGCATTTAATACAAGTTTTACATGGCATGGGAGCTGTCATTAAAAAAAAAAGACTGAAGCAGTTAGACAGAGTTACTTATATACTGGATTGGACAAAGAATAGAAAGTTGTGAAGAAGCAGTAAATTGTGTGGGAAGACATAAGAGACAGGAGTTATTTTCACAAAGTCTGCACTGAAATTTTTTGGTCTCCACTTCTCGTCCTTGAGGATAAAGATGCTATTTCTTTTGGTATAGTGAAGGTGAATTTCATGTGGGAATTTCATCTCCTGCTTTTAGGACACAGAAAAGAGGTCAGAATAATCTTCCTGCACCTGCTATTTTTCAAGTACCTTTAACTCAAAACAGTCAATATGCCAGGGTAATATATTTTTAACTTTTTCATTTGTTTAACACCTCCCTGTAAGTAATTATGCATTTTCATTTTGTGAAATGATTTAATTCACATTCTTTCCATGTCTCTTTAACATCAGGATATTTTTTCATTATCCTTGGGCTCACTGAAGTAACTTTTAAAAAGATGTATCACTCCTCTTGGTAATATGAGGAAAAGCTCTTTGTATAATTCTTTTCTGGAAATATTTTTCTTGGACACAGATACCCATCTTCATTACATCAGGGCATTTTTTTTTCCATTTATCTCACCTTAAATGCTTGCTATTAAGAGGTCAAACCCCAGAATAATGACAAAATCCATACTGAATGTCTCTGTCCTTCTTTGTCACAGAGAGGGTTATCTGAATGGTGGATGCTTCTTAAAATGGCATTGACTGAGATCATTTCACAGTGATGCATCTGATCTGAATCATGATGAGAGAGGCTTTTGCAGGGGTGGTTTTGCGGGAACCTCACCTTATTATTGGTTCATAAAAGATACTTTCCCTGCCATCACCTCACAATGGACACTAAACAAACACAAACATGTTTCCGGATGGCTACGGGGAATCACACATCTACTCAAACCCTGATTTCATTTCTGAGGCTATTCGGCTATGATGATATCCTGAGATTTCTGGATACCACTCAAACAAGGTTTGGACATAGCCTATGCTGAGAAGGTCCTGATTATTACTACATTCTCTTCCAGCTTCAGTAAAGGCCACCCACTAGTGCTGTGTGGACTCACATTGAAGGGACTGTGGCATCCACATTAGCACAGACCAATTGATTGTGCCAAGCACTGTGTTATCAGAAAGTACACTGGCTGCCTCCAGTTAAAAAAAGAACTGGTGGCAGGAACTGAGATCCCTGGGGACTTCTGAAACACATCTCCAGATTTACATTTTCCCTGATATGCTTAGAGGATTTTTGCTTTTTTTTTTTTTTTTTTCCGAGATGGAATCTCTCTCTGTGGCCCAGGCTGGAGTGCAGTGGCAGATCTCAGCTCACTGCAACCTCCACCTCCCAGGTTCGAGCGATTTTCCTGCCTCAGCCTCCCAAGTACCTGAGATTACAGGCATGCAGCACCATGCCTGGCTAATTTTTGTATTTTTAGTAGAGACAGGGTTTCACCATGTTGGCCAGGCTGGTCACGAACTCCTGGCCTCAAGTGATCCGCCTGCCTTGGCCTCCCGAGGTGCTGGGATAACAGGTGTGAGCCACTGTGCCCGGTGGCTCATTGCAATTCTTAGATCTCTTAAGGACATATCTAGCTCTCTGATTTCCACAAATACGCAGAAGAGGTTTCATTTCAATTCCATCCATTAACATCTTTCCATTCTTCTCCCTAGCACCTACCTTCCTGACATCGATATGGAAACTGAAACACTGGATATTTTAATAAGTATATGCCTTGTTTGCATTATCAGTCTAGAATGAGAAATGCAAATATTCAGTTAGATAACATTTTGATGTAAAGTTTTGGGCATAAAAGTTTTGGCAGAAATGAGACAGAGACTGATTTGTATTTATTCTCCTCTCCCTACATCCTGAAAACACCTGTCATTTTTAATGGAATCCCTGAAACTGCAAGAAAGCATCACTTCTAGGTTTATTTCCCAATTTTACGGAGCTCTTGACTCCTGATCCTCAACAGAGACCTTCTGAAATCCTAACCAGCCAGATAGTGCTCCTGTGTTCGTTCAGTAAGGGAGATTTACATAAAGAAATCCAACCCAGGCCCCATGGGGAATGGGCCCAGGCACGAAGGATAATGATGAAGGTTTTCCTTATGTTCAAATAAAAGTGATACCATATTATCGTCAATTAATGGGAGCAATGAAAACCTGCTCTGGCATCATGCTGAAATGTTTTTAGAGTAAAATTGAGCTTCACCTGCATTGATTCCGTGGGTCAAAGCCAAAAGTTATGTTCCCTATACAGGTATTTTGTAGGGCTTAGCTGCCCTCAGATCAAAGTGTGATATTAAGAGAAGAGACTTTGAATTTTTGTGGGTAGCTACACTTAGAATCAGAAGGATTTAACAAATTACACTTTCTTGTAGGTACAAGCAGTTTCTCACCTAGAAACATAAGCAAAGCAGGAGTGTGAAATCTGAAATGATTTTCAAGCTCTTATCGATTCAAAGGCATGAGATATGGCTGACAGCCGCTCCCTGGGCATTGATCTTGGACATGTCTTAGGAACCAGTCCTGCAACCTAAGGCAACTTTATTTTCACTCTCTGCTCCAGGAAAAACAGTCATGGATATTTTTTATTCATGTATGGTCATATATAATACGTAACTCAATTTCAAAACACTGAGGTCAATCAATCAAATACAAAGTTAAAAATTGTTTCCCTATACAATGTGAAAGTGCTGGGAATAGGATATTTTCTCAAAATTCATTCATGAGGCCAACCTAGAATATATCATTGTGCATGACTGCATAGACATATTAAACTATACTTTGAAAAGAATTCAATGTTTGTGACAGGAAGAAAATTCAATTCACATATACCAGAGGGCATTTTATATATTTCATATTTTTCTAAATACTAAAAAGCATTCATTTTAAGTAAAATAAGTTTTGGAGTAAATGTCAGTCATTCAGCTCAAAGAAAAAGAAATCAGAAACTAAGAAATGTAGATAAACTTCAAATCAATTTAGAACTAGCCACTGTATAGACTCAGATGTGCTCTATTTGTATGTATCAACTTTAAAAAATGATGATGTTGAAATAAATAAATGCTTGCAGCAATGTTAAATAGAAGCTGAATAGTTGAAGAAGACGGTAGAGTCTGTTTCTTATTTATCTGAGTATTTTCTGGCATATATAACAGATAAAATACTTATTGTTTGGCAAATGAATGAATTAATAAATGATATATATCAAAATATATGCATAAATCAGATTAAATTAGAGCAAAGTTAGGACTCAAATGAGAAGGAAGTTTATGCTGGGTAAGCAGGAAGGATATAGGCCCTAATCCTGGTTCTGCAACTAAGTCATCGCATGACCTTAGAAAATGTCACAGTCTGAGTGTCAGTTAAACCCTCTACAAAATAAGGGACCAGCCTGTGTGACATGGGAAGCACTGGGCTTTCATTCATGTCGTGCTGCTCCAGAGGGTGATAGTGGCATGGACACACACTTAAAATTCTGAGCTGATAATGAGATTCAGGAAACTTTTAATATCTCCATTCCTCTGGCTCCAGCAAGAGTTAGAAGGAAAAGAGATTCAATTGCTCAATAGGATTTTATGGTTCCCACTTCTCAGGGGATTAAGAGCATTAATGAGCACCAATTGTATGCAATAGGAATATGGAAACTGTTTCTGTATTTAAGGACAAGGAGGTTAGCAGATTCCAATTGAGTAGGCTAGGTAAGTGAATGTGAATGACCCTGGTTCCATGAAGCTAAGACAATTAGTGAGAAAAGTGTATCCTTCTATGCACGTATCCATTAATATAGCTAGAATTTAGTTAACACTCACTTCATCTGGCATTGTGCTGGGCATTGGAAACAAAGAGATGAATCTGATGGACCTCACACACTGACGTTCTGAGGGAAGACGGGAGAAAGTACAGAGTAGTCTCTGGTATAAACAGCAGGAATTATGGCTGTGCATGGGTTGAGATAAAATTGTGCATATAGCTGTGCCCAATTCAACCTAGCAAAGTGAGGGTGGGAGGGGAGAACATGAAGACCACCACGGAAGATTCTTAGAGGATATGAAGACCAAGCAGAATCCTGAGCCAGGTTAAGCCGGATGAATAGCTTTAAAATGAATTGTAGGCTGGCCTCAGTGGCTCTTACCTGTAATCCCAGCATTTTGGGAGGCCGAGGACGGATCACTTGAGGTCAGGAGTTCGAGACCAGCCTGGCCAAAGTGGTGAAGCCCTGTCTCTACTAAAAACACAAAAATTAGGCTGGCGTGGTGGCGGGCACCTATAATCCCTGCAACTAGGGAGGCTGAGGCAGGAGAATCACTGGAACCTGGAAGGTAGAGGTTTCAGTGAGCTGAGATCATACTACTGCACTCCAGCCTGGGCTACAGAATGAGACTCCATCTCAATAAAAATGAAAATAAAAATTAAATAAGATGTAAGTAAAAAGACCCCCATCTAGGGGCACATATTCATGCATTTAGGAGACTGAGTTAAATCAGCATCTTTGCAATGTTGGCAGGACGGCTGAGAATGATGAGAAATGACCACACGTATCAGGAGGGCTAAGATAAAGGGGGTTCTGGCAGCCTAGTTTTAGAGCTGTTGTTAGAATTAAATTTTGTGTTTTTCTTTTCTTCAGCTTTATGGACATATAACTGACAAATAAAAATTGTATATTTTCAAGGTGTCCAGTGTGATGATTTGGCACATATATATTGAGAAATTATTATTATAATCAAGCTAATTAGCATGTGCATCATTTCACATAGTTACATAGTGTGTGTGGGTGCCTATGATGAGAACACTTGATATTTACTCTCAGTAAATTTCAAGGTTACAACACATTATTAGTAACTATAATCACCATGCTGTACATTAGGTCCACAGAATTTATTCATCTTTACCCTGCAAGAGAATTAAATTTTAAAATGCAAGTAACATGCTTGGCTTAGCACCTGGAAAAAACATTAGCTGTTGCTTGTAATAATGCTGGTCATGATAATGGTAAGACAGAGGTGGAAGAAGGGAAATAACAAGGAGGAAGAAGAAAATGGGAGGATAAAACTTAGAATGTTGTTTTTATAGTTCAAAATAAATAGGAGGGAAATTTATGTCTTGGCCATAGGAGGGAAACACAGCCCAGAATCACCTTTTTACAGTGAACAAATTTAAAAAACAATTATTCCTATAACTGGGCAACTTATAGGAAACAAATTTTCTGGAATTGGACAACAGGCAGGGCAAGACTATGATACCTGAAAAAAGAAAAACAAATAAGATGAGATCTATTACTCCCAATTTCTGGGCTGCAGGGCAGGGAGGGTCAACCCAAACAGAGACTCCTGTTCTCACTGAATTGAAGAGAAAGAGTTTGGACTTTGGGAAGGCTGATGTTCCTAGGACTTACAAGACAGAACACCTGGAAGGAAGGAGCTGTGCAAAGCAGGAGTTCCAAAAATGTGCACATAGGCATACTTGAGTCTTCGGCTGACAAAAATCTCCATATATATTGGGAAAAAACTCACAGGTTGAATAAATAAAAACTTCTGGGGAAATTAAAATTGCCAGGGAGCTGTATGGTGAAAATTACCAGAGGTCACAAAGGGCTGTGAATTATTTTGTTTATACATAAGGCATTCAGTAGAGAAGAGCCATACCTTAGAAGCAGAGCTAAATTAGCTCTAGATTAAAGGGTACTTTGGACAAGTCTTAAAAGTGGTTTAAAACAAGACTTAAACATCAAACTGATATAAAAAGAATAAAGTTCAATGTATTTCATAAGAAATACAGAAAATCTAGCATGCGCCCATGCAAAATTTAAGCTGTCTAGCTTTCAATTAAAAAATTACAAGACATATGAAGAAGCAGAAAAACAGGACCTAAACACAGGAAGGAAATAAGTCAGTAGAAACAGACCCATAAATGATAGAGATGATGGCATCTTCAGATATGAGCATTAAAAGAGTTATTGTGAACATACTGAGTATACTCAAGGATTTAATGAAGAATATGAATGTAATGAGAAGAAAAATGGAATCTGTATTAAACTGCCATGTACTGCCTCAAAGGGCACTGAAGCTCTGTTTTTTTGTTTCGCCTTTTTTAAAAAAAGACATATTTCTCTCTGTGCTTCATTTTGCAACTTTTTCTTTGGATGCACACGTATAATTTTTGATGGCTGAAGAAAAGTAATGTCTTCTTCTGTAGTATCTATATAGCTGTTACCCCCCTCCACTGAAATATTTGTGTGGTTATCATATATTTAGTTTCTAAATGCAATTGGAGTCCAAAAAAGAGAGGAGAGGAGTAAGAATCCAAAATAATTGAAGAAATAATAGCTAAAAAATTCCAAATCTTATGAAAACTATGAAGCATAGATTCCAAATGATAAACCCATAGGCAAAGAAACATAAAGAAAACTACACTGGGACTCATGATAATAAAATTTCTGAAAACAAGTAATAAAAAGGAATCTTAAAAGTAGCAAAAGGGCCGGGCGCGGTGGCTGACTCCTGTAATCCCAGCACTTTGGGAGGCCGAGGTGGGCGGATCATGAGGTCAGGAGATAGAGACCATCCTGGCTAACAAGGAGAAACCCCGTCTCTACTAAAAATACAAAAAAGTAGCCTGGCGTGGTGGCGGGCGCCTGTAGTCCCAGCTACTCGGGAGGCTGAGGCAGGAGAACAGCGTGAACCCAGGAGGCGGAGCTTGCAGTGAGCCGAGATCACACCACTGCACTCCAGCCTGGGCAACAAAGCCAGACTCCGTCTCAAAAAAAAAAAAAAATGAAGTGCCTGGAAGCTGCGATTTGGTTGTTCTGGAGTTTTTGTGTGCTGAAGGCGTGACTGGGGTTTGTCTTACAGTGGAGGTAAGCAGTTGCAGCTCTGAAATATGTTGCCACTTGACTGCCTCTTCTCTATTGTTGAACACCTTGAAGGTGAGGTTGATTAATTCCTGTTGTGGGGTTTGAGGACCAGATTCCAATTTTTGAAGCTTTTTTCTAATGTCAGGAGCTGACTGGGTAATAAAATGCATATTGAGAATAAGATGGCCTTCTTGCCCTTCAGGGTCTGGGGCTGTAAAGCATCTGAGGGTAGCCGCCAAGCAGGCCATGAACTGGGCTGGGTTTTCATCTTTACCTTGGGTGGCTTCTTTAAGCTTGTCACAATTAACAGCTTTGTATGCTGCCTTTTTCAGCCCTTCAACTAGGCAGGAGACCGTGAAATCTCGCCTCACTATACCTGGGAGCCTGTCTGATATTCCCACTTGGTAATCTTCTCAGGGAACTGCCCTGAAGCCTTCTTGAAGGTCTGGCTCATGATGCCGGCGGGTGTCAGCATGAGATTGAGCTAGGGTATAAACTCTTTCCCGCTCATCTGGGGAGAGGGGAGAGGTCAGGATGACATTTAAATCACTCCAGGTTAAACTGTAGGATTGAGTCAAATATTGGAATTCCTGTACATATTTAGTAGAGTCTGATGAGAAAAAGCCCAGATGCTGACTGATTTGAGAAAGGTCTGATAGAGAAAAAGGTACATGAACCCTTACTGTGCCCTCAGCTCCAGCCACCTCTCTAAGAGGAAATTGTTGGGCAGGTGGGGGAGAGCTAGTCGTAGAACGAAAGTGGACAGAGTGTGAAGAGGGGAGGTGACAGGAGAGTTATAAGGTGGGGGAGCAGAGGCTGAGGAAGAATTGGGACTTGATTCAGCCTACCGAGGAGTGGCCTAAGGAGGGGGAGAGAGGTCAGAGGGGTCTGCAGAAAAGGAGGATTCAGAGGACTCTGGGGTTTGGGTAGAGGCTGAAGGGATGGATGGGAGAGAAGGAAGGAAGATCTGTGAAAAAGCTACACTGGGAGCAAAGGCTAGGGAGGGAATGAAGTGTAAAAAATGCCTGGACACCAAGGGAAGACTGTCTTCCCGAGTCCACGACTGACGGAGTTTTTGAACCCATGGACAAAATGTGTCTCCTTTGTCTCTACGAGAGAGGGAAAGAAACTGAAATTGAAAGAAGAGAGATTGACAGGCCCGGTAGCGAGAGTCTAGAGAAGAGAGTGAAAAGACTGCTTACCTGATTTGAAACTGGTGAGATGTTCCTTGGGCTGGTCTGAGGACCCGAGGTCGTAGGTGGATCTCGTTATGGAGAGAGGGTGAGGTCCAGGGGCCGGTCTCGCAAGGGAGTCCCCCATCCCGGGTTTTGGCATCAAGTGTCATGTGTGTCCGTATAGAAGACCACCTAAACAGGCTTTGTGTGAGCAATAAGGCTGTTTACTCACTTGGGTGCAAGTGGGCTGAGTCCAAAAAGAGAGTCAGTGAAGGGAGATAGGAGAGGGGCAGCTTTATAGGGCTTGGGTAGGCAGTGGAAACTTACAGTTAAAGGTGGTTATCTATTGTTAGCAGGGGAGGGGGTCACAAGGTGCGTGGTGGAGAGATCATGGGACTCATTGTCCAGGAGAAGAATGTCACAGGGTCGATTGATCTGTTGGGGCAGGGCAGGAACAAGTCATAATGGTAGAATGTCATAAGGTGGGTTAATTAGTTGAGGCAGGAACTGGCTGTTTCACTTCTTTGTGGTTTTTTGGCTGCTCCAGACTTCTTGGCTCCTGCAGGCCATCTGGACGTATATGTGCAGGTCTCTGGGGTTACAATGGCTGACCTTCGGCTCAGAGGCCTGCCAAATGTGTTATTTCGAGTCCTCCAAGAAGCAGACATTCAGATGGGATGAGACAGTGCAAGAGCTGCAATGGACCATGAGGTCAAAGCAGGGGAGGCAGCAACCTCCTTTGCACCATGATACCAGCTGAATACCTGCGAACCATGAGGGAGAGGGAGAGAGTATTTTGTAGGAAGAATCAAAGGCTGCAATGCAATTCTGAGAAACTTTCAACCAGGTCAGCAGTCAGTCCTCAAGATAAAATATTCTGTTACAAGTGTTTGTGGGAGTGGGCTGGCACTTGAATCCTGGCTGAGCTTGGCTGTTGGCTTGGGGCAGGCTGGGATTAAGTGGCCTCAGGGCAAATTCAGAGATGGGCCAAGAGATGTAGCATCTGGGACGGTCAGAGCTGGAGAGCTGGGCAGTGCATTTTGACATCTGCCACAAGTACATACCATGTGATTCCGATACAGAGAGAAGACAGGGAAATACTGGGTAGAAAAGGAGGGTTCCCCAGCCAAAAGGCAGAGGGTCCACAGCCTTTTGCCCTTGCCAAAGGCAGAGGGTCCACTGAGCTGTTTAACACTTATGCCGTCCGTGGATGGCAAGGCTAAAAGAGCACACTGTAACATGCGCCCACGTGGGCTTCAGGAGTCGCAGCCTCTCACCCCTGGACGCTGCCATGAGGCTGGAGCCCAAGGGTGCTCACCTGTCTCCTGGACCTGCCCATCAGCATGTTCCCACTCCAGTAAGGGGTTTGAGTGCTCACGGTGGCCGAACAGAGGAGCCACACCCTTGTCACACATCCTATGAGGGGGCTCAGGGAACTCTCCCGTTTCAATTCCATTCATATGAAACTCCAGAAAAGAAAATCTAATTTTTACTGAAATAAAAGCAGATCAAGTTTTCCCTGGGTTCAAGGGCAGGGGGAAATTCAGAAGAGGCAGAAGATAAACTTTGGGACTGATGTAAATGACCTACATCTTGATTGTGATGATACAGATGTACACATTTGTCATATAAGTAGATTTTAAGGGCAAAAAGATTTTTTAGGACAGAATGAGAGAACTTAGGTAGAATAACTTATCAGTTACGAACATTGGTTCCCCCTTGAGGGTATGTAACTGAGTATCCCTGTTTTTCTAAGAGAGAATGAGTTATTTTTAAAATTATTTTGTTATCGTTTTCCCTTTTCCCCCTTTCCACTATTTCCCACTTCCTACTTAGTTCTTTAGAAATGCACCTATAACTTTACCTTCCCTTCACCAGACGCTCCCTGCAGGGCAAGTTTATCTAACCACGTGCTTTCTTAGACGCTCTGCAGTGCAACTCTCTCCCACCAGGAGATTGCCTCAGGAGACATCAGTCAATTTACAACCTAAAAGTATGCCCTCAAAGGAACACTCTTCCACCTGGAGAGAATCTCCAGGCAATGGCCAGTTTAAAGCCTAGCTCTGCCAGTCATGGTGCCAGCTTGAGCACCCAGCAGAATGACCCTGTAGCTGCTCACTTCCTCCCCTGTATTCCGTTCATGCCAAGTGTTCCTTTAAAAGCCCCTGCTTTCCTCTCCAAAAGCAAGGACTTAAAGGCAGGAGCCTGTACTTCTTCCCCTAAGCTAAGCTTTAGAACAAAATCACTTTTCTTATACTGAATCGGCTCTTGTTAATTGGACTCTGCAAGTGGCAAGCGATTGAAGCTGTGTTTCGGTTATAAGTGGACTTCGAAGGGGCTGGTCATTGGGTAATTTTCCCTTTACATATTAACGCATAAAACATATGTTACCTTTATAAAAAAAAAAAGTTAAAATTTCCGTAAACTAGAAAAGTCCTTTTAGATTTTTTTTTTTTTTTTTTTTTTTTGAGACAGTTGCTCTTCTTGCCTAGGCTGGAGTGCAGTGGCGCAATCTCGGCTCACCGCAACCTCCACCACCCAGGTTCAAACGATTCTCCTGCCTCAGCCTCCCGAGTAGCTGGGATTACAGGCACATGCCACCACGCCTGGTTAATTTTGTATTTTTAGTAGAGACAGGGTTTCTCCATGTTGGTCAGACTGGTCTTGAATTCCCAGCCTCAGGTGATCTGCCCACCTCGGCCTCCCAAAGTGCTGGGATTACAGGTGTGAGCCACCGCGCCTGGCTGATTGATTTTTATAACTAAAATGCACACTATATACTAGAGTTTTTCAAACATATGAAGCCATGGTTTGGGCTTTAACATTGCATGAGTGAGTTCACAGAATCAAGGTTTTTTTCAGATGCCGCCACTGCTATACCTTTTGAACATCTCCAGACTGGAGCGAGCTTGCTCTGACTTGCCTTTGCAAAGCCACATTCCGTTTTCTCTGCTTAATAATTAGAAACTTCTCCTTGTCCATGGGCCCCAAGGAGATGCCATCCTTTCTCACTCTTCCCATTTTCAAGTGATGATTGATGCGAAGTTGAATCCTGTCACTTTGCAATTTTACTTAGAGATGTACAGTAGATTAAATAAAAGGGTGTCTAATGATGAATATGACACAATTTTTTTAATCCATGTCTTCTCAGGAGTTGGCTTGTATTAGCTACAAAAAGGAAGCCCATACTAGATCAAAGCCATGCTCGCATTTCTCATTAGTACCTATCAAGTCAGATTCAGCCAAATGATATGTCACCAGAGTTTCTGCAAGGAGAAGTTTATGCTGAATTTTGCAACTGATTCCACAGATTATTCCAGAACCCAGCTTGAGTAAAAGATAATGGAAACAAATTGTTTTAAGCCCAACTTCAGAAATGTTCTTGGGAACGGCCCTGGGCAACCGTGGCTCTCTATGTGTGGCTCTGAGGCCCATTTAAACAGACTTTGTAATTGCTCGCTGCATTTGTGAAAGTTTTTGTTGTTGTTCTAAAGAGCTCTTTGTTCAGATTGTCTTTTAACAAGGCTCCAAAGTTAACCAAGGAGGAAGAAAGGAAGGGCTTAGCTTTTATTATGTGTGCGACTTTTTGTACTTTTCATAAATGTTTTTTTGTTTTGTTTTGTTTCTCCCATATATTTGGAGCATCTGCTTTTCACATCTCTCAAATAATAGGAGCCAAGATAGAAATCTTTTTCCATTAAGAAGATAGAAGATTTCAGAAAGCACTGGCAATCAGGAGGAAAAAGCTATTCGCTATATTTTTTGTCCCTAAGAGAAACATGGAGAAAAAAGTGTCTTCATTAAACGTCTTGAATAGTTTCTGAAGGCAGTTATTGAACATCATCAACAATTCTAATCCAGCCAGGCATGGTTTTGAGGCCAACATATCAAACCTGTGCCACACTGCAAAGTGTATGATTAATAGCTTTCCAGGAGATGATGGGCCCTGAATCTATTATTCAGGTGATAAACATAGAGAACAAATTACTTACTTCATGATGGACTTTCCAATGGACTGTGAAGATGCTGTTGGTAATGGACAAGAGTGGCGCGGGGGGCACTGATCCTTCGGCCTTGAAAAAACAGAATGTTATGAGCATCATTTTGATCAAAGAGTATGTCTGAGGGTTTCCTAAGAGTAGACTACCATAATGAGACAGCAGATCCACACTTCTTCAATTCTGAAAATAAAACAAACAAAGCAAGCTTATTCATTCATCTACACTGTCAACGAGCGCTTATTCACGGTCAGGGTTAATGATGAATTTTCTATCCCATAAACTAATGAAGAATAAAGACCACTCTAGAGAGTTTATAATGGAATATATAAAATGTTCTGTTAGGACTTGAACCTAGTACCTGGGAATTGAAATGTGTCATAATGGACCTTCCAGAATGTCCTCAGAAAAGGCTTAGATTCCCAATTTCCTCTTTTAATGTTCTTCTTTTTAGGGGCATGGTTGTTATGGGCTGTGCCAGGGTCACTACATTCATTTTGATAAGATGTCTGTGTGGCGGGATTGAGAAAAAAGTGAACAGGCTGGGCATGGTGGCTCACACCTATAATCCCAGCACTATGGGAGGCTGAGGCAGGCAGATCACTTGAGGTCAGGAGTTTGAGACCAGCCAGGCCAACATGGAGAAACCCTGTCTCTACTGAAAATACAAAAATTAGTCGGGCATAGTGGTGGGCACCTATCATCTCAGCTACTCAGGAGGCTGAGGCATGAGAGTCTGGGAGGTGGAGGCTGCAGTGAGCCGAGATCGTGTCACTGCACTCCAGCCTGAGTGACAGTGCAAGACTCCATCTCAACAACAACAACAACAAAACAGTGTGCAATTGACTTGCATAAGGCTCTTCAAACAGGCTCTGTGGATGAAGAAGTGACCCTGAAAAAGTAGGGTGGAATATGGTTCATGAAGCCCTCATAAAACAGAGAAAGTTGTAACTGGATTTCACAGATGACAGTGGCCAAAGCTTCTGCCCTGGAAAATAAATAAAATGACAAGGCCTTCCTCCTGCTCATCAGCCCTTAGCATCCCTGAAAACTGACATTTCCATCTCCAGGGAGAGGACAGACTAAATATTTAAACTATGGACTAAATCAACATTGGACTAGATTCTGTCTCATGATGCCCGAATTTTTGTCCCTTTCCCATTTAAATAATCAGGTTATCCATCCCAGATCAAGGAGGCTTTCTTAACTTTGGCAGATCATCTGACACTCTTAGGAAGTCTCATGTTCCCAGAGGAGGAGACCCCAGTGGTGACTTCTGAAAGCCGAGACAGAGAGTGGAGGAGGTGCAAGTATGGGGGAGCTGGGTGATAGAAGGTGATCCATGCAGAAGCAGCAGGAACTATAAAATCCCTGAAGACCAAGCAGGTCAGTTCAGGGCCATTGAAGAATAACACTTGGCTGGAAACTGGTATCAAGTGGAGGAAGCCACAAATTATGAAACACCGTAAGTAAAAGTCGCCAGGTCCCCCAGGGGCTTGCTAGCTACCCAAATACATTTTCGTTCTCTCTTGGAGCAATGAGGAGTGGTGAAGGATTTTATTAATGTGAGTGGCATGGTCACTGTAACACTTTAGGACATCACCCTGGGCAGTGTGTGGTGAATGAATTAGAGGAAGGTCGGTTAGGCCCTGCTGCAGGTGTCCAGGTGAGGATAATGGGGTCTAGAGAGAATGATAGAAGTGATGGAAAAAGAGGAATTGGGTGCATTTGAATGTCATTAAGAAGGACTGCACTGCATTCATTTAAGCTTCCAGGACGGCATAACAATTTTTTAAATGTAAAAGTACACTAGTATCTTACTATGCTCAGGAATAAGTATAATCAGATTAATATGCAGCTTCCCTTCCACTGGGCTGAACTGTTTAGGGTGGGTTCAGCCTTCCTTGGTGGATATAAGGAGTATAAAAGCAATCAAGGTCACTACCCCACTCAAGTAACCAGAACCAGTTTATTAAAAGAAAAAAAAAAATCAGTCAAAAACATTGCTATATCCCAGTCCTGAATGTTGAAGCAATTTGTGAACACTTTTCAGTTGACTTACACAGACTAGGAACGCATCAGCAGGAGAAACAAGTTTGCATTTGCAAGTTATTCTTCATCACTCAGATTCCAGGAAAATCTCTTTTACTGCAAATCCGACCCAACCCCTTGAGACCATTGATCACCGCAGTGAGAACCTCTCCCCTGACCTTTGCTCACCATGTTGATTCATACCTAATTAGTAGTCGCTTCATTTCCTGGTGACCTTTTGTAACTACCCAAGGGGTTCTACCTGCCCACTGCACAAATAAAGACCACAAAACTGCAGTAAAGAAAGAGTTTCACAGACAGGAGGCCAGCCATGCCACGTGGGAGGCGGAGTCAGCACTCAAATCAGTCTCATCCAAGGCTCATAAGCAGGAGTTTTTCAAAGACAGTGTGGGGTAAGGGCCGGGGGTTGCTAGGCAATGGGTGCTTGCTGCTGATGGGTTGGGGCAGAGATGAAGTCATAGGAGATCTAAGCTGTCCTCTTGCATTGAATCACTTCCGGGTGGGGTCACAGGAGCGAGACTGGTCCACATGGAGACACGCTGTCAGATATCCAAAAAAAAAAAAGAAAACCCTGAAAATATATTATATTTCAAAAGGTCAATCGATAATAGTGGTGTTATCTGCTGGAATGACTGACAATGTATGTCCACACTTTAGCAGAATTCAGATTTCCCTCCTTCCCCAGCCTGATGGCCTTTCATTAGCTTTACAAAGGCGGTGGAGTTTTGGGGAAGGGTTATTATCATTTAAATGATTACTATCAGCTAAATGTCTTCCAAAGTCAGCTCAGCCCAAAAGCCCAGGAATAAATTAGAAAAAGGCAAAATGGGGGTGGGTTAGAACAGATCTCTTTCACGGCCATAATTTTCTCACTGTTACAATTTTTGCACAGGCACTTTCCCTTCCTTAGTATAACATCATTGCCAGGAGATGGCCTCCAAATCCGAGCAGCCAGAAAAGCTATTAGGGCAGCTCATTCTCATGGGGATCCTTGACTGGTTTTAGCAGGCTCCCACCTGCCTGGTTTTCTCATCTCGCCTTGTAAGTACTGGGAGAGGCACTCTGCAGCCTTTTTCTCTATAATCTGTCCCTTTTCCCAGCAGCTCGAATGAAATCCCCGATCTAACACATCCTGTTTTTGTCAGCACTGCCTCGTGTGCTTTCATCCTCTAGAGAAACCAGTTTCCCTCCTAACTGGCCTTACTCACACTGTCCTAACTGTTACAGGTGCCCTTCCAAGTTGCTTCTCTGTACAGGAGAAATAACAGTCCACACCCTACTTCTCACCTGTATTCTCCTCTTCAGTGATTCTTCCATCCCCTTCTCCCTTCCACACTGGAAGATAAGCCTCTGTCCCCTCTCAGCCGTAGACTTTTCCATCTCATAAATACATGACACCAACTGAAAATTCTGAGCTAGTTACCCTCTGCTCTTTTCTAAGCTCAAAGTATTTCAATTACATGACGTTTCCTGGTTCACTCTTTTTGAATCTACACCAAGACCAAACAGGGATTTAAAAAATCATTAACCTGAATGAGAATCATCTCATAAACTCCTTTTTATGAAAGAGGAAATGGAGGCACAGGGAGTCCAGTGATGGGCCCAAAGTCACACAGAGATTCAGTGACAGAGCAACACAGCCAAAGCTCACATTGGCTCCACCAATTCCAATCTATGTGCTCTGTTGTGGATGGGGAAGGCAACCATCTCAGTTTGCCAAAGACTCAGAGCTTTCCTGGGATGCAGAAGTTTACTGCTAAAGCCAGGAAGAGTTCCAGGCAAACTGGAGTGATTTGGCCACCCTGGTTCTGTGCAAACGTTGGAGACAAGCTTGTTGTTGCATCCAGGACCGGACAATGGGGTGACCAAGAGGGTAGACTGCGGAGCCCGACTGCCTGGGTTCAAACCCCAATTCTCTCATCGCTTGGCTGGTGACTCAACAAGCTGCTTAGTGTCTCTGGGAACAAATTTTTGCATCCTCAAAAAGGGCCTGACGATCTACTTCAGACTCCACACAATTGTGACGATTCAGTGAGCCGACACGGGTAAAGCACGGAGAAAGGGCCTGGCACCGTGTCAGAGCAGGTTCCTTCTCAGCAACGCTTGTGATCACTGTATGTCACCAGCCACCAGCCCTGAAACAGCCCAGACACAGGCACTGAGGACCCCTCGCCAGAGCCGGGCCAGGGGACATAAGTTAGACTCTCCCATTGGACACAAAAGTTAAGGGGATGCCACAAATCTCAGCAATCAAGATAAATACTATTATAATGCAGTATGTTAAGAAATCAAAATGAATGCAAAAAATCCATGGTGGACAAAATATCAAAAATGTAAATAAAGACAGGGTCCACCAGTGCCATGCTGAGATATTGGAGCCCAAGGAAAAGGAAAACTGTGTGTCCTTACACATAGGCTTTATGGAAATTTTAATAATTTAATGAAGGTTTTATGAAAATACTATTGATGAGTTTGCTTTCCTTAAAGCCAAGAAAATAAACATATAGTAAATTTCATTTGGGGTATAAGTAAAATATTTAAAATTAAAAATAATGCTGCAACTTTTAATACAAGTGCTTTTCAATTTTTAATTTTTTTTCAATTAGTTTAATGTTCCAGAAAAAAATAATCATGAAAAATACATTAAAATAGGTACGCTTTGTGTCTGGCATTTTTCACTTAGCAGAATGTTTGTAGCATGTATCAGTGTTTTGTTCCTTTTTATAGTTAAATAATATTCCATTGTGCGGATAGACCACATTGTGCCAACCCATTCATCTGCCGACAGACGTTTGCGTGGTTTCCACCTTTTTTCTATTGTGACTGGTTGATACTATACCATGCACGGTTTGAGTATTCATTTGGGTACCTACGTCTAATTCCATCTACGTCAGATATGCAGAATAGGCAAATCCACAGAGAAAGAAAGGTGGCTGGTGGTCCTCGGGGGCTGTGGGCAGGGCGGGAATGTGGAGGAACTGCTTCACGGCTGCAGGTTTCCTTTCAGCATGATGAAAGTATTTTGCAGCTACATTGGGGTGTACAACAGGGAGAATATACTGAATGCACTCAGATGTTCACTTTAAAATAGGTAACTTTATGATACATTTGACCTTAATAACAATTTAGATTAAGGTATGTATTGGGGGTGGATATTCTTCCTTCTGCCTGGGACTCCAACATGGCTAATGCTGGCTGCACCATGCAGGGTGCTCTCCATCGTCCCCTCTCATGGACTTCTCTCCATGCCCTGAGCTCCAGGTCCAGCCTCATCCCAAGGAGCTTCCAGTCAGCACCTCAACTGTGAGGAACATAGCCAGGAATAGGGTGTGGTGCAGGCCCAGCCAGAGTCGCTTGCTTATGGACAATGGACCTCTGAAGAGGCAGGTCCTCTGGCATGGAAAGACTGCTCCAGGGAAGGAGCTTCAGGCTGAGACGGAGCGGGAAGTAGGAGGAAAGAAGGTGAGTTTGGGCCCATGATGCGTGGCTGCACACCTGCAAATCACATGACTTGGGGCCTGCCTCTGGGTCACACTGAGCATGGCCACAGCAGACACGTCCTCACCCTCTTCCTGCTCCGTTCTGCTGCTCATTTGTTCTCTGAGGCAAAGAATAATGAAGATGAATGTAATAGTCACAGCATCTGACACTTCCTGAAAGCTCACTATGGTCAGGACTGTTCTAAGTGACTTATATTTACAAAAACCCTACAAAATGGGTAATATCATGTTCCTCATTTGACAGATAGAGGGGCTAAGGCTCAGAGAGGGTAAGGAACTTGCCATTAGCTGCACAGCTAATGAGGACAGGGTTGGGCTTTGAATACCAAATGCCTGTTTCCAGAACCCCCTTTCACAAGCATACATATCCCCCTTTGTCTAACTTCCTAAACCAAGAACCCAGGAGTCATCCAAAACCCTGTAATATAGGAGTTAAGAAATCGCTCAGGCAGATAGTAAGGGTATGAGAGTCCTCAGTAAGGCTTTTTTTTTTTTTAAATGAAAAGCAGCCCCAAATCATTTTCTAACAAACAGCAGCCTGTAAAGTCGAGCTGCAGACATAGACAAGCAAGCTGGGAGCTTGCACGGGTGAATGCCAGCAGGAGTTAGGGGATTAGACATGTTCAAGATGGCGGCTCCATCTTCCCTTCTCTGTCAGCCACGTGTGCAGTAAGGAGCAGACAAGACGGCCCTGATCAACTGGAAAGCCCATTTCCATGTAAGATTGGGGTGGGGCCACCAGGCTTCCCCCAGCACTATGTAAACATCATACCTGACGGAACCAATCTGTGAGCCCTGTGTAAATCAGACGCCACCTCCTCAAACCTGACTATAAAATTTGGCACATTTGCCACCAGCCTATGGTCCTTCCCACTCCGAGACCCCTCTTTCTATAGACAGAGCTATTTCTCTTTCTCTTCTCTTCTGCCTATTAAATCTCCACTTCTAAACTCCTCATGTGTGTCCGTGTCCTAAATTTGCCTGGGATGCAACAAGGAACCGGAAGGTATATACCCCAGACAACATAGGCACTTCACCTGAACTTCCCTCCTTTCCTGTCAGTCACTGTTTTCTTTTCAGTTCCACTGTGCTACTAGAATTCCACCACACACCTTTTACTGACATTTCTGCACTATTAGCTGATCTCTGCTCATTTTTTACCTTAATTATTTCAACGCCTCATTACTGCTAAAGGGAGATTTCTAAAATATAATTATTCTCCCCAGGATGCAAATACAAAAATCCACCTGTTTCCTTTTAGCAGCCTTTGGATAAAGCTCCAATTCTGCACACAGCTACTCAAGGCCAGCAGGTCTGAATTTCCACGCTAGCTCCTGTGCTCCAGCCAAGCCAAATCACTGCAAGTTTTCTATGTCTTTGTTTCTCTGAATTCTGCCCCTGCTTCTCCCTTTGACTCCATATTCAGTACACCTGTTCCTTCCTCTTTGCGGGGCTCACTTCTACCCGTTCCTCAATGCTTAGGGCAGCTGTGGGCTCTCGGGAATGACCTGTGATCTAGCAGGGCTGAGTTCCTGTCTTTGTGTTCTCATCTTTATCACAACACTGGCCAAACTGGAGCTGTCATGGCCTCCCTACTGCCTCCATGCCCTTTCTGGGACCACTACCTCAATCCACATTCAAGAAAGCACAGGGCTGTGTGGCACGGTGGCTCACGCCTGTAATCCCAGCACTTTGGGAGGCCAAGCATGGTGGCACCTGCCTGTAATCCCAGCTACTCCAGAGGCTGAGGCAGGAGAATAGCTTGAACCTGGGAGGCGGAGGTTGCAGTGAGCTGATATTGCACCACTGCACTCCCAGCCTGAGTGACACCGAGAGACTCCGTTTCAAAGAAAGGGAAGGGGAAGGGGAAGGAGAAAGGGAAGGTAACATCACCCAAACTCTTGTTAAGAAAAGAAAGGAAAAGAAAAGAGAAGAAAGGGCATCACCCAAGCTCTCGTTCCAGGAGGTATGGCTAGAGCTGCCCCCACTGTTTAGTATTCAATATTTCTTGCCATCATGGTTGACTCAGTGTGTAGGGATGGACTAAGCCAAGCTGGGTTTTATTATCATCGCTGTTAATATCGTTGGAATAAGTGAAACCGCCTTTGCAGAATTATGACTGAGACAGCGAAAGAGATCTAGCTTAACTGACTCCATCTTGGTTCTAACCTCCAAGCTGTCCTCGTTCTTTCCTGGGCACAGGGTGAACTAACTTTGGGAAGAGCATTGTTTATAGTTTACAGTTTAAAGCAACGATGATAACAGCCGTTTCTCAAAACAAACCTCTTTCTTGCTTGGGTACTAGACTGCCTTTGTAGAACTGAGAAATTAGCCACAAGATTAGAAATTATAATATAGGAGTTATGCAGCTGGAGACTGCAAGATTCTGACTGCCTAAACTGCTCCTAAGATCAGTGCTTGAGATATTTTGCAGACCCTGCACTTGATGGACCAGCTGGCACCCCCCAGATCGATAAACTGGCTCATCTGATCTTGTGGCCCCCACCCAGGAACTGACTCAGTGCAAGAGGATAACTTCAATTTCCCATGATTTCATCTCCTACGTAACCCATCAGCACTCCTGGCTCACTGGCTTCCCGCCACCCACCAAGTTGTTCTTAAAAACTCTGATCCCCAAATGCTCAGGGAGACTGATTTGAGTAATAGTAAAACTCCAGGCTCCCACACAGCTGGTTCTGCATGAATTACTCTTTCTCCATTGCAATCCCCTCACCTTGATAAATAGGCTCTGTCTAAGCAGAGAGCAAGGTGAACTCATCGGGCAGTCACACAAGCAGCTCTCTTTATCTTCAGTTGCTCTCTTTATCCTGGTATTGCTAAGACATTAGCAGTCCGGGGTCTATGGGCCCCTTTTTGGAGAAGATTTGCGTAAAGGTGAGATCAATACAGATTAAAGCAGAGATAAAAGGCAGAGACAAAGATGTCACAGCCTGATAGCATTATTTGAGCCAACCTTGGAACACAGAGGGATTCTCAGTAGCATGAATCAGCCCATCTCAATGACCATTACTTGCAATAAAGAAAATCCTGACAAATTTTGTATTTGTATTGTTGGTTTTTGGATCTGTGTCCTTTTAAACTGAGAGTTTCTTCTAAACGCAACATTCAGCATGGAAACACTAGGCAATATAAGCTTGGCTAAACTTGCTGAATGAGCAAATCATACATTTGTGACGCACTCTTTGTTTTTCATGAAATCTGCCTTGCTCTTTTTGGATAATTAGGGTCCTGTGAATGTAAGTGAATGGATCTGTAAGTCGGATCTAGCCTTTTTTTTTTTTTTTTTTGGAATAACCCTCCTGGAAAGCAGGAGTGGCATCTCACTCCCTTCCGACGTAGATTTCATGAGCCACGTGGAGGAATGCTTCAGTTGCAGGAGAAGACTTGGGATTCTCCACCTGGGAAGTGCTCTCTAGGCAATGAAGAAATGCATAGGGCAATTTTGCCCAAAAAACTTATCTTACCTATAAATGGCAAGTAGCTTGATTCTGTGCATTTGTCTTTATAAGATGTCCCTTGATCAATGATCAATATCCGCCATCATGAGCAACCTAGAGTCTTTGAAACAACTGGGTACATACTTGGGACTGAATCTTGGATATTGGTGTCAGCTGGTTAACTGTTCTTTTCCAAGGCCTCACGTATCAGTAGGATGATGGAGGTGTGCCCATTGAAGAAGCGATTTGGGAAAACAGACTTAAGTCACTGTATTAGTCCGTTTTCACACTGCTGATAAAGACATACCCGAGGCTGGGTAATTTATAGAGAAAAAGAGGTTTAATGAACTCACAGTTCCATGTGTCTGGGGAGGCCTCACAATCATGGCCAAAAGCAAAAGGCACTTCTTACATGGTGGGAGCGAGAGAATGAGACCCAAGTGAAAGGGGTTTTCCCTTATCAAACCATCAGATCTGAGACTTATTCACTACCATGAGAACAGTACGGGGAAAACCGCCCCCATGACTCAATTATCTCCCACTGGGACCCTCCCATAACACATGGGAATTATGGGACCTACAATTCAAGATGAGATTTGGATGGGGACACAGTCAAACCATATCGGTCACCCTGTTAAAAAGGAAGACATACCTGTGTGGTACCAAGAAAATAATTCGTAATTTCTAAACAACATACATCACACATTATGTTGTGGATATTCTAGATATTGAAAGTACAGTGCATAAATGTGATTATTTTTCACTACAGTGCATAACCTAGTGGCTTAATACTGAAATTATAACTTCCTAGAGGCAATATGAAGTCTGTTGACTTCAGGGCAGCCCTTCAGATGAGAGAGGCAGCCCTTCTGCTCCACTGCATTGGCTGCCATGGCAACTGACCCCTGCTCACCCTCCTGGGCTTAGAGGAGGAAGAATCACACCAGCACCAGGCCCTCACTTTCATCATTCTGTAGGGTTTGACAAGTCAGTTCCATTCCCTTATGTTGCTGTCTTCCAAAAGGAGCCTATGGACCTGCGCGGTGTGGTCGTCCATTGGCAAATGGGGAAACTGAGGCTTTGAAGAGTATAGCACAGCCACATGGTCACAGAGCTGGGAACAGAAGATGGCAAGGATGTCACTGGATCTTCTCACCATACATTTCTTCCTTTCTTCTTGTTACCAGCCCACCCCTCAGTTAACTCCCTCCTTTCTTAATCTACCATGGAGTTGCCATTGGTTGATCAGGGAATCTTCGCGTTGGAAGAAAGGTGTGCAACATTTTCCTCCTAGTTGCATTATTTTTCTTACAAAAATCATTGATGGGTAACAAACCAAACAGGCACGTAGCGCTTAAACAATATGGGGCTGAATCACATCTCAGTGCTTTACCAGAGAATCTTCTGTTTCCCTGATGAACTAAATCTCACAGAGTTCTTTCAGAAAGTTGTTTGAAGGTTTTTGCACTGATGTTGAAGAGAAGCATGGTCTGAAGAGGCCGACTGTTGGTCAGGGGCTCCGTTGTGCAGATTCTGAAATGAGGTCTACGGAGTAATGGAAGTGCATCTTGATCTAAGTAACATAAAGGGAAATTTTTACAGTCTTCTTTGGTGGATTTTTTTCATCAAGATTTGAGAGGCAGCAGCTGGGCGTGGTGGTTCACATCTGTAATCCCAGCACTTTGAGAGGCCGAGGTGGGTGGATCACTTGGGGACAGAAGTTCAAGACCATCCTGGCCAACATGGTGAAACCCCGTCTCTACTAAAAATACAAAAGTTACCTGGGCATGGTGGTGTTTACCTGTAATCCCAGCTACTCAGGAAGCTGAGGCAGGAGAATCGCTTGAACCTAGGAGGCGGAGGTTGCAGTGAGCTGAGATCTCGCCATTGCACTCCAGCCTGGGCGACAGAGTGAGACTCTGTTAAAAAAAAAAAAAAAAAAAATGAGAGTCAGGAATGCAGTGTATGTGTGTTTTTCTAAATTAAAGTTTTCAACCTCCAATAAAACAATTCAAAGCCAGCAAAGTTTTAAAAGCTGAGAGGCACTTCTTTGTAAATCATGTCAGGTTTACAGATAAATTAATATTTATTTTGCAAAATAAAAAGAAACCTCAGAAGTTAATATTGAAAAGCAATTTTTCCAGCTCTTGAGGCAGTATTCTATTTATGACAATTCAGTTCATTAAAAAGATGAGATGCATTTTCATTAAAATCTGAAATGAAACAAAAAGCAACAACAAGAAGAGGGTAGGCAGCCGGGCACGGTGGCTCACACCTGTAATCCCAGCACTCTGGGAGGTTAAGGCAGGCAAATCATGAGGTCAGGAGTTCAAGATCAGCCTGGCCAACATGGTGAAATCACGTCTCTACTAAAAATACAAAAAAAAAATCTGCTGGGCATAGTGGCAGATGCCTATTATCCCAGCTACCCGGGAGGCTGAGGCAGGAGAATCGTCTGAACACAGGAGGCGGAGATTGCAGTGGGCCGGGACTGCATCACTGCACTCCAGCCCGGGCGACAGAGTGAGACTCTGTCTCAAAATTAAAAAATAAATAAATTAATTAATTAATTTAATTAAATAAAAGAAGAGGGTAGGCTTCAGAATGAGACATTCCTATACTCACGTCTGGCTCTGCCTCTCACATGAATTTTTTCTTGAGAAACAACTTATACACCAAATCTCAATTTTTATAATGTGAAAATGGGGATGGCAATGCTATGGTGAGTATGACACGAAAAATATAGAATGCACGAAGGAGGGATTGAGGCAGATGCTGTAATGAGTTTCAGGTTAGTCAGGATGTTCCAGAGAAACAGAACCTCTCTTATCCCCTAAGTCTGCATAGGGTTACTTCTGGGATTGTGAACAGTTTAGCTCAGCTCAGCCAGGCTCCAAGGGAAACCCTCAGTGGGTCCCAAAAGAAAGCTGCATGGAGTGAAAGGATCAACAAAATGCAGAAAGGAGACGGGAACAGGAGGAGACCCAGGAGGGCCGGCCAAGGGTCCTCCCTGTCCAGTTTCTCTATGAGTAAGTCCTCCCCTGCCTCCATAAATTAGGCGCTTCTGGGCCAATGCCCAGAACAACCTGTCCCAGCTCCCAAAGGGCCTGTGCCGCTGAGGCACGTGTGAGACAACCTGCTTTAAATTGGTCAGCAGTTACTGTGTGAGGGGTCCCAGCTCCCCTGGAAATGGCCAGAAGAGAACTCAGACAGGAGAGTGACCAATCCTGGTGCCCTCCACAGCCAGGCCCTGGGGCCTGTCCACTCTCAGCACCTGCACTGGAAAAGCCTGCACCTTCCTTCTCTGCCCGATGGATGCAGGACGTCTGCACCCTACCTGATCCGATCAGCTTCTCAGATCAGCCTCTTTGCAGGGCAGGGAGGCAGGGAGGCAGGGAGGCAGGGAGGCAGGGAGGCAGGGAGGCCAGGTCATCTTCTTGTTCTCTCCAGGCAGATGGAAACCTTAAGGCCCGGAAGGACCAGAAATGTGCTTGAAAACACGAACCCTGCGTATTCATTCAAGTTTAGATCATGCAATAATTTAAGGACCATGTAAAGCCAGTAATAGCACAAATTCTACCTGGATATGGAAAAAGGTATGAAGGTCAAAGAGTTATCAGATTGTCAAAGTGTGGTGTGCACACCCCTGGGAGAGGAGAGATGATTTTAGGGAGCATGAATAAGCATTTGCTTTTTGTTTTTCTATCATTTGATTGTGAATATTAAAAAAAGAAGAGTTGAAATCATTGTAAACATCCATTTATCTACCACCAAGTGAACATCCATACATCTACCACCAAGGTTCTACATCCACGTATCTACCACCAAGTTTCTATGACTGCTTATAGCTTGTTGTATTTGCTTTTAAGCTTTGTTTTTATTTTAATAGTTAGCTATTTTCTAATTGCATGCTAGGGGAAAGTTGAATTAGCACATCAAATGCATCATTTCATGGATATTTTGGCTTATGACAAACCAAGAGCAAATGTTTAAGTAAAGAAGACAAGTCGGGCGCGGTGGCTCACGCTTGTAATCCCAGCACTTTGGGAGGCCGCGGCGGGCGGATCACGAGGTCAGGAGATCGAGACCACGGTGAAACCCCGTCTCTACTAAAAAAATACAAAAAATTAGCCGGGCGCGGTGGCGGGCGCCTGTAGTCACAGCTACTTGGAGAGGCTGAGGCAGGAGAATGGCGTGAACCCGGGAGGCGGAGCTTGCAGTGAGCCGAGATTGCGCCACTGCACTCCAGCCCGGGCGACAGAGCGAGACTCTGTCTCAAAAAAAAAAAAAAAAAAAAAAAAAAAGAAGACAAGTCAATTAAATAAAATCTACTACATGATAGAGCGGCTAGAACCCACAGAGGCAAAGCTGTGAGGGCCGCCCCTGAACGACTGTAATTAGAGGAATAGAATCTCAGCCAATGAAACACCTTAAATAGGAAGCATTTTGCCAATGGCTGTAGCTCTTGTCGTTGTTTTGTATCTACAGTCAATGCAAAGCTAAGGCTGATGATGAGTATGCTTATGGTAGATTTCAGAAAACATAGAATCGTTTACTTACAAGTACAGGAGGCTTTTCTCAGTAGCGTCTTTCTTTACCTGAGCAGGTGAACTGCAGGACGTGGCACCTGTGGACACAAAGAAGTGCTCATTTGGAAGCAGAGCACCCAGGAGCCTGCCTGTCCTACTCATGCCCTTGGGACGTCCAGGTCTGTCTTCTGAAGGGCAGGAACTTAGCCACCTGTTCTAATGTAAACAGGGAATCCAAGAGCTTGGGTGGAATTGAGTCCAGTGACTCTGCAGAGGCAGCTGGACAGGGCTTCAGCTCAGGGGCAGGGACTGTGCCTTGTTCACGAGGCTGGGAAGGGGCTTCTCGGATCAGCCTTTTTACAGGGCAGCTGCAAAGTGCTTTCCTCCCCAGCTGCCCCTCATCCCATCAAGGGGAATGGTGCTGACCATTTTTCCTACTCTGTATCATCTCATGGAAACACACAAATTGATAGCGTAGCAGTCAGCAAAAGGATCTGTGGAGTGAAGAGCATATTACAGCATGATATCTTCATAACTGGAGGAAACCAGTAAGTGACCAATTATACATTAACAGAGGATATCCAAATGCACCACGAATTTTCTCTCGTCAAGATAGATTGCCGGTGATCATGAGGTCGCTATCCAACAGCCGCTCATTAAATTCATTTGTTTATTGACTGTCCTGTTAGAACCTATTGTGTTCTCATTTGTTTTTCCTTAAGCTGCATAGTAAGATAAGTACAAATATACATAAACCTAAAATAGGGAAAAAAAGACAGGAAAAAGATGAGAAAAAAGTAAACAATTATATAAAATGCCATTACGTATTCAATTAGCAAAACTTAAGCAACAAAACTAGGGTGGGTGGCTGGATGAGGTTTAAATTTGGCACTCGATAAATTCTACAAATCCGGTCATAAGAATCTCCTGCTTTAGCAAATGGGTAAGAAAGTTTTTCTGTTGCGTGTGTGTGTGTGTGTCTTTCTCTTTTCTCTCTTTATGTTTCTCTTGATCTTAACTATTCAGCTAGAGAGTCAAGACAGAAAAAGACAGAAACCACTAAAATGATTGCTGGATAATGTTTAAAAATGAACTGAGACACAATACAAATTTAATGACTGTATTTGAGGAAACAGTGTTTCAGAAGTGGTCTGGAAGGTCCGTGAGGAAACGCAAAGGTTAGGCTTTTACAGAACAACACAGAAGTAAAGCAAAGACAATATTGGGTTGGCTTTAGTTATCCAGTTGCCTTTAGTTGCTTTATCCCCATGGACAGTTCCTAGTTATCTAAGCTTATTGGCTGCTTCTGATTGAGCTTAATTCTGTTTTTCTTTGGTAGAGGGGTTTAACTTGAGAAATAGCTCAAGTTAAGTTCTACTTATGTTTGCAAATCAAACTCCAAAGCAAAGCTGAGTCTTCTGAGTCCTGACTGGCTTGTCAGGCCCGGTCTTTGCTTTAATTCACTTCACCAATGGTACCTTCGGCACTGTCGCCCGTTCGTGCTAGAGAAGTCAGGGCCGGAGACCCTCCGTTTGGTGTGAAGGTGAAAGGAAGGGCCTCAGAGGAGCAGAGGACGGGGGGTGGGAGCACTGTATTGCTGGTGGATTGGAGGAATTTGGTTTCAACCCACATCTACCACCCATTTCCCCTGTGACCCTAGACAAGTTATTTAGACTTTTTTTTTTTTTTTTTTTTTTGAGATGGAGTCTCGCTCTGTCTCCATGCTGGAGTGCATCTCGGCTCCCTGCAATCTCTGCCTCCCAGGTTCAAGTGATTCCCCTGCCTCAGCCTCCCAAGTAGCTGGGACCACAAGCACATGCCACCATGCCCAGCTAATTATTTGTATTTTAGTAGAGACGGGGTTTCACCATGTTGGCCAGGATGGTCTCCATCTCCTGACCTTGTGATCCGCCCGCCTCGGCCTCCCGAAGTGCTGGGATTACAGGCGTGAGCCACCGCGCCCGGTCAGTTATTTACACTTTCTAAGCTCTAGGGCACATAGGAATCGTAACAGATTATCCTTTGAGATGACTCATCCGCGTAACCAATATTTCTCATTTAACCTCTATGCAACCATTGTTTTTACTGCCTGGTATCCTTTACCTTACTTTCAGAAAAACATCTCAGTTTCCACTGGGGAATCCCTACCTCCTCCTGATCCCAGGAAAGAGCCACGTGACCCAGCCCTAACTCAGCAAGGGCATGCCTATTACCTTCCATGATGAACCATTCAGGAAGAGGAACATGACCTAATTAGGCCACTGAGACCCAGTGAGACCTTTTCTTGAACTGATTCCCTGGGAGTGCTTATGAAACGGCTACGTTGTTTGGGGTAAATGCCCGGGGGTTCATTGTCCTTGCACCGAGAAAGATTGCAGGACAAGGACACAAGTGGATGTGTTAAGGAGTGGAAAGTTTAATAGACAGAAGAAAGGAGAGAGGAGAGCATCTTCTTGAGAGAGAGAGAGAGATGTCTGAGAAGTGGGGAGGCAGCCCACCGCAGCAGATTTTATAGGAAGACTGGAGAAGTTGGTGTCTGATTTACATAGGACTCAAGGATTGCTTCGATCAGGTATGACGTTTACATAGTGCATGGGGAAGGCTGGTTGCCCCACCCTAATCTTATTATGCAAATGGGCTTTCTAGTTGATCGGTGCCATCTTGTCTGCTTCTTACTGTACACATGGCTGACAAAGAGAAGGGACGATGGAGCCGCCATCTTGAACATGATTGGCACAACTGCCGATATCTATGTCTGCAGCTCGATTTTACAGGCTGCTCTTTGTTAGAAAGGAAAATAATCTGGGGCTGCTTTTCGTTAAAAAGAAAAGCCTTACTGAGGACTCCCATACCCTTACTATCTGCCTAAGTAATTTCTTCTTAACTCCTATATCACATAGAGAAATGACTGCAAGTGCAGCTAGAAAACCCAGTGTACCTGGAGGCAAGGGGAAACTCAAGTGTATAAACCACGTAGGACACAGTCAGTTACTACATTTTAGCTTTGATTTCTGCTAAGTGAACATTATGCTTTTTCTAAAGTATCTTGGGCACCACCTAGAGCCCATCGCTTTCTGGTTGACTTGTGGTTTTAGTCTTGTCTAAATTCTCAACGCTCATTTTACTTGCTATCTCATCCTGAACATTGTGATCATGCATTTGTACAGCACACTGTTGAGTTTGTTTCATCAAAGGGCTAAACAACTTTGATGTTGAATTCTAAAAAGTATTTATAGGGCAGGCATGGTGGCTCACACCTGTAATCCCAGCACTTTGGGAGGCCGAGGTCTTCAGAGGCCAGGAGTTCCAGACCAGCCTGACCAAAATGGTGAAACCTTGTCTCTACCAGAAATACAAAAATCAGCAGGGCCTGGTGGCAGGTGCCTGTAATCCCAGCTACTTGGGTGGCTGAGGCACAAGAATTTCTTGAACCCAGGAAGTGGAGGTTGCCGTGAGCTGAGATCATGCCCCTGCACTCCAGTCAGAGCAATAGAGCAAGTATCTGTCTCAAAAACAAACAAACAAAAATATTTGTGGAAAATAGAGAAATATTTTCCTGTATGTGGCCAAATTGCAATATCATTTCCAGGCTGTCACAGCAAAGCCTGTGTTACCTAGAAATGTCAATGAGCCCAGAGACAAGTATCACCCCAAACTGAGCCATGATCATTATCATTTTTAGAAGTTAACTAGGCCGGGTGTGGTGGCTCACGCCTATAATCCCAGCACTTTGGGAGGCTGAGGTGGGCGGAGCACCTGAGGGCAGAGGTTCATGACCAGCCTGGCCAACATGGAAAACCCCGTCTCTACTAAAATACAAAAATTATCTGGGCTTGATGGCAGGCGCCTATAATCCCAGCTACTCAGGAGGCTGAGGCAGGAAAATCGCTTGAACCTGGGAGGCGGAGGTATCAGTGAGCCCAGATGGCACCACTGGACTCCAGCCTGGGCTACAGAGCAAGACTCCATCTCAAAAAAAAAAAAAAAAAAAAGAAGTTAACTGAACCTTGGGCAGCTTAGTCTGCATTTTACAACATACACTGGCAGGTGGAAGTCCTAGCATCCTGCAGTTGCTCCACCCATAATCTACAAGACAGCTCTCCAAGGACAATCAAAGACAAGCCAGCGTGGATTTACGAAAGCTCAGGGAAGGTC
Source organism: Symphalangus syndactylus (assembly GCF_028878055.3). Classification (NCBI taxonomy): domain Eukaryota; kingdom Metazoa; phylum Chordata; class Mammalia; order Primates; family Hylobatidae; genus Symphalangus; species Symphalangus syndactylus. The sequence continues at coordinate 123,732,354 of NC_072435.2, forward strand.
TTATTGTAGAACAATTGGTGTGTTGTAGTGTTGGTGGTAGTGTTGCATCTCTGTGCTCAAATCCAGCCCTTGATTCTCACTAGCTGTGAAATCTTGTCAAATTACTGTGAAGTCTCTGCAGGTGTCATCTTGTCCTTTGATAAGGACACTATCACTGGATTTACAGCTCACCCTAATCCAGTATGACCTTCTCTTAATACAGCTTCAAAGACCCCTGTTTTCAAATAAGGTCACATTCTGAGGTTTTGCATAGGCATGAGTTGTGGAGGGATGCTATTCAACCTTCTCCAGGCACCGATGGTCTTGATCTGGCAATGCTGTGATGCAGGCCTGAGCTTTTAATCAGACCACTCTCCGGGTAAGGAAAGCAACATTTCTATTATCGCCTGAACAACTTTTCTCTTAATTAAAGCCAAGCTCACTTATAAGTGATGGTGGTGGAGGATAAAATCCATTGACAAGATACACTAGTTGATAAACCTCAACTAGGTCCTTCAGAGGATTTTTTCCATGTGTTTGAAACTGAAAGCCGATTGCAATGTCAGCTGTAATTACCCAAGCCCATTACATGGCCACAGGCAGGTGGCACTTAAAGAAATTGTGCAGATGCTGAAACCGGTCTCTGAGAGCCCTCCACATGGCCCCAGTCTGAGCTCAGTTGAAAACACATCTCAAAATAGATCAAAGCCAAATCTCCTGCAGCCAGCAGGTGATGAGAAAGTGCACAGAACATGACAGTGACAGGCAGCTTAAAGTACAGAGGAAAGTGGTTTCTTTCTGCCTCCATCAACCTAGCCTGTAAATCATCACCTTTGACTCTGTTTGGACCATGTATTTCGTCACCATTGTCTTCATCATCACCACCATCCTCACTGTGCTTAGAACTTCCCCATGCCAGCTCCATCTCCTTCCAAGGAAGAGCTTTTTCCTGAGCTTCTGGGAATGCCGTCAGCTGAGCATCTTCAGCTGCCAGCTCCTTCAAGGACAGCCTCACCTGCAGAGCGCTGCCTCTCCTAAGGCCATGTCCCGCTTGGGTAGCCCACATCCAATGACTGATTGAGGCAGGTGCTTAAATGCATGGCCACTTCAGCCTCACAATTCAATCCCCAATGGAATACCCTCCCCCCCAACTCTGCTGGGCTATTCCATTCCAGAACCTGCCTGTAGGATCAGTCAAGGCTGTTCTTGGACCTTCCTGGGTGTCATCATCTCCTGCCCAATTTTCCTCCCTTCCTTCCACTGTGATAGTCCTAAGGACATTATTTAATAAACATTTTCCATATGAAACCCCATCTTAGACACATTTTCCAGGAAGGCCCAACCTGCAACAATTATCATGGCTAACCTTTTTCAAGCATGAAGCTCTGACTATGGTCAGAAATGACATGAAGACTTGTATTATCACATTTCCCCAACAAATCCATGTGCTGTGTGCTCTTCAGTGGATTTTACAGTTGGGAAAACTGAGGGTCAGAGCGTGTAAGTGGCTACCTTGTAAGTGGTGGATCTTGGACTGTGAGCCCAGCTCTGTAGATACCCAATTCCCATGCTACGTAAATATGCTATTCTGTTTTCTGTCGTGCAATACCAGGCATTTCAATGAGAGTCACTGTATGTAAAGTTGGAATGTTAGACTTTGAGCTCCTAGAAGGCAAGTTTGAAAGGCGATTAGGTATTCTTACGTCTTCCATAGCTACCTTTGTGTTTTTCCATCATTCTTTCTAATTGGGGGAGGGTAAAGGGAGTACCACTCTAAGGTTCTAGTGGACACTAATGACCCTCTTCCTAGGAAAACAACCATAAGCACATCCTGTGCATCTGCTCAGGTGCTTTATCATGTACTATGCACCATCCTTTCTGTTTCTTGGCTATGTTGGACGTTTGCGATTGTGAAAGGCATTAACACACAGCCACTCTTGCAGAGTTGATGCTCACTCCTCTGGGCATGATTTAAGTTCTAGAAGGAATTGTTGCCTCTGGATGGGCCCCGTTTGCCTTGCTTGGCACATGATTGCATGCACACACGCTCCATTTGTAGAAGAAATTTGCAGATGCTCTGCACAGCAAGCAGTATGCATCAGCTCCATTGACAAAGGTGGTGTCCATAAAAATGACATTTTTAGCGTGAGGTGGAAAGGCTGGTCACATCCTAAGAAATAACATATGCAGAAAAGAACTAGTGAGCTTTTGTTTCTCTGAGAGTCCTTAAAATATAGCCTCCAGAGCTCTCATGAGGCACAAATTTTTTTCTCAGATGCCCTACCCATTGGCATCTATACACATTTTTTTTAGGAGAAATTTATTATGGATGCACCATGGACCATAAGGAGAACCACGAAGACAGAAGTGAAATGCGATAGAGTTATATCTCCACAGGGGGATGGACATGGTGCCCTGGGATCTGTATCAGGGTGCCCAAGACCAGGTCAGGTTCAAAGATTCACTAGGACAAGGCACAAGGCTAAGCATGCAGTCATCCCCACAGCTATGATTTATCATAGCAAAAGGACACAAAGAAAAATTGGTAAAGAGAAAGAGTGCATGGGGCAGAGTTCAGAGGAAACTAGTAGCAAGCTTCCAGAGTCCTCTCCCATGGAGTCACACAGGATGCATGTAATTCAACCAGAGACGAGCCATGATGACCCATGTGAAATGCCGTGTACAGGGCATGCTCCTTAGAGACTCAAGGACTCAGATGTATCATGGGAGCTGCTTGCCTTGGTACCCACTGCCTAGCATGTGCCAAAATTCCAGATCCCAGATGGAAGCAGATGTCCAGCAACAGCCATGTTGTTTAGCAGGCACAGTGAGCCATTTGTATCAGGAAATGGTGGGAACCCTCACAAAATTTGTTACCCTATGCCAGCCAAGGGCCAACCTTCCAAATACAGCCACAGGCCGGTTTTGTTAACTCCTTTCTGCACAGGATCCAACATGGATAAGTGATTACATCCAAAAAGGGAAGAAGAGCCTCATGGACAAGGTGATGTGTGAGTTAAGCTTATACCAGGCTTGACAAGTGAGCCCCATCGTGCTGGCTGGTCACATGCATGCCATGGTGAGAAGGACCATGAGGCTGTGCTGGTGCTCTGGGACAGACTGCCATGATCAGTTGGTGATGTCTGCTGTGGACCCAGAAGGACAAGGTGGTGATGATTCCCAATACTTAGCATCATTGTTCAACACCATCACAGCACCCTACTTTTGGTTCTCGTGTGTATGAGTAACTTATGTTCCCTCGTCTTCAACACTGACCATGCTTCCTCTTCTTCAGCACTGACTCAGCACACTCACTGTGGCTCTTCCCAACAATGAGCTTTCTCCTCCAGCCTCCCTCCAGTGATATGGCCACGAATATCACAATGCTTTTCAGGCCAGTGTGGTCAGCTGGGGATACTATCAACAGGGGTTGAACACTGTAATCTCATAGGCTAAATATGGCCCAAGGAAATAATGGATTTGGGCAGCATTGTCTTCCTTAATTGTGAGATTTCATGTACAAATCCAGGTTTCTGGATTTTCTTGAAGAGACAGAAAATATGACAACATTGAACTTACATTTTCAAATGGGAACAATTGACCATAAACAGTGTGATTGTGTAGGGTAGGTGTATAAGAGAGAGCTAGATTGGTGGTAACCAGAGGCCAGGAAGGATAAGGGAAAGGGGGAAGAAGAAAGGTTGATTCATGGGTGCAAAAATACCATTAGCAGAAAGAAGACCTAATGTTCAACAGAGCAGGAGAATGACTATAGTTAACACTAATCTATTGTACATTTCAAAACAGCTATAAGATCTTAACTTGAGTGCTCCTGGCATAAAGAAAATATAAATATTTAAGGTGATGAAAATCCCAGTTACCTTGATTTCATCTCAACACATCATATGAGTGTACCAAATTACCACAAGTACCCCCAAAATACATACATCTATTATGTATTGATAAAAAATTAATTTTAGCAAAGCTCTCCTTGATAAAGTATAGTCATTTATTTGAAAATAGTAAATTCAGAAGCTCTGCAGTGGGAATCAATTTAGGGTGTTTGTGCAGCCAAAAGGTGGCCAGGGTGGCAGCAATAAAGTTAATAAAATGAGATGTGGGGGAAAGGATATGGTACTGATGATATTTTGCCTCCCTGTCCCTTGGATCTAGCACTGAAGGGTTAGGATGAAAATAAAGTGCATGCTGAAGCTGCCTTTTCTAGGCTCAAAAGAGGCAATTGTTAAATTTCCAGGAATTCTGTTCACTGATGGTTAAACACAGCCATTATTAAAAATTAAATTGTGAAAACTTACAATAAATGATAATAAAAGCAAATGTAATCAATAATCAAAACTCATCACTTCCAGGTTATTTTACTACATTTTACTATTATGGTTGTTCTTAAGGGAAATAATAGACAATGGTGTGCGACTCCATGTTTGGTGATATGACATTGGAAGCTTGAAACCAGCTATAGTGGAGGTGTTTACACCAGAGAAATAGGCAAACACTACAGATTGGGGCTTGATTATTTTGTTGATTGGTTAGACTTAAGAAAGTAATGGAGAAAAAGTTTAAAATATAAATTAAACTTAAAAGTATATTGGGTTTATAGCCATTTCATTGTGAATAGCACGAAGTGTTGAGAGAATAAATAACTTTCCGTTGTTCAAAAACTATTATCTAATTTGGGAAAGAAGTCCCTGATAGCACTGATGAATGCGATACAATTCCAAGATACATGTTAGTTGTTTCATTTTCATTTTTCTTGTTAACATAAATGAAAGTATCAACTATTATTTGTGTCAGGACCATAAGTCTTCTTGAGTGATGTAGTAGCTTCTTTGCTGAATCCAATAAGTGTCCAGCATTTATCATGGTCTGATTTTGTGACACAATTGTTGTTGATAAAAATTATAAAAACTGGTAGTGGAATTGGCAAGGCATAGCAAGTCACACTGAAATTAAAGGTGTAAACTCAAAATAAATTGGCTATATAAAATTTAAAATAATGGATATTGTATATTATGATTTGTAAATTAGGTGCTATATGGCCTTTATATCAGTATAACTAATAATAATCTTCAGAGACCCTACTGTTAAAAATTAATCAGTACACCAGAGTAGAAAGATTATTTTGGACATTTAATTAACTACAATAGAATTAATTCTAATATATCCATTATTTCACCAAAAATAAACAAAACACTTTGGCAGAGCAATGGTGCCAGTACCAGTTATATATGTGTGCCCAATAAATATCACTATAACAAATTTATAAGTAAAACAAAAGCCAATTTATAGTACATTCCATCAACTGTAATACATGTAGGCTTCCTTCTGTACAGCTAATATGTATTCATGATTGCTGTATTAAGGCAAGGTAAAATGTCTAATGCTACACATGGATTATATTCATTTTCACCTGAAGAGCTATGCAGACAAAGAGACCAATAAACATTTGTAGAATAAAAGCTTATTTTCCTCAAATAGAATCTCTGAAAGAGCATTAATACATATTTGGTATCTTATAACTCAAGCCCAGAACAGGCTCTCATTCTTCTGAAACAAAACATTCTCGTTTGTGAAATAACAAGAAGCTTAGTACAGAAAATTGTTACCTTATCCATACGAAGCTGTGGTGAGTCACAGCCGCAGGCATCGTGAGTATCCTGGAGTCAGATGGGGAGCTGGGATCACTTAGTCCCACCTTTTCCCAATCCAGGGAGTGGTGGAAAGAAGTGGGTAACACTCAGATGTGATTTGAGTCAGGCGATGAGGGTGTTATTGCGTGTCATTTATTTTGAGTCTTTGGCAGCGTACTTTGAGAGAGTGTCCGTCTGAAACACGTGTGTCTTGAACACTACGTCGGTGCTTGGGAATCTCCCTTTCTACGAAAAGAAAGCAGCTTCAAGCTTCGAGCTCTGAGCCTTCATCAGGCAGAAGACTCCAGGCAGCTGCCTCCACCTAGAGCTGAACAATGTTGGTTTGTTTCTAAAACACGGACTTACACTAATGTCTTCCGAGCTGGGTATCTGCTGCTGGCCCCTGCAGACCCAGGCTCCCCACTTCTCAACTCTGCCCGCCGAGGCTGGTCTGGACAACACCAGTGGGCACCCATGGCCCCTGGCTCCCTGCCGGGTTTGGTCACGGAAAGCCCCGCAGGAGACTGGCAAGAGAGAAGAGAGTGAAGTCGAGAAATATTCCCTGGCTCCCTACCATCAAGGTCTTCTCGGGACAGCTGTATCTTTTGGCAGAAGGCTACAGCTCCTCTAAATGTGGCCTGGCTTTAAGACCCTTTCCTTGCAATTAAGCCCTGGTCTCTTTGGACTGACAGGCGGTCTCAGCCAGGCTGACCGCAGCTCTGAGTTCCTGCTTGGCTCCTGGGGTCTCCCCGCACCCATATCTTTGTCATGCCTCCCTAAATACCCTGACTTGAGCATACACATTCTATGCACGTAATAAAATATTACACGCACCCCACAAATACGTACAAATATTATGCATTAAGAATAAAGAGGAAAAACCTGATTCCCTCCAATTATCCTCATTTGAGTATTCTGGTGGAGACCCTGGCTGAAGCACCTATTAATGTCAGCTGTGTTTGGTATCAATTTGGTTTATTGATATAGAAGAAAGTGTGGCCTCAACATCACGGGGCTATGAAGAGCCTTAGTCTGCTCCAAGAAAAGAGCCCCTAGCTTATTTACAGCTGCCAACATCAAACCTCCAATCACAATCTTCTCCATCAGAGAGTACAGCTGTCTAGCCATTCTCTGTTCTCAGTCTCCTCAAAACACTGCAAGCACAGCCTCAAGTCTCAAGGAAGAAATAGCGCCTTTAGCCACGAGGTGATAGAGAGGCTAGAAATTGATGCTCAAAGGCTGGATCCAACTTGCAGCCTTGTTTCCTTGGCCTTCTGTATTTATTTATTTTTTAATGTTTTGAATTGGTTGCCAAAATCTAAACAGAGAGAATTTTCACACAACACTGCAAATTTCTGCATTCTCTCTCTCTCTTTTTATTTTTATTTTTTATTTATTTTTTTGATGGAGTTTCGCTCTTGTCACCCAGGCTGTAGTACAGTCAATGGTGTGATCTCAGCTCACTGCAATCTCCGTTCCCCAGGTTCAAGCGATTCTTCTGCCTCAGCCTCCCAAGTAGGTGGGATTACAGGCATGTGCCACCATGCCTGGCTAATTTTTTGTATTTTTAGTAGAGATGGGGTTTCACCATGTTGGCCAGGCTGGTCTCGAACTCCTAACCTCAGGTGATCCGCCACCACAACCTCCCAAAGTGCAGGGATTACAGGTGTGAGCCACCGCGCCCGGCCTTCTACATTCTCTTGAAAAGGGAAGATGTGGCTCCACTGAGACCACCCTACACACTTGGCTGCCGCTCCCTGCCCATCTGGGGGCACCTGTGCTCTCCAGGCTGGTCTGTTCTTTACCAGGTCGCCCAGGCTTGGAGTTTGATACCCCAGAAGGAGGGGAATTCAGGAGGTGGCTTGTTGGTGACCCGGTATTTCCACGGGTGCTTGAGGTGTTTGCAATTCCCCATCCTGGCCTGTGATCCATCAGACTCTGCTCCAGCGGGAGTGTCTGCAGGTGGGATTCCACAAGGCTGGTCTGTGCACTTCCTTGTCGGCAATATTTCAGCAATTAAGACTTCTTTGGGATCTTTTCTGCCTGGAATTGTATCTATTTCTTTATAACCATCTCCCTTTGTGCTTCTTGAGTTAGGCTAATACAACTTCCCTGAATGTCTGTCAAATTAATCCATTTGCTGTCACCTTGTATTTTGGACCAAGCCAAAAAATATATATTAATCTTTAATTTATAACAAACCAATGGTGGCTGGACATCATGAAATCATGCGGGACTAAAGGCAAGCTTTACTTTCAACCCAAGATGCATTCAGTAAGACCCACTTGATATCACATTTTATCAGGGAGTTGAACAAAAACTAGCCATGCCGCTTCCTGCTAAGGCTATTAAATTGGTTAGACCATTTAACACTTACTGTTTACTCCCGATTTTTATTTGAGAAAACTTTTCTTATTGCAAAAAGAAATAGTTCACTCCATACAGTACTCTTTGCTCTGAAAACTTAAAGAACTCCTCACAACTTCTTTTCTGTTATGAGGAGACTCCATCCCATTTACCTTGTAATAATTATTTTACCCACCAAGTGAAGCAAGGGAATAGGAATTATAACAACCGCTGCACACACATGCATACACACCCATACATAACATAAACGTACACACATGCACACACACATACATGTGCACGCACATAAATGCACATACATGCGTGCATACACACATACAAACACATGCATGCACATACAGGCATACACACGTACACATGCACATACACATGCATGTACACATACATGCACGTGCACATAGACATATACACACATCCACACACATCCACATCCACATACCTGTATACACATACACACACGTACACAAACACACATGCACCGACCTGCACAGCCACACCGGGTTATGGGCACAGCATTGAAAAGATCCCATTGCTGGAAAAGATCCATGTCCTTCCTAGGTAAGATGGGAGACAGCCTGAAGAGGGCACAAGCTTGCTGAAGCTCAGGAAACCCGTCAGTTCCGCAGCTGTGTTCACCCCTTGGGCCTGCTCACAGGAGACTGTGGCGAGAATGTTCCAGGCTGGTACAGAGGGCAGATGACTGGAGAGGCTGCTGCAGGTGGTGAACCTGGCCAGTGGCCGGTCTGGATCCCTCCTTCCCCCTGGATCCCATCAGGGACAGGGTCTGTGCTGGTTGGAGCCCTAGAAAAAGCAAAGAGGGGATGCTTGTGAGGGAGACAATGGGGAATCCTTTGTCATGGAGATCCTTTAACAACCACTGTCATCAAAGGGACGTTGTCTCACAGAGGTGAAGGCTGTGGCTGGGAAGGTAAACGTGGCTTCTACACGCATGTTCCCTTGGGAGAGATGGAGGCAGAAGATTATTCATCAGTTTGGAGTTTAGGAGGCCGCCCTCATCCTGGGCTTTTCACTGAAAAATCGCAGAAACTAAACAGGCAAAATAATTACTTTTGTGGTTTGTTTCTAAAATTGTACTTTCCAATAAAAACGACCCTTTTAATGAAAAAAAATCAAATGCATGCAATAAAAATCCCCTCAAAATGGATTCATATTATGAAGAAGTTGTCCTTTTCATGAAGAACTGACTTTGAAGGCTGAATTGCAGCAGTTAAGCTTTAAGATTTTTTAATCAGAAATGTTTTGCTCCCTAGAAAAGAGAGGCCTAAAGGCTATGAATTTTCCCAGCTGGGGGCATTATTTCCAGCCAATTAGCTAGAGCACTGTTCAAGTTCTCCGCCAGGGCAGGTGGGTCCCTCCCACATTTTCCAGCCAGAGTGTCTGCAGGTTTGTCCTCTAAATGGCAGCAGAGTGCAGCAGGAGCGGCCTGGGGTCCGGGTGGATAGAGGGTATTTTGCAAACCAGGCTGCCTTGCGCTGGGGCCGTGGTCCTTGTGGAACTCTGTTTCCAGCAGAAGTGTGAAAAGCTGTGGCTGCAGCTCCCTCTGGGGGGAGGTTTCAGTCCTGGGAACCTCCTGTCCACAGCTTCCATCCCAGGGCCTCCTTCTAGCAGGAGGAGGGGCTTCATTGTAATAAGAAAAGAAAGAGCAAATCTGTGTTCCATGAGGGTTCCATGTCAAACAGCTGTCACTACGGATGGCTGAGACTTTGATTTGTGTCAGGAGTAATGGAAAGTGGCTCCAGGAGTAATTCACAGCCCTGTGACGCTGGCATCCACAGGCGGCAGAAAGGCCCTAAGCGTCCGTGCTTGGGGTTTTTATGGATAACATCAAGAGTTCCTGTAGAGTGGCTGAAAATATAGCAGGATGCTATTGTGTATGTATGTGTGTGCAGATGCGTGAGAGACTCAGGGGAACAGGGGCAGAGAGGCAGAGGGAGAGAGAGAATAAATTAATAAACAAAGAGCAGTGGAGAAGAGTTTCTCCGAGCAGGACTTAGAGCCAGCACCCTGGGCTCATATTCCAGTTCTGCCACTTGCTGGCTGAAGGCAGCTTCAAGTTCATTGGGCATCAGAGGGGTTCAGAGTAAGCAAAAGAGAACAACTGGAAATGCCTGGAAAACAGTTTCTAAATTCAGTTTTCAGTCGATGCCCCTGGCGAGGCAGCCCAGCCCCTTCCTGGCTGACAGCGTGGCCCCGAGCTCAGTCTCTGCTTCCACCCCTTGTTACCTTCAGTCTTTGAGGCTATTTCTTTAACCCTTTAAGCATGTTCTCCTGTCAGTAACATGCAGACCACAATAGTACAAAAGGTTACACTTCTGTGTTTCAGGGCTTTGTACAGTTCCTGGAACACAGCAAGTGTCTTAGTCTGCTTGGGCAGCTATAACAACAACAACCAAAAATAGGCTGTGTGGCTTAGAAAACACCGAAATGTATTTCTCATGGAAAGTGTGGTTCTTTCTCCTAATTTTATTTCCAGTGTTGTAGTCACTCAGCTGTGCCCCTACATGGTGACCTCTGGGAGAATTCACTAGCATATTGGCACACCCAGACCATCTCTCTTTCTTTGTCAGGGTATGCTGAGTACAAAACAAACAGCTCTGAAATCTCAGTGGTTTTCAGCAGCAAGGAGCTATGTCTTCTCCACTGCAGGGTCCAAGGAGAGTGAGGAAGGCTCTGCTCCATATGGTGATTCGGGGACCTAATCTCCTCTTAGATTATTGCATCTCAATCTGCAGCCTCCATAGTGTACGTGATGCCACACCCTGCAGCACCCTGGACTGCAGAGAGAGAGCATTTTGCAGGGGGTTTAGGACCCAGATCACATCATTTCTCCCACAATCCCTTGGCAAGAAGTCAGTCACGTGACTGCTAGGGAGGCTGGGAAACATAGGTCCAACCACATGGCCGGGGGAAATTCAAGAGGGTTTGGTGAACACGTTGTCTCTGCCACGCCCCCAGACTAAAGGCCATGAGCCTGTTCCGTCTCCTCTGCCAGCCAGTAGTTATTATTCTCCACTTGCCCCAATTATGTGTCTTCAATCAGAGCTGGTCATTTTGGTTTTTCTATTTGTTTGTTTTTTGTTGTTGTTGTTACTGTTGTTTTTTAGATGGAGTCTTGCTCTGTCACCTAGGCTGGAGTGCAGTGGCAGGATCTCTGCTCGCTGCAACGTCTACCTCCCAGGTTCAAGTGATTTTCCTGTCTCAGTATTCCAACTAGCTGGGCGTGCAGGCACTTGCCACCACACCTGGCTAATTTTTGTATTTTTAGTAGAGATGGGGTTTCACCATGTTGGCCAGGCTGGTCTCAAACTCCTGACTTCAGGTGATCTGCCCACCTCAGCCTCCCAAAGTGCTGGGATTATAGGCATGAGCCACTGTGACCGGCCATGGGCTGGTCTATTTCATGGTGCCTCCAACGCCAGCCAGGTGTGGCCCTATTTCATTTTGGAAGAAAAATAAAAACAGTATTTTTTTTTTCTATTGCTGCATTGTAACTCACCCTGGAGAAAAGTCAAAACTGTCAGAATATTAAAATGAGAGCCATTCCTGGAAGACCTCTGCCTTATCAGCTTCTAACATTCCTTAATGGCTGCAACCCACAGGGGGAATGAGGGTCAAATAATTAATTGCTTGAGTTAATGAGGGGATAACTGCTGTCTTTCACTCAGCTTCAGACTTTTATTTAGGGAAAAGCAATAACAAAAAGCAGTAACATCCTTACAATAGAAAAGTCAATCTAATCTATAGACATAAATCTGAAAGTGAAAGCTCCCTTCCATCCTTCCCCTTGTAATTATTGCTAGGGCTGAGCGTTTATTCGATGCTGACAGTAGAACAGGCATATGACAGTGGCTACATTTAGATTCACAACTGCCCAGAAATGTAGCCAGTCTCCTTTTGAATGGGATAATTCCAAGGATTTTCATCCCAAATATTTTGCTATTTGCAGTGGGAGAGCTGCCTCTAAGGCCCGGATGAGTTGAGACAGATTAGAGTCCTACATCCTGGGAGGTGTTTATCTGGGTTTTTGTTGTTGTTGTTGTTTACCCAAACAAAACAAAACAAAAACGGTGAGCGAGGTGGCTTACACCTGTAATCCTAACACTTTAGGATGCTGGGGCGGGTGGATCATTTGAGGTCAGGAATTTGAGACCAGCCCGGCCAACATTGGTGAAACCCTGTCTCCACTAAAACTACAAAAGTTAGCCGGGCATGGTGGTGTACGCCTGTAGTCCTAGCTACTCAGGAGGCTGAGGCAGGAGAATCCCTTGAGCCTGGGAGGCGGAAGTTGCAATGAACCGAGATCGTGCCACTGCGCTCCAGTCTGGGTGAAAGAATGAAACCCTGTCTTAAAAAAAAAAAAAAAAAAAAAAAAAGATTAGCTTAATTCATTTCTTTTGGAAGTCTTTACAGGTGAAACTTTTCTTTCCCCAAATTTTAACTTATTTTTAAAATTTCAAGTAATAATTGTATATATTCTTGGGGTAGATAGAGATGTTTCAATACATATAGGGTATAGTGATCAGATCAGGGTAATTAGCGTATCCATCCTCTCATCAAACATTTATCATTTCTCTGTGTTGAGGATGTTTCATGCCCTCCTTCTAGCTATCTGACACTATATAAAATGTTATTGTTACTGTAGTCCTTCCACAGTGCAACAGAACACTAGAACTTATTTCTCCCATCTACTGTAATTTTGTACCCTGTAACAAATTTCTTTCTAGCCCTCCCCCCCGTCCTTCCCATCCTATACATCCACTGCTTTATTCTACTGTTATTTAAAAGACTCAGCCACCAAGTGCTGAGACGACCACACAGCTCCTGGCACCAGCATGACAGGGCCGCCCATGGCTCTTCTTCAGTGACGTTTTCCCTTATCCCAGCCTCCATCCATCGCCATTCCTCCATCCCTGGCAGAGGTCCCTTCCTCATGCTTTTCAGGTATATTCTCCACCGTCACCTTTGAAAAACACACAGCAATGGGCTGTGGACACTTGTGTTGTAAAGTTTCCTGAGCGTTGCTGACCCCCAGGGGGCGCTGTGCTTCCCCCTCTGCACTCAGGGCTGTGTTCTGGGGAGCTCCCTGGGTACCACCACCTCCACTGTTTTGTTGCCTCTGCCTGTCCTCACTGATGGAGTCCAGGCTCACCAGCCCTGTTCGTTCCCACACAGCATAGAGGCCAGTGTGCACTGTCCCCTCTGAGCTGTGCAGCTCCATGGGTTTTTGATGCCTTAAGGGTATCTTCCAAGCAGGGAAGAGACTCTACACAGATACTTATTTTGCTTTTGCTTTTTTTTTTTTGAGACGGAGTCTCGCTCTCTGTCACCCAGGCTACAGTGCAGTGGCGCGATCTCGGCTCACTGCAAGCTCCACCTCCCGGGTTCACGCCATTCTCCTGCCTCAGCCTCCCAAGTAGCTGGGACTACAGGCGCCCACCACCACGCCTGGCTAATTTTTTGTATTTTTTAGTGGAGACGGGGTTTCACCGTGTTAGCCAGGATGGTCTCGAACTCCTGACCTCGTGATCTGCCTGCCTTGGCCTCCCATAGTGCTGGGATTACAGGTGTGAGCCACCGCACCTGGCCTTTTTTTTAAAAATTGATTTTAATGGCTCTGTATGTGTGTGTGTGTGTGTGTGTGTGTGTGTGTCAGCATCTGGCTCTGTTGCCAAGGCTAGAGTGCAATGGCACAATCTCAGCTCACTACAATCTCTGCCTCTGGGGCTCAAGCAGTCCTCCTGCCACAGCCTCCCAAGGAGCTGGGACTATAGGTGTGTGCCACCACAACCAGCTAATTTTTGTATTTTTTGTAGAGGGGGGATTTCACCATGTTGCCCAGGCTGGTCTTGAACTCGTGAGGTGAAGTGATTTTCTCACTTTGGCCTCCCAAAGAACTGGGGTTACAGGCATGAGCCACCCCACCTGGCCTTTGCTTTGTTCTTTTTAATGTTCACTGTATCAAAGTAAACATTACAAAAACTATCTTTCTACGAAAGCCTTGAAGTTCAGTTGAAAAAATTTACTACTCTATTCATAAATATAGTACCTTAATGCAATTTTAAGAGGAAGTATTAATAAATTAGCGAATTATATTCCTTTAAATATCTCAAGACATGCTCATAAATTTAATATATTCAGCTTCTTTTTAAGCAATATATACACCTAATTAACATGGAAAGCTCTCGCAAATACTTGAACAGCCCTAGTAAATCTCTCAAATAAAACTTACTGAGGACTCTCAAGTTCTCTTAAACATTCCAATCTTGTTTATAGTTAGGTAAATTCTCTTATACTTTTCAACTTCAAATCAAAAAAACCTGAAATTGATTTTTAAATGCCTGTTTTAGCTGAAATCACAAGGCTCATCTCTAAACTAATGTCATAAATTACCTTAAATATTATACACTTTACATACAAAATATATCCCCATAATTTCTATGCTTTACACCAAAAATATTAATAAACACAGTTTATCACCACTATTTTCAATTATTCACCCTTCTGGGTTCTAAACTTACTAAGAAAATGATTTTATCCACTCCAGCAAGCTGAGGCTACCTTCTCAAGCAAATTGGGAGCCACCATCTCATCATCACTGGGATTTTCTCTTTGATGGGCCGGAATTGGTGGCTGAACAAAATTTCTGGCCAGAACAGGTGATCTGAGCCCCCAAACACTGGGGTGGTTGTTCTCACCACTTCACTCGGGCTCTCCTAGAGTGTCCACGGGAGGGGCCTCCAAGTCCACACCCTCCAATCCGCCTGCTTTGGATCTGAGTCTCATGTTAGCTAATTCCAGTTTGAGTCTGAACCCTCTCTGCAAGGTTGCTTCACCCCAGCGGGATTCAACAGATCTGTTTACTACTCCATCCTGTTCTGAACCCTTCCTGCATTCTCCCTGCCTGGCTGCGCAGTGTGCTCACAGATACTGGGATGACATCTACTTGGTTTCTTCCCATGTTTCCAGCTTACTCTAACCTTGAATGTCTCAGGTAATCCCAAAGACACCTGCATTTGAGACTTCTTCCACCCCCACCTCTCCAGGAACTGAAATGCTCTTTTTTTTGAGACACGGTGTCACCATGTTGCCCAGGCTGGAGTGCAGTGGTGCTGCCACAGCTCATTGCAACCTCCACCTCCCAGGCTCAAGTGATCCTCTCACCCCAGTCTCCCAAGTAGCTGGGACAACAGGCGTGTGCCACCACACCTGGCTACTTTTTGTATTTTTAGTAGAGACAGGGTTTCGCCATGTTGCCTAGGCTGGTCTCGAACCCCTGACCTCAAGTGATCGGCCTTCCTCAGCCTCCCAAAGGGCTGGCGTGGTGCACACGGTTCAGTCTCACTCTTACCTGATGGCTCATTCCTCACTGAAACTGGGCTTTTGCGATGCCAGCTCTTTCTCATGATCCTATTATTTCTAATTGTTCCTCATTGTGCTTATTTTAATTTTATTTATTTTTATTTGATGTTCACATGGGGATTTGAGCGCATATGGAGAAGTACTTATAAACATGGTGTAATTACTTACACTTGCTTAAGCCCTCAAATAATCATTTGTAACATTAATAAATGCTCTTAAACCTTAGAAGGTAATTTTTCAAATGTATTATGCCTGGGCTTTTCTGAGACTTAATAGATATTGAATGGCAGAATCCACAAACACACAATCATTTTTTAAAAAATATTGCTGTCTATGGTAAGCAATCTTCTCAGTTTCCAAGGACTTGGAGAAAGAGGGGACTCCCAGGAAGGGGGACTTTCAGTGCTAACACCCAGAAAGTCCCAGACAGACCGAGGAGTATTAGTCTCCCTGTTACTACTTCAGCTCCTTCCAAAACTTTAATTCCATCGAATGAATGCATTCCATCATTATTTCCAACCTTGACTTTTAGAATATTTTAAAAATTAAATAGGTGTATAATTAATAGAAGGAATAAAATATCCACATACAAACACCCACTACTCATTAAAATAAGCAAAACATTATACATATTCTCTCTTTTATATCAACTTTTCTCTTTTAAATAGCATTATTAACTCATTGTCTTTTACTTACTGAACTTATTTTAGTAAACCAAAATCATTGTCAACATTATTAGGATTATTTTGTTGTTGTCACTCGAGATCATTACAAAAGGATCAATCAGTGAAAGCTGTGGAGGGTTTTTTTGTTGGTTTGTTTGACGGAGTCTCACTCTGTCACCCAAGCTGGAGTGTAATGGCGTGATCTCAGCTCACTGCAACCTCCACCTCCTGGGTTCAAGCGATTCTCTCGCCTCAGCCTCCTGATTAGCTGGGATTACAGGTGCCTGCCACCACCACGCCCAACTATTTTTTGTATTTTTGGTTGAAATGGGGTTTCACCATGTTGGTCAGGCTGGTCTCAAACTCCTGACCTCATGATCCACCCACCTCGGCCTCCCAAAGTGCTGTGGAGGTTTTAAAACAAGTCCGCAAATCTCTAGATATTTCTGCCTTCAAGAGGCAGTACCTGCCTCCTTCCACTTGAAACTGGGTGAACCTTAGTGACTTGCTTGTAACCAATGGAAGGTAGATAAAATGACCCTTCAGCATATGATTTTTGACATTATATTTTAAAAAGATGCACCTTCTATTTTGCTCAATGGAACAGTCCTACTGGAGGACTGAGCCACCTGGTGGGAAGACCACTTAATCCGAACCCACTTTATCCCACCATGTTGTGAGGAAGCCCAAGCTGGGGTCAGCCTCTAGCTGGGGTCCCAGCTTAAGGTTATCACCAATCACCCAATGGGAGAGTAATTGGATTCACTTGATTCCAGTCCCTGGCCATTAACTCTTCCCAGATAAGTCCCCACACATCGTAGAACAGAAACAAACCATTCCCATGTTCTTTGTCTGAATTCCTGACCTGTAGAAACCTTGGATAAAATAAAACAATTATTTTGCAAAAATTTGCAAGTTTTTGCGTGGTTTCTTCCTGCAACAAGAGCCTTTCACTGATGCTGGTTTCTTTGTCGTTGTTTTTAAGGCATCCCTGCATCCATCTCTAAAGGCTCGGTTTAGTCATCACTTCCACCCAGCGGCCTCCACCCTAGACCTGGATGAGGATGGGCCCCGACTTTGTGTTTCCACATCACCCTGGGCATGCCGTCCTGTCCTCCCCACATGGTTTGATCTTTACATCCCTCTGTGTCTGTTTCTCCCACCATCGTGTGAGTGCCTCATCCAGGAGGGACTGCATCGGGTCCTCCTCACCTCTGAGCTCTCGTCTCCTGCCTACCTTAGTCTGTGGCAGTGAATGAGCATCCAATAAATCCATTTCTAATTTGTCTTGAAAAGAGACAACTGGGGTCTCAGCTGAAACCATGCAAATCAAAATGTTCTTAATGGATATAAAAGAGTGGCCTCGTTAATTAGATATAGGACAGGGAGCAAAAGCTGCGTTCTTGAATAAAATTGTCTGTAAATAGCTAGACTTAAAGCAACTAGTGTGATTAGATCAAGAAAGATATCAGAAAAAAGCAGGTTTGTATTTACAAAAAAAGAAGAGAAAGGATTTCCATATATAAAAGCAGTAGGCGCTCAGAATTCAGAAATGATGCAGCAAACAAGGTGAGGCTGTCTTTTAAGAAGTGATTAGTTATCTAGACCAAGTGACATTTATTTTCTACCTAGTTAGATATTTAAAATAAGATTTTTGACAAGTAGAAAAATATGTTCCAGGCTTGTCTTCTAAGTAGGCAAAATAGTAACTTGAAAGAAATTATTCGTTTGTACAACTCAAAGGAAAAATAGAACAGAAAGGGAAAATAGAACAGAAAGAAAAAAACTATAAAGAAAGGAATTTCATCTGGCTTTGAAGAGTTACCTATTCCTTAGGTGATTAAACGAAGCAAAGAAGAAAGAAGGAAAACATACTGTAAGGAACAGAAGGAAGAAGAAAAGGAAGGAAAAAAGGAAAGAGAAAAGAGGGAAAGAAAGGGAAAGGACAGAAGAAAGAGGGGGAATTCTATGGGTGATCTCTCAAGAGAATATTTTAGTGCCTTTGGCAGGGAGCAAACATAAAATCAAAGAATGATTTTCTCCTGTGTGTACTAATTATGTGAAATGGATAATCTCTAAAGTCTGCACCACTAAAATTAGAAATAAATTCAGAAGGAGTTTAGATAAATACATGGATAACTGTCAGAAAATTTATTTATTTTTATTTTTATTTTTTTGAGTTGGAGTCTGGCTCCATTGTACAGGTTGGACTGCAGTGACATGATCTCAGCTCACTGTGACCTCTGTCCCCCAGGCTCAAGTTATTCTCCTGCCTCAGCCTCCTGAGTAGCTGGGATTACAGGCATACACTGCCACGCCTGGCTATATATATATATATATATATATATATATATATATATATATATATATATATTTTTTAGTAGAAATGAGGTTTCAGCATGTTGGCCAGACTGGTCTTGAACTCCTAATCTCGAGTGATCCGACCACCTTGGCCTCTCAAAGTGCTGGAATTACAGGTGTGAGCCACCATGCCTGGCCCATGAAATTTAATTGACTATATATTAAATTAATTTAAAGGTGATATGGTTTGGCTGTGTCCCCACCCAAATCTCATCTTGAATTGCAGCTCCCACAGTTCCCACGCGTCATGGGAGGGACCCAGTGGAAGGTAATGGAATCATAGGGGTGGCTCTTTCCTGTGCTGTTCTCATGATAGTGAGTAAGTCTCACATGATCTGAAGGTTTTATAAAGGGGGGTTTCCCTGCACAAGTTCTCTTCTCTTGTCTGCCACCATGTGAGACAGGACTTTCACCTTCCACCATGATTGTCAGGCCTCCCCAGCCACGTGGAACTGTGAGTCCATTAAACCTCTTTCTTTTGTAAATTGCCCAGTTTTGGGTATGTCTTTATCAGCAGCACGAAAATGAACTAATACAAAAGGTCTTTCATAAAAGCTTCTGTAATATGTTGAGTTTCAAGGGCTTGGTGCTGAAAGCTCTAGAGCAGCTTTTCCCGTGGCCAACTCCTATGACTCGGCTTTGCATGATCAGCATCCTGAGTGAAAGAGTCATCTAAACATCCACGTCCACTGGGAACCCCAGAATGTGCCCATGAGTGGACATAGGGTCTTTGCAGATGTAGTTAGTTAATATGAGGTCGTGCAGGATTAGGGTGGGTCATAAACCCAATAGAACTGGTGTCATTACAAGAGGAGGACACTCACAGACACCGACCCTCAGAAAAGAAGGCCAGGTGAGGATGGAGGCGAGACAGGAGCGATGCAGCCACCAGCCAAGGAAACCCAGGAGTGCTATGGGCTGGAAAAGGTGAGGAGGGGCTCCCCTAGAGCCTGCAGAGAGAGCATGGCCTGCTGACATGGAGATGTGGGACCCTAACTTCCAGAGCTGTGAAAGAATGCATTTCCGGTGCTTTAAGCTCTGCTATGGACTGAACTGTATCTCCCACAAAATGTATGTGTTGAAGCCCCCAGTGTGACTGTACACATAGAGGTAGGTCTTTAGAAGGTAATTAAAGAATTCAGCTTAAATGGGGCCACAAGGGTGGGGCCCTAATCAGGCAGAATTGTGGTTTTATAAGAGGAAGATTAAGACTGTTGTCCCGTAAGAGAAAGAGAAAGGGAAGATTCTCTCTTTCTTCTCTCTCTCTCTCTCTCTCTCTCTTTCTCCCCTCTGCTATGCCCTCTTATCCCCATGTGAGGATACAGTGAGAAGGCACCATCTATAAGCCAGGAAGAAAGCCCTCAGCAGAACCTGCCCATGCCGGCACCTTGATCGCAGATCCTCAGCCTCCAGAAGTGTGAGGAAATAAATTTCTGTTGCTTTATCCACCGAGTCTGTTATATTTTGTTTAGCAGCCTGTGCAGACTAAGACAGCGATTCAGATTGTGGTCATTTGTTTTGGAAGCACAGGAAATTAATATAATCAGATTGTCAAAGTTTATGGAGAACCGTAGCATTGCTATGATGTCTGAAGTGGAGATGGCATCTTCAAATGTTGATTCATATCCAACACTCACTCACTTGGACACAGATTGGAAGGGGAAAAGTTTATTCTTCTCTGAGATTACAGGGAAAAGTGCCCTTTTTCTTCACAGGAAAACAAATTCCCAGAAGGTTTCTTTTTTTTTTTTTTTTTAGAAAATGTCTCCCTCTGTCACCCAGGCTGGAGTGCAGTGGCACCATCTGGGCTCACTGTAAACTCCACCTCCCGGGTTCAAGCGATCCTACCACTTCAGCCTCCCGAGTAGCTGGGGTTACAGGCATGTGCCACCACGCCCAGCTAATTTTTGTATTTTTAGTAGAGACGGGGTTTCGCCATGTTGGCCAGGCTGGTCTCAAACTCCTGACCTCAAGTGATCCTCCTGCCTTGGCCTCCCAAAGTGCTGGGATTACAGGCATAAGCCACCATGCCCAGCCTCCAGAAGTGTTTTCTTAATATATGTTTTCAGCACAGGTACAGTTTAATCCTCTTTTTTTAGCTCTTGACCTCATCAGTGGAGAGGAACCATAGGAGACAGGGAACAGGGTTCTCTCCAGCAATCCATGGAAATGAAGAGTGACTGAAGGCAAAGCTCTCTGCTAGCAGCGGGATCATCCTCCACCTTCTCAGAGCCCCAGACATTCAAGTAACAGCCTCTGCTCTTCCCGGATCTGCGGGGACCATCTTTAAATGACAGCTCTGGTGTGGAGTGACTGGATGTATGCTGGTGGGAGGGGTGTGGGAATATCCAAACCCAGAGGTAAGAAAAGGGAGAAAAAATCTCTCCTCTCATTGGAGCCAAAGCAGAAGGTGAAAAGATTCATTGGCGAGGCTGTAACATAAGGAAAGGAAGGAGGAAGAGAAGCAAGGAAGAAAGGAGCAAGGAGGGAGAAAAAGAGAAAGGAGGGAAGAAAGGGTGGAAATTTTATGGCTGATCTCTCAAGGGAATATTTTAGTCCCTTTGGCAGGCAGCAAACATAAAATCAAAGAATAATTTTCTCCTGGGTATACTAATTATGTGAAATGCATTGTCTCTAAAGGCTGCACCACTAAAATTAGAAATAGAGTCATCAATAGACTTGCCCTTACAAATACAGTCATCAGTAGATTTGGCCTAATAAAGCCCCACAGACCGAAGGGCTTGAAACCACAGAAGCTCCTTGCCTCACCATTCTGGTGGCTGGAAATCCAGTGTCAAGGCCATGGGGCCACACTCCCTCCGCAGGCAGGCGCTAGGGAAGGATGTATTCCCTACCTTTCTACCAGCTTCCAGTGGTCAGTTTGCTTGTGGCAGCAGAACTCCAGTTTCACAGGGCGTTCTTCCTGTGTGCATGTCGGTCTCTGAATAAATGTTCCCTTTTGGTAGGGATGCCAATCATACTGGATTAGGGCCCAGCCTAGTGACCTTATTTTAACTTGATCATCTGCTGCCTCAGTCCAGGCTGCTAGAATAAATGTCCTAGACCGGGTGGCTAAAACAACAAATGTTCATTTCTCACAGTTCTGGAAGTTGGAAGTCCAAGATCAAGGTGCTGGCTCATTCAGTTCCTGGTAAGAAATCCTGGTTTGCAGACAGATCCTTCTTTCCTGTGTCCTCATGTGGTGGAGAGGTAGGTCATGTCTCTCATAGATCTTCTCATTAGGGCACTAATACCCGTCATGTCGGCTCCATCCTCACGACCTGACCACCTTCCAAAGGCCCCATTTCCTTCCAGCATCACATTAGAAATGAGGAACTTTAATATATAAATTTTAGGAGGTCACACTCAGCCCATAGACCCTATTTCCAAGTAAAGTCACATTGACACGTACTGAGGGTTAATTCTTCGGCATCTTGTATGGAGTAGAATTCAACCTATAATAAGTACTGAACTCTATAAGGTAAATCTTTATTCTGTGATTTTTTTTTTTTTTTGACACAGAGTCTTGCTTCGTCACCCAGGTTGGAGTGCAGTCACAGCTTGCTGAATCCTCGACCTCCCAGGCTCAAGTGATCCTCCTGCCCCAACCTCCCAAGTGCTCAGGACCACAGGCCCCCACCGCTACACCCAGCTAATTTTTAATTTTTTCTTTGGTAGAGATGGGGGTCTCACTATGTTGCCCAGGCTGGTGTCAAATGGAAAAAAAAAATATATATATATACTCCTAAACATACAGCTTTCTGATATTAAGTTCAATTACTTAAATAAAAATAATATTAAGTAAAAAGTTGAAAATGAAGAGCACTCTGAAAACTCTAAGCGGAATAGAATGAGGACAGGATTGAGGGTCTGGCAGTTTTAAGTCCACAACCTAACATTCACGTGGCCTCCAGCAGCTCAGTCAACCTAGGAAGCTTCTTTGTTGGCAAAATGGAAATAACACTATTTCGCAAAGCTGTTTTGAAGATCAAACGTGGATGATGTGCCTAAAAAGTCTATGATATGGTAAACCACAGTATAATATTCCTACAGTTCATAATATTACCAATCACATATTCACACTATTGATATTCATCATGAACTAGAACTAGCAATGCTGAGGTCGGCTAGTGGTTCCAGCTCTAAGATGAAGGCATTGACTGCCACCTGGTGGCAGCATACTGTAGTGTCAATTCGTCAACTCTCTCGCCAAGGTAAATCACCTGGTGATTGCTTCGTCTCCAACTCCAAACAGAAAAAATGAGAATCCATCATCGGGTAACTCCACAATTGAAACTATTACATGTAAGTTCCAGATGTTCAGGCTATATGCTTAAGATCAAAGAAGATTTGGAGAAGGGAGTTTACCTTATTCTTCCCTAAGCCATGAAATGTGGGTGATGAAATCCGGGATGGTTAACTTTAGCCTCAGTAAATTGTCTTCTCTCCCCTTTTGCTTACAGGGCCTGGTAACAGAGTGAGTGTTTAATTAATATGTGTTCGGTGAAATAATGAAGAATGTACTATTAATAATAACAATACCTTATTTTTATTGAGCACCTAGTATATACCAGACCATTTCAAAATGGATTACTCAGGATATGCAGACTATGTCAGTGTTCACAGGGATTGGGGCATGCAACAAAAATGCCCTTGCTCAGAATATCTGTAGGAGTTGATAGGAGTAAAGATTCAGGACTTAGAAACAAATTTAGAAATGGGCTTACCACGCGCATTCGCTTTAGAGATGCTTACATATTGCATTAAGATGGGACTCCCCGTTAAACAGAGACAGCTGGTAAACACAGCAAGCAATTTGCAAATACATTTCAGGATCAAAGCTTATAATCCTTACAGGCCGTTTACATTCTCAGGTGAATCTGTGCTACAAGGTGAAGGTGTGTCCCACACACACTTTGTGAAGAGGTAGGTCTCAGAGCCCAGAAATGCCTTTAGTGTAGGGGTTGTGAGAGCGAATAAGGTCTGCGAGCTCATAAAGATGCTTATCTTCTTAGCAATATAACTTACAGTTCCTATTTCTTCTCTGTTTCTGTTTCTTTTTTCTTTTCTTTTTCTTTCTTTGTTTTTTGTTCCTTTGAGACACGGTCACCCAGGCTGGAGTGCAGTGGCACCATCTTGACTCATTGTAACCTCTGCTTCCTGGGCTCAAGCAATCCTCCCGCCTCAGCCTCCTGAGTTGTTGGGACTACCCTACTCAGGCACATACCACTCTACTCAGCTAAATTTTTTATATTTTTGGTAGAGACTGGATTTTACCATGTTGTCCAAGAGGGTCTTGAACTTCTGGACTCAAACAATTGGCTCCCCTTGGCCTCCCAAAATGTTGGGATTACAGGTGTGAGCCACCTGGCCCATGCCCAGGCCTCTCATTTCTTCACACAAGAATCCCAACCATATACATTTCCTTTAATTCCCCCCAAAAGACATGTATCAGATTGCTTCTGTGATTCTTTGTTTGATTAAATGGTTTTTTTTGCGGGTATACTCCTTAAAATTTGGAAATAATATAGGCTGATTTTTAAACCTCGTTATTAAAGACGAGGCAAAAAATATTTTAAGGTCTGCATTTTTGCTGAATTCCCTAAGAGATTTTCGGTTCCTCAGAGCAGCGGCGGAGGCACATCCAGGAGCCGATGACTGGAAGATTTGGATGAATCTGCTGTTGTCTGAGAGTCACTAGGGGATGCCTGTTCATGCCCTCCCGATGCTCAGCTAAAGGATTTAAAATGAGCAAATTTATATCATAAAAGAAAGAAACGGGGGCCTAAGGACAACATGACCCTCACAGCTTTGACAGGCTTTTGAGTTAAACACAATGAAACCTGTAGACTCCTGCAGGGACAGCACCTACACCCGTGAGGCGACAGGGAGGGACGATGACCACAGGCACCTGACTCCTCGATTTTCTGGTCCCATGTTGGTTCCAGCAGGTGTGACCCCAAATCAACCTGAAGTTCTGTCTGCTCCTAGAAATTCACCTGCAGAGGGTCAACAGCTGCCCCTTTGCCTAACCTGGGGCCACACCCCACGTGCCTCCAGAGGCCAGGCAGGGACTCTAGGTGAGGGAAGCTGGATGCGGGAGCATCCTGAGGAATGGGAGCGGGCAGGCCCATTTCAATGGGTGGCGGCTACTGTCTAGTGTCAGCCAATTGCTGCTGTGAAGGGCATGAGCTCAGACCTGCCAGATCTTCCAGTTTTCCAACAGAAGCCCGTGAGGTGGCTTTCAAGATTTAAATGCTGGAAATGGTATATGGTCTGCCCAAAAGTCACAAGGAAAAACACACGAGCTCCAGATTCCTTAAGGGGTCTGATTCCATATGGAGGCCACTGCCTCTGGCCAAAACCGTTGAAATCCCCAGATTCCAAGTGTTCAAGTCTATGGTAATTTTGCTCCATTTGTCTTCTGCAAATGTATCCCCCTTATTCCAGTGTTCTTCTGTTGTTACTTCCAAAGTTTAATCTTCCCTTAGGGATACTTGTACCCACAGACCTCCTTCTTCTAGTTTTTCCCCTCTTGGAATGTCCCTATGACTCTCCTGAGTAGCCATGAATAACCGTCTCTCAAGTCAACACATTGTGAAACTCTTCCTTTTCTGACTTTGTTCTCTTCTTCATGTCTTCACAATATTCCCCCAGCCTTTCCACCATTTATTTTTCTCTATGGGGAAGGCCACCATCTATTATCGAAGGTGAAGATGTCAGACGCACACTCTCCCAGCCATTTCTATAAGTATTGGTGTCCACAGACCCAGTTCTGCCCAAAGCATTATTAAAGGATACCTTTCTACTGCTTCTGAGAAAAGTTATTTTCTTCTCCATGACATAAATTGAGATGTATTAGGAGGCCTCTTACCCATTCTCTGGTCTTCCTGTCTTTTGTTAGTACTTTATGAAGGCATGATGGTTGGGGCTGCAGCAGCTGTATTGCAATCATGAAGACAAATGCCTAAGGATAAAAAGACGATATGGCAAGAAGGATTGAGCAAATGAATGCAGATATTCTAGGTCTTCAATGACTCTGCTGGGCCCTCAAGCCATCTCTTGACTGCCTTCCTCCACGCCTCTTACTGTTGAAACCGTAGCAACCCTATTGGACAAGTTACTTTGAGGAGAGTATTTCATACCTGCTTTTGAAATCATCCTAACTGAAACATACACTGGTAATATTCACCCTCTCCTTCAGCTCTTGGTATGCTTCTCATCACAAAGATGCCTGCATTTTTGTTAACTTCCCTAAGAGCTTTGAAGTTCCTGAGAGTAGAAACTATTGCGTTAGCGTTTATGGAGCATCTGTTTTATGTCTGCTTCTATATTTGTTTGTGTGCTGTGCTGTCTGTCCAAGTACACATTCCTCAGCACATACAGTGAGGATGGGCCTGACCCCCACCCACCATACCCCACCTACCATCTGGCTTCAGGAGTGGGAGTGTGAAGCCTGTGTGACCCGTTAGAACAATTCACTTTGCAGCCTCAGTAATCGGTTCAGGCCCATGCCTCAATCATAGCCAATGAAACTCAGTTTCAAGACTTTTGCAGAACTAATAAGAAGTGAGAAAAAGAACTCGCGCTCTGGACTTGCTGATGCTGTAGCCCTGACGACTTTCTGGGTAATCTCAAGGGGAGAGACTGAGCAAGAAAGGAACCCACAAAAATAAGAGCAGAGTCAAGAATGTTGAGGGGATAAAACCACTATGAGAGCTAATAGTTACTCTTATATTCATGTTAATTTGCAATTCCCATTTCTTGAAAGCAAGAATCCCAACGAATATGCAATTCTTTTAATCCCCTGGTAAAAGACATGTATCATATTGCTCTGCAATTCTTTGTTTGCTTATTTTTTTGCATATAAACTCCTTAAAATATGGAAATAATATAGAATAATTTTTAAAGCCCACTATTAGAGACAAGTGAAAAAATATTCTAAGCAATTCACCACATCCAAGAGATCACAGAGTATCTGCATCTCATCGGAGGGCCAGTCACATAACATACAATGCGGCCAAGGGCTCAGCAAAAATTGATGCCACCACATCAGGGTTACAAATGCCAACTTCAGAATTTGAATCACTGACCCAATATTTAATGTTCTGCATAGGACATGCTAAGGAAGGGACAAACATTCTTTTTTTTTTTTTTTTTTTGAGACAGAGTCTCACTCTGTCACCCAGGCTGGAGTACAGTGACACGATCTCGGCTCCACTGTAACCTCCACCTCCCAGGTTCAAGTGATTCTCCTGCCTCAGCCTCCTGAGTAGCTGGGACTACAGACGCGCGCCACCCCACCCAGCTAATTTTTTGTATTTTTAGTAGAGATGGGGTTTCATCGTGTTAGCCAGGATGGTCTTGATTTCCTGACCTAATGATCTGCCCGCCTCAGCCTCCTGAAGTGCTGGGACTACAGGCGTGAGCTACCACACCCCACCCGGAGGGACAAACTTTGTAATGCTCCAGGCCAGCACAGGAGACCTGAAAGAGAAGGCAGTTCCACCTGCTTTGTATCACCTTTGAGGCAGACTGAACTCCGGGATCAAGTGTTGCCTTTGAACAGATTGGAAACTTGTGAAATTTTACAAATGTAGTGTCACTTCTGTTGTTGGAGAATGGAGGGTGCTTTTCTCTTTCTTTCCTTCACAGCGCACTTTTCCTTGCTCCTGTTCTTGGCACGGGACATTTCTGGTGGGTTTGTCCCCCTTGGAGACCCGCGAGTGCCACGCATGACTGTCATGTTGGGCTTTCTCGCTCCCTGCAGCATCCATAACATTTTTGCTTTCTCACTGACAGCACCTTCTGTGGATTCTGGAAGCTCTTCAGTCCCGTGAAAGGAGCTCCCTCCACACCCCAGCAAAATAGGTTTGCTCAGAGAAAAGCCCAGGGAGAGAATCTGTCTGGAAACAGAAAATGAGGGAGGGCAGGAAGAAGAAACGAGAGAAATAGAGGAAGACTCTGCTATTTTTAAGTAGAACATTCTTTTCTCTTCAAAATCCACATGTTGAGCTGGGAGAGAGGAAAATTCATGCTGAAAATGGATTTTTATTGACAGCAAAGTACTTGTAAATGGGAATCTATTTTTGACGAGTGCTAAAAACAAAGCCCTGCTTTGGGGAAATAAACCGTGATTGGCATCATATTTTGTTTGTCTGTTGAATGCCATTGTCTCCAGTAGAACGCAATGCATATTTGTTTATGTAATTAGATAACTCTCTTTCTCTCTCTCTCTCTCTCTCTCTCCTTTCCTTTGCAAGATTCCAGATTTAGACTTTGGCAGCATCTTGTTAACAAGGAGACATGTGCAGTGGATTTTTGAGCTCCCAGAGTTCTGTCCTTGGTTCTTTCAGCAGCTATACATTTTGGGACACTCGCCTGTAAGACTTTGCTGTCACCATTAACTATTACAAATATTGGTTAAGCTCTTACTCTGTGTAAAACAGTGTAGGGGAATCCAGAAAGTAAAGGAGCTCAGATTCCTTTATCTGAAATTTGGAGTCCGTCAGTCTGGCTGCCATCTTTGTTAGGGGCCTCTAAGATGTGCCCTACGAAGAAGCAGATTTCTTTCTTTCTTTCCTCATTTTCTTTCTTTTTCTGTATTTTTCTTTTTCTGTCTTTTTCTTTTCTTCCTTCCCTTCTTCTTTCCTCCTTTCCTTCTTTCCTTCCTTCCGTCCTTCCTGTCCTCCTTCCTTCCTTCCTTCCTGTCCTCCTTCCTTCCTTCCTTCCTGTCCTCCTTCCTTCCTTCCTGTCCTCCTTCCTTCCTGTCCTCCTTCCTTCCTTCCTTCCTTCCTTCCTGTCCTCCTTCCTTCCTTCCTTCCTGTCCTCCTTCCTTCCTTCCTGTCCTCCTTCCTTCCTTCCTGTCTTCCTTCCTTCCTTCCTTCCTTCCTGTCCTCCTTCCTTCCTGTCCTCCTTCCTTCCTTCCTTCCTTCCTTCCTTCCTTCCTTCCTTCCTTCCTATCCTTCTTAGTCTGGGTTCTGAACAAGTTGAAATATAAAAAAGATTAAAGATGAGAGGAGAATATTGCCTTAATTACTAATAAAGTCTCAGGCAGGTAGAAAAATGCTAAAGAGGCACCCCCTGTAAAAATACTCACACCCTAGTCCCTGAAACCTGTGAGTATGTTAAGTCACATGGAAAAGGGGAATTGGAGTTCCAAGGAGGTTTGCTGATCAGCTGTGGGAAGGTGCTCCAGGTGCGTCCAATGTAATCCCAGTGTCCTCAGGTAAGAGAAGAGGCAGAGGACGTGGGGTCAGGGATGTAACTGTGGAAGAAAGGCACGGAGAGGTGAGACATTGCTGGCTTTGAAGATAAAGGAAGGGGCCATGGGCCAAGGCATGTGGGCAGCCCTTAGCAGCTGGAGGAGGCGAGGAAATGAATTCTCCTCTGGAGCCTCCAGAAGGAGCACAGCGCTGATGACTGACTTTAGTCTTCTGACCTCTGAAACCTTGAGATAATACAGTTGAGTTGTTTTGAGCTGCTATGTGGGTGGTAATTTGTCACAGCAGTGATTGATAGGAAAATGATGCAGAGGCCATGGTGGAGTAGTTGTTTGGAGCATATTAGGCAAATGGACAGGCTAATAGGAAACCCTGGAGTCAGGCAGGCTGGGCAAGGTGAGCCCAGGTGAGACATGCACCTGCAGAAGCAGAGCAGGGCACAAGCCCTCTGTGCACAGCAGATCCCATGAGGAAGGATTGAGCTGAGCCTGGCAACCTCATTTTACTTCCTCAGATTTACCAATCCAAGAAATCACTGCCCTTCCCAAGGAGCAGATGTGTCAAGGTGAGAGAGAGGTCAGTGACAGCAAAACCGCAGTCCCCTGCACCTGGAAGGGAAGTGCCAGGACTGAGGTGGAAGCACCTCCCTGCAATGGAGGTTGCATCTTCACCCACACTGACCTATGCACATACCTCTGAATGCACCATATATGCAGTGTCTCCACTTCCAGAATCTCATCTTGACTTTTCAATGACTTGAAATGGCTTCTCTCTGCAAATGCTGTGCATTTCAAAATCTAGGTGGAATTCTTCCTCTTTATGAGAACTTTCCTGGGCACTCAAGCCCTTAGTGATCCTGAGCTGTGCTGAAATACCGTAAGATTTATTCCCAGCCTACTGCATTAGCAATTAGTCATATGTATGTCATCGTTGAGTATTTTGAATTCCTATTCCTCGTTTCACTACTTAACTGTTCTGGTGTTTGTCGTAGCCACCCAACTACATCATGAGTTCTCTGAGGGCAGATCTCATGCCCTGCACAATCTGGGAAGCTCTCTGGGACTTTACAGGGAACTTTAGTAGGACACAGTAAAATGCTTCTTGAATGGTTGATTCATCAATGATCTACCTTGTTCTATTTAATCACATATTGGCAAAGTATTTACTGAGCACACATTGTGTGTGAAACATTGTTCTAGGTACCGGGGAAAGAGTAGTAAACAAATGAATTCATTTCCCTAACCTCAGCCCTTATTTGGGGTCCTTCCCCCCATTTGTGCATCCCTCAGTTATACATAACTCCAAAGTTGACGGGTCATGGATCCACAAAGTATTGTTTCCTCAGTATATCACAAAGATAAGCACTGTCTTTGTAACATAATCACTCAAGTCTTTGGATTCCACTGGTTCTGTGCAGAGGCCGGCCCTAGGCCATATGGCACCTTTGTGGGAATTTTAAGATACTGCTCTGGGAGGTTGCAGAACACCTAAGTGAATTAGGGTGAATTAGTAAAAGTTGCCCCCTTCTGGATATTTTCAGCTTAAGCCTGGGTCCTTGGTTTGGCAACTAGAACACAAGCTAGATTTAATTTCCACTTACCCCTTGAGCTGAGAACTCTTGTGCAGTGCACAACCTTCACAACTGTATGTAGCAGCCCTTTCTTATGTTCACTTGGATCCAGGTTGAGCAGGTTCCTGTATCTATTCCAAACCCCAAAGAATCCCACATTGGGACCCTTCTGAGGTCTTTCGAAATAAAAAAAAAAATGATAAAGAAATGAGGTTTATTTGTCTCATGGTCCTCCAGCCTCTATAAACCTGGCAGCAGCATCTGCTTCTGGTGAAGACCTAAGGAAGCTCCTAATCATGGCGGAAGGCAAAGGGGGAGCAGGCACATCAGATAGTGAGAGAGGCCCTTCTGATGTCTGGCTCAGGCAAAGGGGGAGCGGGCACGTCAGATAGTGAGAGAGGCCCTTCTGATGTCTGGCTCAGGCAAGGGGGAAGGGGGAACGTCAGGTAGCGAGAGAGGCCCTTCTGAGGTCTGGTTCAGTCTCAGTGGTGGGGCAAAGAAGAGTCCTGGGTGTTGCAGGCACATCAAGCTTAAGCCCTGGCTTCTCTCTATGCATCTCCTGCTATCTCACTCCCCAATTTCCTTCCAGGCACTCCTCTCGCTGCCAGCCCTCACCAGGATAGTGGCACAGCCTCTTCAACAAATCAGCACTCCATCAAAATGGAAAGGTTATATTTTCAAGACAATTCTTTATCCTAGAAAATTTCCTTAGGCTTGAAGTTGGTGAGAAGCATAAGGTCCCAGGAGAGTCAGAGAGTTAACATTTCTTGGAATTACTCGACCACATCAAAATACATCTTGGATCTCTTATTTGCTTTTTGCTTTGGTGTATCAGATTCAGCAGAACCAGGGAGGTTGGACTGGAATTCCAGGAAATCTCAGTCCCTCAATAGAAAATAAATGCACCCAGTGGCTGACAACGGGAAGATGTTACCCAGCATCAGGCTAGTTCCTTAATCACGTGCAACAGCTGTGCTCACCTGTCCTTGCACTGGTTCGGAGAACAGCACCCTGGTGCACATTGGGAGTGACAGTGCATGTTAACGAAGCCTGCTTCATTCATTCCTGCTTTCCCGCTCGCTGGCCGTGTGACCCTCTGCAAGTTATTGACCACTCTGTGCCTCCCTCTCCTCATCTGCAAAGCAACAGTAATAATATTACCCACCTAACTGGGATGTTGGGAGGATTTGAATGAGTTAAAATATATTAACACCCTATGACAACAGGCCCTGCACCAAAGTGAGTTTAGAGCTAAAGAGATTTGTGACTCACCACCACTGGATTCCGACAAGATCATGGCAGCGTTTTCTGTGCATGTAAAATATTAAAAGGGATTTCAGGAGTGGCCAGCTTACCGCAATTTCAGACACACAGCTGCTGATGTGGTTGTGTGTGACCCTCCCTCTGCTGATAATGTTTGCACCACAAATCCAGTGCTTTGGGTCCTCTGCATATGTTTACATTTGTAGGAAAAGATCAGTGACCTGCATTACCTGAAGCCAAGCCATTGGGTGGAGGAGTCCAGTGGAATTTACAAAGCTAATGGGGGTTCGTCCTGCCTGCCCACTGGAAACAACAAGCAGATGAAAATAGGGCATTGGTGGAGAACGGCCTTCAATTAGAAAGTCACAGTTCAGCCCTCAGTGCAGCCGCGAATGCCTCCCGGGACCTGGAAAAGCCCCTTGTGTGCTAACTTGGCTCCTGTGCATCATTCCAGAAAGCAGAAAGCAGTATTGGGAAGGTGCTTTTTGTACTGATTCAAATCTTCCGTCCTCTTCATTATTCACAGGAAGGCCTGGGACACTGGACTATTTCCAGCTTGGGGTTTTACACATAAAGCTACTATGAGCAATTGTGCACAGGTTTTTGTGTAGCTCAATATGGTTTTAATTAATGTTTTTTCTCTGCTTTATTGCTAAACCTGGGATGCAGTCTATTGTTTCTGTGCTTCAAATGCAAATGGGTGGGAAGTGAAGGGGTTTGTTTGTTGACTAATGATTGGTGTTTTTTTCTTTCTTTCTTTTCTTTTCTTTTTTTTTTTGAGACAGAGTCTCACTCTGTTGCCCAGACTGGAGTGCAATGGCATGATCTTGGCTCACTGCAACCTCCACCTCCTGGGTTCAAGTGATTCTCCTGCCTCAGCCT
Organism: Symphalangus syndactylus; assembly: GCF_028878055.3. Taxonomy (NCBI): domain Eukaryota; kingdom Metazoa; phylum Chordata; class Mammalia; order Primates; family Hylobatidae; genus Symphalangus; species Symphalangus syndactylus. Next base: position 123,764,692 of record NC_072435.2, read on the forward strand.
CCTATGTAGCTGGGATTATAGGTGCACACCACCACGCCCAGCTAATGTTTGTATTTTTAGTAGAGATGGGTTCACCATGTTGGTCAGGCTGGTCTCGAACTCCTGACCTCGTGATCCGCCCACCTCGGCCTCCCGAAGTGCTGGGATTACAGGCGTGAGCCACTTCGCCTGGCCGATTGGCATTTCTTAACTAGGCTGGTTTCGGTCACTGCATGACCTCTGAGTACGATGGTAGGCTGGGTAATGTTTCTCCAAACTGGAACAGCACAGATGTTATTCAACAGATGACCAGTTATGCAAACTGTGGTACCCCCTCCATGAAATTCCACTTAGCAATGAAAAGGATGGAACTCTCGGCACAGCAGCTTGGATGGATCTCAAAGCCATTAGGCTGAGTGAATACAGCCAGTCCCCGAAGGTCACACCCTGAGCGATTCACTGATATGACATTCTTGAAAGCATAGACAGGGACAGGTGAGTGGCTGCCAGGAGTCCAGAATGGTGGGGAGCAGGAGGGCGGGCGAGCCTGAAAGGAGAGACGCGAGGACTGTCTTGTGTGTGTGATTCAGTGCTGTGTCCTGGATGTGGTGCCAGTTACACGAACTCACATGCAGGGAATGTAAGCCAAAAATAAAATGCTAAGCCCCCTCAACCAATTGACTAAAGCCCTCCTCTCAGCCAAGGGTGTTCCTAAGTTAACCCTTGTTCCTAAGTTAACATCAATATTAATATTTCTTAATGTTCCCAAGTTCATCTTAATATTTCGTAGTGATGTTTGAGAGTTAAGTGCTGCTGATTTGCTTGGTGCGAATTTAAGTTACACATACTTTCAAATATGCCATGGCCACCAGGAGTGAGAATGAGCTCGCCCAAATTTTTGAAACACTAATTCAGGCCATGATGGGAATTAGGGGGTCAGACACACCTCACTACACCCTCCTCCCTTTGGAATTCAGGCACAGCTGACTGGCATTAACTGTAAAACACACCTTCAGACTGACAAAGCAGACTCGTCGCGATAAGATACCCACATGACGGATAGCGAGCCCTAAAAGAAATCAAAATATTTCACCCCAAAACAGATTTCTTTAACGTGTTTTGAAATGGCCCTGCAAAGCTGTCTCTAGCGGGGAAAAATCTACATTTTGTAGAAAATCCCCTTCCCTTTCCAGGACTTTTTCCTGATCCAGGAGAGAATCAACTAACGTTCTGGTACCTTTTTAAGTCTGACAATAAACATTTACATCTGTTCTCTCTGAAGCCTGCTACTGGGAGGCTGCATCTGCATCATAAGAACCTTGGCCTCCGCGACCCGTTATCTGAACCCAGACACCCATTTCTATCGATTCCAGGTCTTTAGATAAACTCTCAACCAATTCCCAATCAGAAAATCTTTGAATCCACCTATGACCTGGAACACCGCCACCTCCCACTTTGAGTTCTCCTGCATTTTTGGAGGTAACCAATGTACATCTTACACACATTGGTTGATGTCTTGTGCCTCCCTAAAATATATAAAACCAAAAGCTGTAGCCCGACTACCTTGGGCACAGGTTCTCAGGACCTCCTGAGGCTGTCACGGGTATGTCATCAACCTTGGCAAAATAAACTTCTAAATTGATTGAGACCAGTCTCAGATACTTTTTGGTTTACAGATAGAATGACTGAACTACACACACACATTGCACCAATGCCAGTTTCCTTGCATTGATATTATACTCTCATTCCAGAAGATGGAACACCCTGGGAACCGGGGAAACGGGTACATAGGACCTCTCTGTACCACTTTGCAACTTCCTGTAAAGCTATCATTATTTTAAACTATTAATAAAAAGCTTTTTTAAAAAGAACATATTGAACTACACCAAATATCCTCAACCATATTTTTTTTTTTGAGATAGAGTCTCATTCTATTGCCCAGGCTGGAATGCAGTGGTGCGATCTCAGCTCACTGCAACCTCGGCCTCCTGGGTTCAAGCGATTCTCCTTCCTCAGCCTCCTGAGTAGCTGGGACTACAGGTGCACGCCACCATGCCCTGCTAATTTTTGTATTTTTAGTAAAGACAGGGTTTCACCATGTTGACCAAGATGTTCTCGATCTCTTGACCTCGTGATCCCCCCACTTCGGCCTCCCAAAGTGCTGGGATTACAGGCGTGAGCCACCTCGCCAGGCCCCTCAACCATAGTTCTTTGGCATGCCAAAGGACTCTAGACTCTTAGCAGTTTTATCACTAATGTTGCTGTTGTGTAATTTTGTAACAACTTAGCATACTGTTGTTAGCAAGAATGACAGCCTCTAATGTCCACAGCATCCCAGCCTGGTAACATAAATAAGTGAAGTAGTCTGTTTATGAAGTAACTGTAGCTTAGTGTTGACAGCCTGCGATATAGTCCTGATAATCCCAATATTTAGATTTTTCATGAACACAAAAACTCGTACATTAATGGAAAATCTCCCATTAAAAACACTTGCCACACGTGCCTCAACTAAGGCATGGTCATTGGCTATATCTTGTCAACAGACCGGCAGAGGTGATTCCATTTGACCAGCAACTTCTGCCAGAAAGAATAAATGCAAGGCTGCCGAGTTGCAGGTCCCAGTGTATTATATATAATAATATATATATGGTTAAAAAATATCATTTTCTCAGTACCTTAAGGTTTTTGAAAGCCCAGGTAAAAGGGCACTGAAGGCTTTAACTGAGCATTTCAAATAGAAAATGAGAACAGAAGGGTGGGGTCTGATTATTTAACAGTCAACCAGGATCCCGTGTTGAGCGAATTCTGTGCAGGTCCAGCAGGTTGGGGCTCACCCAGTGAGGAAGACTCGCCGACGATTCCTTCCAACACTCCCTCTGAAAAGCCTTCCCGATGGGAGCCTCGCTGCCCTAGGAATTAACAAGGCAAGGGGAGGCATTTGCACCTTTTTCCTGGGGTCCTTTAGAACCAGTGCCCTTCAGTCCCGCTCATCATATTCTCCCAATTCTTCTCACCATCCTATTTTACTGTCACCTCCAACAGAATAAATCCTTTTCTATTTTTTTGAGGCAGGAATTGTGGCTCTTTTTTTGTTTTGTTTTGAGACAGAGTCTCGCTGTCGCCCAGGCTGGAGTGCAGTGGCGCAATCTCGGCTCACTGCAGGCTCCGCCTCCCGGGTTCACACCATTCTCCTGCCTCAGCCTCCGGAGTAGCTGGGACTACAGGCGCCCGCCACCACGCCCGGCTAATTTTTTTTTGTATTTTTAGTAGAGACGGGGTTTCACTGTGTTAGCCAGGATGGTCTCGATCTCCTGACCTCATGATCTGCCCACCTTGGCCTCCCAAAGTGCTGGGATTACAGGCGTGAGCCACCGTGCCTGGCCTTTTGAGGCAGGAATTGTGGCTCTTAATAAATATTTTTCTTGTGTTCTGACGATTCACTATTCCTTCCCCAAATTTTAAAAATCAGTGAAACTCCTCTCTCTCTGCCGCAACATTCCCGCCCTGAGTCATAACACAGCATATGGCCAGCTCCTGGGATGAGAAAGGGTCCGGGTGAGATGGGATGAAGAGGTGCAGATGAGAAACCTAACACCTTTCAATACGTTGCATAGCACACCAGGCTCACTCACGGCCTGGCAACAGCTCAGAGTGGAAGCAGGGCCTTACCATCAGTGGGCAAATCCCCACTCAGGCTCCATGGTTCCTGTCTCCTTTCTTCCCTCCCAGAATCATATAAAATGCTGACTTCTAGGAGAAAGAAAAAGCAAGCCTCATCTTCCATCCTAAAGCAGCTCCTTAAAAACAAAGAAAACACAAGAGTTATTTCAGCCACCTCCAGTGTTTATCATCAAGTGATTTTGTATAATTCTCTCCACTTGCAAAATCTTCATGCTCTGGAAAGGGCTGTTGGGGATAGAATCTCAGGTCAAGGTGGGGGCAGGGGGACCGAGCAAAATTACCCTTACGCCTTCTTTGAATCTGCTGTTCTATGATTTTAGTAAATTGGAGTGAGGGTCCTCCGCCTCCCACTCACAACTCCTGCTCAGTTTCTTGGTTGCTTCTTGGTTTTAGTTAAGATTCTTCCCCAGTCCATCTGATGTGGTTAGGCTTTGTGTCCCCACCCAAATCTCATCTTGAATTGTAATCCCCAGGTTTCATGGGAGAGACCTGGTGGGAGATGATATGATCATGGGGGCGGTTTCCCTCTTGCTGTTCTCGTGATAGCGAGTGAGTTCTCCCAAGATCTGATGGTTTTATAAGTGTTCGACTGTTCCTCCTTCATGTATTTACTCTCTCTCTCTCTCTCTCCTGCTGCCATATAAGATGTGCCTGCTTCCCCTTCTTCCATGATTGTAAGTTTCTTGTGGCCTCCCCAGCCATGCAGAACTGCAAGTCAATTAAACCTCCTTTGTTTATAAATTACCCAATCTTGGATAGTATCTTTATAGCAGTGGGAGAACAGACTAATACACCATCCAATGGAGCAACGTTACACTCAACCAAACATAACTTAAGTATTTACGGCTCAACTGGAGAGAGAACTTAGAACAAGAAATACTTAATTTCATTAATGCTCAGTCCTCTGCCCTGGGGAGTGGGATGAGATATCTACATTTGGCTGCAGCTTCTGGGGCATCTCCTGCTGGTAGCATCTCTCTCTGTATTGTGTTATTCTAATATTTAAAGATTTGTATTTTTCATACAGCATGTGCCCTAAACCTGTGCCTACGACATTAGCAGCTGTGCATCCACCTGAGAAGGATAACTCTTCTGTTGGGTTTATTGAGTTTTATTCAGTTATTTCGACCATCTCAGTTTCTCCCTCTGTGTTGTTTGTAGAATCCAAGCCCAACATTCACTGTGACTCTAGTGATCCTTCCTCTGCATCCAAGATTCTCTGTCCATTGACCCCACCAGGAATGAAGCGTCCCTGAGGTTACTGTGAGATACGTCAGAGTCACTTATGTTACTTTCCTTCCCATTCCTGCAGATGCTGCATTTGCTTCTAAAGTGGAAACCCAGCCACGGCAATGTTGAGGGCAGGCAGCTGCCAATGGTGGGATGCTAGGCATCTGAGCATAAACCGGAGCCCAGAGGGATGGGCATGGCCTGCCAGGAGAGTCAACTGCAGAAGACAGTGCTTCCTGGTCAAACAGTGGCAACTCTTCCTCCTTTTCCCAAAATTCTTGGAAAGCCATAAACTCCCTGGGGAAGTAGTTTTGAATGTTCGTTAAAGTGGGAGGGGTTTACATTAAAAAACAAAATTTAAGGAATCTCATCTAAAACCCAAAAGTCCTCTGAAGAGTCTTCTGTGGGCTCATCAAAAGCCACACAATTGGCCAGGCACAGGCCTGTTATCCCAGCATTCTGGGAGGTCAAGGCAGGTGGATAGTTTGAGGCCAGGAGTTCAAAACCAGCCTGGACAACAAGGTGAAATCCAGTCTCTACAGCAAAATACAAAAATTAACTGAGTTTGATGGCTCACAAGTAGTCCCAGCTACTCAGGAGGCTGAGGTGGGAGGATCGTTTGAGCCAGGAGTTCAAGGCTGCAGTGAGCTGGGATTGCATCACTGCACTTCAGCCTGGGCAACAGACCAAGACTCTGTCAAAAAAAAAAGGAAAAAAAAAGCTACACAATCAGCATAATATAAAGGTCAGAATCACGTGGAATGGCTGTGCTTCTCAGGCCTTTGCCTTGGGTGCCAGAAGCTGAGGGGATGGAGGTTCTGTGTGAATGTGGGCTTGGTGGAGGGAGGGCTGAGTCCACACTGGAGTGGGGAACCTGGGTGTGGGGGGCTCTAGATGAGGGGATGGTGAAGGTGGAGGCCAACACTTCTTGTGTCAACTGCAGTCAACCCTTCCTTCTCTCCAGATTCCATGCTCAGCAGCTGCTTGTGGACACTTTCCGTGAACATCCACCTTTCAGACTGCCTCCCTTTGTTGGGCCCTCACTGCCCTGGCTTCCTGTGCTGCTGGGGTGGTCAAGGGACCTAAGGGTATAAACTGGACAGTTGCCAAGAAGCTTCTGGGAGAGAACTCCAGGGAACAGGGAAACCTATGGGTTCTCCCCCATGTCCTTTCTCTATGTGGCTCAGTGATGCAGAGGGGACTCTTCAGCCCCTTTGTGACCATGAGGCACCAGCCATGAAGATGAAGGGCCCATCCCCAGGGCCCCGAGAGAGTGGAAAAAGGGACAGTGCTTGGTAAGGATGATAAGGATGTAAGGTAACACAAGGGGGATTTTATTTTAATCCCTTTTTTTTTTTTTTTTTTTTTGAGACGGAGTCTTGCACTCTCGCCCAGGCTGGAGTACAGTGGTGCTATCTCGGCTCACTGCAGGCTCCGCCCCCCAGGTTCACGCCATTCTCCTGCCTCAGCCTCCCGAGTAGCTGAGACTACAGGTGCCTGCCACCACACTCGGCTAATTTTTTCTATTTTTAGTAGAGACTGGGTTTCACCGTGTTAGTCAGGATGGTCTCCATCTCCTGGCTTCGTGATCCTCCTCCCTTGGCCTCCCAAAGTGCTGGGATTACAGGTGTGAGCCACCATGCCCGGCCCAATCCTTTTTTTTAACCAGACAAATAGTTCATGTTACTGCCAAACCATTAGGAAATACTGAAAAAAAGAAAGGGAGAAAAAAAATTACCCATCCTTTGTAGTTCATGATGTTCCTATTGTTTCTCTCTCTCTCTCTCTCTCTCTCGACAGGATCTCCCTCTGTCGCCCAGGTTGGAGTGCAGTGGCATGATCATAGCTCACTGTGCTTCAACCTCCCAGCTCAAGCGATCCTCCTACCTCAGCCTCCTGACCGTAGTCACACACCACCATGCCCAGCTAATTTTTTAAATTTTTTTATAGAGACAGGATCTCACTATGTTGTCCAGGCTGGTTTTGAACCCCTGCTCTCAAGAAATCCTCCCACCTTGGCCTCCCAAAGTGCTGGGATTACAGGCATGAGCCATCAAGACAGAAGCCAAGCGTGTTTCTCTCTCGATCCTTCAGATTTTATTTCTTACTAATTCCCTTCCGTAGCACAGAATCAGGGAACACACTCAGTTTTCACTCTTTCTCTCTCTTCTGTCTCTCCTAGCTCTCCAATTCCCAAATTTGAAAAACCATCAGCTCTGAATGACCTCAAGAGCTGAACTGCTAAGGCCTCTCCTGGGTCTGGCCTCCCATGCGTTGCACTTGTCCTGGTGGTTGCAGATACCAAGTTGCCTCATTGCCATTGAAGGGATGAACACACAGAGCGTTCTGATGTTGTTGTTTCTCAGGAGCCTGGATGGAGCCGGCTCGTGTACACTCACAGAAAGCCACTTATTTGCTTATTGCTTCTTGAGTCTCAAGCACAATCTCTTTGGAGGATTGTTGGGCTGATGGGGCAACAATTTAATGCCAAGATAATCCAGCCACAATAACAGGCAAGCCTTCAGAAGCACCGAAATAATTGCATGGTCTAAGAGTTGGCTCCGAACAGTAATTAACGCAGGAGCAGCAGCCTTTTCAGAGACCCTCACTGTCCGCACAAAAGAATTAGGCTCTGTGCTGATAAAGGAGCATTTCCAGCCAGTGAAGCTGATAATTAAGTGGCCTTGTCAGAAGGCTTCAATGTTTACCGATGCAGTGGGAAGATGCGATTGAAAACATACTTTTAAAAGGAGGGGAAAAGAATATTAAGAATTGCCTTTAAAACCACTTTGATGTCAACAAACTTAAAAACATGCTGCAAAAATAAGACACACAATCCTTTACTGAAGGCATCATTATAAAAATGTGGCTGAGCTTGACAGAAGCCTGAAGGGTACTTTTGTGGGATTTCTAATGCTTATGTACATGCACTATTGAATTTTTAGGTATGTAAATCGTGGCTTAGTGAGGATGGAGGTTGTTTATTTCACAAAGGCACAGACAGGGCTCTAATGCACTTAGAGTGAAGAGGCTCAGGCTTGGCCAGGATGCCTCCATGTCCACGGCGAAATTGCTTTGCCATTAGACTAGATTGAGCCAGCGACAAGCAAAGTTAATGCACACACGTCATCCTCTTCACAACAAATAATCCTCAGCACGCCTGGAATCAGCTCCTTGTTTATTACAAGCCATGCAACCCTTATCAGCACCCTCATTTATGCACATCATGATTATTAAACAGCAAACAACAGATTATGATTCCAGTATCTGATCAGGTGAATGTGGGTATCCATCAGCAGCCGCCAAGTTATCTGGAGATGGGTCAGTGCCGTCCCTCAGAGCTCCAGCTTCGATATCGAGTTGCCCGTGCTCAGATCCTAGCTGGGCAGCTACTAGCTGTGCAAACTTGAGCAAGTTCCTCTCTCCCTCTCCGTGTCAATTTCATCTGCAGTATGAGGATGATAGGGTGGAAGACTGAATATAAAAATGGACAATGGCAGGATCATATATGACATTAGAATGCTGACCCACTTCCTCTGCAAAGACCAGCCCAGGAAAGCAAGCTACAGTTTCTGCAATCATTGCAGAAGAGTCAGGACTTGGTAATGTTTGCCCTCACTTTCTACTCAAGATCAACCACAGGCAGCCAAATATGGGCCCCAGATTAATCCTGGAATATGTGCTGCTTCTAGTTATCCCACACAGCCTCCAATCTGGGCACACCAGAAGTCTTGCTTTTTTTTCTCTATAAATCTTTCCCTCTCGTCTCTCTGCCTTTGAATCTCTTCTCGACATGAACCATGGTGGCTGACTCCCTTGTTTTAGAAAGATCTGGATAAAGGGCCTGTGTCTGTTCTCATTTGGTCTTTGTCAGCTTCCACATAGTAACGGTACTTATTTTAATGTTGTGAAAATTTGATTAGTTAATAAACATAAAGGGCTTAGAGCTGTGCCCAGAACTTTGCAGGTGTTGGCTACTCTAGGGTCTCCTAAGCCCTAGACCAGGGGTGCCCAATCTTTTGGCTTCTCTGGGACATAACGGAAGAAGAAGAATTGTTTTGGGCCACACATAACATACACTAACACCGACAATAGCCAATGAGCTAAAAAAAAATCGCAAAAAGATGTCATAATGCTTTAAGAAAGTTTACGAATTTGTGTTGGGCCGTGGGTTGGATAAGCTTGCTCTAGACTCTTTCGCCATGTTATTAAGTATTGAAGGCACCTCTGCTTTCCTCCCTCTTCCATACTCTCCTGAGGCAATGAACAGACAGCTGTGTTTCTGCTGGGATGAGGAGAAGGAAAATAGGCAATAAAACAATAACTAAAACAATAACTAAACAATAACTTAAAATAACAATAACTTAAAACTTAATAACATTAACTTAAAACAATAACTAAAAGTTATTGCCCAGAGTATAATTTTAGTCATATACATGAAAATAGCCTGAGGCCATTTGTATTCAGGAGAAGCTTGGCCAGTTGGGACAGTCAACTGCAGAAGATGGCTCTGCCTAGTCAATCAACAGTGATAACGTTTCCTCTTTTTCCTGAAGCTCTCGGAAAGCCAGAAACTCTCTAGGGAATTAGCTTTGAATGTTCATTTCTCCAGGAGGGGTGTTCTCAAGGTTAAAAAAATATTAAGAAATCTCCTCTAAAACCCAAAGTTCTTCTGATAATATAGCCTGTGTTGTGGGCCATATCATCACCCACAAAACCCAACCTCATGGGAAAGAGTCTCACAGGGCCTGTTTTTTATTGATGGAAAAGGGGCGACATGCTTCTGTTGGGGCTGCACAGAGGGACTGAACAGTTCTTTGGGGACTCTGGCTGTTATCATTCAGTTTCCTCCAGAATCAGCCAGGCCTAGGAGACTGTTAGGCATGTATATAAATAGCCCCAAATGGATGCTTTGGCCCAAGAGATGATAAATTGAGTTGCTCCTCTCTGTGCAAACCAGAAATGGAAAGAAATGAAGCAAAAGCCAAGAGCAACATCATAGCACAGGAGTCTGGATGCCATGCAGAGTTTGTGCTCGTTTGAGGGGTGGGGGTGGGGGCAGGAGGTGTCCTTAGTTCTCTATGCAGAGATAAGAACTAGGGTTTGTGTCTCTACAGGTGCGTAGGAGATATTAAGCATTCCTTTCTAGTAACATCTTCATCATCCAAACCTGCAATTTTTTTCTATTAACTTGCATGTTCTTTGATATTTTAGGTAAAAAAAAAAAAGTATATACATGTCACATTTTAAATCTATTGATCCATAAGATATCTTTTTTTTTTTCGAGACAGGATTTTGCTCCCAACAGCCAGGTTGGAGTACAATGGCACAATCTTAGCTTGCTGCAACCTCCCCCTCCCAGGCTCAAGCAGTTTTCCTGCCTTAGCCTCTCAAGTAGCTGGTACTACAGGTGCGTGCCACCATGCCTAGCTAATTTTCTGTACTTTTTGTAGAGACAGAGTTTTGCCATGTTAGCCAGGTTGGCCCCGAATTCCTGAGCTCAAGTGGTCTGCCTGCCTTGGCCTCCCAAAGTGCTGGGATTATAGGCATGAGCCACCATGCCTGGCCATGTGACATCATTTTTTTAATAGGTAATACATTATTAAAGGAAATATCTATTTAAAGTCTTGCCATTTTAGGTAAAAGAAAAAATAATCAGTTGAGCTGGTTCCAGAGAATCCCTGAAAAGTCAAGCAAAAGAAGGCTTTCCCCTTAGCAAACAGCTGAAAAAATACTTTCCAAGAGTTTGATAAAAAAATTCTCGGACAATGTAGATGCCAGGTCAATTTTTGATTAGCTGTATGCCCTGTAAGTGCCTACTCTGTTCCAATCCAGTGCTGGGATCCCCTGGCCAAAACCCAGTGGAGATGATCACCTTGAGACATAACACTGCCAAGTGCCTCCCCACCGCTGTGTCTGTTTGCAGCATCAGCAAGGGATAATTACTGAAATATTTCTGGTGGTCCTGGCATCCCTTAATCATCCCACTGATCACTTTTTGGAACTGGCAGGAGAAAATGTTAAGAAACAATTGGTGTGCTGGCCAAAAGAATCAGACTCAGCAACTGAACTGAAAAAGTCTCCATTACTTGGAAACCAAAGCCTTGGTTCCAATTCTGTTTTTGGTCTTTATAACAGTTGAGATAAAACGAGACAAACAATCAAAACCATATATAGATATAGATATAGATAGATATAGATATAGATATAGATATAGACAGAGAGATAGATAGAGAGATAGAAAGATAGAGATAGATATACACATATATATGGTGGGAAGTTTATTTCTCACTCAGAAATTTCAAAGTCAATGCCCTTGGTGAGTGGCTTTCCTCCAGGGGATGTTAAGGGGACAGGATCGCCCATCTTTGGCTCCTTCATTCTAACATATGGCTTCTGAGGTTCCAGTGCTGCTGGGCACTGAGCAGGTGGAGGAGGACGGAACACGCAGGATCATGGATGGGAGCTTCACACAGGTTGGTCTAGGAAGGCAGTGCCATAGTGTCTGCTCCCCTGCCACTGGCTGGAAACCAGTCCCATGACCACAGTGAACTTCCTGGGGGCTGGAAATAAAACATAACCAGGAAGGAAAGCAAGTGGGTTTGGGGAACAAGGATCCAGTCTCCTCTTCCATCTTTAAGAATCCATGAAGATTGCAGATTTAGCTAGGCGTAGTGGCACACTCCTATAGTCCCAGCTACTCGGGAGGCTGAGGCAAGACAATCGCTTGAACCCGGGAGGTGGAGGTTGCAGTGAGCCGAGATCACACCACTGCACTCCAGCTTGGCAACAGAGTGAGACTCTGTCTCAAAAAAAAAAAAAAAAAAAAAAAGGAAAGAAAGAATCCATGCAAATACCAGTATCAAAATATCTCATGTACTCCATAAATATACATGCCTACTATGTACCCCCCAAAAATTAAGAATTAAAAAATTAATAATAATAATAATACAGAATCCATCAGAGAGGCTTCCGGTATAACTAGGGAAGTGTTGTAAACTTCCAAAGACACAAAGGGTTAGGGCACAAACATCTTCTGCCTGTTTTCTTCCAAAAGTAAAACAATTTGACATGACATGAGAAAGGCTTAATTCATTCATCCATAATTTTAAAAATAAAATGCTCCATGTATCAAAATATATAAATGCCACAAAGTGGATGCCAATATGTAGAATACAAAATAATGACTTTTTCCCCAACATGAAAGAGAATTGCAAAAATAGAACACAACAAAAACATAGGAGCTGATGGTTTATATACAAGTATATTTCAGACAGAAACTTTTGCTCTCACTTTTATTTCATTGATATGGAAATCAGCAGGCTTTAGATTAGACAATCTTCATTTGAAACCATTTGCACCACCAAAGACACAAAAAGAAAGCAACATTCTTAAGAACTCACTCACCACTAGTGGGAAGTCCCAGAGCTTACACACATATTTGCATGGCCAGGCGAATGCCATATAACTGTAATATAATAGTGAAAATATTAGACATGTTATCATCCATCATCTCACCTGCAATAGTGCTTTAATTGAACAAAACCCCATGAGATACGTACTATGAAGTATTTCTCTTTTACAGATGTGAAAATTTAATCACTCAAGATGTGATTTTCATGCATTTTCGGGGAGGTTTGTCTTAAAACATCCTCAGGCATAGTGAGGTACTGGTTAATGCTAAACCAGGGAAAAAGATAGAGCTGGCCTGTGTTTCAGGCATAAAACTCTTAGCATGTTGTGTAGAATTTCAGTTAATGGGAGAGAAACAAAATGTAGTTGCTCACGATTCTATCCACAAATTTCTAGTCCAGGATAGGCACAGCACCTCGTCCTCCCATTGACATGTCTAAGATGAAGGATAAAGAGGCAGAAGGAGGGGAGAAGGTGCACAAGTTTGATTCAAGGTGCAGGGATTCTGCACTTGAAGGATGGATGTTCTAACGCCCCTTGAGGGCTCAAGGCAGAGCATGGGGGTGGTTTTCTAAGTGCTTTGAAGTCTTGTGCGGTTGACAGTTGCAGCTCACGTATACCAGAGACACTGCCTTCACGCTGGGAGAGCCTCCTGTTGCATTTTGGAAGCCCAGGTTCAATCACCATCCAACAGCTATGATAAGTCTCCATTTCTAAGATGCACATTGTGGTGCTGAGAGTCCTTTGTACAGAAAGTGGGAGAAAAGTGAAGCCAAAGATATTAAAATATAAAGCTCTTTCCTTTAAAAATGTATTACCTGTAAATATATATATATATATATATATATATATATACATATATATATATATATATATATGGTGTTGGCCAGGCTCGGTGGCTCACGACTGTAATCCCAGTACTTTGGGAGGCTGAGGAAGGCAAATCACCTGAGGTCAGGAGATCGAGACAAGCCTGACAAACATGGTGAAACCCCGTCTCTTCCAAAAGTACAAAAATTATCCAGGCATGGTGGCAGGTGCCTGTAATCCCAGCTACTCGGGAGGCTGAGGCAGGAGAATCACTCGAGCCCAGGAGGCAGAGGTTGCAATAAACTGAGATGGCACCACTGCACTCCAGCCTGTGCGACAGAGCAAGACTCCATTTCAGAAAGAAAAAAAAAAGGTGTCATATGGATGAATAAATTTAAAATATGATATGTATACTCGATGTATATATGCAATTTTACACACCCTTTAAAAAAAGGAATTATGTCATTTGTAACAACATGGATGGATGGAAAGAACATTATTTCAAGTGACATTAAGCCAGGCACAGAAAAACAAATACTGCTTCACTTACATGTGAAATCTGAAAAAGTTGATCTCATAAAGAGAGAGAAGAAAGGTGGTTGCCAGAGGCTGTGGGCAGGGCAGGAATGAAGAAAGGAGAGATGCTGATCTAAGGGTATGAGTTTCAGTTAGACTGGAAGAATAGATTTAATGATCTATTACATTGCATTATGACCACATGTAATAATTGTGCATATTTCAAAATTGTAAAAATAATAAATTTTCAATGTTCTCACCACAAAAAATTATAAGTTGATAATGTGTTGGATACGTTCACGGGTTTGATTGAATCTTTCTACAATATATACATAGATCAAACTTCACATTGTACTTCATAACACATACAATTATTAGTTTTCAATTAAATCAATCAGTCAGTAAAATAGGATGTCATGATAGTATACAATACAAAAAATACTTGATAAGGTGATACATTGATTGATCATAAATTCTTCTGGTTGCTTTTTTGCAAATTCACTTATTAGATTGTCAAAATTTATACTTTTGGCAATTTCATTTTCCGTCTATGTAATTGAAAGAGATGTCAGTTGCTTTTGGAAAATGCAAATTATTTTTGATAATTTTTAATTTTGAGAAGGATCTTTCTGCTGATGCAGCTGTTACTGGAGCAATTAAGAATATAGGCTGCAACAAATTTGAGATACATTTCTGGAAAATTATTGTGAAATATATGTTCTAGTCCATCATGAGCTGATGATACTTGCAGAATGATTTTTCTAAAAATATTTAAATATTTATATAGGTCGATTTTGTATCAGTCTGGATTGAATTTTAAGGGAGAATTAACACAATGGCATTTTAACATTTCCTTAGACATCTCCTGTACCTTACAGGGGTCTTAAAAAAAGTGGAAAGTGCCTTCATGATTTGTTTATGATACAAAACATACTCTACTGCTCCATTATCAGTTAAGAAAACTTTATTTTAAATTGTTTCTTTGTTAATGACTGGTTCATCCAAAGCTTCATATGAAAATAGAGTTATTTCCCACTGAGTGCAATGATCTTTCAATTCAATGTCTGTATCTAACCTGTGGATATTTGCTTTGCAATGTTACAACAGTTTTCAAAACAAGAGGTTCTAACTCAGAAGGCTCCTCTAACTCCATTATATGCTTTCATAAAATTTCCATGCGAATGCTTTTATTTGGTAATAACTACTGACGAGTTTCTATCTTTGTACAGATGTCACAGAAATGGACTCTGTGGGCTGACAGGCCAGCCGGCCGCCCATGGCTTGTCCACGTGCTGTGCACATGAGCCCTTTCTCTCTCCTGGGCAGCTGCTGCCTTCACGACTGTTCATCTTTCTGCCACTGCTCCACCTGCCAATCTGGGCCCGGGTCCTGGCCCTGCTGCCCTGTCGGGGCCTCCAGGAGCCCCAGCATGTGTGTGTGGGCAAGGTAGCCCAGCCAACTGCCCAGCACCCCTGCTGCCCACTGCTGTAATCCAAACAACACAGCTGTTTCCTTGGCTCATTTTTCTTCTAGCATTTGTTCAACGTATCCCAGAAACCCAAAGAGTAATCTCCTTTTACCCTTCTCCTTATTGGCCACGCATGTCATTGGTGGCCTCTGTGCATTCCAGAAAGTCTGGAAATGGTTCAGGAAGAAAAATACAACCCAAAATGTCACAGAAACTTTTCTCAGGTAAATGACAAGGAGACTCAGAAAGCTGTCTTTTCCTTTTGCAATTTTTAAGTGTGATGACAGCTGTAAAAGAACCTATAAATGAATGGAATAAAGGTTGAATTAAGCACCTGGTCTCCACCCCATTATATCAACCTGGCATCATTACTACCTGTAAAGGTCCCTGTGACATCCCATTGTGATTGGCTCAGGGTGAAGAGAATTTTATGTGCAGGGGGAGAAAAGCCTGTTTTGACAACCAAGACATCATGACCTTTAGTTCACAAATAATACTGTTGATTGACGACTATCCACCATGGCTCCTTTCATGACCGCAACCATGATGCAGCTCCTTTTGTAAAGTGCCAAACCCCATTTGCACTGAAGCTGTGATTCTGAGGTTAAAACAGCATGGGCTCTTTGCTCCGGAGAACATCATTCCAAGAAACTAATTTTTTTTTTCTTTGCTCACTATGCAAACTCTTAAGATGGAGAATTGTTCACACGGAACGTGGCACTATCTCCCCGCCTCCGCATATGAATGCGAGATAGTCTAAGCCATTCCATCACATTGTGTCCGAATAAGCTGCAGTCTTTTCCATCTAGGTACAAAGCGGGGAGTTCAGGAATATTGTAAAATGCCTTTCAATCTTGTTTTAAACTCAGGGCCCTGTCTGCTCTAAGCAATTTTGAAAGGAGGCACTGTCTACACTGCAACTCTCGGAGCCCCAACACTTCCCAGGAACTTTTTTTGTTTCTGTACCTTTTTCCATTTATTTCATCCAAAACCATGCTTTGAGCCAGGCACAGAGCTGTTTGATTTAAAAACAAAAATTAAACATTGTCTGTCTCCTGCCATCATGAAATTCACAGTCAATCTGAGATACAATCAGGTGAAACTTTGATAGTAATATAAATTCAGGCTGCCCCTAAAGGAAAGAAGACTACAGTGACAGGTAAGTTTTGATTAGTTATCAGAGAATGTTAACAAAGACTTATTGATGTGATTGTGTTAAGTATCTATTGCTGTATAAAAAAATTACTCCAAGCTGGGCACAGTGGCTCATGCCTATAATTCCAACACTTTTGTAGGCCAAAGCAAGAGGATCACTGGAGCACAGGAGTTGGAAAATAGCCTGGGCCACATAATGAGACCCCATCTCTACAAAAACAATTATCTGAGTGTGGTGGTACATGCCTGTAATCCCAGCTACTTGGGAAGCTGAGGAGACAGGAGGATTGCCTGAGCCCAGGAGTTGGAGACTGCAATGAGCTATGATTAGCATGGGAAGCAATGAGACCCCATCTCAATAAAAAAGTACCCCAACAAAAATTGGCAGGCCAAAACAACACACAAATTTTTTTTTTTTTTTGAGACAGAGTCTCACCCTGAAGCTCAGGCTGGAGTGCAGTGGCGTGATCTCAGCTCAGACACCAAAATAGCTGGGATTACAGGCATGTACCACCAATCCTGGCTAATTTTTGTATCTTTAGTATAGATGAGGTTTCACCATGTTGGCCAGGCTAGTCTTGAACTCCTGACCTCAAATGATCTGCCCACCTTGGCCTCCAAAGTGCTGGAATTACAGGCATGAGCCACCATACCTGGCCACAACACACAATTTCTGATGGCTAAGAATCTAGGGCCAGCAGAGCTGGGTGGGCTGGCAGAGGGTATCTCATGAGGTTCGGTCAAGCTGTGACTGAGGCTGCATCATCTGAAGGCTTGACTGGGGCTGATTTACTCATGTGGCAGTCTTGGCCCCTCCCCATGTGGGCCTCTCCGTAGGGTGGCCTGGGCATCACGGCAGCTGCTTCCGCAGAGTGATGAGAGAGAGAAAGAGAGAGAGAGAGACAGAGAAACCAAGATAGACATCTTTCGTGACCAAATCTCAGCAGGAAGAGCCCAGCACTCCTGCCATATGATATTCCTCACACAAATCTGCCACGGCCCAGTATGGCAGTCATCTACATGGGAGGTGACACCGAGGACAGGGACACTGGGGACCATCCTGCTGACTACCCACCCCAGGGACCTTCTTGAGAACATGAGCTCAAGCACATATTCCAGATAACTGTGACATTAACGAAAAGTTTAGAAAATGTCAACATGGGGAAAGTTGAGGTCTAAAAAGCCTGGATGCCGTCTTTAAAATCAGTTACTCTGCTGGATACATCCCTTTAATCCCTGCAGATTGCTCTCCTTCTTCTCCACCTGGTCTCTACCTAGAGAAGGAAACCAGTGTAGCCCCCACCAAGGCATGGGGTGCTTTCTGGCACTCAGTTGGGGTGGGCCAGTGGAGAACCATAGAGGAAGAGTATGGATTCCTGGCTCCATCTCTGCAGGGTCACTACAGGCTAGCTGGGACCCACTCCCAATTCACCACTCTTCTCAAGCTGTCCCCCCACCCAGCTGTCTCTCTAGCAGCAACTCCCTGCTCTCAGCCCTTCACCCTTCTCTCGCTCGCCTCAGAACTATGCCATCACGCACGCATCTCCTAATAGATTTAATGAGCTGGCACTCATAGACCATACGATTCACCCACTTAAATATAGAATGCAGTGGTTTTGGCCATATTCACAGATGTGTGCAACTATCACCACAATCAGCTTTAAGACACTTTTGTTACCCCGAAAATAAATCACACACCAGTGCCCTGCCACCCTCCAATCTATCACCCTAAGCGACCACTGATTTACCTACTGCCTTGTTAGATCTGCCTATTCTGGACATCCAACGAAGTGGAATCATACAAAATTCCCCACACGTTGTTAAATTGGTTCTTTATTAAATTTGAAAACTAGCCAATCTGTTGTGCTACCTCTTTTATCCTGGGACCTTAACTGACTTAGCTACAGATTAAGTCAAATATAAGTACGTTCTTATGTCTATAGATTAACAGAAAAACCTAAAGTTATATGAGCCACAGTAATCTGAAAGTTCAACCCTTTGTTGATAACCTAAATAACATCAATAAAATCTAAGAAATGGAGAAAGGGGTAGAGAGCCTGAATATGCCTCTGGTTCTGCCAGTCCTTTGTAGAAGAAATAAGTCCATGTTTCATCTTTTAAATCTTTCATTCTTGATGTTCATAATGTGCCCTGTGTTAAAAATTAAGTGTATAGCTAGAAGAAAGAAAGAGAACAATGAAAATCAGAGATGTTGTCTCCCAAGGGACTAGGCATGGCAAGGACGGAGGAAGTAATGATGAAACGTTCTCTATCTATTGGAAAACCAGGAGCCAAAAGGGGCCTGGGGGTAAGAATGACAAACAGGCAAAGAGACAGAGCATCAGAGAAGGGCAATGGTAACATGTAAGAGTGCAGCCGCCAGAGCCCATGCTTTCAGTCATCTTATGTAATGTAGGAAAATACTAATTTTGAAAGAATGTAAAAATATATCGATAAATAAAATGTATAATAAAGTCTGTGCCTAATTGTGTTTAAAATTTTAATTAATTAGCTGGGTGCAGTGGATCACATCTGTAATCTCAGCACTTTGGGAAGCTAAGGCAGGAGGATCGCTTGAGCCCAGGAGTTTGAGACCAGCTTAGGCATCATAGTGAGGCACCCCCGCCCCCTAGCCCACTACAAAAAACACTAAGATTAGCCGGGCATGGTAGTGCATGCCTGCGGTCCCAGGTACTCAGGAGGCTGAGGTGGGAGGATGGCTTGAGCCCAGGAGGTCCAGGCTGCAGTGAGCTGTGACTGCACCACTGCACTCAGCCTGGGCAACAGAGTGAGACCCTGTCTCAGAAAAATAAAATAAAATGAAATAAAATTTTAATTAATTAATTTTAAGCCTCTACACAGCCAGTATAGGGGTTGCAAGCTCAAGCTACGCAGTGGGCATCTGGAGCTAAAAGCCAGCGTTCACTCCGGAGGACCTTTGTCAAAATGTGTGACTGCCCTGAGCTTTATCTGCAAAATAACAGTAATAACGGTACTACTCTATGGTTTTGTAGTGAGGACCAAAAGTGGTGATTTATGAAAAGCACTTATACTCAGTAATTCTTTAAAACTACTTACTCCAGCACTTGGCCCGTGGCAAATTTCCTGGTAGCCATATGTACATATACACATGCTTTTAAATACATAAAAGTATGTATACATACTTTTAATTTACTACTAAGATTTTATACATTTTCCAATAATTTCTATGATGAACATGTATATACCTCCCTTTAAACAATAAAAAGATCTTAATTTTCCTACCTTAAAATCTCCTCTCATCACATCATCCAATGATAGCTGCTGTTAACATCACGTTCCTATTTATTTCTACCTGTCTCTCCGAAGATGTACGTGAGTGGGTAAACATGATGTAATTTGACATTGCGGTTTTTAATAGCATATCACAAATATTTTCCTGTTATAATTTCATTCACAAACATGGTTCTAATAGTTATATAATATCACACCATATGATCATTTCCTAGTTTACTTAGCTATTTCCTATGGTTGGATATTCTTGGCTTATTTCCAATATTTTTCTATTCTAATTCATCTCCAACAAAAGTCGTCATCTGTGAATCTTTCTCTGCATCTCTAAGTATTTTCTTAGAATAAACTCCTAGAGTGAATCTGTTAGCACATTTGTTTCCCTCTTTTAATTAACAACTGGAAAAATGATTATTGCAGACACATTCTCTTCAAGTGAATATTTCTTCTCTGCTGAAGTTTGCTTTACTGAGTATTTTTCCCACCCTTGGCTGCATTTTCATTCTTCTTTTGCTGTTTTGTGTTTCACTCCCACCTACAACATGTCCAAGTTCCCTCTCCCAAAATAAAACCCCTCTTGGTTCATGGCAGAGTCAACTTTGTTCAGCTGTCTTTACCCTGCAGGTGCAAAGATCTATTGCCCAGAGTATTTGCCGACGGGATAACAGGTGCCAGATCTTCATCAGAATAATCTTTGCATCTTCCATTTTAGATGATGAGGCTGAAGCTAAATAACTTTTTGTGACTTGAACAAAATCACGCCCGTCATTTTGGAGCAGAGATTGGACCCAAACCACCTGACTGCAGTGCCCTTGGTTACTACACAGCAGCCCTGGAGGCTGCAGCCTGAAGACCTCCAGCCCCACATGAATCATCTTCATCCACTAACCTTCTCCCACCTGAGTTCCCACACTCCTCCCATCACCCAATGAATCACCTTCATCCACCAACCTTCTCCCACCTGGGTTCCCACACTCCTCTCATCACCCAATGAATCACCTTCATCCACCAACCTTCTCCCACCTGGGTTCCCACACTCCTCCCATCACCCAGTGAATCACCTTCATCCAACAACCTTCTCCCACCTGGGTTCCCACACTCCTCTCATCACCCAATGAATCACCTTCATCCACCAACCTTCTCCCACCTGGGTTCCCACACTCCTCCCATCACCCAGTGAATCACCTTCATCCACCAACCTTCTCCCACCTGGGTTCCCACACTCCTCCCGTCATCCAGCGTGGGGGGCCTCATGCTGGTGGTCCACCCTTCCTCTATCTCCACCTGCATTTTGGGCACATTCTTCCCAAACTTCACTTCAGTCCACTCTCACCTCAACCCCACTGTCTCGCTCATAGGGTTGAGGAGAGACAGAATAAACTGTGGCTGGGAAAAGGCACTTTAGTCAATGTATGGTCGGTTTTACGTGTCAGCTTGGCCAGGCTAGAGTCCCCAGTCATCCAAACACCCAGTTGACTGTAAGCAAAGATTATCCTAGATAATTTGGTCGGCCTGAGACATTCAGTTAAAAGACCTTAAGAGCAAAACTGAAAACAGAAAATTCTGCCTGTGGACTGCAGCGCCAGCTCCTGCCTGAGAGTTTCCAGCCTGACCTTCCTGAACTTGCCTAGTAATCCTCCTCCACAATTGCATCAGCCAATCCCTTGCAATAAATAAAATAGATCGAGATGTAGATAGACAGAGATATAGATCCTACTGGTTCCATTTTCCTGGCAGAACCATGATGGATATGATACATGTCCCATAAAGAGCCTCCCAGTGGTGTCTTTTTGTTTTTTTATAAGATGGTTTTAATGCACAGATTTAAGAGTGATATATATATTTTATATATAATATATATTATATTATATATGTTAAATTATATGTAATATATATCATATTATATATGTTAAATTATATATAATATATATCATATTATATATGTTAAATAATATATAATATATATTATATATGTTAAATAATATATAATATAATAACGTATGTATTATACAATATATAATATAACGTATGTATTATACAATATATAATATAATAACGTATGTATTATACAATATATAATATAATAACGTATGTATTATACAATATATAATATAATAACGTATGTATTATACAATATATAATATAATAACGTATGTATTATACAATATATAATATAATAACGTATGTATTATACAATATATAATATAATAACGTATGTATTATACAATATGTAATATAATAACGTATGTATTATATAATATATAATATAATAATGTATATATTATATGTACATTATATATAATGATTATCTATCAAATATATATTTAAATCTACCTACTTGTGTTATATATTTATATATGTGAGTGTGATATGTATAATTTTAAAATATATCTGTATATCTACTTAATTTGTATTTCTAGCCCAATTCAGTCCAATGACAGAAAATATAACTCATCAAGTCTGGGTAATCTCAAATAATTCGGCTGAATTCCTCAATTCCTCAATTTCTCCCTCCTCCAGCCTCCGCAGAATTGATTCTAACTTTCAGGGAGTTGAAGCAGCACTGCCCTGGGGGGCTCTCTTCCAGCTCTCAGCCCCTCCCTGCACAGCTCTGGTGCCCACGGGGATGCAAGGCCCTGTCTGACCATCAGACCTCCTGTCCTCACTTGAGGTGTTTACTTCTAGTCCCCAGTCCTGCCCTAACCACAGGAGTAACCCAGACCCTGGTCTCTATCCCGAGATTGATCCTTGTCAAGCGGTTCTCAGTAGCATGCCTCTGCCACTCCCAGTCACAGAGGACGATATTGGCTCCCCTCTTTATGGGGGGAGGAGAAAAAGGGGCATATCCCAGACCCCTGGGCTTAAGGCTTCCATGTTCCCATCTCTACTCTTTAATGCCAAGATGACATAAAGTACTTTCTGCAGGCATAGACAAGCAGGCAGGAAGAGGGGCCCACGTTCCTTCTAATCTCGCATCACAAGTACCCTCTGGAGATCTATCACCCCAAGCTTGGTGCATGGACAAGGGGTACCTTATTCTCTTCCTTTCTTCTAGGACTATGCACTGCCTCTCCCCCAGGCAAATGGAATCTTGTCAATTCCAAGTGAGTTTGGAAAAACTCATTCTTTTTTAGTTACTGTTTAGATCAGAACCCAAAATTGAAAGTTTCAAGAAGCTCAAGTTCTTATAACTAAAAAGGCTTTTTTCTCTCAAGAGCTTTGGCTGTGTCTTAAGTTTCAATGTTCTACTTTGAAACACAAAAGCTGAGCTTGACATTGATTTATTTGCTTTGTATTTGAATGATTGCTATAAGTGACACCTTTTGGGGCAGTGTGTCGTAGCTGGTTGAATTGGAGTTGGGAAACACATTGCAAGAAAGGGTCGAATGAGGCATACTTTACTGAATCTTTTGCAGTAACTTTTGTGCCTGTTACCACAAGCTTATTTACGATGAGATGCTTTCTAACTTTCCTCGCTCACCCCTACCTCATCCCAGGGCCAAGCACGAAAGTTATTTTATACGTGCTGGGTTTGGCTGATTTCAGTGTGACTTCTCCAGGGCAGAGGAGACAGTGGTTGAAGGATGAAGAAGCAACCTACCCGGGGGAATCAGAGATTGCTCCTAGGGAATGGAGCAGACATAATTAAATAAGTTTTTTCTTTCCCCAGTATATCTAATATTCATTTTTGTATTTACTTGGAGCAAATGAATTTAAATGAATTTTCAGTTAGAGTTAAATCAACTCATTAACATATTGAAGGAATTAGAAATGTAAAATCATTTCCTGCTGCAATTCATTCATCTCTAAGTCTATAACTGACTTGAATCTAGGTAAAGGTCATTGCTTAAAGGGGATAGTGGCCCTTATTTTTGCAACCTACAAACTTTTACAGTTTGCATGGAGTTTTCACATCCATGAACTCAAGCAAGACTGAATCCTGTAAGGTGAACAAACAGGAGTAAATGCCTCCACTATTCAGTGGGGGAAAGTGAGCTCAAAAAAGTTTAATATTGTTGCCTAAGGATACTCAACCAGTAAATGGCAATATCGAGATGGGAGCAGGTCTTCAGTCCAAACCCACATAGCAGAGCTTGCCCGGGAAGCTGGTCATTCTTGTACCACCTTCTCCATCACTGGACCCACACCCTGCCCTTCTTTACCCAGTTCTGACCTCTCAGATGCTGCACCTGGGGTGCCCTTGTCATTGAACTTTGAGTTGCATTATTTTCCCATTGTTTTACCTACAATTAACTTGCCGTCTTTTTTTTTTTTTTTTTGAGACAGTGTCTCACTCTGTCACCCAGGCTGGAGTGCAGTGGCACCATCTCGGCTCACTGCAAGCTCCACCTCCCGGGTTCATGCCATTCTCCTGCCTCAGCCTCCTGAGTAGCTGGGACTACAGGCGCCCGCCACCACACCTGGCTAATTTTTTCTTTTTTGTATTTTTAGTAGACATGGGGTTTCACCGTGTTAGCCAGAATGGTCTCGATCTCCTGACCTTGTGATCCTCCCACCTCGGCCTCCTAAAGTGCTGGGATTACAGGCATGAGCCTCCGCTCCCATTCTATCTTGCCTTGTTTTTAAAAGTATTGCTCACTCTAATTTTCTTCTGTACTAACAGTTTCATAAAGAACATTAAAAATTTAATCAATCTGATTTGTGCTAGGTGACATGGATAAAGTAAGAAGCCAGCTTCTTGTTCTCCAAATATATAGTTGATACTTAGATAACAACCTACCTTTCCTTCAAAGTGATTTAATTTCCATAATGTTCCAAATTTGCATATACACTTGGAGCGGTTTCATGGCTATATTCTCCTTGATGGACCTGTCCATATCTGCATGAGTACGATCTTGGTTAAATTACTTTAGCCTTAATTTTTATTTAAGTGGCTAACCAGGCTGACCCCTTGAATTTGTTTTTTTTTTGTTTGTTTGTTTTTTTTTTTTTTTTGTAGTTCTTTAAAATTTTCTGGGACTTTCTCACTTGTATTTTTTCAGCATCAAAAATCTTATTATCCATATAAGTACAACTTTTTATAAAATTTAAATTTAACCAAAATTTAAAACTACACAAATTAACAATCCCACTCGTGGAAAGACATGGTCATTTTCAGAAGAACAGAAGTTCCTGTGCCACAGTGAAAATACATCAACTGTTTGCATGTTTGAGTGTGTGCTATGGTTCCAGTGCATGTTGGTGCTTGATTCATTTGTTCCTCAGTGGCCTTATATAGTGGGTACTGCCATATCTCCATCTTACAGATGAGGACAGTGAATTTTCTCACTTTTATCTTATACCAAGTTAACTTTTGAAAATTTTTTGTGAAAATCCAATAAATATCCTACTAGAATGCTAGTACAGTTCGTTTCACATTTTTAGATTAATGTCAGGGAAAGAAGTTCTCCCTGACGTTGAATCACATCCAGAGAAGATACATCTCATTGGGCAGTCTTTCTATAATATGACTCTTTAATAGAGTTCTACTGTTTTTGTCATATGATTCATACACATGTTTAGCTCATTCTTATTTATTTCTGCATATTTTATGATTTTTGTCACTATTGTGGAGGAAATCTTTCCCTCATTATAGTTTTTGGAAAACAAAATATGCAAATATTGGCTAAGAAGAGAAAGCAAAATTATTTATTTTGCAGACAGTATAATTACTCTTAAGAAAACCCAAGAGAATCTACAGAAGTATAGTATTAAAAACAATAAAACAAAGCATGTGGATAATACCAAAAAATATGAAAATCAGTAGCTTCCTGTAAAATAATTACTTCACCTTAAAAATTACTTTCCTATGGAAAGGAAGTTGTATATATATTTTACATAAAAGCCTAATATAAATCACAAATTTGATGTTGAAGAATGCTCCCTTCTAGTTCAGGCATTATTTGCATCTATAAAATTTTAATTGCTTCTATCAATATGTAGTGTTTTACTTATTAGGATATTTTAAAGTATTATTTTTTAAATCACATTATGCTCAGCAAGTCACTAAGTGCATCTGACAGTATCCTTTCACCGGCATACAGATGTGCAACCCGCAAGCAACTTGTCACCACTTCAAATGCTTGTGAGGATAGTGGAACTGAAGAGCACTAGAAATTACTGTGGGATTAGCCTGACTAATGTTTAATTAACTGGGTTCTAGAAAGACCAGAAGATGTTCCGCTGTTTTCCCTGGTGGAAGTACTCCCCCTTCCGAGAATGTGTCTCCCACAGCCTCCTCCCTCATCGGTCCGCGCTAGCTCTGCGGCTTTATTTCATCGGGCTGGAGTCTCCTTTTCTCTCCCACGCTGTAGTTCATGAACAAATGCTGTGGATGCCATCAGGGCCAGCTTCCTGGTCATATGGTCCATGTGATCACAAAGGTCCCTTGCTTGGAAGGGAGTCAATGCTCTGCTATCACTATCATGAACTTCTTCATAGTTTTTAAACAAGAGGCCCCACATTTTCATTTTGCACTACACCTTGCAAATGATGCCATTATGTCCTGTCCAGGCTCTGATCACGTCTTGCTATTGCCTCTATTATTAACATCAGGTCCTGGCCACCATCGCCTGTCTCTTAGGGGACAGTACAGGCCCTTCAAGTGCTCTCTGCAGATGTCCTTACTCCAGCCGACTGTGGAATCTCTCAACCAACAACCAGAGAGAACCTCCTAAGCCCCCACCCCGATGGTGTCACTCCTCTGCTGACCCCTTCCCTGGGAGACCAGCTCATCAGAGTCAAGGCCAGGGTCATGGCATCGGCCTCCCAGGTACACCCCATCGGGGCCCACTGTTCCCCCTTTCCCCAGCCCTCTCCCTCACTCCTCAGTCACAGCAGGATGGCCACTGCTGTTCCTCCAGCACGCGAAGACCCTTCTGCCCAGGGCCTGGCATTGTTCACAAATCCTCCTCCCCAGGGGCACACAGGACTCCTGTACCTGCCTCCTTCAGGTCTCTTTACTCAAAAGGAGAAGTGAGGCCTTCCCCCACCAAGGTCATTAAAGTATTAAAGTTAGAAGGGTTGTCAGCATTAGAGAGTAAAAATACAAGACCAGATTAAATGTGAATTTCGGATTAACAAGAAATATTTTTAGTATAAGTATAGCTCCGGTAGTTCATGGGAAATACTTATACTAAATACATATACAAAGTGTATGCATGTGTGTATATATGCATAATATATGTAGTATATATATATGCCATGCATATATAAATTTAGTATAAGTATACTAAATATAAGTGACATATATATATTTAGTAAAAGCATACTAAATATAAGTGGCATTGGACTTTATGCACAGTGGTCAGCAAAAATAGTGAAAAGTATGGTATAAATATACATATATGATATAAATATGCTCTATATACTTATGGTATATTAGTATATATATTTAGTTTACTTAAATATATACATAGTATATATAGTATTACATATACACATAGTATATATAGTATTATGTATACATAGTATATATAGAGTATTAAATATATAGAGCATATATAGTATTATATATACATAGTATATATAGGGTATTAAATATATATAGTATTATATATACATAGTATATATAGAGTATTAAATATATAGAGTATATATAGTATTATATATACATAGTATATATAGAGTATTAAATATATAAAGTATATATAGTATTATGTATACATAGTATATATAGTGTATTAAATATATAGAGTATATATAGTATTATATATACATAGTATATAGAGAGTATTAAATATATAGAGTATATATAGTATTATATATACATAGTATATATAGAGTATTAAATATATAGAGTATATATAGTATTATATATACATAGTATATATAGAGTATTAAATATATAGAGTATATATAGTATTATATATACATAGTATATATAGAGTGTTAAATATATAGGGTATATATAGTATTATATATACATAGTATACATAGAGTATTAAATATATAGAGCATATATAGTATTATATATACATAGTATACATAGAGTATTAAATATATAGAGCATATATAGTATTATATATACATAGTATATATAGAGTGTTAAATATATAGGGTATATATGGTATTATATATACATAGTATATATAGAGTATTAAATATATAGAGTATATATAGTATTATATATACATAGTATATATAGAGTGTTAAATATATAGGGTATATATAGTATTATATATACATAGTATATATACTGTATTAAATATATAGAGTATATATAGTATTATATATACATAGTATATATACAGTATTAAATATATAGGGTATATATAGTATTATATATACATAGTATATATAGAGTATTAAATATTTAGAGCATATATAGTATTATATATACATAGTATATATAGAGTATTAAATATATAGGGTATATATAGTATTATATATAAATAGTATATATAAAGTATATGTAGTATTATATATACATATATAGTATATACACATAGTGTGTATGTATGGACTATGTAGTATAGGTAGACTAAATATACAAACTAATATAGCATACATATATATAATGTTTATGCCATATACACATATATTTATATCATTTTTTCACTGTTTTCACTGACCGCTGTGCATAAAGTCCAATGCCACGTTCACCACCAGTTCCCCTATGGTCCTCCCATGTATTATTTTTCAATTGGATATGTTGCTATCTGGGGTGCTATATATTTGACTGACTTATCCTTTTAAAGAAATTATCTGGCTACCTCTTCTGATCGACGGCCATAGGTGGGTGAGTCACCTTCATTCTTCCAGGTTTAGCTGGGAACCAGGGATAGTGTCTGCTCGGATGGTAACTGAAGAACGCATAATTATCAAGCAGGCATTCTTGGGACAGCCACCCTCTCCTTTGTGTCCAGAGAGACCAGGTAGATCAGTGCACAGAGAGAGTGAGCAGAGGGGAGACACACGGGCAAGCCAGCCCCTTAATCTGGCTCCAGGTCCCTTCTGGGGCTGGCTGTGTGCTTGCCCTGGGTCTCCCCCAAACACAGCTCTTTAATAAAACCCTTCTTTTTCCATAAGCTGACTCAAGCTGGTTAATGTTACTCACAACTAAAGAAGTCTTTTTAGCAATATCCTAGAATGAGGCATTATAGAAGCTTCTGTATTTAAATTCCGAAAGTTCTTCCCTCAGTCTGACACCAATCTCCATGAGGTGCATCTCTTTCCTTATGCCCAGGGGATGCTAACAACTATTACTGCAGCAGTCTGTGGCTTCAGCTTTAGCGCCAGAGCTGCTCTTGAGAACTGCCGGGGTGACAAAGCAGAATTCCAGCGGTGGAGATCTGACGTCGGCACTCTCTCAAGCTCTCCGTTCTAACCGCAGAGGACTGACTGAGAACCACTAATCTAGACAGGATTGATTGGAGGTCACACAAAGGGTGGCCGCGTTGGGCCTGGGTCCCAGGCTTCCAGACCCTGTAGCTGGATTCTATCCAGTGAAGCGTCCTTGATGATAAATTTCTTTTGAACCTGGTAAGGCTGCCTGTTCCTATCATTGATGACTCAGTATCAGTTGTGATTTTCCAAGAAGCATCTGCGTTAGTGAGGATGTCCACAACGTATGGGCTTGAGAACGTGTGTCTTCTTGCTCACAAGGACAGATGGTCACATTCAAGAGTCATTCACAGATCCACTTTCTTCATATCTTTGGAATCTGTTCCCTTTTTCTCACCTCTGCAATTTCCCTCATTCAAGCCCCGGGCACTCCCTGGCTGTCTATGCATCCCCTTCTCTAACCCCCACCCCATCTGTGACCGTCCATTTCATGTCTGCCTTCTCTGCAAGCTCTGTCAGAAAAGGGAGGCCCTCAGAGGCACTGGCATCTCCACCTCCGGCATGCAGAACAGCTCCCTGCAGAGGCTGAGGGTACCATCCCTCCCTGGGGAATGAATTAATGAGGAGGTTCCTTCCTCTCCCCAGGGAAGTGCCTGCCCCAAGGCACAGGTAAATTCCTGACTCCTGGGGACTCACCTCATAGCATTGTACGTCTTTCTCTCTCTAATGACACTAGCAACCACTAGATCATATACACAGGGAGTGCAGGGACCACCCTGCAGTCTGCAGCAGTAATTTCCAGGCTGGAAATGAGACCAGGCTCCAAGAACTTGAAATGGGTTATTTTGTTTGTTTTCATGTTGTCTTTTCATCTGCTTCACTCTCTTACTGGAACTCTCCTCTCCTTGCAGAGAGAAAATATGTTTCAAGTGACTTTGCCTGTCAGTTCCCGCTGCCCTGTGCCAGCTCTGCGCAAGCTTCAGGAGCTCTGAGGCTCATACAGCCCTGCTCCCCTGTTTGCTAGGGGAGATGCCTTCGGCTGCCTGTAAGGTTGGTGGGGTAGGTGTCCTGCTAATTACCCTGTCAGCAAACACTGAGGACAAAGGAGCCAGCTGTCAGTTGGTACAGAGGACAGGAAAATTCAAGTGGTGTGACTTGTACTCGCCCCTCAGAGACATCACTCACCTCTACCTGTTTCTGGTTGGGAGAAACAGGATGTTTCATCGCTGGCTGCAATCAGTCCTGTTATTTGGCCCAGAGTGAGCCAGGGCCTCGCCACAGACAACTGCCCGCTCCAGCACTGCCTCCGGATGGCAAGATGTACCCTGCAAATGATGTGCAGGACGTAATTAATCCCCAAGCTGTTACACTCTGTCCAAAGCACACGCAGCTGAGAAATATAAACGGAGAAGGAAACTGTGGGTGCAACTCTGTGTATAAGTCATTGCTTTTTTTTTTTTTACCTTAATGTTGGGAGTAAAAGGTTTACGTAATTGATAGAATTAAGACGACTTTTTGTAAAGGCAGAATTCTCTTTCTTCATATAAGGCACAAAATTGCCTGGAATTTCAGAAATTTAGGGAGATGACTCCCATATATTTGTGTCTCTTGTGCCCATTACAAAAAATGCTCAAGTGAAAAGCACCAACTTGCATAAGTCAGTAAGTTTTCCCAAGCACGGAGCCTGCATAAGTCAGTAAGATTTCCAAGCAGGGAGCTTGCATGAGTCAGCAAGGTTTCCAAGCAGGGAGCTTGCATGAGTCAGCAAGGTTTCCAAGCACGGAGCCTGAATAAGTCATTAAGTTTTCCAAGCATGGAGCCTGCATGAGTCAGTAAGGTTTCCAAGCACGGAGCCTGCATGAGTCAGTAAGGTTTCTGAAGCATGGAGCCTGCATGAGTCAGCAAGGTTTCGGAAGCATGGAGCTCACATGAGTCAGCAAGGTTTCTGAAGCTTGGAGCTTGGCTTGGGAATGGGTTGGGAGGGTTTGTAGGAAGATAATTTCTTTTCCTTTTTTTTTTTTTTTTTGGAGACGGAGTCTCGGTCTGTTGCCCAGGCCAGAGTGCAGTGGCACCATCTCGGTTCACTGCCACCTCCGCCTCCTGGGTTTAAACCATGCTCCCGCCTCAGCCTCCCGAATAGCTGGGATTACAGGTGTGCACCACCATGCCAGGCTAATTTTTGTATTTTTAATATAGACGGGGTCTCACCATGTTGGCCAGGCTGGTCTCAAACTCCTGACCTCAGGTGATCTGCCTGCCTCGGCCTCCCAAATTGCTGGGATTACAGGCGTGAGCCGTTGTGCCCAGCCTCTTCTAACTATTTTGAAAAATAAAATAGATGGTAAATTATAGTCACCCTGCTGATCTATCTAACACTAGGTCTTATTTCTTCTATCAAACCATATATTTGTACCCATTAATCAACTCCTCTTTATCTGCCTTCATCCTTATCGTTCCTGGGCTCTTGTAACCACCAATTTCCTCTCTATCTTCATGAGATGCCTGTTTTTATCCCCCACATAGGAATGAGAGCATGCAATATTTGTCTTTCTGTGCCTGGTTTATTTCACTGAACATAATGACCTCCAGTTCCATCCATGTTGCTGCCCATGACTGGATCAGTCTTTTCTATAGCTAATATTCCATCCTGCATCTATACTACAGTTTCTGTATCCATTCATTCATTGATGGGCACTCAGGTTGATTCCACATTTTGGCTATTGTGAATAGTGCTGCAATCAAGATGAGAGTGCAGGAATCTTTTTGATTTATTGTTCTTCTTTCTTTTTGATACCTCACTTGGTAGTAAAATTACTGGGTCATACTGTAGTTCTGCTTTTAGTGTTTTTTGAGGAACCTCCGTATTGCTCTTCACAGTGGCTCCACTAACGTATGTTCCACCTGTGGACCAGGGTTCCCCTTTCCTCCCATCCTCACCAACATCTGCTATTGCCTGTCCTTCAAATACAAGCCATTTTAACTGAGGTGACATGATGTCTCACTGGAGTTTTGAATTGTATTTCTTTAATGCGTAGAGATGTTGAACATTTTTTCTTTTTCTTTGTTTTCTTGAGACAGGGTTTCACTCTGTCACCCAGGCTGGAATGCAGTGGCACTATCTCAGCTCATTGCAACCTCCACCTCCCGGGCTCAAGGGATCCTTCTGCCTCAGCCCCCCAGTACCCGGGACTATGGGTGTGAGCCACTACATCGGGCTGATTTTTGTAATTTTTGGTAGTGATGGGGTTTCACCATGTCGCCCAGGTTGGTCTCAAACTCCTAAGCTCAAGTGATCCACCCGCCTCGGCTTCCCAAAGTGCTGGGATTACAGGCATGAGCCACCACACCCAGCCAATTTCTTCATATAAAAAGAAAGGAAAGGAAATTATCTTCCTACAAACCCTCCCAACCCATTCCCAAGTCAAGCTCCATGCTTGGAAACCTTGCTGACTCATGCAAGCTCCGTGCTTCGGAAACCTTGCTGACTCATGCAAGCTCCATGCTTGGAAACCTTACTGACTTACCCAAGCTCCAACTTTTGGCCATTTGCGTCTTTTTTGAAAAATGTCTATTCAGATCTTTTTCCTCCCTTAGACCATCACTCTCCTTACTCTCCGTGTGACTACCATTAGCATCCTCTCCTAATTTACAGCTTAGCAGCTGCTGAGAACTAAAAAATCAGATAACCAAGATGGTTGGTGTCGAGTATAAATAGATCTTGAAGTCTTTGCATGAAAATACTGTGAAACACATTTTCATTTTTGGAGTCATTTTTTTATTAGTAACATCCTGATAGTTGAATCTGGTAGATAAGTGACTTCCAGTTACCAATTCAGACTGGCTCAAGGTCAAAGATAAGGGCTGGGGGTTGGATCTGGCTTCTGGGTGCCATAGATCCAGGTGCTGAAACTATGTCATCTCTTGCTTGCCTGGGTGGGCTGCATTCTCAGGCAGCCTCAGCAAGTTCCAGGCTGCAGCCTTCCAGCTCCGTGGCATTTAGAGAGAGCTACCCCTT
Source organism: Symphalangus syndactylus (assembly GCF_028878055.3). NCBI lineage: Eukaryota > Metazoa > Chordata > Mammalia > Primates > Hylobatidae > Symphalangus > Symphalangus syndactylus. The sequence continues at coordinate 123,797,514 of NC_072435.2, forward strand.
GTCAGCAGGTACAGCAAGAACCCCAGGAAGATCTCTCCTATAAGCAGAAGACAAAACAAACAGGAAAAAAAAAAAATCCTGGGAAGTGTAACTAGCTCTGGAGCCAGGAAAGGTGGGTGAGTGAGCATCCTTTAGGCCCCAACACACAGACTGGGAGGGAGGGAGTCTGGGTCCTCGAAGCAAATTGAGCAGCTTCTACCAGAATAGTAGAGGGGTTGCTGATTAAACAAAAAACATATTCATAACTTCATTTAATTTTTTAATGCAGTTTCTTTTTCTTTTTTAAAAATTGTTACTTTAATTTCTGGGATACATGTGCAGAACATACAGGTTTGTTACATAGGTATACACGTGTCATGGTGGTTTGCTGCACCTAGCAACCCGTCATCTAAGTTTTAAGCCTCGCATGCATTAGGTATTTGTCCTAATGCTCTCTCTCCCCTTCTTCCCCACCCCTCCCTCCTGACACGCCCTGGTGTGAACCAACCCAAATGCCCATCAATGGTAGACTGAATAAAGAAAATGTGACATATATACACCATGGAATACTATGCAGCCATAAAAAAAGAATGAGTTCATGTCCTTTGCAGGGACATGGATGAAGCTGGAAGCCATCATTCTCAGCAAACTACCTCAGGAGCAGAAAACCAAACACCGCATGTTCTCACTCAGAAGTGGGAGTTCAACAATGAGAACACATGGACACAGGGAGGGGAACATCATTCTTTATCTTGTATTTGCATGTTGAGAAGCTGAGAATGATTCTAATTTAGGCAGTTCAAGCAGTGTTTTTGAATCAATTCTACTCTACTTTATGTTGGATGTCTCCATAATGGAAGATATTAGAGGAATATTGGAGAATACGGTGATGAGGCAATAGGGGTTGCTATGAGTCATTGAAGACAGGCTAGGGCATGACCCTTTTGGTTCCTGAAATCACTCTGGGTGCTACAGCAACTCATCCCCTGATGGAGACATTATCTGCACAATCTCACTGCATCTGCCTCGTCTCATCTCCGAAGACCACAGTGGCTGAGAGCAGAAAGGTGCACCAGCAGGTCACCCCTCATTCCACGCTGAAGTCCCCTCCACCACAACCACACCACCTGGTCATCCAGCCCACGACTTCTCAGAGAATGCACAAAGGGAGGGCCCAATAACTTTTATTTACTTATTTTCATTTATTATTATTATTTTTTGAGATGGAGTTTTATTCTTGTTGCCCAGGCTGGAGTGCAATGACATGATCTCAGCTCTAAAACCTCCGCATCCAGGCTTCAAATGATTCTCCTGCCTCAGCCTCTCGAGTAGCTGGAATTACAGGTGCCCGCCACCACACCCGGCTAATGTTTTGTATTTTTTTTTTAGTAGAGACAGGGTTTTACCATGTTGGCCAGGCTGGTCTCAAACTCCTGACCTCAGATGATCCACCTGCCTCAGCCTCCCAAAGTGCTGGGATTGCAGGAGTGAGGCACTGCACTCAGCCCCCAACAACTTTTTAAGGCTCTAAGAAAACGCCTTTTTTTAAATTAATTAATTAATTTATTTATTTTTGAGATGGAGTCTTGCTCTGTCGCCCAGGCTGGAGTGCAGTAGTGAGAACTCGGCTCACTGCAAGCTCTGCCTCCCGGGTTCACGCCATTCTCCTGCCTCAGGCTCCCGAGTAACTAGGACTACAGGAGCCCGCCACCATGCCCGGCTAATTTTTTTTGTATTTTTAATAGAGACGGGGTTTCACCGTGTTAGCCAAGATGGTCTCGATCTCCTGACCTCGTGATCTGCCCGCCTCGGCCTCCCAAAGTGCTGGGATTACAGGGGTGAGCCACCGCACCCGGCCAAAAACTTCTTTTTTTTAATAAAGGAATTCCAAAACAGGCTTTGAAGTAATGTAGAATACATTTATGTATTTACAAGTTGACTTGGGGACACACTCCCACAGAGTGCACAGTGATATGAGTGTAGTAGCTTAATGTGGTAAGATTACATCACCCCTGCATGTGATGAAGTCTGGCCATGAGCCCTATGGGAGGAGATTTCTGATAAATGTCTTCTTTCGATTATTTCAGTGTCTGCATCCTGGTTCTGAACTTCAGAAGTTGCATGTGAAGTCTCTTGTGAATACGAAACTCGGACCACATAGCCAATCGCACTCACCCATCATCCAAGATGTTTACCTGGGCTCTGATCTGCTCTGTTCTTGCTTTCCTCCAGGGACGGGTGGCTCAGTACCTCACAGAAGCATGTCCTGCCTTTGGAAAGGAAGTTCTTTACTATTCTGATATGAAATATGCCTGCTTAGTTCTCAGAGCAAGAGTGTCAAGAGTACGCAGCCCAAGAGGCCTGGTGGAAGCTGCAGCCTTCTTACCTTCTTATGATGGAGAAGGGAAGCCCCAGAATGTCCCTTCCACAGCATTCTGTGTTCAGCAAGTCACCAAGCCAGCCTGGATTCCAGGGAGCAGAAGGGGAGTTTCCTTCCACCTCCCTAATGCCATGGAATGGGGAAGGGTACAACTCTAGGATCAGACCCAAAGGGAACTGTTGTGAATCTTGATTTTGCGACTTCTCGGCTATTGGATTTGGGCCAATTATTTGTCATCTCTGTACCTTAATTTGCTCATCTATGAAAGAAGGACTAAAAATACCTATCATACGAGAAGACAATATGTAAGCCACTTGGCAATGTGCCTGGGACCTAGTGAGCGATTCTTCTCACTTATTATTGTTTTCTTCGTCAATGACATCATCGTCACCGACATCATCCTCACCATTACTTTTCGTTGTCTTTGGAAATTTGGACAGAGACCACAGGCAGATGTGGTGCCACATTCCCACAGGGCTGGAGCAGCGGGTGTGTTTTTCTGTGATAACAGAGCTTCCCGGAACCAGCAGGGTACAGGTTATTTGACCTGAAGGGCGAGGGAGTTCAGAGCCTACAGTGATGAGAGAAAGCCCTGAGTGAACCTTTCCTTTCAGCTTCATGAGAGGAAGTGTCTAAATACGGGAGCCATCCCCAATACCTGACCATGAGCAAGGGTGCAAAATGGGATGCAGTCTCTTCACGTATCTAGACAGGAGCGTGCACCTCCTTGGGAGCGTGCAGGCTGGCAATACCCGTGTGTGCGTGTGCACGTGTGATTCCTGTGTGTGCAAGCTTCTGTTTATGTGTGTGAGTGTGTGCATGTGTTAGTATGTGCAAATGTGTGGTTTATGTGTGGTGAAGTAAGCATATGAGTGTGTAAAAGTGTGTGTGCATGAACAGATGTATGTGTACTGCATATGTATGTGTGAGTCAGTGTGGCATATGTGTATGTGGAGATGTGTTTGTAGTGTGTATCCATGTGTGCGTACCTGCATGTATGTTTGTGTTTATGTGTGAGTGGTACGTAGTATCTGTACATGGGTGTGTACATTGTGTGAGTCGTGTGCATGTGTGTGATGACTCTGTGTTTGCGAGTGTGTGTGCTGCATGTACCTGAATGTGTGTATCTGTGTATGTGAGGGTTTATGGGTGAGTGCAATGTGTCTGTATGTGGGCGTGTATATCATGTGAGTTATGAATATGTGTGCAATGTATGTGTGTATCTTTATGAGTGTGTTGTGCTTGTATCTATACGTGTGTGTGCATGTGTGTATGCATACATTTGTGTGTATGCATACATTTATGGGTGTGATGTGTGTGTCTGTCTGTGGGTGTGTACGTTGTGTGAGTTGTGTGTATATGTGTGATGAATGCATGTGTATGTTTGTGCATGCATGAATCTGTGTCTACTCATACCTTTATGGGTGAGAGGTATGTGTCTGTATGTGTGTGTGTACATTGTGTGAGTCATGTGTACGTGTGTGATGAATGCATGTGTATGTGAGTGTATGGTTCATGTATCTGTACATATGAGCATCTGTGTGTATGCATATATTTATGGGTAAGAGGTATGTGTCTGTATGTGGCCATGTACATTGTATGAGTCGTGTGTATGTGTGTGACGAATGCACATGTATGTTTGTTCATGCATGGTGCATGTATCTGTGCATATGTACATCTGTGTGTACACATATATTTATGGGTGAGAGGTTGTGTCTTCATGTGGGTGTGTATATCGTGTGAGTTGTGTGTACATCTGTAATGAATGCATGTGTATGTGAGGGTATGGTGTATGTATCTGTGCATGTGTACATGTGTGTGTACACATATATTCATGGGTGAGAGGTGTGTGTCTGTATGTGGGTGTGTACATTGTGTGAGTCGTGTGTGCATGTGTAATGAATACATGTGTATGTGAGTGTATAGTGCATGTATCTGTGCATGTGTACATCTGTGTGTACACATATATTCATGGGTGAGAGGTGTGTGTCTGTATGTGGGTGTGTACATTGTGTGAGTCATGTGTACGTGTGTGATGAATGCATGTGTATGTTTGTGCATGTGTGGTGCATGTATCTCTGCATGTGTGCATCTGTGTGTACACATACATTTAAGAGTGAGGGGTGTGTGTCTCTATGTGGCTGTGTGTGTTGTGTGAGTCATGTATACATGTGTGATGGATGTATGTGTATGTTTTGCTTTGTGATGCATGTATCTGTGCACGGGTGAACCTGTGTTTTTCTCCCTTGTTGAGAGGCAGGATGACACAGCAGTTAGGAGCTTCTCTGGGGCCTTCAGGCAGACAGTCTGGGCTGTGTCCTGGCTGTGCCTTTTCCCCAGCTCTGCCTGCAGTCCTGCACATCTTCTCCACCTCCAGCGGCTTCTCCTCACATCCACCCTCTGCGAAGGCACGGATAGTAGCACCTCCCTTCTGGATTCTATGAGGTGATAATTACATGAGATGGCAGAGCCTGGAGCACAGGAGCTCCTCAGTGACTCAGCCATGTTCATTCCAAGGAGTTCAGGGTCCTTGCAATCTGCAAACCTTTCCCCTTATTTTCAAGATCCTTGAGTCTGACTGTGAAGCAGTAACATTCCAGCCTCACCTACAACAATACTTGTAGATGGCAAGAAACATTGAGATAGAGGAGAATTTCTTAGAGAAAGTCAGGGTCTTGGATTCCTTCATAGAGAAGAAAAAAGGGCCAACTTATGTCCTTTGCTAACTCAAGGCCTGATTTAAAACCGTAACCCATGGGTAAAAATGTAAAAAAGCTCAACCACAAAAGCATGTATGGGGACGTGTTCCCTGCGTCTGGGAGGGCTATACGGCTGAGTGCCATGAGGTTCATGTACAATGAAAAGTGGGAATTCCTCTATGTGGGGCCAGCCATGAGCCTGACCCCATGCACAGCATCTCATTTAAGTTTCTCCACGTACCCATAGAATGGAGCTTCCACTGCCCCTACGTCACTGGTGAGGGACTTCAGGCAGAGAGAAAGCTCATCCTTTGCTCAAGGTCACACCACTGGTAAAAAGCGAATGAGGTTCAAACTGACCTCCTCATCCCTACCCTTGTCCTCCCAACAGGCTCCTCACAGGTGGAAAAATCAACCCCTGTAGCACACTCATTGTTTTTTTGACCTCTCCTAAAATTAAAATCCAAGATCCCTCATGAGCTCTGTGATCTTCAGTAAGTTATTTTTTTATTATTTTTTCACCTCTATGGGTTCCAGTTACCTCCAAAGAAAAACCAAGGGTTTTGCAAACATTTAATTGTCAGTGCACATCATGCCAGTTTCATGTCCTTGACCTTGGGAGAAGGCTAGCCAGTGGCCAGAACCGTCCTCTATGCTCTGAGGCTGAGAGGCATCAAAGCAAAGCTCTGTGACACACATTACCTTTGAGCCCCCAAAGAACATGAAGGAGCCCAGCCTGGGGGGTGCTTCTACTCTCTCTCTCCCAGTCCAGACTCCAGCTACTTCTCCTAAAGAGGAAGGCCATGCTGAGTGTCTCCAGCTGAGGACGTGTTACTCCAAGACTCATCTCCTTTGATGTCTGGCCTCGTTAGCGGCTACGTTGGCATAGGTGCTGATTGGGTTAACTCCATTAATATTCTCCTTCTTACTCACCTACTTTGCTATTTAATAATACAATACATGTTCTTGTATCTTTCACTTGTAGTTTCTATTTTGTATTATGAAATCCCCCTGGATTCCTTTGAGTCTATTTAGTCAGAACATAAAAAAGCAACTATCCTGCCATTTACCTCTTTCCATTTTAATACTCAGCATGATCTTGAATCACTCTAATATTTTGCATTCATGACAAAAATATACAAAAGGTGACACATGAAATATAGGTCATGCCAATTTTTTTTTCTGGCCCAATAAAAGTGCAAGTCCTCTAAAGAGATCTTTCCCGGAAATTATGAATATAGCAAAGGAATGTAAAAGGAAGGATTTGAGACTGAGGCCATAATAATCATTTTAAAGCAGTTACAAGCACATTTGCAAGTAAATACATCCATTTCTAGGTGCTACCTAGAGCTGATGTTGGCAAATAAAATTCTGAGAAGCCCTCAGAGAAGAAAAGCATTGTTTGCTAAGCAAGTTGCCAAGATGAGATCAGTGGAATAGAAAAATATTATTTTTGATGACGTGAATCTAAATGAGTTACGGGGAGAGGTAGGAACTAGAAGTGGGGACGTCTCTTTCAAAAATAAAATCCTGAGATTCTAGGATGTGATCTGCCCAGTTTATGCAGTACTTTGATTTTTACACTTAGCATCAAGGTAGGTAAGAAAAAAAAATAGAGCGTTTAAACTGTAATTAATCAAAAGCAGTTTCTCTATGGGTGAATTTCATCTTGTAGGTTAATCCATTGTTCTACATGAGTTATAACACTTTGGCCTTCCAGGATCAGTAACCCAAGAAATCACATTCACAGGTACTTGGAATTAAATTTTTAACCTATCTTTCCTTGGACACAATTCAACCAGCAGCCATCAGTATCATTGGTATGATTAGAATCAAGATTTCTTGTCTTTCTTGGAACGTTCGAATACCTGTCTGCACTGGACTCGTCTTTCTGCAGCAGCGATGGGCTGGGGCCGAGTGGCGTTGACTCCATCCGCCTGGACATTGACACATGGCTCTTCCCAGCTACCAATCTAGCCATGCTCCTCACTCAAATTACCCAATGACCCTTCGAGCCCGAGAGAGGTCATCCAGCTGAGAACTATTACGGTAATCTACAGTTGGGGGTCTTCACATTTTATATCCATGAGTTTAAAATAAAACCTCAATGACCACCACAGCGAAAAACTATGGACACAATATTTGAAAAAGACAGTATAACACATGAGTATTTACATTAACTATAAATGCACGAGTCAGACCAGATTCAGCCACCACTGTGCGTATTGTTTCTGATTTGATTTGATTTGGGAATGGAGTCGTGCAAGTGAGACCTGCTTCGTCAGCCTGAAACACAGCTCAGCTCTCCACACGGCACTGCACTGCCGTCTGCTGTCGCTCTCTGCTTCTCTCCCTCTGCCAGGCCCTGGGGTCACTGGATTTAAAACCCTGGTCCCGGACCTACCTTCAGCCAGACTTTAGATTCTGCAATTAGAGATATTCTCACTGATGCACTTGCCAATATCTATTCTATGTTTTAAAGCAATAGAACCTCACATTTTCACTGGATAAAATGCAACTGGTACCTTTTTTAAAAACACACGCACATTTTTTTCTATCTTCCTTTGTATATCTGCATGGCTGGCCACATGACTGACTTCAGCTCTGTGAGATACAATGAAAATGTCATAAACGGCCGGGCGCGGTGGTTCACGTTTGTAATCCCAGCACTTTGGGAGGCCGAGGTGGGCGGATCACGAGGTCAGGAGATCGAGACCACGGTGAAACCCCGTCTCTACTAAAAATACAAAAAATTAGCCAGGCGTGGTGGCGGGCGCCTGTAGTCCCAGCTACTCGGGAGGCTGAGGCAGGAGAATGGCGTGAACCCGGGAGGCAGAGCTTGCAGTGAGCTGAGATTGCGCCACTGCACTCCAGCCTGGGAGACAGAGCAAAACTCCGTCTCAAAAAAAAAAAAAAAGAAAATGTCATAAACAATGCTTGGTAAGTCTCTGGAGAAAGGAACTTATTCAGTTAGAAGGAATCTTTTGTCTTTCCCATCCAGTTTTTATGCCAGCCTAAAAAGCAGATGGGATGGCTAGAGCTTCCACAGCCACTGTGGGCCCTGAAGTGACCTTGAGTAGGAATTCGTGCTCATTATTGAATAATGGTGGCTAAGAAGCAGCCAGGAGCACAAGTCCTTGTAACAGCATGGAGCTGCCTTATCTGCTGTGGATTTCCCTAACCTAGATCACTTTTACAGAAAAGAAAATAAATGCCTATCTTATTTAAGCCATCGTTATCTTGCAAACTCTCTGGGTCCTCTCTTAGAGATAAAGCAAATCTTAGAAGTGCCACAAAACATGTAGGCTGCTGATAACCTTACTGCATGTAGGGTTGTGGAATATTTCTCATAGCAGGAGTTATGGGCCACACAACACAAGAGTTATTAATACATACAAGGTCCGAGTCCCATCATCTATGCTCACCAATCCTCACCAGAACCCTAAGAGATCATCACTATTATCCTTGATTTTCAAATGAGGAAGAAAAGCGCAACGAGTTTGCATGAAATTGTCCAAGTCACACATCTCATAAAGAACAGAGGTGGGTTCTTTCTTTCATTTCTTCTGTTGGGTACCATCAGTCTACCTAATGTTGGGCTGAACACCAAGTATGGAAAGATGGACACACTCCCTGCCCTGGGAAAGCTCACCCTAGACAGGGGTCAGAGGCACACCAAGAGATACATCCAAACCTACACGGAGCATTCCACGCTATCCAGTCCCTCAACTACAGGTTTCCTGAGGGCAGGATCTGGGTCTGTTGACTTACCCAGTGCTTGGTGTACGGAGAACCCAAGAAATATGTGAATTGTCATGGAATGAAAAAATATATGTGTATATTGGAACAAATAAGACACACCTAGTGCACTCTCAGGACAAATAGAATAAGGTTAAAGCAGAGTGAACTAAACACCGCTATACCGAGGTCATGGATAACCTCAATCCTTTGACTTGAACATGATGTACTTTATACACATATCAAAATATCACAAGTACCTATGCATAGGTGCAAATATTATCTATCAAGAAAAAAAAATACTGCTCTAAAGCTCCTCTGTGTTACGTGACCAGGGTTGACAGTGCTGTCCGTTGTCTACTGGGAAATCAGAGACCATGAATGACAGCTTCCTCCACCTGCCCAGGCCAGAAGTGTGTCAGAGGAGAAGCAATAAGACAGGAGTGGAGAGCTGGAACTGTTCCTCATCATTTCCAGTTAATTGGCTCCCCTGGGAGCACCAATGCCAAAAATGCCTTTATTTTAAAAGATGATTTTTATTTAGTATTTTTTTTTACATTACTGATGGATGTTTCTAAATATTGGAACAAATGACAAGCAAAAGCAATGCTGTTTATTTTTAAACATGCACATGGCCTAATGCACCAAGCCAAGGGCCTTTCTCCAAGATCCGGGAATGGCAAAAAGGAAGACAAGACGTGCCAAAGCCAACTTACAAAAAGTGCAACATCGTTAGAATGTTTATATTTAGCAAAATAACTCCTGTGATAGGAAAATAAAGTGCTGTCTAATAACGAAATTCTAAACATAATTAAAAGATTGTAAAGAGTTATTCATCACAGATCCCAGGCACTATGTGGATCCAGGTGTGAAGATCCGTGTGGATGTTTTCGTCAGTCCTGTGCTTGTATTTCTGAGGCTGAATGTATATGAACCATGTGTCAGTTACTTCTAGTTCAAGTGGTTAGACATTTGTTAATAGGGGTCATAGGGGTCACCAGGATAAGAGACCTTCCATTGTCTTCACACAGAGACAGCCTTTGCCAAAAAGGAGAAAGCCCTTCTATCCTTTAAAAATCTTAAAGAAAATTAGATATTTGTTATAGCTGGGCAGCTGAAACAACTGGCATTTATTTTCTCACAGTTGTGGAGGTTGAAATTCCAAGATCAAGGTGGTGTCAGGGTTGGTTTCTCATAAAGCTTCTCTTCCTGATTTGTCAACGGTCCCCTTCTCCTTGTGTCCTCGCAAGGCCTTTGCTCTGTGCATGTATGGGGTGAGATCTCTGGTGTCTCTTCCTTTTTTTTTTTTGAGACAGGATCTCACTCCGTCACCAGGCTGGAGCACAGTGGTTTGATCTCAGCTCACTGCAACCTCCGTCTCCTGGGTTCAAGTGATTCTCCCACCTCAGCCTCCTGAGTAGCTGGGACTACAGGTGCCCACCACCACGCCCCCCTAATTTTTGTATTTTTAGTACAGATGGAGTTTCACCACGTTGGCCAGGCTGGTCTCCAACTCCTGACCTCAAGTGATCAGCCTGCTTCAGCCTCTCAAAGTGTCTTCCTCTTCTTATGAAGAAACCAATCCTTATTGGATTAGGGCTCCATCCTTATGACATTAATCAACCTTAATGACCTCCTTAAGGGTCCAAACTGCCAAAACTCTCACACTGGGGGTTAGGGCCTCAACATATGAAGTTGGGGGAAACACCATTCAGTCCACAACGAGGTTCACTGAATTTTTTTTCTTGTCCCCTTAAATTAGAAAATATAAGTAAATACTCTTTATAAACAGTTCTGAAAACTGTAGGTTTCCTGATGGCTTGGATTCTAAAGAGGAACTTCAGCTTCAGGCAGATGCTCAGTATTAGTTCCCCAGAGAAATGAGGTATTCGTTCACTAGCTCCCAATGAACTAATGAAATTTGTTCATTAGTTCCCAAGAGAAACGAAATATGAGTTCACTAAAATGATGCCAGTCAAAAGGAAAGAAAAGGGCCAGGGTGTCGTGGGCATGATTGGTTTAGGAGAGGGAGGACACGCAGGGCTTCCTGCTACGAGAGAGTACACATAGACAGTGAGGAACCTGTAACTTCACTGTCATTGGAATTGCTTGCCCTGTGGCCCCTGCTACCAAGACCATCGCTCATGAGTGAGCCATGGGGAGACGGAAATACAGGCAATGTGGGTTCAACATAAAAGTGTCTTGTTTCTGTTGTTTTGTGTTTTATAATAATTTATATTTCACATTTTAGAATCTTTGTGTTTTGTCACTCCGATATGAAATCTGAACCTACAATCTTCGTGAGCTTGGGTTCGGTAAATATTTCATAGATAAGATACCAAAAGCATGACTCATAAAATAAAAAAAAAGTAAGAAATTAACTTTCATCAGAATTCAATTTTGTGCTCTGGGAGTGACATTGTTAAGAGAATGAAAAGAGAAGCCACAGACTGGGAGGAGATATTTGCCAGGGCATACTTGTAAAGGATTTGTATTCAGAGTACGTCAAGACCTCTGAAACCTCAATAATAAAAAACAAAAATCCAAATAAAAAAGGGCAAAATATTTGGACACTCTAATAAAAAAAGATGCAAATGTGCATATAAAAATGCTGATCATTATTAGTCATTAGGGCAAAGCAAGCCACAATCACAAAGAGACACTCCTGCACCTCCGTTAGAATGTCATTGCTGTCCTTTAATAGCAGTACCAGGCCTGGTGTGGTGACTCATGCCTATAACCCCAACGCTTTGGGAGGCCGAGGCAGACAGATCACTTGAGGTCAGGAGCTCAAGACCAGCCTGACCAACATGGTGAAACCCCGTCTCTACTAAAAAATGCAAAAATTAGCCAGGTATGGTGGCACTTGCCTGTAATCCCAGCTACTCAAGAGGCTGAGGCAGGAGAATCACTCAAACCTAGGAGGCAGAGGTTGCTGTGAGCTGAGATCAGGCTGCTGCACTCCAGCCTGGGCAACAGAGTGAGACTTTGTCTCAAAAAAATTTAAAAAAAATAACAACAACAACAAAAGGCAGCTAGAGCCATATTTGAAAGGAAAATTATATCAATAAATGTACATATTAGAAAAGAGCTTCCCTGGACTTGGGGACTCGGGGTAAGCCCCGTTTCAGCAGAGGCAGTGTAGCCGGACCTTCAGGACGCCCAAGCTTCCTTCCTAGCCAGGGAAGGACCTGGGTGAAGGAGCAAGACTCTGTCTCAAAAAAAAAGAAAAAAAAAAAAAATTCTGTATCAAGCTCTGGGAGGGACCCAGGGCTACTGGAACCCTCACACATTGCTGGTTTGTATGAATAATAATATAGCCACTTTGAAAAATAATTTGACAGTTTCCTACATGATTCAACATCCTATAAACCGATGATCCAATGATTCCATTCTAGACATTTACCCAAAATAAATGAAAATAAGTGATCGTGCAAAAAGCCAGTAGGCAAATCTTCGCAATGCCTTTATTCGTGATCACAGAGGACTGGAAATCAGCCTTGCGCTGTTCATCTGTGTCATGTGTGGACATGGGTTTACTACTCTTCAAGAAAATGTAACACACACCTGTGAAAACATAAATCAGAATGCTTTCTGGTATATGAAAGATGCTAGATTCAAAAAGCTCCATGCTTTGTGATTTCATGTATATGACATTCCAGAAAAAGATACATCTCCAGAGACACAAAGAAGACCAGAGGTTGCCAGGGGTTAGAGGTGAGTTCAAAATGATACAAGAGAATTTTGGGAGAGTGGTAAGACTTTCTACTTCTTTTCTTTTCTTTCTTTTTTTTTCAAAGACAGGATCTTGACCTGTTACCCAGGCTGGAGTGAGGTAGTGTGATCACAGCTCACTGCAGCCTTGACCTCCCAAGCTCAAGCAATCCTCCCACCTCACCCAAACAGCTTGGACTATGGATGTGCACCACCACACCCAGCTAATTTTTTTTTTTTTTTTTTTTTAGTGATAGGATCTCGCTGTGTTGGCCAGGCTGGTCTCAAACTCCTGGCCTCGGGCAATCTTCTGACCTTGGCCCCAAAGTGCTGGGATTACAGGCATGAGCCACCGTGCCCATCCATTTTCTGTTTCTGCATTGTGATAGTGATCACCCGGTGAAAACTCAGACCTGCACATTAAAAAGGGTGACCCTTATAGAGTGTAATTTAAACTACAAAAAAAAAAAAAATGTAATACTACTTCCAAAAAAAGAAATGTGGAGACAGACCTCAGGCAGGGGTGTGGGAGAAGGATAAAGAAATAACAGGCAGAAATGAGCATGGTGTCTTTGTTGGTAAAAACAAAGAAAAAAAAGAGAAAAGAAGAGAAAAAAAAAGAAAAGAAAGTACGAGAAAAGGAAAAAAAAAAAAAGCAAGGAAAGGAGTCCTTGAGAGTTACAGAGGAAGAGCAAGGTCGGTAACATTTCATGATCCCAGATGCAGCAGGCTCACTCACCCCTACCCAATGTTCTGAATCCTAAAACAATGCTCAAACAAGGTCATTTTGCATAAAGCCAGCACCACGAGCTCCTGGAAAACCCCTTCAATCCTTGCAATGTATGTGAATGAGCATTATTTTGATTGCTTTTATTTTCTATCCTTTTAATAATTTGTAACTTTTTAATCATTTCGACACTAAAACGTCGTACCATACATTTCACAATTTGCATTACTTATTTCTGGCTTTTAATTGTCTTATAAAATGATTACAACTAATCCTGCACCCCCCCCCCCCCACACACACACACACACACACGCACACTCAGACTTTGGCTTAGTTGAACACTTTTTTTTTTCCTGAAGAACCCACAGGGCCATGGTGGATTGCAGTCAGAAGGATCTCGGGCTTGGGCCACACCTGGATACTCCCCCTAGGTGAGTGTTCTGGTTCGCGGCGTGGCTGGGATTCCTGAGCCTGCTGTGTCTTCGGGCAGACCCCTGAGTCATCAGATTCTCCCCAGCTAACAAGGGCCAGCTGCACATGAATCTGACATTAGTGTCTCCTGTTCCAACCAGTCAGTGGCTCGACATTTTTCCAATGCGTGTGTACCCTCTTGGATGGTGAGGGAAGTCAAGTCAAGGGATATAAGAAATGCTCCCATCACTCAAGGCAGTCCTAACCTCACAGGGAAAACAAGATTCACACTGAACATGCAAACAAGCACAGCTGATGGTTAAATGATGCAGGCCCGACTCACAGTGCTGGAGGGTTCCAGGGAAAGGAGGTAAGCCATGAACCAGGGTGCGCTTTCTGTAGAGGCTGAGGCTGGAAATGAGATGCTGAGTACTTGGATTTGTGGGAAGAAGAAGGAAGGACATTCCGAAAAAGAGAAGTTGATAGAGATGGATTCTTACTCTAGTTCCATTGCTTTGGATAATCATGGCTTAAAAGCACAAGATTAAGAAAGCATAGACCGGCCAGGTGGCATGGCACATGCCTGTGATCCCAGCACTTGGGAGGCCAAAGCGGGAGGATCACTTAAGCCCAAGAGAGCAAGACCAGCCTGGGTTACATAGTGAGACCCCTGTCTCTATCAAAATATTATTTGGGCATGGTGGGATGCACCTGTAGTCCTAACTACTCAGGAGGCTACAGGAAGATCCCTTGAGCCCAGCAGTTTAGGGCTGCAGTGAACTATGATCACTAGACCTTGTCTCAAAAAAATTTTTTAAAAAGAAAAGGAGAGAAAACATCCACTAATCCTGCACTTTCCCACAAATCATGTATATACACACAGGCTGTCCTGCCGCCCCTTCTCCCACAGCCAAAGAGGAAGATCAACAGTGCAAGGCACAGAGGCAGATCATTTAAGGAAAACACCATATGTCTTATTTTCCTTTCTGCCCCTGATCACAGCTCAGCACTACTCTAGCTCTGAGCCTCTGGCCTGCCTCACACACATAGTTACACCCTGGATGGAAAAGCAAAGGACGATGGTAATTTTGAGACGCACACTCAGGGAATGATCTTATCCCTGCCCTTACAAACGCCTGGATGGAAATGATGTCTTACAAAGTCTTTCATGGCTAAAACCAGCCTATGTACATACCAGATTTTTGGCATTTCTCGGATTGAGACATGATATCTTATTCCTGGGGAACACACCACTGCAACTTAGCAGCCTGTTTTTCAAAGGCAGTTGTCGGGCGAAACACACCAGTTATCTTGCCTGCCAAAATCATTTGCTAAGAGATTACCCTCCCAATGGAATGGAGCTCAAATCAATCAAAATATTTGGGGGTGAAGGAATAATAAGAAAAGATTGCATGGCATTTTGACTATTAAGCCTATAATATAAATATCTCTAAAATATTGGGGGCTTTTTCGTTCCAGTATTCCTAGCAAAACCAAGGTCTTAGAATTTACATTTAGCTCCTGCTGTGTATAAAGCTAAATTTAATGTACTTATTTTGGTAGGTATTGATAATCGTTATAGATATACCTTTTTCTTATAATTCTGGTAGTTTGTAATTTAGTTCGTAAGTCACACAGCCAGACCAAGTGCTCGCATTGTAACATCATGGAACAAAAATTACTGAATTTTCTAAGCTCATTATACTAATCTTCACGAGTACTACATCGAGATCCAGAAAACAGAGAGAGGTAAAGAGAGAGAGAGAGAAGAGAGAAAATGAGAGAGATATTTTATGTATAAAGAGTAAATTTTGCATTCTTTGACATTTAAAAGAATAGTTGCAGTATTTATGTCCATAGTATGCTTCAAATCAGAATGCTCTTTGAGGAAAACTCAGAAGTGACATTTACATATTTGTACTTTTAAGTTCTGTAGCTTACACGGATGATGCATAATTCATGCCAGAAAGCATTTGGCTGAACAGAAACTAATTTAGTTTATCCCCTTCCAATGCAACTTCAAATACGCATATGAGAAAATGTGTGGATTTGGGGCTGGGATGTGGACATGTGTAAGAACACAGTAGATTTAGATTAAATAATTTTATTCGGGTGCCTTTGGAGGTCTTCCAATAATGTTTTTAATCGTTGTATTAGAGTCTTGATTTATGTCCCTTGGATTACACCCATTTGAAATAAGCAAAGTTAGACATTGGCATTATTGGAGTTAAGAGAAAATGAACTAGGATGTTTTCCTTGTGTTCTGTTCCTATGTTCACCATGGCATAAAAATGTAGAGTAATTAGTATTGACTTACTATAATGACAATTTCTTGTAATCGACACTAGGTGTGTTTGAACCAGTTACAGACAGATAATCTTGCATCTTCAAAGATGTGTGCTATGTTCCTGTTTGGAAATTTTCCTTCTCAGCACAATAGACAGCTCTCCAGTTACAGGGCAGCCATGCATTTGGACAGAGCCAAACCATCAAATGTTTAAAAAGGACAGAGTGGCAGACACCCGCCAGCATGCCCGTATGCATCAGTGAGTCCCTGGACAGCACTTCCAGTAAGTCCAGACCGCCAAATTCCACAGGCTTAACAACTGAATTTATGACAATTGGAGAGTCAATAATTTCATCACCCGTGTCCAGCCTGTCCCATCCATCCAGGTGTGTTCCTACACCTACACAGACCTTCTGCGAGGGAGCATTTTTGGAACATTAACTTATGTGACAAATGCACAGAGTGGAAACAGTCTCTAGCACAGTTTTACCTAAGACAGCCTCCAATAAAGACCCTGATGTCATTCAGGCCCCCAAAGTGGAAAACAAAACCAAAATCCTGGCTTCAGACAAGCCACAGCGACCTGCTGAAAGGTCAAGTCCTCTCCCTGTGGCTCTCCTGCTACGTAGAGCCAGAACCATCGCTCAACCTGCAGAAGTTGGGAAGGAGAGTTTTACTCTCAAAGCAGCAAAGTTATTCTTCTAAAAAATAAATAAATATAAAAGAGCTCCAATAAGAAATCTGATTTTAAGAGCTAGGGGCCTCTAATATTAAACAAAATTCTCTTTTGATAGTAACCATATCAAATCTAGTTTGAAAGAAGACACAGTTCTTGCCGTTCAAGCACTGCTCAGAGCCCTTTACCAAGGTTAACTTCACTATAATTAAGACATTATAATTAAATCCATTCTGTATATGGGGAAACAGGCTCAGAGAGGTTGTGTGGCCTTTCCAAGGTCACACGGCTTAGGAGTGGGAAGCCAGGACTCAAGTCCTAGCATCTGCTCTAGGGGTTCCTGATCCCACCTGCTGCGGTCTATCTGCCTCATGGGAGAGGCAGACCTGTGGTTCCTGGGGCAGGGGCTTTCTCGTGAGCTTCCTGTCTCATCCCACCACCACCAGTGCTTCCCACTCTTTCATACGCTTTATTAAGTGTAAAATACAATGTTGCTCTTTTGTGTGAACAACCTCTAACAACGTTCTCGCGTTTTGTGCTATTTCCCCAGGAAATAGATAAGGAGCCTTTGAATTCCAAAGAACTCTTGAAGTAAAGGTTGGATTTCACAGAGAGAAAAGGTCTG
Source organism: Symphalangus syndactylus (assembly GCF_028878055.3). Taxonomy (NCBI): domain Eukaryota; kingdom Metazoa; phylum Chordata; class Mammalia; order Primates; family Hylobatidae; genus Symphalangus; species Symphalangus syndactylus. The sequence goes on from NC_072435.2 coordinate 123,814,750, forward strand.
GTGTCCAGTTGGCAGTGGCCCAATTTGAAGGAGGAAGGAGGAGTATGGCTTCTCCCCATTTGTTTCCAGCACCTGAGGACATTAAATGGGGGCAGTTGGCCACCTGCTTAGGTAGGTGGGCTTCAGGTTCCTCCACAGAGGTCCCTGTCTCTATCTTGGCTTGAAAGGAGGAGAGGCGGTTATCTCTGATTGGACCCTGTGGACCTAGGACAGAGTGCCCAAGAGTAGCAGCTATGATAGACCATGGACCCGAGGGTTCGTCTGTTCTGCTGGACACTGAGGCCCCAGGGTGGCAGAGCCTGTCACAAGAGTGAGGAAAGACAGTCCTCCAAACTCCCTAGACTGGATTTCCTGCCAACCACTATAATGGAAGCTGAACTAGACTGGCTTACCTTTAGAAATATAAAGAAATTGACATCTGTTGCACGTGAATGCGTCTTGCTTGTATATTAGATTATTTAAGGGAGTGTAATAGGCAGAATGCCCTGCCTCGCACAAAAGATGTTTATTCCTTAATCCCCAGAATCCAGGAATAGTAGATGTGTTCAATGTCAAATACAGACCCTGCAGATGTAGCTACAGGTTCATACCTTGTGATGAGGAGACTATCCAGGTGGGATCAATCTAATCACATGAACCCTTGAAAGCAGACAACTTTCTCCAGCTGGACACAGAACAGATGCAGCAGAAGTCAGAAAGATTCAAAGTAGGGAAAGACTCGATATGTTATTCCTGGTATGAAGGTGAATGGACAAGAAATGGAGGTGGCTTTAATAAACAGAGAGGGGCTCCTGGCTGACAGCCAATGGTGAAACGGGGATCCCGGCCCTACAGCCACAAAGAACTGAATTCTACCAATAATGCACACAAGCTGGAAGCAGATTCTCTTCTGGAGCCCCCAGATAGGAGTGCAGGCCAGTGACACAGGTGAACCAGGAGAGTCCCCCAGGACTTCTGACCTACTGAACCGTGAGATGATAAATTCATGTTGTTTTAAGTCACTAAGCTTACAGCAGAGATAGAAAACCAATACAGAGAGAGAAATTGACCAAGCTTTACAACTACTACACAGAGCGTGAAGAGAGAGGGAGCAGGCTAAGCCCTCCTAGCAGTGTGTGTGATCATACGGAAAATAACCCTTGAGTGGACACTGAGCAGCAGAGAGCTTCCCAAAGAGTACCCAGGCAGGTTTTCCTGGAGGAAGCAAGGGGACAGCGGGCTCTTCAGTCCCTGGTTGGACGATCAGACTCTGATGGAGAGGAGAGGAATGGATGAATGAATGAATACAGGTGCAAACACGGAAATAAAGTGCAGAGAAAATAGTCATCTTCTTGGCTTCTCTTTATTTGTCTAGCATTTAGTAAGGAAGGTTTTCACTGAGGTCCACTATCTCATGCAGCAATTCTTTGGGACAAAAATTCATTTTAATTGTTTAAATAGGAAGAAAAAAATCAATTTGCATGACAAGGACATTTTTAAAGGCTAATTTAGTGAAAATTGTTTGAAAAATTTAGAAAATCATTTTTTCCTGGTAGTCTGGGTCTGAATTCTTTTCTATTTATATGCAAATGTTGGATATCTGAGCCTATTTTATGTTTTACAGTTTTGAAATATTGCCTATTTCATAAACCTTACATTAATGAAGCCCTGATATGATAGTGAGGCCTTCTGGAAAACAGTTTTAGAATATGCATTCTGGAATGTAAATTTTTTTAACAGGTATTCCTTTACTCTGCATAAAGCCACAATGAACATTTTAATTTTTAGCTATAATGTATTCAATTTTTTTTCTGACATTACTCTAAGAACATGTTGATCCTTTTTTTTTTTTAAAGAAAAGCAATTAAATGTTAAATTTTAAAAACACACACACCAGCTTCTTGGAAGCAAATCCAAGTGGCCAACACTCTAACTGTGCCTGGAATTATCTGCAAACATCTGCCTATTTAGTAATAACCTTCTGCTTCAGAATCTTTTCGTAATTATTCAATATTTCCCTGGGTTTTATCTGATTGCTTGTGTTTTCACTATATTTAACGTCCCCTCTGGAAGAGAAGCTTATCATTCAGACTTGTCCTGATTATTTGTTTTTTAATTCACTGTTGCATAATGAGAAATTATAAAACATTTTGGCTCATGTAGAAAGATGGGTTACCAGAGAGCATTTGCTATTTGGAGAAAGTTTTTTCTTATTTTTAACCACCTTCCTGTGTGGGAAAGAAAAAAAGCTCAACTGAATATAGCTTTATTTCTATGGCCCAGGAATGTGACTGGAATATCAGCCGGAGAGAAAGCAAGGCAGCATGTCTTCGCCTGGCATTATTTCTCATGTCTTCAAATTCAGAAAGGCTCTAGGGCAGGGATCCCCAACCCCCAGTCCGTGGACCAGTATCAGCCTGAGGCCTGTTAGGGGCCGGGCTGCAGAGCAGGAGGTGAGCAGCCAGGGAGTGAGGGAAGCTTCATCTGTATTTATCACCGCTCTCCTCGCATTCCCACCTTGTTAGGTAACATGGGGTACCTTAAAATGGCGCAGTACCTTAAGATGGGGCCGGTTCCGGGTTCTTCTCCCCTCCTTGACCGGGCACTGTCTGAACCCGCCAAAGGAGGGCCAATCAGAAAGAAGCATCTCCCGCCTTCCCTTGGGCCCGCCCCTAGCCCAATCCACGTAGGCCCAAGGGATATAAAACCCAGCACAGCAGCAGCCCTCTCTCTCTTCTCTTCCTTCTCGTTGCGTGGTGCCGCTTGATACCTCCAATAAAGATCTCTTGACCGCGACTGGTGTAGTTTGGTCTCCGTCCAGCCCCTTTCACACCTGAGCTCTGCCTCCTATCAGATCAGCGGTGCCAGTAGATTCTCACTGGAGCACACACCCTATTGTGAACTCCATATGTGAGGGATCTAGGTTACGTACTTCTTATGAGAATCTAAGCAATGCCTGACGATCTGAGGTGGAACAGATTTTTCCTGAAACCATCCGCCACCACCCTGCTTCATCTATGAAAAATCGTCTTCCACAAAACCGGTCCCGGGTGCCAAAAGGGGTAGGGACTGCTGGTCCAGGGAAATCAGAGAGAAGAACCACTTTGCAGCAACTTCGTGTGCTCTGAAAATCCAGTCTGGCCAGCTCAATGCAAGCGGAAATTCTACAAATTCTTCAGGTGGTTGCCTCTGCTGAGTTTTAGTATTTTCCCATCTCTGCAGAAAATCAGTTTTGTTTCTCTCAGTTTCCTATTCCGAAGTCCCATCTCTCATTAGCCTGGTTTCCTCCTACGAGATGATCTCAAGATGACAATATGTCAGAATGAGCAATAATAAGACATGCATGCTTAGCACCTTGCCTGCAAACATCTTATCTCAGTGTGCAATGCCTTCATCAGAGACCAAATTTCAGTTTATTTTGATCAAAACAGGAAAATCACCTCACTTGTAAAAGGGAGATTGTTGATGGAAATTACAATGCATGTATGAAGGCCCTTGTGAGTGACTCTCTAAAGGGTTTACTCTACTACATACCTTGCTTTTAAATGTATTACAGAGTAACACATAACTTTCCATTCTGTTACACTATCCCTTGAACTCGCACCTTAAAGAGATTCTATGGCTGACCTTTGAACAATGCAGAAGTTACGGGTGCTGGCCCGTCATGCAGACAAAAACCCTCCTAGAACTTCTGAATCCCCAAAAACTTGACTCCTATAGCCTACTGTTGACTGAAAGCTTTACCAATACCACAAACAGCCATTGTATATGTTACATATTACATATTGTTTTGTTTTGTTTTTGAGGTGGAGTTTTGCTCTCATTGGCCAGGTTAGAGTGCAGTGGCACAATCTCGGCTCACGGCAACCTCCGCCTCCCGAGTTCAAGCAATTCTCCTGCCTCAGCCTCCCGAGTGGCTGAGATTACAGGCGTGCACCACCATGCCCGGCTAATTTTTGTATTTTTAGTAGAGACGGGGTTTCATCATGTTGGCCAGGATGGTCTTGACCTCCTTACCTCAGGTGATCCACCCACCTTGGCCTCCCAAAGTGCTGGGATTACAGGTGTGGGCCACCATGCCCAGCCATTATATACTGTATTCTTGTAATAAAGTAAGCTAGAGAAAAGAAAATGTTATTAAGAAAATCACAAAGAAGAGAAGATATATTTACCACTCATTAAGTGCAAGTGGATTGTGGTGAAGGTCTCCATCCTCATTGGCTTCACATTGAGTAGGATGAGGAGGAGGAGGAGGAAAAAGAGGAGGGGTTTGTCTTACTGTCTTAGGGGCAGCAGAGGTGGGAGAAAATCTATGTAGTAGAGCAGCAGTCCCCAACCTTTTTGGCACTAGGGACCGGTTTCATGGAAGACAATCTTTCCACGTTTGGTGGGGCAGGGGCCATGGAGATGGTTTCAGGATGATTCGAGTGCATTACATTTCATTGTGTACTTTATTTCTATTATTATTACATTGTAATATATAATGAAATAATTATACAACTTACCATAATGTGTAATCAGTGGGAGCCCTGAGCTTGGTTTCCTGTAACTAGATGGTCCAATCTGGGGTAATGAGAGACTGTGACAGATCATCAGGCATTGGATTCTCATAAGGAGAATGTTGGCCAGGCTGGGTCTCAAACACAGCCACTTATACCCAAGAGATGAGAGCCAAGAGAATCACAACTATGGAAGCCACTGTTGTGATATGGTAGAGCTACTGAATAGCCCTCGCACCACTCCCCACCATGCTTACAATTCGAGCCATTATCAGTGGGGGCTGCTTTGAGGAACTGAATATACGAATATACAAAATATGTGGTTTAGCCTATAAGAGAATAGAACTCTGACCCTCTAGCTTTGCACTGGAAGCCAAACCACAACTTCTGTAGCAATTGGCCCAGAATGGTCAGAACCTCAAAGGTGACTCCCAGCTCCCCACCTTTTTTAGAAGCACAATTTATGAATATCTTTTATTAATCAAGATTTCAGTGTCATACCTGAAAACATTTTTCCCATCCCAAGGTCACAAAGATGTTTGATTTTTTTCATGGTAAGTGACTAAAATGTTTATTATTTAGTTATAATCTTGACAGAAGGGACTTGAAGAACTGAAAGAAAAATCCTCCAAATGTGTTTATTTCCTCAAGAGTCAAGGATCCATTATGTTTATCTAATAAATAATTTCATGCTCAAATGTCAGTGATTGGTTAAAGCTTTATATCATTGTATCCAGTTTCCCTTTCTAATTGTCCCTGTTTACAACTCAAGGCCAACCCGAGAAAACAAAGTAAGCTCTTCAAACCCGTGACAAGAGATGCCCCACTTCTAGTTAGCCCTCCTCCAGCTTCCCCATGACAACAACCTCCAATCCCATCCTTGCACACCCAGGGCCTTCCCTTTTGTCCACCCTAAGCTTTCCCACTGTTTGGCCTGGCTTCGAGTTTCTGCCAAAAGCAAGAGATGGTGGCTGACTTCCTTAGCATAGGAGCTCTGGTAAGCAGCAGGTGCTGTTCTCACCTGCATGGGCTTCACTTCTAGAGCTGCTACTTTCAGTTGAATGCATCCCTGCTGAACACACCTTTCTTCCGCTACTAATACAAAGACATGTAGATTTTGTAGATCAGTTTCCCCAGTTGTATGTAGTCATATTACCTGTTTCTTCTACCTGGTAGCCCTCACTGCAGTTGTAACTGCATGAGAAATTGTGAAATGCATTAGTTAATGTTTGCTTGCCTTCCTTGATTCCCCAGGGGACGAGGAGCTGAGTCTAGCTGGCTGATTTCCATACCACAATCCTTTAATGTGGCCTCTGACACACAGACAATATTTTAAAAGTATTTGTCAAATAAAAGATAAAAGAATAAAGAATAAACTAAATATTGATTCACTTTTTCCACATTGCCAGCGTTAATACCCCTGGGGCAACCTCCATTCATAGCGGATGAGAGCCATTGGTGAACCCCCCAGCCTCCTACCTCACAGACAGACCTGTCCATGCTTCTCAGAGGTCCCAGTGAAATTGAGCCACCACTGTGTAGAGCAAGAACGTTGAAAATGCACCATTATATTGGCTTTCTCTCCTTCCCTCTGTCATCCTTCCTGCTCTTTCATCCTGATTCTTCTGGGAACACTTTCCTGAATCAATTTCCTGCACCCAGGAATTCACTGATATCACCTCCAGTGTTTAGACTACATATCACTGGGCAGTGCTTCATGTGGGACCAGCTCTGCTGGGAAGACCAGTGTCTGAGCTAGGACTAAGATGGATTCGATTGTGTTTGAGGTGGCAGAGAGTGTTATAGGAAAGGTGTCTGGATCCAGACTCCAAGAGAGCATTCTTGGATCTTGCACAAGAAAAAATTCAGGGCGAGGCCATAGAGTAAAATGAAAGTAAATTTATTAGGAAAGTAAAGGAATAAAAGAATGGCTACTCCCCAGACAAAGCAGCCCTGAGGGCTGCTGGTTGCCTATTTTTATGGTTATTTTTTAATGATATGACAAACAAAAGGTGGGTTATTCAAGCCTCCCCTTTTTAGACCATGTAAGTTAACTTCCTGATGTTGCCATGGCATTTGCAAACTGTCATGGTGCTAATAGGAGTGTAGCAGTGAGGATGACCAGAGGACACTCTCATAGCTATCTTGGTTTTGGTGGCTTTTGGGCAGCTTCTTTACTGCAACCTGTTTACTAGCAAGGTCTTTATGACCTTTATCTTGTGCCAACCTCCTATCTCATCCTGTGACTTAGAGTGCCTTAGCCATCTGGGAATGCAGCCCAGTATGTCTCAGCCTCATATTACCCAGCCCCTACTCAAGATGGAATTGCTCTGGTTTAAACGCCTTTGACCATAGGAATAAACTGTCAATACAGAGGAAACCACATGGTGATGGGAAAGCGTGGGGTAAGATCAATACATGGTGAGCGTCCAGACAGCCTGGAGCAGGTGTTTGAATAACGAACCATGAGCCATACCTGCAAGGGTAAGCTGAGTTCTTAAAAGCTAGGGAGAGATGCCTGTGCCTTATTTTATTTTATATTTTTATTTCAACCGTGAGAAAGTGTAGAGGTTTCTGAGTAAGTAGAAGAAGAGTTAGAATAAAAACTGAAAGACTAATTTGGCTGTACTGGGAAGGGACCTTGAGTTTGAGCTAGAACAGGTGAAGAAACCAGGTAGTGAAAGAGCAAGGGCTGGGCGCGGTGGCTCACGTCTGTAATCCCAGCACTTTAGGAGGCTGAGACTGGTGGATCGCTTGAGGTCAGGAGTTCAAGACTAGCCTGGCCAACATGGTGAAACCCTGTCTCTAATAAAAACTACAAAAAATTAGCTGGGTGTGGTGGCAGGCTCCGTGTAATCCCAGCTACTCGGAAGGCTGAGGCAGGAGACTTACCTGAACCTGGGAGGCAGAGGTTGCAGTGAGCAGAGATCGCGCCATTGTACCCCAGCCTGGGCAACAAGAGCAAAACTCCGTCTCAAAAAAAGAAAGGGCAAGACCACATTAAAGGTGATTGCAAATGACCTTCACATGGGTGTTGCTTCGATTAATAGCAGCTATAATATAAAAATAAATTTTGAAACTGATGAGAACATTTGAACATAGACTGAGTTTTAAATTATCTTGAAGATTTTGACTTTTGTTAGATATAATCATTGTTTGTGTCTTAGGTGAATGACCTCATGTTTTTGAGATGCGTGTTAAAGTATTTAAAGGTGAAGTGTCGTGATGTCTACAATTCACTTCGAAATGGTTCAGTGGCCATCGTACACATCACCAAATGAAGTAAACATGGCAGAATACCTACAAATATTGAATCTAAGTGATGGGCATGTGGTACTCTTTGTACTCTTTTTTTTAAACTTTTTGCAGGATTGAATATTTGTAAGAAGTGTATTTATAATAAAGAGAAATGACAGGGAACATTTCACAGTAAGCACGCTCAGACTGTCTTTTTCTTTTTGCTGTGTTTTCTTATCTGGAATATTTTCTGTGGCAGAAATTGCTGGTTATCGTTCTTACTAATAGGCATTCTTCCTGTGCCCCTGCTGACAAAATCCTGATTTGATTCAGACATACCAGGCCTGGGGAAAGAAATTGGAGTTGCTCTAAACCACTCATGGGAACACCATCCCCCTTTGGCTGATACTCACTTTCCCATCCTCCCTTGCAGCTAGGGGTGACCACATGATGCAGTCCTGGCCAGAGATATATTAGAGTAAGTCTGCTGGAAGTTTGTAGTTGTTTTTTTTGTATTTTACTCACCAATAAAAAGTGGCAAGGATAAAACATAGCTCTCTTCCTGAATGCTTTCATACGAGAGTATGACTCATAGAGCAATTGCAGCCGTCTTGCCCCCATGAGGAAGAATCCGAGAGGATTCCAAATTGCTGATCCAAGGCCCTTTTGTCACTGTGTGGCCCAAACAATCCTGAATCCATCTCTGGAGTTTTTGTAATATGAGGTCATTTGTTGTCTTTCTCATGTAAGCCACCATTAATCAACATGCTGTCAGTGGCAGCTCGCAACCCCACGTATCATAATCTGCTTACCTTCCTAAAGTTGAAGGAAAATAATTAAGCATACAATTTCTTTAATGTAGTACCTAAAAAATGGAACTGAAATTCCAAATCAAGATCATCACAATTCACGTATGTTCACTGTCTACAGAAGAGGATAAATGAGAACTCCAGGGAATTTTTCTAAACTCAGGTTTGCCAACAAGTTTACCTGAAGTTGCCCATTTCCCCAAAATATCAAAAGCTGGTGGGTGCCGTCTCTTCTGTTCTTTTGAGGGTGGCAGCTACAATCGTTCTTTGCTGTGCTGATCCCCACTTTGATGATGGTTTTGAGAAGATATAATCGAACTTCAGTTCGCCAGATGGGCAAGTTCTTGGTTCAGGCCTTGTTCAGAGGAGCCTCCAGGACCCATTTTTCCATATCTCATGTAAATGATTGGAGAAGAGAGATTTCAAGACCAAAGTCACTGGTGTCAGGTATTTATTCCCAGCAAGAGAATCACATGCATTACCTTGGCTTTGAGGAATGCAGATGCTCTCAGTGAGTGTGGGGTGCAAGTGTGCAAATGCAGTGTCATTTTGTGGTTGTTGTTATTTTTGTTTGCTTGTTTTTTTCTACAGTAAGGGCCCTGAGTGCAGGTTTTGGGGGCGGACTGCCTAGGTACTGCCCACAGCTCTGCCCTGCACTGGCCAGCTAAGCCTAGACAAAGTAGGTTTTTTGTGAAGCTCTCTGAGAATCACAGAACCTACTCATACATAAGGCAGTCTTGAGATTAAAATGAGATAATGCATGGAAATCATATCCTGGGTTTGCCTGGGATTCTCAGTAAATATAAAATATGATGATGATGATGAATAAAGATAGTTTTTCTAAGAGAGGTTAGAAATCTGCCCAACTAACAAGCAAGAGAGCTGAAGGTATTTTTTTTTTAGCAGCTACTATTCAAAATTGGTGTCAAACTTGTATCTTGAAACCTTACTGGGAATGGCTCACAGTGTTTGGGCAACACATATCAAGCACCTTGTAGAAAACTGTCAGGACCACTTCCTTGGACCTGGGCTTACTTGGTCCTAAGATTGACTTGTGTTCTCTTTGGCATAGCAGTTTAGCCTGTGCAGTAAATAACATGCAGTATCTGATTCAACAACTCAGCCACTGACTCAAACCCTTTGCATGGATGATGCCATTTAATCCTGAAACTCATTTTCTTTCTCCTCTTTCTTTCTTTCTTTTCTTTCTTTCTTTCTTTTCTTTCTTTCTTCTTTCTTTCTTCTTTCTCTCTCTCTCTTTCTCTTTCTTTCTTTCTTTTTCTTTCTACCTTTCTTCCTTTTTCTGACAGAGTCTCACTGTCTTGTCTGTCACCCAGGCTGGAGTGCAGTGGTGTGATCTTGGGTCACTGCAAACTCTGCCTCTTGGGTTCAAGCGATTCTCCACAGAAACGGGGTTTCACCGTGTTGGCCAGGCTGGTCTTCAACTCCTGACCTCAAGTGATCCTCATGCTTTGGCCTCCCGAAGTGCTGGGATTACAGGTGTGAGGCACTGTATCTGGCCTGAAACTAATTTTCTGGGTACAGATAATAAAAATGAGACAGAGTTTAATTAAAATGTCCAGGGTTACACAGTTAGAAAATGTCTAAGCTGATCTTGAACCTTGATCTTCTGAACTCAGTGAAGATTATGATCTTTACTAATCTGCTCTATCAACAAATAATTCTTGGTATGTTAATAGAAGCCTTTATAGTGCATTTGAGATGCAATTACCATGATAGAAGATTAAATAGTAGAACCTCCGATGACTAATTTGATGAGACAGAAACTACCAAAAAGGAATGAAGAAGAAACATACCTGGGAGCTTCACCCACTAATCTTTCATATAGCCTGATAACACCCCAGGGATGAAAAATAAAGGAGCGTGGATTTGACTTCTCCATCTGAGGCTCACATGACCCTTTATCCACACAGAGCACTTGAGCCGACGAGATTTGGCTGTTGATGGATCAGGTCACTTGTCTGTGGAATACATGCCCTCGTTTTTGTGCTTCTGTCTCCTCTCCCAGTACAAGAAAAAGCCTTGTGGCATTCAGAACAATTATAAAATATTGCACATAATTCCAATGCTTGATTGTCTTATTATGCTTGATTTTGTAACGTCATGCCTCACCCACCCCCAAATTATAAGTAAATTTAAATTTAAAACAATTTTTTTAGCATTTTTAAAAGAATTTCAGAGTATAGTAGTTTCTTCATTAAGGACTCTATGGAATGCTTCAAATGGGATTTTGGAATCTGTTTGAAAATTTCCCCTTGAACCACGGTGGTGTGGCAACTCACGAAGAGGTTAGATTCTATATTTAGCCTATGAGGTTAAAATCAGAGTCAATATTACTCTTGAAAAGCTCTTTTATTGATTGTAATATCCAGGAAACTTGTTTTGATATACAAACTGAGTAAATTGTATATATAGTGTCCACACTAACAAATGTTATGGAATAAAGAAAGCATATGAGAAATACATTTTACAGCATGATTTTTGTATTATTGACTGACCTAACACACACTGTTGAACTGACTTAATTAAAATAATAATATAACTTCAATCCTTTTTAGTTAGCCTACAGTCTCAAGGCAGCAGTCATAGTTTAAAGCACAAAAAGTCAATATTCTCATTATCTTTCCTTTGACAGTGAGGAGGAGTTGGGAGAAGATACTGTGAAGAAAGCACCCTGTGATCAGGAGATCACTTTCTGATTGTGTAGTTGAAAGGTGTCCTTCCTACCAAATGGACAGCGTGTCAATAGCCACAAACTCAAGTCTACTGCAGTCGACGGATTTAGACTTTCATCCCAGCTTCAGAATCGAGACTCGGGGAATGGCCCAAAGGCCCAAATGCACATCCCTTCACCTTGAAAAAAGAAAGATTCATTCCATTCACTCCCTGTTTTCAAGTGATATGAGAAATTGCACTTGGGTGGGGGATTATTACTGAAAATCCTCAGGAAACTCCTTAAACAGAGTCTGCAGCCCACCTTACAGTGATGTTCGCATCTCAGGAAAGAAAGGACCATACATGACATCAACAGCCCTCAGACACTTTTGTGAAGATGTTTCACTCTTTCTAGAAGGGAGGAGAAAAAAACTTGGAGGTCTTCGTTTCCAGCTGCTTCGTGCAGGTCTACCCCTTCCTTGCTCACTTTGTTATTCGTGTTCTCACAGACGGATGAGGGAGTAACTTGTCCTTTTGTGGTCCAAAAGTAAGCTATCCCTGGACTGCACCATGAATCCACAGCTTCTGCTTCATGAAAATGATTTCTTAAAAAGGTCATCATTCCCCCTCATCTGCCGCAAGCTCATCTGTTAGTTCCTACCGGGCTTTACCCCTAGTCTGTGAGATGCAGGTGCAGAGGGACACACATGAGAAATGAGAGCCAGGATCCTAACCGAGGGCTGCCCAGGCAGGGCCAACATCCTCCCAGCCCCTGCTCCTGCCCTGCAAGGACAGAGGACCTGAGTGGGGAGACGAGGGCGTGACCACAGAAGAGGATCATAGAATGTTTTCAGGGACATCATCAGAGGCAGTACTGAAATCAGCACAGAAATTTAAAATTCCCCAGAGGACCGTATGCTGAGTGAAATAAGACAGTCATAGAAAGACAAATGGCACATGATCTTGCTCATGGGTAAAATCTGAAATAGTCAAACTCACAGAAGCAGAGTAGCATGGTGGCTGCAAGGACTGGAGAATGGGAGAAATGGGGAGAGGTTGGTCACGGGGTGCAAAGCTTCAGTTACGTAAAATGAGTCAGTTCTGAAGATTGAATGCTCGCAATGTCACAGTTGTTAATACTGTATTGTACACAGCACTTGACATTTGCTAAGAGAGTAGACCTTAAACCTCCTCACCACACACACAAAAGATAACCATTTGAGGTGATGGATACGTTAATTAGCTTTAGTGTGGTGATCATTTCACATATTCATATATCAAATCAAATTGTACATTTTAAATATATATAATTATTATTTGTCAATGATGCCTCAATAGAGCAGAAAAAATTAAAATTTCAACACAGAATATATGCTCCCTTGCTTCATTAAGATAATAATAACTACCATATGTTATTATTTCCAAAAACGATCTAATTTAATCCTCATATTAACCCTAAGTGGCAAATTCTATTACTATCTTCATTTGACAGGGGAGAAAAGGGAGGTTGAGAGAAGTTCACGTGTCCAAGATTGCAAAGTTGATAGGCAGGGCATTGAGAGCCTGGACTCCGGGCTGAATCCACACTGGGAACCCAAATGCTACTGTACTGCCCCCGAAAGAGGGAACGAAAGGCCTGTAGTGTGTGTGTGCCTGTGTGCATATAGTTTGAAACATATATCCAGATTTAGCTTTAAATTCGAAATGGAAACAAAGAAAACATTTGCAAAATCTTTTCTGGAGGTTGGTTTCTCTCCTACTCTTACCAGGATAACAAAGTATGTTAATGTGTATGCTTTAAAATATATGCCTGAAAATATCTGGAATATACCTAAAATATCAACATTCCCAAATGTTCAAATAAAATGGCTTGGTTATAACTGAGAGCTGGAGGACAGGATGGGAAAGGAAGCTTGAAATGTGGAGACATCCGCAGTCACATAGCGCCCCCATTTTATCTTGGACACCGGGGTGTTCTAGGGCATGCAAATTTTCTTCTCTCAGAAACCTCTGAAGAAGAGGTCAGTTAAGAACACTAGGTGGGCAGATCACGAGGTCAGGAGATCGAGACCACGGTCTCTACTAAAAATACAAAAAACTAGCCGGGCGTGGTGGCGGGCGCCTGTAGTCCCAGCTACTCAGAGAGGCTGAGGCAGGAGAATGGCGTGAACCCGAGAGGCGGAGCTTGCAGTGAGCTGAGATCGCGCCACTGCACTCCAGCCTGGGCGACAGAGCGAGACTCCGTGTCAAAAAAAAAAAAAGAAGAAGAAGAAACAATACTTTTGTTAGTAGTGTATACTTACAATACTATAGAGAAATAAGAGAAAATTGGGTTTGATAAAATGTAAACATAGTAGTAGCAAATATAATTATTTTTTTAAAAAGGAGAATTTCTTCTTTTATATGAAAAAATATATAATTCTATATTTGAGAAAATAAAATATTTATTATATACTTTGTGTTTATTGACATGGTTGCTACATTCTATGCAGCAGGTAACTGTTATTATGTAATCTCCATTTAATAAAATAGACATTAACAGAATGTATCAGGGAAGTGTTAAAATGGAGATGAACTGAAATATTTTGACATACCAAGTGGAAAGAAGAAAATAAAAAGAAAGATTGTACTTATGAATTGTTAGACCTTTTTTTTTCTTTTGAGAAGGGGTCTCACTCTGTCACACAGGCTGGAGTGCAGTGGCCTGATCTTGGCTCACTGCCACCTCCGCCTCCCCAGGTCAAGTGATTCTCGTGCCTCAGTCTTCCAAGTAGCTGGGATTACAGGTGTGCACCATCACACCCAGCTAATTTTTGTATTTTTGGTAGAGATGGGGTTTCGTCATGTTGACCAGGTTTGACCAGGCTGGTCTTGAACTCCTGACCTCAAGTGATCCGCCTGCCTCAGCCTTGCTGGGATTACAGGCGTGAGCCACCGCACCCGGCCTGTTATAATAACTTTATTCTCTCCATTTTGCTTATGAAGTCATTTCTTTGGGTACGGTGCATCAGTATGTTTACTGTTATGTGTTTGTTGTTATTCTGCAGTCTTGTAAATGTTCACTTACATGGGTTCAAACGCTGAGGTAGAGGGAAGAACACAAAATGAGGCCGGCAGGCCTGATATTCTTAGAGTATGCTCTGTTTCCCTCTATTTTTCCTCTTGCCATAGTCCAGGAAATGTCCTACTTGATTTTCTAGGCAAGAGTCCTTTCCATTTTTCTCTGAGGGCTAGCATTTGGAAATCCAAAAGTTGGGCGAAGATTATTCATTTCCAGTGGTGTGTTCTGATTTGAGCATTTTGCCTGTTCCCATGGTGTAAATACTCCTGCCACCACTGATTTCAAGCTACCCAACAGATTTCACAACCGGCTTGCAGACTTCCTGAAAAATTAACCCTCTGCTCTCCTAAGGCTGTGGGAGTTGGCACCAGCACACCGCTGCTGCTTTTTCTTCTTTCTCCTGTCTCATCTCTCCCTGAAAGACAAAGTGGTGATGAAGAAAGGGCCATGATGTTAAAAGGAAAGAAAGAAATGAGAGAGAAATCCGTCAAACCATCACAATATCGTTTTCCATAACTACGTATTAATTCCACGTTACCTTCCTGTGACTTATAAGACTCTGGGGTTTCCCAAATTTGGGATGCTGGCACCACCACCTAAGGGAAAACAAACAGGTGTCTTCTCTCCCAAACAAGAAACCCATCTTCACATGGTCAAAGCAGATTCTCTACTCTGAGAAGGGAGGAGAGAACTTTGCTGGACACAGTTGGAGGGGAGAAGTAGCCAGGAAGGCATGTGCTGGATTTTTTATTTTATTTTATTTTTTGAGATGGAGTCCCACTCCATTGCCCAGGCTGGAGTGCAGTGGCATGATCTTGGCTCACTGCAACCTCCGCCTCCCGGGTTCAAGCAATTCTCCTATCTCAGCCTCCCGAGTAGCTGGGACTACTACAGGCGCCTGCCACCACGCCTGGCTCATTTTTGTATTTTTAGTAGAGACAGGGTTTCACCTTGTCCATCAGGCTGGTCTCAAACTCCTGACCTCAGGTAATCCACCCGTCTCAGCCTCCCAAAGTGCTGGGATTAGAGGCATGAGCATGAGCCACCGCGCCTGGCTCTGGAATTTTCATCAAGGCACGGCTGCTACTAGACAGTTACCATCCTGAAATACCCCTCCCACAGGCAGAGAGAAGGCAGCAGCATGTTCTGGGTGGGATGTTAGCACCAGGGAGGGTTCTAATCTGTGATTGTTCCTGTTTCAGAGAAAAAGTTTGTAATTTACTCTCTGTCCGCATACAGCCCCCTCTAAAACTATGGAGTTCTCCATGTGCCTTTTGGCAAATCCAGCTGACTTTCTACCTTGCCCTCAATTACACAGAGAGGCATGGGAGCGCTCGTGCCCCCTCGATGCCTGTTTTGTCCCTTTGTATATAATTGAGGGGTTTTAAAATAAAAATGAGTGGTTTTACTGATTACATAAAATTTCAGCTATATTAATACATAATTTAAACGTTAATAATTGGAAAAAATGAGGCCGGGTGTGATAGCTCACGCCTGTAATCCCAGCACTTTGGGAGGCTGAGGCGGGTGGATCACATGAGGTCAGGAGTTCGAGACCAGCCTGGCCAACATGGTGAAACCTCATCCCTACCAAAAATAGAAAAATTAGTGGGGCATGGTGGCAAGTGCTTGTAACCCCAGCTACTCAGGAGGCTGAGGCAGGAGAATCACTTGAACCCAGGAGGTGGAGGCTGCTGTGAGCCAAGATTGCACCACTGCACTCCAGCCTGGGCAACAGAGCAAGACCCTGTTTCCAAAAAAAGAAAAAAAAGGAAATAAAGAATTGGAAGAAATGACTTAATTTTTACCAAGAATTATCTATAAATATGGCAACATGTTCAGTGCTCAATGACAATTTTTGAACAACCATCAAGTATCTATTTTTCAGATAATCTATAAGTCATCATTCAAGCTTTCTATTAAGCCACGATGCAGTTAACTCTATACACAAATGTCATTATACCTGTTTTTTTTCCTCTAGCTAATGCTCTTTTTCACACAGATATAACCCCCAACTATTAATGTTACTATAATGTGCAAACTATGTTAACTTTAAATCCACAAGAGTTGCTTCGAATAACTTTTACCTCGGAAAGCTACAAAGGCATGAGGCTTTAATCTCAGTGAGTCTCTAAGTCCCAGTAATTCAGAGCAGAACCACTTTCAGACTAGCAAACACACTGCCTGGAAGTAAATATTCAGTCATGAGAGCTGAGAACAATTTCTTAAAATAAAACAAATGTTGATAATGCTCATGAATAGATTTTGCACCAGTTTTTGGAGGTGGATTCTCTGCATGCCAGAACTGAGTTCTGCTAAGTGGGCAGGTGCTGTGGGCAGGTGCTGTGGGCAGGCGCTGTGGGGAGGCGCTGTGGGGAGGTGTTGTGGGCAGGTGCTGTGGGGAGGTGCTGTGGGGAGGTGCTGTGGGCAGGCGCTGTGGGGAGGTGCTGTGGGCAGGTGCTGTGGGGAGGTGCTGTGGGCAGGTGCTGTGGGCAGGTGCTGTGGGGAGGTGCTGTGGGGAGGTGCTGTGGGGAGGTGCTGTAGGTGAAGAGTGAGTTCTCTGGGAGCTTCACTCCTAGCCGAGCACTCAGGACAAAATGCACAGGACTGGGTGCTCTGGGACATGGGTCACCCTTGTTCCTCTTCCCTTGGATTCCTGCAATTCTGATTTCATTTCAGCATCTGGAATTTGGCACTTGATTCCATGCATCCTTCAATTCCTCTGTCTGAGACCTGGGAAAGTGGGGCTTGGTTCCCAATGCACTCCTGCAAATATATCTCTCCAGCTTGTGCAATGCCTTGAGCAATTGCTCTTATAGTATCCAACAAAATGGTCAGGAGCACTCATCAAATTTGCCAACTACTGTACCTCCACGACAAGTTCTGAAGTTCTGATTCCAAAGTTTCAGAGTAGAGCCTTGGGGAAAAATTAGATAGAGATAGATAGATAGATGATAGATAGATAGATAGATAGATAGATAGATAGATAGATAGATGATAGATGATAGATAGATAGATGATAGATAGATAGATAGATAGATAGATAGATAGATAGATAGATGATAGATAGATAGATAGATGATAGATAGATAGATAGATGATAGATAGATAGATGATAGACAGATGATAGATAGATAGATGATAGATAGAGATACAGATATAGATATAGACATAGATATAGATATAGATACAGATACAGATACAGATATAGATATAGATATAGATATAGATATAGATATAGATATATTACACAGCAATTCACAAGATTCTGCTGCAGGTGGTTTGGGACTTACCTTCCACCAGCTGGAGTTCAGATTCCTTTTCCTGCTATTCTGAAACTGGATTTTGTGATTCACTCTCTGGTTCCAACTCTTTTATTCCCCTCCAAAATGGAATGCTTCCTCCTGACTG
Source organism: Symphalangus syndactylus (assembly GCF_028878055.3). Classification (NCBI taxonomy): domain Eukaryota; kingdom Metazoa; phylum Chordata; class Mammalia; order Primates; family Hylobatidae; genus Symphalangus; species Symphalangus syndactylus. The sequence goes on from NC_072435.2 coordinate 123,832,422, forward strand.
AAACAGCCAACACTTATTGAACGCTTGCTATCCGCCAAGCAGGATGTTAAGCACTTTGCTTATAGTAGCTCCATGAAATAGCAACACAATCACCTTAAGTTCTATTATTATTCCCATTTTACAGACAGAGAAAGTGAGGCTTGGAGGTCAAGTACTGCCCAGGGTTCAAAGCTAGTGCCAGAGGTCAGCCCCGGATCCAGGTCTGTCTGACTCCGAAACTCCTGCCTCCATGTTGTCTGAATCATGATGCAAAACTGCTTGCATCTCTCCCTCTGCCCCACCTCTGTGACTTTCAGAGACTTAGGGTCTTTACCTATAAAGTCAGGAGATCTGCTCAAGATTTTGCCCATCTCTGAAGTTCTAAAAGCCTCGCTGAGCTCAGCGTGTATCCTCACTTAAAAACCCTTCAACTACATTAAACTCAAAGCAACCTGCATCGTTAAACACCATCATTTACGAAGGCCCACAATTTCCAGGTCCTTTTCCAAGCACTGGGAACACAAACTAAAAGAGAGCACACCTGCCTTCATGTAGCTAACTGGAGTCTACCCGGGGAGACGGACAGGTCTGATGCCGCTGTATTACCAGGGAAACTGGGAGAAGAATTTCAGTGATGGTACAGGATGCTGAGTCAGGAGGAGGAGCTGGGATTCAGGAATCAGACATAAGGGTGGGTTTTATAGAGAAGCCAGTATTTGGAGGAGTTTCTGAACATGCAGATATGAGGCACATTCAAATAATAGTAACAATTGCAATATATTGAATGCTTACAACGCGCCGCATACTGCACCCCGCATGCTTTAGCTCACTCATCTCCACCGCAGCCCTGTGAGTGGGGTGGATGCCTCATCATCCCCATTTGACAGATGAAGCCTGAGTCTGGGAGGCGGGGGGGGGGGTCCCATAACTCCCCAGAGATCACCTCCCTGGCAGGAGGAGCAGCTCAGCTTCAAGCCCAGGCAGTTTGAGCCAAGAGCACGGGTGTTGCAATCACAGCATAAAGAAAAGCATGTGAAATTGCACAGAGAGATCAGGAAACCTCAGTTATCTCCATGAGGACCAGGACAGATGAAGCAGGGAAAGGAAGAGAGATGGAGAGGAAGATGAGGGCAGATTTCAGTGGATGTAGTGGTACATGCTGAGAAATCAGGGCTTCCCTGTGTGAATAACAGGAGGCCTTTCGTGGTTCTTGAACAGGAAGAAGCCATACGATCAGATTATTTTTTAATTGACAAATAATAATTGTATATATTATGAGACACAATGTGATGTTTTGATATAAGTACATACTGTGGAATAATTAAACCAAGCTAATTAATATATCCATCACCTCATATATTTATTCTTAATGGTGAGAACATTTGAACTTACTCTCTTGGTAATTTTGAGATACCCATTTTGAGACATAACTCAAGTGGTCCTCTAATGAACCAATAAGGCTAAGAGAGAGTGAAGGCATATAGCTGATTAGACCTTTCCACAATCGGGGAGGCAAGTGAAAAAGAATGATTGAGAAGACATTTTAGAAGCTGAATACCAGGCTGGGCAAAATGGCTCGCACCTATAATCCCAGCACTTTTGGAGGCAGAGGTGGGTGGATCACTTGAGGCCAGAAGTTGGAGACCAGCCTGGCCAACATGGTGAAACCCCATCTCTACTAAAAATACAAAAATTAGCCGGGTGTAACGGTGCATGCCTGTAATCCCAGCTACTTGGGAGGTTTGAACCAGGGAGGCAGAGGTTACAGTGAGCTGAGATCGTGCTACTGTACTCCAGCCTGGTTCATAGGGCAAGACTCCATCTCAAAAAAAAAAGAAGCAGCAGCAGCAGCTGAATGCCAGGTTGTAATGGTCAATCAGGTGTGCAGAGGGATCCACCAAGGTGGCCCCTGGATTAGGCCATTTGTGTCGCTATAAAGAAATACCTGAGATTGGGTGATTCACAAATAAAAGAGAGTTAATTGGCTCATGATTCTGCAGCTGTACAGGAAGCATGGTGGTGGCATCTGCTCAGCTTCTGATGAGGCCTCAGGAAGCTTTCAACCATGGCAGAAGGCAAAGGGGGAGCAGCATGTCACATGGCCAGAGCAGGAGCAAGAGCAGGGGAGGTGTCAGGCTCTGTTAAACCACCAGACCTCATGTGAACTCAGAGCAAGAACTCACCATGATCACAAGGACAGCACCAAGCTATTCATGAGGGATCCAGTATCATGACCCAAGGACCTCCCAACAGGCCCCACCTCCAACACTGGGGACCACATTTCAACATGAGATTTGGAGGGTACACACATACAAACCACATCAGCCCCACTGTCTTCTGTTTAGGAGCCTGGGAAGATGGGGACCAATGATCAAGATGGTGACCCAGTAGTGAGCATCAGGAAGATAATGAGGTTGGTGAAGGAAGTTAAGCTCCACCAGGTCCCTCATGTTGGAGTTGACCATGAATGCCCATGAGGGGGTTGGAAATGAAGACTCAGAGCACAGGAGATAGGGTCCCCCTTAGCCATGTTGCTCACCCTTTTCACTTCCGCCATAAAGTTTGTGGCCAACCCCACAAACGTTAGGGTCTCTCCCTCCCCTGGGTTTTCAATGTGAGATGTATTAATACATACGGACCCTTGCAATTTACTGCGCAATTTTCTCCTGTTACCTCACATGTTGGTTCCTCTGAGCAGTGGTTTCATTGAGATTAAAGGCAGCGTCTATGTCTGGCACAGCCAGGAATCTTGCAGAAGCTTTGGATGTCTGCCCCTAAGGGTTTGGGGGCTGTGAATCCCATTGAGGATGAGAGAGATGCTGCTTCTCTGTGCTTTAGGGGCACTGGCCCCCAGACAGGACTAAGACAAAAGTCACTAATGTTAGCTAAATTTGGCTTAATATTCTTTATGGGGCTGTTACAGGATTTAAGACTATGTGGCTTGAAATACCTCTACATAGGATACACATAATCCAATCGAACACAGTCCCCCAGTTTAAACCCTCCAATATTTACTTGCCTTTCTGGCCTCTGAAATTTGAGTTTTCACCCTCTGGCGTCAGCACTGGACTCACGCTGGGTCTGCCTTGTCTAGTGCCTCTCAGCCCTCTGAGGGTTTATCTGGAAAGCCACCATGCTGGGCTGTGTGCTTTGAGCCTAAAGGTAATAAAATCTCTTTTTTCTCACCGTCTTTCCTGTTCTGATGGGTCAGGCCCTTTCGTGAGCCATTCTATCACCAAAGCTTCTGGACATACGACGCCTTTCCTTCTATTATGAACAATTTCACTGTGAAATATTCACTGTAGTAAACAGTGTAAGCCCTGCTCTGAATTACTGAATTAAGAAAGAAACCCACAGAGTCATCGGAGCCCCGTATTCATACCTGCCTGCGGCATAGAACTCAAGTCCACAGGCTGCGTGTCTTCTGACATGTGTTAGCATTTCTCTAGCTATTTTTCTTTAGCTAACTCCACTCCTCTCTTTTCACTCATCTTGCTGGTTTTCTCTCATTTCTGTTTATACAATTACAGACTTAGTGGTGAATAAAAGTTGAGAAGTTCCTAGAGCTTAAAATGGAACCAAGAACTTGTAACTCACCCTGGATGGAGTCACACTTTCTAGATGGAGTGAATTTGTCCTTGGAGTGTGAGGAGGAGATTCTGTATTTTCCCCTTAGGGTATCCTCTCTCCTCCACTCTCCACTTGGCTCTGTTCCCTGGGGGCTGTTTATTCATCTCCCAGAATCCCTTGTCCTCCTTCTTCTAGTGGGTGGATCTAATAAGAAGTGGATCTCAGCTCTCACCAGCAGCAGATCAGAAGATGGATGGAGAGAGGTGGGAGCATTCACTCCTGCTGTCAGATGCATGTTTCCGCAGGGTCTGTGTGCCCCTAAAGAAGGCCACAGTGTCTACCAGGCACCTTTTCCAGGGCTGTGCCTCCCCCAGGCACTGGTACCTACTCTCCCCCTTGCCCCTCCAGGCCATGGGCGGTAAACCCCGGATGCTTTACCCCATCTCACGGATCCCCTCAAACCTAGCCACATCTTTGCACATAGTCCCTTACTTGAACTCACTTCAATCTGTTTGTGTCATCTGCTTCCTTCCAAGATACTGATTGGTACAAGTTGGGTTTCTTTTGTTTGCTTCAGCTGTCTCCAAGTTCCTTCAGTATTCTTTACTTTAACCTAAACCTGAGCCTGGAGGCCACTTTCTGATGAATGGCACTTTCTCAAGTAGCATTTCCTTTTAGCATAACTGGCCACAGATAAATGAGGTTGTTTAAGGAGAGTACTGTACTATGTGGGCGGGGACACCTTTCACTCCAAACTAAGAGGAGCGCATTCTCTGGAGGAAGCTACAGAAACAGTGATTGGCATCACTCTGGACCCTCTGCTGAAACATGTGCATTTTCTCCTCTGACATTTGCACATTGTTAAGAATCAGCACAGGCGTCCTTTGATGTATGAGAACTGACCACACAGAGTATCTATGCAAGGGAATGACTGGAACAGGGCAGAATCCATAAGCATTGCCTTTGGACAGAGATCTGTGCAATTTGAGTATTCCCTTGGAGAAATCCCTTCCGACAATCTGTTGGTTTCCAGCTGCATTGGCTTTGCTGATATGTGTGGTCTTCTGTGGCCTGCTCAGGGGGCTTCTGGAACAGATGGTTGTGAAGAGGCAATAAGCATCCCCTGGCCTCCCAGGAACGTGTGTCCACTTATGCTTTGCAAGAAGTAGATCTCCCACAGAACAAAGGCCGTTCCAGCAAAGAAGCAGAAGCCTCCAGGCCAGCCAGCTCTGCGTCCATGTGGGCTGATATACCTGAGGGTCACATTGTTAAGGATGCCCAACTCATCTTTCCTGGCTTCCACAGTAGAGTTAATCTTACTTATGTTCTTTTTTGATAGACTTTATTGAAAATTTAGTGTATCTTGGAGCAAAGTCCTATAACCATGCATACTGCCTTATGTCAGTTTTCTTTCTTTTTTCTTTTACCTTTTTTTTTTTTTTTTTGAGACAGAGTTTCACTCTGCCACTCAGGCTGGAGTGCAGTGGTGTGATCTCGGCTCACTGCAACCTCTGCCTCCCAGTTTCAAGTGATTCTCCTGCCTCAGCCTCCCAAGTAGCTGAGATTACAGGCATTCACCACCATGCCTGACTAATTTTGTATTTTTAGCAGAGACAGGGTTTTGCCATGTTGGTCAGGCTGGTCTCGAACTCCTGACCTCAGATGATCTGCCCGCCTGGGCCTCCTAAGGTGCTGGGATTACAGGCATAAGCCACCATGCCCGGTCTCTCCCTTTTTTTCTCCCCCCACCCCCATGTGCCCTTGGGACTTCTTTCCCAGCATGGTGACCATGGCTGTTCCTCCCCAAGCATTTCCGGTTCTCTCTCCCAGGCATATCCTGCTCCCTTGTGGTAGAGTAAAGGCCATGAGACTACTTCTGGCCAATGGGTTGTGATGAAGTGATGATGGTTACTTCTGAGATAAGTCATTTCATTGTCAGTTGCAGACCCTTTGCAGCTCTTCCCCTCTTCTGCAATGACTGCTAATGTTCAAGGTGCTCCATCAGCTTAGATAGAAGGAGGAGAACAAGGCTAAACAAAGGCTCCTATTGACCTGCAATGGACAGGAAGCATGATGAAAATATAAACTCTTGAGATATGTCAATAGGGGATAATGTGGCCTATCCTGACTGATACAGCAGTTAGGCAAAGAAGTCAGACCAGCAGAATGTAAATCTCTACTATTTCCTTTCTATGTGGCCCTGGGAAGTTATACAAACCCCTCCTGCTTTAGTTTATTTACCTGTAATAATTGAGAAATATTAGGACCTATGGCAAGTATTAGGACCTTAGCATTGTTGTAAAGATGAAATGAATGTGTACATGTAAACTACTTAGAAACATGTTTGGCACACAGTGAGTGGTTGTTTTCCTTATTCCAGGTAGATTTCTTCTTCTTCTCAAGCTGTCATGTAAGACAATACCCAGGCCAGGGAAGCTCAGTCTTCTCCCAAAACAAGCTTGTCAAAATATTCTAACAAATGCTGGCCTCTCCCTAGGAGGACGGGTGGTAAGCTAAACTAGTTCATTTGTTCTATATTTTGTGTTACTCCTTAGCCTCTCTCACATTTCAGTGGCTTTACAATATGGCACTATCTTGCCTCAGAATATCGATGTCACAGAGAAAAGGATGGAAAAGATCAAAAGCCTTGCCCAAGGGCCATGGGTAGCGGCCATGGAGGCTGGTGTGTTCAAGCATGGTGAACCGGCTGGATCTGTGCTGGCTGCTCCGGCATCTCTGCTCAGTTATCGTGCCTTTGTGGTACTTGTATTAAAGCATTAAGGAGCAACGTGGAAGCTGGTTGCTAGAAAGATTATGGGGATTCCAACAAGGTTCCTTACTCTAAGACATGAAGATTCCCTAAGTGGAGGAGTTGGAGTAGAGTTTGAGAACGAGCAAAGAGCTTTGACGTCTGTCCATGTAAGGAGAGAATCTTGCGTTCTGCCTTCCCTCTGCTTCTAGTCCAGCTTATGATGGGGAGAATCAAAACAATGTCTAGTTGTTTGCAGAATGTGGCGACAAATAGGAACTTAGCCTATGTATCTAAATAGAGTCCAGGAAGCTGGTAAGACTCCAGTGACCAATGTCTTGGCAGATAGTTCTGAGATAACTTCCCAGAATTTACGGGAATGTAAATTTACAGGGCCGTACATCAGCAGGTTGGCCCCTGCACCTGTCGAAGGTAGAAAAGTAGGTGGGTTCTGGGACAGTCCCTTGTAGATTTCCAAAAGGAATCAATTTCCAAGCAAACCAGAAATACTCAAAAGTAGAGAAACCCAAAGAGAGTTGCTGAATCTAAAGAAAATCAAAAGGAACATAAACTCCCCAGTGACGTGATAATCATGGGCATGAAGAGACGTGGATTCTCAGTGAATACTGCCATGGGCAGAGGCTTCCAGGACACACACACACACACACACACACACAGGAGTACATATGCACACACGTGCACACACATACCTCGCCACTATGTAAATACCCTAAGACACAATCTCATAAACGAAAACGTGGCAAAATCCTAAATTGACTAAGTTTTCCTGCCATTCTGGACACAGGAGCTTAAAATAGATGTTGAATTACATAAAAATAAAGAAAGGTTATATTTCTTTCACAGATGATTTGATGTGCTAAGTTTCACAACCTCTGCAGAGGTATTCTAGGACCAGCTGTTGAGAGAATACCGTTTTCCCCATCTCATTACACACACTCCAAATAATACACGTTTCACACAAGCAAACAAGGTGCAGCAGTGAAGATAAATCTTAAACATCAGAATGATGAGAATCACCACTTACTCCTGGTGATGAAGAAAGACAGGTTGAAATTTTATGTTGGCTTCAGCATCAGCTTATTCAGGAATAGTTTCTAGCTTGCTAATGCTTGCTAATGGCTTCTATTGATCAAGCAGGTAGAATGTACTGAAGAGAACTTGGGCTCAGCAGTTTGCATCCATTGTCTCACTTAATCCTCATAAACCTGTAAGGCGGATACCACTTTATGCTCAAGTCAATCCTGTTTGATGTGTTTCTGTTCTAAGAATCTGGACAAAGCACTAAAGCTGCACTTATATTTATAGAATGGGATATAAATGTTAATAACCTTGAAGCTGTAAAACTGTGGCTTGTAGAAAGCGGGAGGTAGTCCCAGTGGGGAAGAAAAGAAGAGAAGAAGGTGGAAGCTCTGCTATTGTGCCCTCCCGTAGGGGCACATTCCTGACAAGAGCTGATGGAGCAAGTGAATGGAAGCCTTAGCATCTTATTAAAGTTACAAAAAATGCCAGGAGAAGAATCATCCCACTAGCTATCCTTGGAAGCTAAAAGAGGAGGAAGAGGTTTGTGAATGGAAAAAAAAAAATCTCATCTTTCATAGAAGAGAAAACAAATGTTTCATAAAGTCAGTAAATATAGAAATAGCATTATAAGAATATTGTAGTGTCCTGGAGGAAAACACCACCAGAAGAATCAAAAGCTCCAAAGTCTAAAAGAGGCTGCAGAAGCAGAGATGTGAACTTGAAGATGGTGGAATGATGACTTTTGAATTTCATCACAACCTTCTTAGATTTAATTAGTTGCCACATGCATATATTACAAAGCAAATATACATATATATTTTTAATGTTGCTAATTTATTTAACTGAATATATGCAAAATATTATCATTTCAACACGAAATCAAAGAAAAATTAGAGATACTTTACTTTTATTTTGTACTAAGTTTTTGAAATGTGTTACATATTCCATACTTATAGCACATCTCAAATTTTCCCAGATTTGGCCCTTTTAAACTGACTGCTGTATACTTGTGACATGTCCCCATCATTTTGGGGAGGCACTTTCTTACTTTTTTGTATTAAGTATGTTCCAAATTCATCTTGTCCCTACTGTGTCCCAACCCTGGAATTAGCCATTTCTTTCTGGAGTCCTGGTTCCTTTTAGTATGAATGATTTTAAAGACCAAGATATGGGCTCTAGGTGTATGCATTGCACCTGAGGTGCCTTTGCTAGATGGCCAGAGCTAAGGAATAAACATATGTGTGTATCCTCTTCCTACTTTATATATATATATATGTGTGTGTGTGTGTGTGTGACACATGTAATATACGTGGGTATATTACATATATACATATATACATATATATGTATATATGTTCTCTCTTTCTATATATATATATACAATACATGGCTCACACAAGCAAACAAGGAATATACAGATATAGACATAGGAGAGAACATATATACACACACATATATATCATATATATCACATATAGAGACAGAGAGAGATGAATATGGAAGATGAATATATGTGATATTTAAAAATATAAAAGATTTGAATGTTGCGAAACCATGATGTATTACTAAATATCCCCCAGTTCTCTTAACCTCTACTTTTTCACTGCATCTCAGTTTTTGTTGTGTTTATTTATTTTTTGGTGCCTCTGGACGTGCAGCCTAAGTCTAGTAATTTTTCTTGGGGGAAAATTTTTCTACCACTGAAATTTTCTGCTACTATGATTTATAATTTAGGATCCTGTTTAGAGGGGATCAGCCGCCCATCACAGACAGCAATATTAGGCATCTCGGGGAAACCCAGCATCTGTCTCTGCTGTTCGTACCCCGAGGTAAGAAATCCACCTTCTCCCATGGCCAGCGTAGGTCAGAGGGCCAGGAAGGGAGAGACAGGTGGACGTTCTAGCTTGTGAGCAGATCAGGCTGAGCTGTCAAGTACCTTCCACCTGACAGCTGATTCTAAAGTCAACCCCAAGCAAAGTGAGAGAGGAAATATTCTTTTGCATTTTTACTCGCAAACTAGCCAGGCCGTCTGAGGTCTCTGGGCTGAAGAAGAGAGGAAAAGCTGGCCAATTTGAACAATGTCAGAGTCTTCAGTGTGCTTCCAAGTTTCACAAGACAGCTGTTTCTGCTCTAAGTCCCCAGAAAGTTTGGGGGCTGAAGCTCGGTGTCCAGATTTTGTCTTCTGCTTGAGTCATTTTGGGTCCAGGGAGTAGGAAGATTCTGGAGACCACATGATTTTTGTAAGATAAATGCTCACCCACATTACCTCCCCAGGAACCCAATTCCAGATGCTAGGAGATCTTCTAATTTCATTCTAAGTGCCTGTGACCTCCCATAGCGAGGGCAGACACCATCAAGTTGATTATAATGGCTAATTTAATATTATATAAATCGAGTCCTTGCAATCTGAAGGACTCCAAACTAATTTTAACAATTATTATTTTGTGTCTCTCAAAAAGGGAACACTTAAGATTACAGACTTATTTTTTTTTCTCTCTGGTCTCCTTGAATCTCGGCTTGTAGCTCTGAGTGGGTGATAAGTGATAAACAGTCTGTCTCTGATGCATTTTTTTAATAGATGAAGTGAGCAGAAGGGGAAAAACAGAGAGAGAGAGATAGTCTTTCAGTCAGAGGTTGATACTCACTGAGGAGATGGCTGATTCGTTTTAGCTTGAACAAAGACCAGGGAAATTAATTTGATAAGCATCTTGCCTCTGCAGACTTGAGTGCTAAGTGAAACTTCCCAAACTTCCTTAAGAAAAGAATTGTTTGACGGTGTTGTTAAAAGTACAAATGCCAGGCTCCACTCTGGAGGCTGTGATTCATTAGGGCTAGGGCGGAGCCCAGAAATAGGCACATTGATGGAATCTTAATGTGATTCTGAAGGTCAGGCCAGTTTTGGAAACTACTGTGTATCCTGGGCAGGTTAGGACCAACAGCTGCAACCAGTTTTCTTCTAAATGGAAGGGATGAATAGCACTCACCATATAGAACTATTGTGATCATTCAAGGAAAGTCATTTACTCAATGGGTATACAGTGGGCACCTACTGTGTGCCAGGCACTGTGCTGTGAGCTGAGGACACAGCAGTGAACACTCCTTGTGACAAGGGAGGAACAGGTGTTGGTGGAGCAGCGGACATCTCTCACATCTCCACCTGAGGGCTGTCACGGGACGGGTACACAACAGTGAGAGTGGGCTCAGGACAGACCCAGACCAAGGGCACCAGAGTCGGAGGGCCCAGAAGGAGCCCCTGAGAAGCAGCCTATGATGCTTCATGCTATACGTCAATCTGATGGGGCCATGGGGTGCCCAGATATTTGGTCACACATGATTTCTGGGTGTGTCTGTGAAGGTGCAGTCAGAAGAGATGAGCACTGGAATTGATGCACTGAGTAAAGAATTGTTCTCCCCATGTGGGTGGGCCATGGAGAGCCTGGATAGAACAATCGAGGGGGAGGTTGAACACAATCTTCTCCCGCCCTCAGTGCTCCTGGGCCTTCAGAACCAGATCTGAAATCTACACCATTACTTCTTGGCTCTTCTCACTGCACCATCAGCTTTCCTGGATCTCCACCTTCCAGATACAGATCCTGGGATGTTCCAGCCTCTATAATCACATAAACCAACACCTTATAATAAATCTCTTCATGCATACATATAAAAACATACACACGTATATATACAGCATGCACACACACATATATATAACTGTTATATAACTATATAGAAATATATAGGGTTTACATGAATCTATGCTACTCAAAGCTGCTCAGATGAATCTGTTTTCCTACAGTTCACTGATGGAATGCATCAGCTGTATGTAGAAATGGATCAGACAGACCATTATATATAACTATATATAATTGGTATGGTTTGGCTGTGTCCCCACCCAAATCTCAACTTGAATTGTGTCTCCCAGAATTCCCACGTGTTGTGGGAGGGACCCAGGGGGAGGTAACTGAGTCATGGGGACCAGTCTTTCCTGTGCTATTCTCATAATAGTGAATAAGTCTCATGAGATCTGTTGGGTTTATCAGGGGTTTCTGCTTTTGCTTCATCCTCATTTTTCTCTTGCCACCACCATGTAAGAAGTTCCTCTCACCTCCCACCATAATTCTGAGGCCTCCCCAGCCATGTGGAACTATAACTTCAATTAAACCTCTTTTTCTACCCAGTCTCTGGTATGTCTTTATCAGCAGTGTGAAAATGGACTAATACAATAATATACAGTTATATATACACATATATACCTATATAGTTATGTTATATATGGGTATATTATGTATATAACTACATATACACATGTATATACATACACACATATATATACATATCTATCTATATACATATATATGTATATATACATATCTATCTATATACATATATATGTATATATACATATCTATCTATATACATATATATGTATATATACATATCTATCTATATACATAGATATGTATATATACACACGCTCACACACATACACACGCATGTTGAAGTACAGGGAGGAGAACCTTAGGGCAGGCAGACCCTACAGCCGCCTGAAGACTTGTGGGTCTCTGCCCAATTGACAAAGGAAAACTTTGGAGCAGCCTCAGGCAGAGGAGGTGATAAGATCATGTTTGCTGCTGTTAGGAAAAGGCATGAGAAGGTTCCAGTGGATTTAGTTGCCAGTACAGCCAGCCGCCCCCACTGAATGGAACCAAATGGTTTCTCCCCACTCTTCCTGTGACTACTGGCTCTTCCCGTTTTTAGGGTGTTTGCATGTTGGACTTTAGAGAGGAGACTTCCGGACAGATTAACTAACCCTCTGGCTTTTCACTCCCACGTATACAAAAAACAATGTGGCACACAGGTCAGAGAAGCTGGAGACCACGTTCCCCTGCACACGACATGTTTGTTGGAATTTGGTTCTCATTGCTGTGTAGTCTGCGTTGTTGGTGATACCCTCGTGTAAGTAACAAGGGAAGAAGCAGGCTGCCACAGGCTGCATCTGCACTTCATTTGACAACAACCCCCACTTGTGTCTCACTCATAATTCAACCCTGCTGTTTTGTTTTGCTCATAGGAATCCTTCTCCATTAGCACTCCTGGTGTGCTGTTGAACCCTCTTCATTTGTATTTAACTAACAGGAGGTACCACAGTTTTGCTGTGAGCTCCAGCAGGCGAAGTTCTGCCAGTAGAAAGCACTTTGCACCTGTGCACTCCAATCCAGGACCCTGATCCCAGATGCTTAGCCTCTGGTGCACAGCCCAGCCCAGGCTCATCAGCCCGGCCAGGGCTCCTTGGATGGCCCTGATTAAAGAGAAGGTTGATTTTTTCCAGAGTTAGTGCACTGAGAGGCATGGACCTTTCTGCTTTCGCTGTCATTTGAGCTGTTCATTGTTACCATATGAACTGGGTGCTCCTGCCTAATATTTTGATAACACGTTGGCAGAAGATGAAATGGCAGTGAAACAAATGGCTGAAAAAGAGCATGTTTTGTTATTTAACCATCTAAGTTGGTATTCCATGTGTGTGTGGTTTGTTACTTTGCTCTACATGAATCTATGGTACTCAAAGCTGCTCAAATAACAGAATCTGTTTCCCTGCAGTGAATTGATGTTTCAGCTGTTTGTAGAAACAGATCAGACAAAGCATTATATCAAATGCTTTCTTGAGAAGCACCAGCCTCACATCCCCCAAACTCATCCTCCTTTGAAGTGCACATTTCTCACAGATGCCCCAGTTGCTCACGCTCACTCCTCCACCATTAGTGACACCCCACCACCATAACCACCATTACCATCACTACTAACACCCCTACAACCACCACCTCTACCACCACCAACTCCACTGCTACCTCCACCATTGTCATCTCCATCATCTTCCCCAATTCCCTCACCTGCATTACCTCTGCCATCACTAGTAACAACTTCATTGCTACCTCCATCATCATCTCCATCACCTTCACCAATTCCACTGTCTCCCTCACTTCTATCACCACCAACAATACAACTGCTACCTCCATTATCGTCACCTCCATCACCTCCACCACCACTTCCATCACCTCAAGCATCACTAACAAGAGCATTGCTGTCTCCAACATCATCACCTCCATAATCTCCATCACCACCTCCATCACTTCTGCCATCTCCAGTATCACCTCCATTACCTCTACCATCACTAACAATACCACTGCTACCACCATCATCATCTCCATCGCCTCCACCACAATCGCTTCCATCACTTATCACCAACTCCACTGCTACCTTCATCATCACCTCCATTACCTCCATCATCTCCATCATCATCACTTTCATCACTTCCACCATCTCCAACATCACCTCTATCACCTCTACCATCACCACCAATACCACTGATACCTCCATCATCATCGGCTCCATCACCTCCACCATCACCACTTCCATCACCTCCACCAACTCCAACATCACTTTCATCACTTCTACCATATCCAATAACAACTCCACTGCTACCTCCACCATCATCACCTCCACCACCTCTGCCAACTCCAACATTACCTCCATCACCTCTACCATTACCCACAAAAACTCCATTGCTACCTCCATCATCATTACCTTCATTATCTCCATCATTATCACCTCCATCACTTCTGTCATTACCTCCACCATCATCACCTTTATTACCTCCACCATCATCACTTCCATCACTTCCAACATAATTTTTACTACCTCCATCATCGCCACCATTTCTACCATAACTACGTATCTCCAACATCACCACCAGCACCACTGTCATCACCTCCAACAACCCTCTTCACCACCATGAACTTTGCTACAACCACCATCATTGCCATCAACAACATCATCACTAATACCTACATATGTTCTATAAGAATCTGCATATGTTCTATAACAGCCTTGGCAACAGCAACTCTTTCAGCTCTTCTGCTTCTTTTCTTTGGTTTCCTTTCCATAATGTATCCATTATAATATAAAATTACTAAAAAAATACCAGCTTAAAGTAGCACCCATGTGTTTATCTCACAGTTATTAGGTCAGAAGCCTGGGTGGACCATGACTCAGTTAGGTCACCTGCTTTTTTCCCTCACAAAGGTCAAAATTAGCTGAGTCATGCTCCTTTCTGGAGGCTCTGGGGGACAGTCTTCCTCCAAGCCCATCCAGATTGTTGGCTGAATTCAGTTCTTTGCAGGTATTGGGAATGTTATTTTGCAAAGCATTAAAAGGAATCAGATCTTGCTGACAGAAGTCTATCCATGCTGCAACCCCTGCCCTGACCAAGTGCTTATAGAATAATAATGCTGATATTTAAAAAAAGATGGAGCATCATCAACTGCTAGTCACCCTCTCTTCTAAGTGGCTTGCATCTTTTAAATAATGTAATACACAGTCCCAGCTTATTATGGGCCTGATTTTACAGAAGAGAGAATTGAAGAAGCCCCAAGTTGCACAGCTGGCTGGTGAGTGATGGAGGCAGGACTTAACCCACATCTTCAGGCTCTCAAGCCCACCTTCTCAGACCCCTCATTCAGCATCCCTTATCCTCTGGAATCTTTGTGCTGAGGGCTAGACTACCCATGCTTCCAGGCACCCTCCACAGAGACCCTGAGATCAGGTACCAAGATTAGCCCCATTTAGAGACAGGGAACTAAGGCTCAGAATACCAAGTCACTTGCCCACAATCATCCCGCAGCGATTACAATGTTAGGATTCCACTTCAGGGCACATGCTCTGCACCAGGGCACATGAAACGCAGGCACTCCCTGCAGCAACTGGCACAAAAGCTGATTCTTCTTCATGGGAAGCAGAGTGGCATCCCCAAAACTTAATCAAAGCTCCTCAGGAATGTGGGGATCTCTAACATACATGTTGGGAAAGCTGACATGAGGCAATGGAAACACAAACCCCTGCTGCCTGTTGTTTCCCTTCACCCATCTTCTTTCCCTCCTGCAGCCCTCAGCTTGTGTGGGCTTCATCTTCCTTTGCTCTGTCTCCAAGACCTCTGAGATCTAAGGACGCTCATGTGCATGACCATACAGCGTGGCAGGTAGAACTGAATTGGCTTGCGATTGGACAGTCACTCTCCTGATCCTTTCCCTAAGTCATGGGCCAGGACGAGAGCGTTGGGTACCATTCAGAATTTATGGCAATGTCAGGGTCCTCTTCAAAGAGTAACATTTAAAAAAATACCTTTAAGGCAGCCAACCACTAAAGTTTTCCAACCCCTGGGTGAATAGTGGTCTGTTATGTTGCAAACAGAATTCTTTTTCCTTTAAAAGATATGCCATTAGAATCCACCCAAGGTCTCATCCTAGCCCACACAGATCACTCAGTGAAGGACATCATATTAGTTTCCCATTGCTGCTGTAACAAATCAACACAGACTCAGCAGCTTAGAGAAACAGAGATTTATTATCTTATAGTTCTGGAGGTCAGAAGCCTAAAACCAAGGTGCTGCAGGGCTGCACTCCTTCTGTAAATGTTATGAAAGAAATTCTGTTTTCTTGCCTTTTCCAACTCCTAGATACCGCTGGCATTCCTTGTTTCGTGTTCTCTCATCATTGTGACCTCTATTGCCACCATCATATCTCTTCTCTAACACTAACCCTCCTGCTTCCCTCTTATAAGAAGCCTAGTGATTGTGTTGGTTCCACCTGGACAGTCCAGGATACTCTCCAGTTTAAGATCCTTAATTTAATGACACCTATAAAGTCTCTTTTGCCACCTAAGGTAACACATTCACATCAGGATATGGACGTCTGTGAGGGACAGTATTTTGGTCACCACAGGTCTGGAAGTGGCAGATATTTGGGAAATTTTCCTACAATGAAGATTATGTCCCAGGATGGGATGAAGAATGCTACGAGCACTAGGAATCTTTCTCTGGTCACCACCCCTACGGGATCAGGCCAAATGGAGATGCTGAGTGATTTTTTTATACCACCTCAAGATCAAATGTTTGTTGTAGGGCCAAAGCATTGGCCCAAGACATAAAATGAACAAACAATAAGCATGAGTATGTAATGCCTTATTTACTGCTTTTCTCTGACTCTTTTCAGTGTATGGGATACAGTCCAAAGGAGCTATAAACTTGTGGCTCAGTGGACATGTTTTGTTTTGCCAACCCAGTGTTCATCTCCAACCAGCATAGGTGAGCTATGGTTGACCACAATCCTCAGCACTCTCTGGCATTACCCCACCCATAAGACATTTTCATGATGAAACACATTTGCAAAATTATAACTGAGGAAATGATGGCTGTAAAAGAGATCAGACCTAACCGACTCCATCTTGCTTCTAACCTTTAAGGTGTCCTTGTTCATTCCTGGGCATAGGCTGAACTAGTCCTCCTTTGGGAAGGAATTCAGTTCATGGTTTGATTCTGATGCAAAATTGATAACATCCCTTTCCTGAAAAGACCCCCTTTTTGCCTGGGGTCCAGCCTGCCTTTGCAGGACTAACAAATTAGCTATAAGATTAGAAATTAGTTTAGGGGTCTATAGGAGCCTCTGGCTCCAAGAGTCTGAACCTCCCCAAATTGCTCCTGGGGATAACATCACTATTGTAAAACCTAAGATCAGTGCTTGAGATATTTTGCAGACCCTGCACTCGATACATCAGCTGACACCACCCAGGCCAGTAATCTGGCTCAACCGGTTCTGTGATACCACCCACGAATAGAAGACAGCAAGGAAACCTCACTTTGGCCCCCTATGATTCCATCTCCAACCTGACCAATCAGCACTTCCCACTTCCCAAGCCCCTACCCACCAAATTACCTTTAAAAACTTTGATCCCTGAATGCCTGGGGAGTCTGATTTGAATAACAATAAAACTCCCGGTCCCTCTCACAGCCGGCTCTCCGTGAATTACTCTTTCTCCATTGCAATTCCCTTGTCTTGATAAATCCGTTCTGTCTAGGCAGCTGGCAAGGTGAACCCATTAAATAGTTACAGTAATGCCAGCTGAGTCTCTGACATCAGTGATTTGACAAACCCAGGTCTATCCTCCCAGTGCAATTCTCCAGCATCACCTCCTGTCTTTCCCCCTCATCCCTTTTCCCAGGGCTTCATCCACACGGACTACCTCACTATTTTCAACATAACCTTTCCTTTCACAACTCATTCCCCTTTCTCCTTTCTCCATGTATTAAACTTCTCTTCATTCAACATGGCCCAATACAAACATCATTTCCCAAGTGAAAGTTCCCCTGACTCTCCTGAATGCAGTGGCTTTCCTCTTCTTGGTGTTACCACCTCCCACCTCTGCTACCACCATCGTCATCTCTATCACCTCCTGTTGGCACAGCTGGGACCCCAGGCTTTTCACACAGTGGGGCGATTTGCTGGGCTTATATTTATCTGCACTCTGAGCTGCTGGAGACAGGGACCTCGTGTCTTGTGGATTGTAGTTTGCTGGAGTGGAGGACAGACTCAGAAACTGACTCCCAGAAAGAGGAGGGGACGAAACCAAAGCCACACAGTTGAGAGCCTGCTGTGATGAGGAGTGAATGAAAGAAAGAAAGAAAGAATAAAGTTAAGAAAGAGAGAGGGAGTGAGAGAAGGAGAGGAAGATAAAAAGAGGGGAACAAAGATTAGATTAGTAGATGAAATAGAGGTAGAGAGACAGCATCCTAGAAATGAGACAGATATTCAGACAAAATCATCAAAACACTTTCTTTTAACTTTAAATATAATCAGATGAATTGGATTTCAGCAAAAAAAAAAAAAGAGAAACTTCAATTGCACCATTCCAGCAGCACACATACTGAGCAGTAGCATCAGAAGGCCTGTTAAACATCAAATGAGCCATCTAACCCAATCCAGGAGCCGTGATCATTCTGCTCCAAAAGCATTTCTTCAGTGGTCATTCCCAAGGTCTGGTTTCTGTCGATGGAGCAAGACATAAAAAGAAGTCAAACATGAAATGCCCAGCATGGGTAAGAAAGCGTCTGAAGTATTTCTAAAATAAAGGAAATGCTAATGGCCCTTTTGATTGGTGGCAATCGACGCCTCTCCATTTGTCTTCTGGGCTGCTGGAAAGGGGATTTCACTTTAAGCCATCTTCTCGACAGCTCTTGCCCTCATCCATCTGCAGAGATATTAAAGTCGCAGTTAGGCTGAATTTCTAAAGGCCAGGATGTGAATTTGATTTAATAGTGTGACACCAACCAAGAAAACAAGCCCATAAAAATAAAGGCAGATGCCGCTCCCCTAACTTACGTCACGGAGGGATGAGAATAAATGGATGAGAAAAGAAGAAGGGGCAATTAGGAAAATATCAGCCAGGCTTGGTCTTCTAGTTGTCTGCAACTTATTTGGAGCTGCTCATAAAGGTTTGAGTTAATGCTTTTCAAACTTCAGGTGACAAACCTTCCTTTCACCTTCAGGAAAACAAGAGTAATGCGTAAGCATCAGTGCCTAGCCCTGTTTGAAGCACTTACCATTTTAATTCTCAGAAAAACATCTATGGGTATGTTATTTAATCATCATTCCTTCTTCATGCATGAGAAATGTAGGCATAGAGAAGGTAAATAAAGCTTCCTAAGGCCAAACAGCCAAGAAAAAGTGGTCTAAGGCTTTATACCTGGCTGTCTAGTTCCAGAGACGATGCTCATTCATTTTCACAGTGCTGCCTTGTGAGTGGCTGCTCATTCAGCACAACCTTCCTGTGGAGTTGGCAGCTTTGGGGGTGGGTTCCTGAATGCTCAGAAGTACGCAGAACTGTTAACATGATCGTCTCTCCATACAATCCAGTATGTTTGGTTAAATATAGACAATTGAGCACACAAGTTTACCTTAACTCCTTTCTGAAATCCCCAGACATGACAGTTGTAAAAGAATTGCAAAGGGGTGGGCGGAGCAGGAACAAAAGAACCAAGCAAATGGGAAAAGGGAGATGCAGGCAATGATAATGCGGGAATTGGATACTGGGTGGCATGGTAGCTGACGTAGCAAGCCAGGGAAAGCCGAAACCAAGCCCGGCCTGGGAGCTCCAACAGGCAACCCCATTCCACCATCAAGTCGTTGCAGGAATCGACACTGAAGGCGTGTAGCATGCCTCCGAGAGTGAGGCAACGAGTGGAGCTGGAAATGGGGGCGTTCCCTAAAAGCTTAGACTCTTCCAAAATCTCTCCCTCTTGAATGTGTTGCCGGACAATATCCCTTCTTGCTGCCCCATAGAAGACTGGAGCTTGCCCCATGGGAAGGAAAGACCAGAGGGATTGTAGACTCAGACTCCAGGCCGGGTCAAGGGAGAGGACATAGAGTTTGTGTGCGAGTCCACCGACAGAATGGTGAGTGTCTCCCAGGACCCTGACGCCCAAAGCGCTCCCAGGCCGGCAGTCGTCCTGCAAAACAGCCTGCTGCAGGCTGGGGAGTCAAGGATGGCTCTCTGAGCAGACTTAAGCCTGGAGAAATGAACACACGTGGATAGGTGTGCAGGCCATGACAACCCAGGCAGATCACACTTCCTGAAGCCTCACAGAGGTCAAGAGCATCCACGCCTCCAGAGCTTCTGTTCAGAACCCAGGCAGATCACACTTCCTGAAGCCTCACAGAGGTCAAGAGCATCCACGCCTCCAGAGCTTCTGTTCAGAACCCAGGCAGATGACACTTCATGAAGCCTCACGGAGGTCAAGCAGCGTCCACGCCTCCAGAGCTTCTGGTCAGCTTTCAGTGCGTCCTTCTTGAATGTGAATGACAGCAAAGAGTTAACAGGAAAGACAGAGATTTGAGGGAAAAAACACAAGAAAGGCATCTGAAAGAAAAGAAACCATGCAGGCATAAGAAATCTTTAAGTAAAACTCATTAATATTTGTATGCAAGTCTGTGAAATTGGAAAGATGATGTTCTTTTTGTGAAAACGAACCGCTTTATGTCCTGTTCTAAGAGGCCAGTCAGGTACATCCCGGAGAGGAGATGGAGGGGAGGCTCAGGAAGGTGAAGGTGGTGGCACTCACAGGTCCTAGAGGCACGAGGCCCAGAAGGCCACACAGAACCACGTGGGAAAGACACCAGGTGGTCAGGAGGCAGGAAGCAGTAGTGCTGGGAAGATATGGATAAGGCCTTTCTTGGGGCATCTGAAGGAAAGGCAAGGCAGGACAGTGGCCTGCTGGAATATTCTGGAGGGCTCTAAGCTGTAGGGGAACTCCGTGGTTGCCTGATATCTGGCCCTAGAATAATTAAGACAGAACAATATTGCCTTTGCAGGTGTATGGACCAGAGCGAGGAGGGCTGGCTCTGGATTGGTTACTTTGCATATCAAGGGCATGCCCAGGGCTGGGCCCTTTGCTATCTAAAAATTGACTAGCCCCTAAAGAGGCAGTGTCTTCCCACCAAGAAAGGTTTTTTTAATATGTCAAAACATTATAATATACAGACAATTTTAAATTATATTTATATTACACGAATATTCAAAGAACAAGAAAGGGTTTTGGAAATTAAAATAGAATGGTAGAATATAAAATTTGTAAAAAGTAGGGAAATGTTATGTTGATAAAACCTCCCAGAGAGCAGATTAAAAAGAAAAGCAAACGAAAAAAGAAGAACAAACAAAAAAACCAAGCATAAGGATGAAAGAAAAGAGATGGTTACAGACTTAGAGGATCTAGTCAGGAATTTTAATACTCAAATGAGAAGAGTTCCAAAAAGAAGGAATGCAGAAACAAAGGAGAGAAAATGATTGCATAAATAAAGAAAACTTGGAAATATGAATCACGATTATTTCCAAAATTTAATAGGTTTCATCAAGGATCTGGAATTATGAATTTTAAAAAGGTTTAAAAAATATGCACACTCAGGCACATTATCATGACATTTTAGAAGAACAGAGGTAAGAATAATATTTCAGAAGCTTCCAGAAAGAAAATACAAGTTGCACACCAAGGATCAGGGGTCACAGTCATCTGACTTCCCAACAGCAGCACTGGACGCTGAAAGGGTGATTGAGGTCATGTACAAGTCAGGGTTCTCCAGAGGAACAGAGCTAATGGGATAGATGTATACATGAAAGGGAGTTTATTAAGGAGAATTGACCCACACGATCACAAGGTAAAGTCCCACCATAGGCCGTCTGCAAGCTGAGGAGCAAGGAAGCCAGTCTGAGTCCCAAAACCTCCAAATAGGGAAGCCAACTGTGCAGCCTTCAGAAGTCCAAGAGCCCCTGGCAAACCATGGCGTAGGTCCAACCCAGCCTAATGTGTGCTTCTTAGTGGACGATGATCATACGAAAGGCACCTGTATTAACTTCTGCTGACCCAGTTATGTCTTCCTTTAAAATCCAGAAATTCAGGAAGATCCCCCTTTCCTCTTAGCTCAGATTGTTTCTCCCGTCTTGAAACATTCGGGATTATTAACGTGAAGCTTGGTTCTATGTTTCTCTGTATCATCCATCATTTGCTCCACTGATAAATATTTTCCCCAAGTCCCTCCACTCCAGTATGAGCATAAGCCGTTTTAGTGGTTCTTTCAGCCCATACCGCAGATGATCAAACAAGATGCCCAATGGAGCCGGACTTACAGGAAACTCAGTACAGCAGGAAGAAGCATTCACATGACCCTTGTGGACTGAATTACATCTCCCAGAAAGACACGTTCAAGTCTGAACCCTGCCTGGTACTTGTGTGACCTTTTTTGATGATAGGATCTCTGAAGATGTAATCAAGTTAAGATGAAGTCTTTAGGGAGGCCCTGATCCAATATGACCGGTTTCCCTGTGAGAAGAGGCACAGAGTCAGACCCACACAGAGAAGGCAATGTGAGCACAGACACCGGGAGGGACACCAGGTTATGACAGAGGCAGAGCTGGAGCAATGTGCCTGCGAACGAAGAAATGCCAAGGATTGCTGGCATCATCAGAAACACAGAGAAAGGCACAGAACAGATCCTCCCCTGGAGGCTTCAGAGAGAGCCTGGCCTTACTGATAGTATGGCTTCAGACTTCCAGCCTCCAGAAATGTAAGACAAAAAATTTCTGTTGCTTTAAGCCATCCAAGCCTGTGGTAGTTTGTGAACGCAGCACGACAAAATGAGTGCAATGACCTAGACACAATGTACATGTTAAATGTGGGAATATTTATCTCTTCCCTAAAGAATCCTCCTCTCTCCCATTTTTCTTAAAATTCAAAGACCACTGACACTATTTTTCATTTTCTCACTTTTGTAGGTATAAGGATACAAGGTAAGTTTTACTTTTCTCTTAGATTTACGATACATAAAAAATGGATCGAGTGTGCTAATAAATGGCAGCTCATTCTCAGTTGACAAGATGGGTCAATAGGGAGTGGTGGCGACTGTGCTGAAATGCAGAATGCAGGCCTCATCAGAAGGACTATGGCTGCTCAGGGGAACAGGCTCCCAATGGTGCCATATCATTGGATTGTTTTAAAGGAAAAACAACAAATCTGTAATCTGTACTTTTATATTTAAAAAAATCAAAATGTTTAAGCATTTAAAATTTATTTTGTCTTAACTTTTTTTTGGGGGGGGGGCGGGGGGGACAGAGTCTCATTCTGTTGCCCAGGCTGGAATGCAATGGCACGTGATCTCACCTCACTGCAACCTCTGCCTCCTGGGTTCAAGCGATTCTCCTGCCTTAGCCTCCTGAGTAGCTGGGGTTACAGGCACATGCCACCATGCCCAGCTAATTTTTGTATTTTTAGAAGAGATGAGGTTTCACCATATTGGCCAGGCTGGTCTTGAATTCCTGACCTCAAGTGATCCACCCACTTTTGCCTCCCAAAGTGCCAGGATTATAGGAGTGAGCCACTGCGCCCAGGCTAAAATTTATTTTATTTTAGATTCAGGAGGTACATGGGAAGGTTTCCTACCTGAACATATTGTGCAATGGTGGAGTTTTGGCTTCTAGTGTACCCATCACCCACATAGTGACAACTGTACCCAGTGAGTAGTTTTGCAACCCTCCCCCTCCTCCCCCTCTCTCTGCCTTTGGAGACCACAGTGCCGATTGTTTCCAAATTTATTTCATGTGTACCTATTGTTCAGCTCCCACTAATCAGGACATTTGATATTTGATTTTCTGTTTCTGAGTTAGTTCACCCAGGAGAATGGCCTCCAACTGCATCCAGGTTCCTGCAAAGGACGTGATTTTGCTCTGTTTTATGGCTGCAAAAAATCAATTTCTAATTGTTGTCAACTTATTCGTTTGTAGAGGCTGCACAGTACTAACAAAGTTCATCTGTATACCACCAGCTCATGACATCTGCCCCTTGGGAAGCATCCCATGGCCAGACACATGCATGCTGAGTACTTGTTGGGGGGCTGGCCTTTATTCCAGGAGCAGCTCTCGGGTAGAGAACTATATCCTGGGAGGCTTCTTGATTTTAGGTATTCATCTGGGATTAAATATCTGATTTCAGGGAACAAAATGTGAGGATAAGGTGCCACTTTCACAGGTTTCAAATGTGTCACTTTTTTGTTCATTTTGTTTATTAATGAAGACGAACCCAGAAAAAACCGTTCCTAAACCGGATGAGCCTCCTGAGCTCCCAGCCAGATTGTGTGGAGAGACAGAATCTCCCTGCTGCACTATCCTTGTGAAGACAGTTCACATTACACAGTCTTGAAGCCATCTCTGAGTGTCTTCCGTAATGATGTGAGCTTCTTCTCTGATTAGGAAAACAAAATAAACATTCTCTTCCAGGCCCTTTATACATATCAATTTAGCTCCATTTGAAAAGTCCTTCAGAAAACCTTGAAGTTACACAGAAATATCAAGTATCTTCCATTTTGGACAAGGTAACAGGGTTTGTTTAGAAGAGAATGGGAATTCCATCTCTTCTGTTGAAGAAGCCACATTCTCCCTGAAACTGGAGACTGACCAGGGCCCTGAGGGAATTAATGTCCTTTAAAATGATACCTGCTAACATGGTTTGGCTGTGTCCCTACCCAAATCTCACCTTAAATTGTAATAATCACCATGTGTCAAGGGAGGGGCCAGGTGGAGATAATTGAATCATGGAAGCAGTTCCCCCCTACTGTTCTCATGGTAGTGAATACATCTCATGAGATCTGATGGTTTTATAAATGGGAGTTCCCTTACATAAGCCCTCTCCTGCCTGCTGCCATGTAAGATGTGCCTTTGCTCTTTCTTCATCTTCCACCATGATTGTGAGACCTCCCCAGCCATGTGGAACTGTGAGTCAATTAAACCTCTTTCCTTTACAACTTACCAAATATTGGGTATGTCTTTATTAGCAGTGTGAGAATAGACTTATACACCTGCCAAACATGATCTCTTCACTGAGGGAAAGTGTAATGGTGGAGCAGGTCTCCTTCAAGGTCAAAGACTTCTACGAGAGGCTGAACTGGGTGTTCTGCTTGTGCCCCTCCAAGTCCACCCTCAGCTTTTCTCCACCCTACCCTGCATCTCAGGGATGTCATATTCAAATACTGCATGAATTAAACCCCCTGTCTTCCAGCCTTCAGATTGGGTTGACCAACGGGAGGCACCAAGGAGATCAGAGAGCAGAAGATGAGTAAGATCAGGATACAACTCTGCTTCCCAGACCCGCCCTCTGCAACTTTGGGCCACACGTTGGAAGTGACTGTGTCCCTCCACCAAGGGACATGCCTTCTCCTGGGTGGCCCTTCTACCATCACTCAAGCTGCAGTCACCTGGCCCTCCCATTGACAAGTCCTGATGGGGGTTGGAAGGCTTCCCCTGTTACTCAGTCTTGTGTGTTTCACCACCCCTGCTGGCTTCCCTTAATTCTGTCCACACCTTTGTAAACAGTGCCTTCCTTAAGCCCTCTTCCATAAGCACTTTCAGTGCATTATTCAAACCAAGACCCTGAATGATACAGGAGTCAAATATTATTGGTTTTCTATTTTCCTCTCACTTTTCAGAGACCAGAAGGCATATGTATGCTTATATGAAATATATATATATATATATATTTATAGGTATATTTGTTGCTATATATATATAAAAATCTGTACATATGTATCAAATATATTTATCTCACTTATATAGCTGCTTCAAATAACCAAATGTTTTCTGAAGATAAAATAATTTCCTCGAACCCAATCAGTGACAACAATTGGATGTTGAGAGCAATCAGATTGGTTTTGTTCCCCCAAATAAGCTGAAGCACAGGCAAAGACTAGAGGCATTAGGAAAAATTATCACAACTACAGCCCTGGATCTCAGGAGCTCGTACAGAGCCCTGTTCTGGCATCCTGGCAGTTCTGAGCAGATCTCCTTCCAGGCAAGCAAGTGGGGAGTCTAGAATCCAGCTCTCCCTCTGGTAGTTGTGCCATCTTCACCTCGGCTCCCAAAGTCTCTGTGGAAGGGACCCCAGAAAATAATAATTCTTTTAGTATAAGTAGGTCCATGCAATGCTTAGGATAAGTATATTCCATAACACAAAAGGTATTCATTGCTTGCCTGACATCCCAATTTTATCTAGCTACCTGTATTTTCTCTAGCAATACTGCTCACGTTCCTTTGACCAGAAAAAGATTCATGGCCCCAACAGGTAGCAAAGGGGCTGTGAAGTGTGGCCAGGGGCTGGGCAACTGCTTCACAGATGAGCTCCACACTATAGACGGTGGCATAAAGCTCTGGTGATTAACCAGCTGTCCCTGCCATGCCGTGTGTGTGTGTGTGTGTGTGTGTAAGTGTTGTGTGAGAATGTGAGAGTGTGTGAGGGCGTGTGTGAGTGTGAGAATGTGAGAGTGTGTGAGGGCGTGAGTATGAGAATATGAGGGTATGTGAGGGCGTGTGTGGGTGTGAGAATGTGAGGGTGTGTGAGGGCGTGTGTGGGTGTGAGAATGTGAGGGTGTGTGAGGGCTTGTGTGAGTGTGTGTGTTGTGTGAGTGTGAGTGTGTGAGGGCATGAGTGTGAGAATATGAGGGTGTGTGAGGGCGTGTGTGGGTGTGAGAATGTGAGAGTGTGTGAGGGCGTGTGTGAGTGTGAGAGTGTGAGTGAGTGTGGGAATATGAAGGTGTGTGAGGGCGTGTGTGGGTGTGAGAATGTGAGGGTGTGTGAGGGCTTGTGTGAGTGTGAGTGTGTGAGGGCGTGAGTGTGAGAATGAAGGTGTGTGAGGGCGTGTGTAAGAATGTGTGTGAGGGCGTGTGTGAGTGTGAGAATGTGAGTGTGAGGGTATGTGTGAGAGAATGTGAGGTGTCTGAGGGCGTGTGTGAGTGTAAGAATGTGAGGGTATAAGAGGGTGTGTGAGAATATGAGGATGTGTGTGAGGTCGTGTGTGTGTGTGAGAATGTGAGTGTGAGGGCGTGTGTGAGAGAATGTGGGTATGTGAGGGAGTGTGTGTGAGAATGTGAGGGTGAGTGGAGTGTGTGTGTATGTGTGGTAGAATGTGACAGTGTTAGTGTGTGTGAGTATGAGTGTGTGAGGGTGTGTATAGGTGTGAGTGTGACTATGTGACAGTGTGAGCAAAAGCATGTGCATATGCATTAGGTGAGTGTGTAAGGGTGAGAGAGTGTTAGAGTATGTCTGGGTGTGGGTGTGTGTTAGAATGTGTGTGTAGCTGTGTGAGTGTGAATATGTGAGTGCGTGCATGTATGTGCCTGTGTGTGCATGTGTGTGACTGTGTTAGAGTATGTGTGGGGGCTGTGTGCACGCATGTGTGCATATGTGTGTGTGACTGGCACTCTGTGTGTGTGGTGTGTGAGTGTGTGCGTGTGACTATGAGAGTGTTAGAGGGTTTGTGTGCATGAGTGTGTGTGTATGAGTGTGTGCATGTGTGGCACTGTGTGTGTGTGTGACTGTGTGTGAGTGTATGAGTCTGTGTGTGTCTGGGTAGCTTGTGTGTGACACGTGTGTGTGAGTTTGTGCGTGTGTGTGTGTGTGTGGCACTCTGTGTGGTGTGTGTGTGTGGCTGTGTGGCTCTCTGTGTGTGGGGGGTGTGTGTGTGTGAGAGTGTGTGCGTGTGTGTGTTCTTGGTCATCTAAATCAGTATGCTCCTGCAGCATCTCTCTCTGTTTCTTAGACTTGCCCAGCTCCCGGGTGTCTGCTGAGATGCCAGACATTGCTTGTGGTTACCAATCCCGACGCTGGCCAGTGGGGTGAGGCGTCAGGGCTGCAGGCCCCTTGAAGCACACACCTGTGTTAGAGTGATAAAAGCTGTCTTTTCTGCAGTCCCAGCCCTGCCCCAGAAGCTCATCTTGTCTGAAGCCCGTTCTCACAGACCTGTTACAAATATGATTCCTTTAGAAGCACAGGGGCCATGAAGGGGGGAAACCCTCTCCTCCCAGATAATGGAGAGCGAATCAGACAATTAAGCAGAGGCCTCAGCACAGGGACTGGCGCTCAAGGGTCGCGGAGCCGGCGGCACGCTCTCCGTAGCCCCATTCGCATTGTTTGCTATGGGAATAGCGCCCCCTGCTGCTTTCAATAACGCAGGCCAGAAATGCAATCGATTACTCCTGCCACTCTGATTGGTGTGAATATGTGTGCACAGAGCCCTTCTGGTGTGCTTGGCCGGATGCTGGGCCACAGAGATTCACAAATCAGCCCTGACCTCTGGGCTCAACTAATGCAGAGTCTTCGTTCTCCACCCAGAAGCCATTCCCAGCCTCTCCTCCTGATTTCAAAGGCCTTCTCCTTCCTTCGCTGGAGGCTTTTGCAGCCAGTTACACAGGGAGGGCTTGGGAACGTTCCCGTATGGCCAGAGGGATTGAGGGAAGCCTGCTGGGAGCTCCTGGCCACTATTGCTCTTCACATGAGAAAGAGAAATTAAATAACCTGCTCCAGTGGACAGCGTTAGAAGCTGGTTATGCTGCAGTCTTTGAAGGAGGTTTTCTGGACAGCAAGGAATGAAGACCTCTCAGGCTGGCCCAAGCACAGGTGAGTTTATTTTAAAGGTGTTGGTTGCAGTCTACCTGGAGAACATCTAAGAACACAAGATGAAAGTGCGTAAATTCCGCAGGGACTGCACGCAGAGAAGGTAGCCTGTCTCGGAAGCATCTGGTCCCTTTCCCTCCACTTCCTCCTCTCGCTCCACTGCACACCCTTCCTGGCCCAGCCCGACCGGCTGCCCGTCCACACTCCACGCCCCAGCCTTGGAGCTGACGTTCATCCCTGGACCAATCAGCAGTGGAGGGGGGCGTGGGGCGGGGATGGTCACGTGATGCCCAGGGCTGCTCTTTCTTCTAGAGGGCTAAAGGTGGAGCCTGCGTCTAGCAGGGCTGTTGGAGGCAGGGGGTGAGCCCGGCTCTGCAGGAGCATGCTGGGCACCACGGGTTCTTACAGGCATCCTTCCCCAGGGACTACGTCAGAGCGAGTTATCTTAGGTCAGAGATGGCGCCACTCAAATATACCGCGGAAACATGCCTTGTTTCATTGGAATACAGGTATTGTATGTTGATAATAAATTTTGTTTATTATATATTATACATGATAATCTATTACACATTACATATTTAATATATATTACATTTTTAGGTCCTTTTGCTGTATATATATTAAGTCATTGAATTCTCTCTCTCTATATATATGTATACCCTATATAATATATAATTTATTATTTATAGCCTATAATAGTGTTATATATGACATATGTAATATCTGCCATATGGGGAACATGTACTACTATATATTTATATTTTATTAAATATTTTATCATATATACATTTATGTATATAAATCCAGATATACTATATCTTTATGTATTCCATTTTTATATATTACATAATATATACATTTATATGTATGATTTGTATATATGTATACATGTATTTGTTACATATTCATAATGAACTGTTTCATTGGAATATGTGTGTGTATATGTAATATGTTTGTAATTTAAAGGTACCATTCACATTTAAAATTAGAGAGATTTCACATTTTAAAAATCGAGACAGCTGCTTTCTCTGGAGGAGTGGAAGTAAAATAATAATAGCTAACACTAGCGTTGCACTTACCTGTGATGGGTGTTTTTCCAGGTTCCTTCCATCTCTATGGAACCTCTCGGCCAGCGTGTGATGTGGGTTGTTTTATCACTATCGTTCTAAGTCTCCTTCCTTTCACAGATGAGGAAACACAGCGCGGCTGCACCTGTGCCCCTGACCGTGGGCGGCACTGCCCCCAAGTGGGCCAGGCTCCTGCAGGGCGCCCTCAGCCCCACCTGCCCCTGCTGGTTCACTGGTTTTGGCCCCTAGTGAATTTCAAGTCCAGCTCTTCCTCGTCCCATTTTTACATTACCCACCTCGCCCCTGTGGACACTTTCACCCATGACGTCTGATAGTTCATAAGGCTGGAGAATTTTCTATTTCAGCTTCCAGTTGGAGTTTTCAAGTGGATTGTACTTTCCAAATTCATAAGTAAACTCATCAACAAAATAATAACTGTGAGCTACAGTTTTTGGGGAAAAGCTCGGATTGGGGAAATATGTTTCTGGACATTGTCAATGGCTGAGTCCAGTTGTTCAGACTCTATCAAGCCCTGCGACCTTGTCCTTTGTATCTTCCCCTGGTGAATCCATCAGACATGTGCGGCTCCTTTAATTCAGAAAGAAACAGCCCAAAAACATTTGTGTCACTGCAGAATCCTGGCCCAGCACTCAGTGCCTTGTCCCTGGGCCTACAGCTCTGTGCTCCCCTGTGCCCAGCTGCTGTCTGACCACCGCTGTCTCCTGACTGATGCTGACGCCCCCTTGCAGGTGGCCCTGCACTGGCGTGAGTGTGGAGACAGCCTCCAGCCTGCAGTCAGACTCAGTGGAGGAAGGAGCCCGGCCCCAGTCACGTCCAGTGCAGCCACCCCATGATGGCCATCCACAGCCCCTGCCCTGAGGAGCCAACATGGGCAGCTGGGCAGACACAGTGACCAGAGCTTGTCCTGTGGTAATCACTGCTCCCCTAGAAAGGTCAGTAGCACAAAGAAGCTGCTCCCAGCCTTAATAAAGTGAGCAGGACTATCTGTGTCCTACCAGTTGACAAGGTCCATATTTCACAAGTTAAGTCTGGATAGTTTGCTGCTGATAGACGTCAGATAGAATGCCCCATCTCCTCCTCTCATCTTCTAGCACTGAGTGACAAGTACCTTCCCTTTACTAGTTTTCACCGAATGCAAAAACTTAACCTCCCAGTGTGTTCATTAAACCTCAGTCTCCCTAATAATCTTTCCTCTCCAGAATTGTATTCTTAGGCCGCTTTGTGACAGAGACTATCCTGTCCCTGCAGAGAGCAGGTAATTACCTTGCCCATGTCATCCCCAATAGTGATGTATCTTTGACCTCACTTGATCTTGGTTTTCAACACCTCTGTCTGCAGGTAGAAAAATTAAGTGCAGGAAATTTCTGTCAGTCCCTAATAGCAGTTTCTTCTTGCCTAAAAATACCAAAACCATCTGAACAGAGAAATGTGCTAGATAGCTACTGAGTTTGTGGTCATTAGAGAAGTGGTGTATTTAGATGCACCACATAGAATATCAGCCAGCTTCATTAGGGCATCAGTGAGCACTGGCCACTCACTGACCCACGGTCGGGAGTTGCTGTGGATCAAGCCTGTCCGTGCAGTGATTAATAACCATAAGCAAAGGCAATAATTAGGAGACGCCAGTCATGGAGTTTAACAGGGGTGTGGGCTATCTAAAAACATTAAACCACACTTGGCAGTCCCCCAGCTTCAAGAGGCCGTGCCACGGTGAAGCTCAGAGAAATTATCTTTCGAAATCCTAACTGGGAGGAGACAAATGCGGTGATGCATTTGATATCAGCAATTCATATTCAATTTGTTTTTTATTGTTGTTGTTGTTGTTTTTTTTTTTTTTTTTGAGACAGAGTCTCACACTGTTGCCCAGGCTGGAGTGCAGTGGCACGATCTCGGCTCACTGCAACCTCCACCTCCTGGGTTCAAGCGATTCTCCTGCCTCAGCCTCCCAAGTAGCTGGGATTACAGGCATGCGCCACCATGCCTGGCTAAGTTTTTGTATTTTTAGTAGAGATGGGGTTTCACCATGTTGGCCAGGCTGGTCTCGAACTCCTGACCTCTTGATTCACCCTCCTCGGTCTCCCAGAGTGCTGGGATTACAGGCACAAGCCACCGTGCCCGGCCTCAATTTATCTTCATTTTATTACACTAGTCACCTGGAAACTAGAGGTGACCAAGAAGGTTGATAATGGAAAATAATCTCTCCACGAATGCCTAATGGTGTCACCATTTGAGGTAGGTGGTACATGTGAAGCCGGCTAACTCAGTTTACCCATGGCGGTGGCTATAGAAGGCAAGTCTGTGGGAGCAAAGTCACCTTTAATTGTCCATGAACTACATTACCACAACACAGGTCATCACTGTCCTGCTAATGAGAGCTGTTTTGCCACGCTGTAAAGATTTGCTCTTGCCAGGTGTGGTGGCTCATGCCTGTAATCCCAGCACTTTGAGAGGCCAAGGCCGGTGGATCACCTGAGGTCAGGAGTTCGAGACCAGCCTGGCTAACATGGTGAAATACCATTTCTACTAAAAATACAAAAAATTAGCCAGGCATGGTGGCGCACGTCTGTAATCCCAGCTACTCAAGAGGCTGAGGCAGGAGAATCCCTTGAACCTGGGAGGTGGAGGTTGCAGTGAGCCGAGATTGCACCATTGCACTCCAGCTTGGGCAACAAGAGCGAAACTCCATCTCAAAAAAAAAAAAAAAAAAAGTATTATTCTTGCAGTCACCTTGGGACTTTCACTTGTCCCTATGTACAAAAATCATCGATAACATTCTGTCTACATTTTTACCCACTGCTGAGACTCCCTGGAGAACCGAGGATTAAAGAAAGGCTCTCTTGTGTCTGTGACCTTCTGTGGCTCCTTCCCTCCATTCACCCTCCTTTTGTGTTCTCTCGCTCTCTGCCCTAGGAGGCTGACCTGAGAGGACTACCTCCATGCCCTCCCTCACCCCGTGGCTTTCAACCAGGTTGACCGCTGAGACACTCCAAGCAGATCAGAGAGAAGGGTGTTTACTCAATCCTGACCACTGAGATGCTCCAGCAGGTCAGAGAGAAGGGTGCAGATCAGAGAGAAGGGTGCTTACTCTACTGAATCCTGGTGTAGCATCACCACCAAAGGGTTCTTTCTGCCCCTTCAGACATGAGTGCCAGGGACTCCATGACCCTGGGATGTAATGACATCCCTCTATTCCCAACATCCTGCCCTGCCCGCTTTGCAAGTAGCTTCTTTACTAAACTTTCTCCACATTTGAGCCACCATCTGAGACTGACGGACACAGGGCAAGACAAGAATGCAGAGGTGGAGAGAGGGGAAAGGAGTGGAAGAGGAAAGCAGGGAAAGAAAGAGAAAAGAGAAGGTGGGGGAAAAACAACTGTCATCAGTTATTTGTCTTTTATAATGTATCTAGAGCATTGCTAAGCAGGTTTCTTTTTCTTTTCACCTTCTTGCTGACCGTGTGTGTGTGTGTGTGTGTGTGTGTGTGTCTGTGTGGTGCAGTGGCATTTAGTATAGCCACAATGTTGTACAACCACCACATATATCTAGTTCCAAAATATTTTCACGACTCCAAAATAAAACCCTATGCTCATTAAACAGTTACACCCCCCAACCCCAACCACCCCTGGCAATGACCAGCCTGCTTTCTGTCCCTATGACTTTAACTATTCTGGATATTTCGTAGGAATGGAGTCTATAATATGTAATCTTTTGTGTGTGCTTTCTCTCAGGTAGTACAATATTTTCAAGGTTTATGCATCTTGTAGCTGAATCAGTACTTCATTCCTTTTAATGACTAAATAACATGTATGTGGATATGCCACAATTTGTTTATCCATTCACCTATTGATAGACATTTGGGTTGTGTTCACCTTTGGCTATTTGGAATAATGTTGCTATGGACACACATGCGCATGTATTTGTTTGGGTATCTGTTTCCAGTTTTGGGGGTATTTACTACATGTGGAGTGGAATTGCTGGATCTTATGATATTTCTACATTGAACTTGTTGAGAAACTGCCAAACTGTTGTCTACAGTGGTTGCACCATTTTACCTTCTCTCCAGCAAATTTGCAAGAGTTCCAATCTTCCAATACTCTTGCCAACCCTGATTATTTTCTTTCTTTAATTATAGCCATCCTAGTGAGGGTGAAATGGTATCCTATTGTGGTTTAGGGCAGACTGCTTGCATCATCACATTTCACCCACAGCAGCCCTAAAGATCATGACTATGGTTGTCCTTATTTAACAGTCAAAGGAAACTGAGACTCCAGTGAGTTATTAGAGTCAGTCTTCAAATGCAGACTAGTGAAACCCCAGATCCCCAGCTCTCAGCAACTGCTTTACACGTCCCTGGAAAAGGGGCTGGTAGCTCTGTAAAGCCAGATTTACTCATCCATCTACTCATTAATTCTACACTCATTTATTGAGCACAGATTCTATGCAATCCCCATTTTCAATGTTTGTTTTCTAAGGACATTAGAAAAATTTATCCTTTATTTATGTAGAGAGTTTTGAAAGGCAGTTAATACTTTTTTGAGATTCAGAAGAGTGAGTTAAATCCTTTCTAAATAAAAAGACTTACCTTTGAGGACCACCATTTTTAATACTTATGCTAACACAACATTAAAATTCCAGATGGAATATATTTGTTTGCAGGTGGCAGTAACTCTACAACAAATCACATATGTCAATAATTTATGCACTCACAGAATTCTAAATCTTAAAGCTGTATCCAACTTTACTCAAATGATAAAATTAGAATGCTGTCTTTCAAAATCCATTGGTTCTATATTCTTCAGATTGGGGTTCCTCCTCAGGAACGCATGGTTTCTCAAAGGAAAATGTGTTGCTATTCCTAGAAGAAAGGAAAATTTGTACAGGGCATGCAAAACCAACACTTCAACCACACCTACGTGGTCAGCTAAATAATGGCCCCAAAGATGTCCATGTCCTAATCCCAGAAACTTTGAATGTTATCTGACATAGTAAAAGGAACTCTGCAGATGTGATTGAGTTAAGGGCTTTGAGATGGGAATATTAGTCTATATTATCCAGCTGGATCTGATGTAATCACAAGAGTCCTTACAAGAGGGAGGCAGGTGGGTTAGAATTAGAGAAGGAGATGTGGGGATGGAACCAAAGGTAACAATGTTTAAGAATAGAAGAGCCAAGGAGGGCCAGCAGTGTCTACACGCTGGAAAAGGCAAGGTAACGGATTCTCCCCTGGAGCCTGTGAAATGGATGATGCACTGCCAACACATTGATTTTATCCCCTTAAGAGACATGTGGGAATTTTGAGCTTCATAACTAAAAGAGAATAAATTTGCATTGTTTATGATGTTTTAAGCCATGACGTTTGTGGTACTTAGTGATAGCAACAATGGGAAATGAATACATCCTCTACCCTAAGAACCCATTCATAAGCATTTTCCTTTCTTAAATGTTTTTGAGTCCTTCTACCCACTGTAAGTCTCCCCACAGGGGTGTGGGAGAACACTGAGGATGTAATTACTTGTATGGAACACACTTTGTGGTTCAGACGGCCTAAAGCCAGGCCTAGTTTCACACATCCACTCCACCACCACGATGGGCGTAGTCCTGCTCAATATGTGCTTCAGAGATGACATCAGTAAAATGGAGAATTTCATCGTGCAATTCTTGGACCTCATGTCAGGTAAGATATAAAATTCTTCAGTCAGTGTAAGGTAAATTGTAAATAAAGGTTAACAATTATTATTAGGGGGAAGCGATCATTCTAGTCCACAATGTTGACCACAGCCCCATGGCCTCAAGGAGGACAGCAAGGTGATGGGGAATGATCAGTCTCAGTCATAAAGAGTAACATTTGCCCAAACTGTAGGCATTTTAAGTAAGAATATAAGTGAAAGTTCTTTAACAGTATCTCAAAAGCAGCTGGGCACGGTGGCTTATGCCTGTAATCCCAGCACTTTGGGAGGCAGAGATGGGTGGGTCACTTGAGGCCAGGAGTTCGGGACCAGTGTGGCCAACATGGTAAAATCCCATCTCTACAAAAAATAAAAATAAAAAAGCATCTCAAAAGACATTTGTCTCTTGTGTTAAAATATCACTCTAGTACACAGGAGATTGAGCTATAAATCAAAACTACAGCTTCAGTTTCAAGTGAGTATGTAGAAAATGATGTCATTTTCTGAAGGACTGCAATTTCAATCAAATCCACATTACATGGAGTGGATGAAGATAACATTGGCCTAAGCCATCTCATTGACTTCTCTCTCAGCTAATGGTACATATTCTATCTATCACTGATTTAAATCTGGCAGGTAATGAGTTTACAGCCTGACAGTTATGACAAGATCTTCTCTAAGAATGCTGTTTACACCAGAACTTAGCTTAACATTCCTCTGATTTCCCAATTTGTGGAACATGATGTTGGCAGCAAACAAAGCTCCAAATCTATAAGCCAGTGGTGTCCTTGGGGGATATGTTCTTCCTCGTGGGCACATAAAGATGAGAACAGGCCAAAGCTCTAACACAAAAGCTTGTTGCTTTCCCTCCCTACAGAGCACCAGAAGCCATGTTTTCTAGCAGTTTGTACAATGAAGCTAGGGTTTCTGTTTAGGCTGCCTGTTCCTGTACCTGCCCAGTGTTTCTTTCTTTCTCTTCTGGCCAAAGAACCTTTGATTTTTTTTCCCTAAAGGACCCACCATTTCTCTCGTCTCAAGCCAAGGAATTGAGAGAAACATTCCCATCCTCTAAGTCCAAGTAATAGTCATATGACCAACCCAACTTCTTCCACCCCACTGACCACTGTACTTAGCTAGAACAACACAAGCCCAGGCAACAAGACTCAAGTCTGGGACATTTTGGAAACTATTAAGGAAATATCTTTCTTCTCTGTCTCCCTCTCCCATCCCCTTCTTTCCTCCATCCTCTCTGTCTGTCTCGCTCTACCTCTCAGATGAAGACAGGATCTAAACCTGCACACATTTACACATCTCACTTCCCAGCCCTGCATTCACCTGTTGACGGACATTTACATTGTTTTCAGATTTGAGCTTTTGCAAATAAGGCTGCTGTGAACACTCATATACTATCCCTGTATGGTCACACACACTCATTTCTCTTAGGTACATACTTAGAAGAAGCGTGACTGGGTTACGTGGTAGGTCTGTATTTCACTTTTTAAGAAACTGCCAAACTTTGAAAAGTAGCTCATTCAGCATCACATGAGAGTTGTGGTTGCTCCATCTCAGAGGCCTAGTGGAGAATCTGAGTTCCAACAGCACCCGGCAGCAATGAGGGTAACTTCCAGCCCCATGGTGTCAGCATATTCACAGAGAAACTGTGATGAGGCACTTCCACCATCCCAGCCAGGGAAGAATCAGTGGGGACCTAGTGGGAGCCAAAACCCCCACCCTCATCCAGCAGTAACAAGGGCCATGTCCTTTCCTGCTCAGGTGTCCATGAAGGCTGAGTGGGGGATATCCGCTTCTGCTCTTGTGTGGCATAAGAAGGCTGACAAGTGGTATCAGTAAAAAATTAAACAGTGAAATGAGGAGTTTTAAATATAGTTTCACAACATAATACAAAAATGCCTAGGTTTCAGCTGAAAATAATTCGTCATACTAGAAAGATCTGAACATAATAACTAGAAAGATCTGAAAGTGAACGAAAAAAGGCAATTGATACTATCACTGAGATGACAGAGATGTTAGAATGATTTGACCAAGATTTAAGACAGTCATTATAAAGATGCTCCTACCAGCAATTGGACACAGGCTTGAAACAAATGAAACACTCAGTTATCAACTAGAAAGACTAGAAAAACAAAGACTTAGTTGTCAACTAGAAAACAGAAAGACTCAGTTATCAACTAGAAAATCTCACCAAAGAAATGGGAGATAAAAGGAGGAACCAAGCAGAAATTTTCAAACTGAAAAGCACAATAACAAAAATTTAGAAACTTCAATGGATGGTCTTAACTGCAGAATGGTGGAGAAAGAATCAGTAAACTGGAAGACAGAAACAGAGAAATTGTTCAATATCAAAAAGAGAAGATATTCTGAAAAATAGTGAACAGAGCCTCAGGAACTGGTGGGATTATAACAAAAAGTCTGCTCATCAGAGTCCCAGAGGGAGAGGAGAAAGAAGGTGGGGCTGAACAAGTGCTCAGGGAAATCATGCTTGGGAACTTGCCAAATATGATAAAATAGATACACGTATAGATTTGAGAAGCTGAGTGAACCCTAAATGGCATTAAACAAAAAGAAATCCACACCAAGGTGTATCAGAATCACATTTCTAGGAACTAAAGATTTTTTTTTAATGTTAAAACAACAAGAGAAAAATGACACTTTACCTGTAGGTAAAAACAATTTTAAATACAACAGAATTGTCATCAGAAACTGTGGAGGCCAGAAGAAAGTGCAGCATATTTCAAATGCTAAAAATAAAAAAAAATGTATCTGTCAACCCAGGATTCTATATCCAGTAAAAGTATCCTTCAGGAGTTAAGAGGAAATCAAGACATTCT
The DNA here is from genome assembly GCF_028878055.3 of Symphalangus syndactylus. Classification (NCBI taxonomy): domain Eukaryota; kingdom Metazoa; phylum Chordata; class Mammalia; order Primates; family Hylobatidae; genus Symphalangus; species Symphalangus syndactylus. The sequence goes on from NC_072435.2 coordinate 123,870,175, forward strand.
TATATAAAGGAAAATTAAAAGAACTTGTCACCAGCAGATCTACCCTAAGAAAATGGCTAAAGGAAGGAAGTTCTTTAAACAGAAAGAAAATAATAATTTAAAAAAAGACTGTAAGAATATCAGGAAAAAAGAACTTAGCAAGCCAAAATACATGTAAAAACAACAGAATTTCTTCTCATCTTGAGTTTTCTAAATGATGTTTGACAGTTGAAGCAAAGATTCTTACACTGCATGATGTGGTCCTAAATGTATGTAGAGAAAAGAGTTAAGATAATTATACTATATATGTTGGAAGGTAAGACTCTTAAAGAGAGACAAGATTTTTATTTATTACTTGAAATGATAAAATTATAACACCAGTAAACTTAGATAAGTTGGTTATGTAAATGAATCTCTAGAACAATCGTTTAATGAAGCTCTACCAAAAAGCAGACTCAAAAACATTTTATAGAAGTCAAAATGGAATTTTAAAAATTGTTCAAGTAAACCCAAGCATTTGTTTCTAAGCTATTTAAAATTAATTAATCCTCAAAATGCATTCCATTACCTCCATTTTATGATTTGAATATTGAAACATAAAGAGAAAATATCACTCTGAGTAAACTAGAATATGAGCCCAGATAACTATCTGCTATGTTATATTGCCTTTCTCTTTTAAATTTTACATGCAGATAGATATTAATATCCACATTTTATAAGTCAAAGGCAAGAAAAAGAAAACAAAGGAAAAAGAGTAGAAAGCAAACAGAAAACAAAAAATTAAATGTCTGACTTGGGCCCTAACATATCAATAATTATATTAAATATAAAAGGCTTAAATACATCATTGAAACACAGAGAATGGCAGAATGGATTTAAAATATTACCCAACTTTATGCTATGTACAAGCAAAACATTTCAAGTATAATGATATAGGCAGATTGAAAATAAAAAGACAAATATAAATATACATATCTTGCAAATATTAATCAAAATTAGAGATTCACTATATTAATGTTAAATAAAATAGGCCTCACAGCAAAGTAAACTACCAGAGAAATGGAAGTTATATAACAACAAAAATGTCAATTCATCATGACCTTTATGTAAGAGAAGTGCCATGTGTCACCTTCTGGGCCAAAGCATTTAAGATCCAGTGTCTGACCCTGCAGCCCTGGCTTTCCCTGCCTCACAACCATGGAGACCCCCAGTTTGAGGCAGTGGAACTACAAGATGGAGCCAAGCAGGTCACTAGGTTCCTTGCTGGGGTGGGCCATTGCCCAGTTCCCTGAAGGAGTCTCCCTGAACTGAAGGGGAGTCTGCACTGTGTTAAACCACTGAGATTTTAGGATTGTTCATTCTGCTTTCTTCTGGAACGATTTCTCAAAGTAACGGAGAGATGAACATGAGGATCATTTGTGAAAGGACAACTAGGTTTTCCTGACCAGAACAGTCTACTCTGGTGACTGCACCTATGTTTTCCTTTTGTGAGTGGCCCTGCCCACCCTCTGGCCAGGTGGTTGAGTAAGTTAACTTCACCGTTGGCACCGGGTGTGAGCACATGGCTCAGGCATAGCCAAACAAAGCATTCTATCCTTCTGAAAGCAGCGATTTGCTTAGGGGTCGGCGAGTGGCCCAGGCAAAGCCAGTCAGAGCTGATGAATTATTAACACTCCAATTACTCAGAAAAATAACCAAAACTATTGGAAAGATAAATTTTATTTTCTTGCTAAGGGAAAGAACATAGGTCTACAACTGCTAATGTTCATCTCACCATCACTTTGAGAGATCATTCAGAAGAAAGCAGAACTAAGAGATGAACAGACAGAGATAAAGATAGAGATAGAGACATACAGGAGGTTATTGATGGTGTAGATCCAGACCTGGACTCCTTCCAGTCTGAAGCTTGAAGGATTCTACTCTTGGATTTTCTAGTTACATGAATCAATACATTTTTTCATTTTGTTTAAACAATTTTAAATTAATCTTTCTTTCACATGCAGCTGAAAGAGGACTGCATATTAAAGTAGTATGACTTTGAGTAATATTAATCACAATAATTGTTATTGAGTAATGACTGCACACTAGGCACTATGTTTAGCCTTTTTCCTAGATTGTTACAATTACTTCTCCAAATGCATTTTATTATCCCCAACTTACAGATTTGAGTATTGAAATATGGAGAGGGAAGGTCACTCTAAGCAAACTAGGATTTGAACCCAGGTGGCTCTATCCACTCTATTACCTTTCTCTTTTAAATTTCACATACAGGTGGATATTAATATCCATATTTTACAGGTCAGAAAAAAACTGAGGCAAAGAAAACTTTATAAGACATAGTCAAAATACAGGTCCCTCAACTTCAAAGTTCCCTTTTTGGGATATTCAGAAAACGCCTTCTCAAAAATTCAGCTTCCTATGGAAGATGTTGAATTTTAGCTCTAAAAGGAAAATGGCTTCATTGTCCAGTAATAGAACAGTGGAGGCTACAGTGTTGGTCACATGAGTGCAAGCAAGGGACACTGGAGAAGGAAACTAAGAACAATAACTTTTTACTGGGATTATTGAATATGTCTGTGTGCTAGTCACTGCTCGTCCTTCTGTATCCGCTAACTCATTTAGTCCTCACACATCCCTCTGAGTTAAGTAATATTATTATTTCTATTCTGCTAATTATGAAGCTGAAGCACAGGCCATTTCACTGTCTTGCCCAAATTGTACAACTAAGGAAATTGCTAGGGGAAGAGGAAGAGGCAGGGGAGACAAGAGCACACCTGGGCAGTCTCTTCCTGGATTGTGGCAGAAGCCTTGGTCCTCTGCCTACACCCATCCTTCAGGTCCAGACAAGGGTAAGCTGGGCTGTCTTTCATCCCAGGTCCTTGGACTTTAATATTGTCTCAGAGTAATATTGTCCCAAGCCACAGACCATCTATTTCCCTTGGTGGGCCAGAGTCTTTCTGAGTAAGGGGTGGTCTTTGCAACAGAAGTGTGCCTCTGAGAGGGTGCCCTCCACTGACTTGGCAGTCCCCCTCCTGGACACCTGTGGCTGTCAGGGCATCATCCTTCCCCAGATGCCGCCTCCGTTTCTCAGGCCCAATCACCATTGTCATTGTACTACACCAAGCCCTGGGGTCCAGCAAGAGCCACAGGTGAGGCGCTGTTCTCTGGACTGAATTAGAGGAGATCATCTTCATCTTCATGCATGCCTTCTAGGCTTAAAATCACCTCCTCCAAGAATAAAAATCTAAGCTGCTGAACTTAACTCCAAGTAGCAGTGAATGGAGCCACTTACAGGGGAGGCTGGCTGGGAAACTGTAACTGTGAAATATGGCACAAGAGGAGGAGAAGCTAGGAGGAGGTGACCAGATGCCAGAAACCAGACACTGGAGCTTTTCCTGGCAAGAAACAGCCCCTGGAATGTTCATCACTTAGGGAGTGTGATGATGTGACGCGCATGGTTCATTTCTGTCCTGCACTTACAAGTCATCTTGGAATTGTGACATCAATCGGCCCTCGGGAAATGGAGAGAGGAAAATCACCTGAGGGCCAGAGCTAGGCGACATCCTCTCTGCTCATTGCTCAGTTGTGACTTTGTGTTTCATGAAACAAAGTGGGTTTGATGTTATTGATAAAAGTTAATGAACACATTTTTATTTTAAAAATCACTTTGATTGCCAAAATTACATCTTTAAAAATCACCTGAAAATCTAACACTCAAAGATAACACATGATGACTTTTCCTGATCTCTGTCTCTGCCTCACTCTTGTGCATACACTACGTGCACACCACATGCACAACCACAAACACACACACACTCCACATGCACAACCACATATACACACATACACATGCTCCACATACACACGCATACACACACACACCACATGCACAACCACATACACACAAACATGCACAACCACATACACACAAACATGCACACCACATGCACAACCACATACACACACATACACACACTCCACATACACAATCACATACACACGCATGCACACACTCCACATACACAATCACATACGCATACATGCATTCCATATGCACAACCTCACACACATGCATACATGCACTCCATATGCACAAGCACATGTGCACAACCGCATACACACACATGCACGCGTTCCACATGCTCAACCTCAACAGCCTGCTGTTTCCTTTCGCAATGAGTTGTGACAACATGTGCACAATGTGACCTACCAGGGAAGCTCTTTGGAGACTCAGTGCCCAGGGTTTTTACTGGGAATGGGTCAAGTAGGCACCCTCTGCCTGCCATGCTCCAAAACTCCAGAGTCTCACAAGGAAAGCAGCTGTTGAGTGTGACTGAAGAAACTGTACACACAGTTCTATTGCACTGAGCCACCTTAACATTTAGGAACACACAGTTCTATTGCACTGAGCCACCTTAACATTTAGGAACACACAGTTCTATTGCACTGAGCCACCTTAACATTTAGGAACACACAGTTCTATTGCACTGAGCCACCTTAACATTTAGGAACACACAGTTCTATTGCACTGAGCCACCTTAACATTTAGGAAAAGTGTTGCATCCGTGTAGGGAGCTGTTGACCAATCAAATTCCCAGAAGCTGGCATAGGTCCGGTCTTGCAAGCAGATCTTTTCCAAGGGGAGCAGGCAAAATCTAGGATAGAGATAACAGCCTCTAGCTGCGCTTTGAGATTTAGGCAATACTCGCTATTTAGGTACAGTCCCCTCTGCCACATCTTAGAATAAGTTCATTGTGTTACCTCCAAATTTTGTTGTTGTTGTTGTTGTTGTCAAACGTGAGTAGTTTTCACCCTTTTTTTATTTATTTTTTTTTATTATTATACTTTAGGTTTTAGGGTACATGTGCACAATGTGCAGGTTTGTTACATATGTATCCATGTGCCATGTTGATTTCCTGCACCCATTAACTCGTCATTTAGCATTAGGTGTATCTCCTAATGCTGTCCCTCCCCCCTCCCCCCACCCCACAACAGTCCCCGGAGCGTGATGTTCCCCTTCCTGTGTCCATGAGTTCTCATTGTTCAATTCCCACCTATGAGTGAGAACATGCGGTGTTTGGTTTTTTGTCCTTGCGATAGTTTACTGAGAATGATGTTTTCCAGTTTCATCCATGTCCCTACAAAGGACATGAACTCATCATTTTTTATGGCTGCATAATATTCCATGGTGTATATGTGCCACATTTTCTTAAATGTCCAACAACGATAGACTGGATTAAGAAAATGTGGTTACCTCCAAATTTTTGCAGATGCCTAGAGAGTTAAATTCCATCTTAATCATTTATCCTTCCATTCATTCAACAAGTTTGCATTATGTGATTGCTCGGAGCCATCCACTGTTCTAGGCACTGGGATACAATGGCGAAGAAGGCAGATAAAGTACTTACCCTCATGGGACTTCTGTCTAAGGCAAGTTCTCCTGGCCACAGGCAACTGTCTGTTTCTGGCTGCCCAATCAGATAATGAGAAGTGGAGTTTAAGGTGTTGACTTAACATTTTAGATATAAAATGTTATCTCTTGGAACCATAACCCATAGCTCAAAGAGACATAGGCGGTATAAGAAGTTCCTTAATTAGGACTCATGTTAATTCTATTAGAATTCTTTCTATTGTTTTTTCACATGGCTTCCTAGTCTACCAACAGTCAGGAAAATATTTGTTTTTACTGCATATATAAGTGTGATTTGAGATTCTTTATTTTTTCCCTTCTGTGTTTCTATTTGTTTTTACTGAAATATTGATTTGTCTACATATGCTATGGCAACCTGGGTGGGAAAACAGTCAAATTTATGCGGATTTCTGTTGTTATTTTTGTTGCTTTATTTGCTTTTCCTGCAAGTAGAGTGGGGGAGCTCATTCTAATTTTCATTTATTTCATATTGTGGCTTACTGATTAGTCACCAACATTCTCTGCATTACAGAACTGGTATTTCCTTTCATAACAAAATATACAAGGTGTGAGACACCATTTACCAGCTACTCGTGATGTTCTTTTACACATTTCAGTGTTCACTGTTGCTGATATATTTCCTTTTGCTATGTGATTTTATCATTTATTTCCTGGGCTGAGAGGCTATTATTTTATATATAGGACTGTTTCCTCACATTCCAATAGAGAATATATTGGATTTACAGGAGCAAAAATCCATACTTTTTCTTCCAAAATTACTTCAAATGTATATATGATGAAAAGTATTTAGATTTTTTAATTTCCCTGTGAAATAGAATGTGTTGCATACTCTGGCATAGCTTACCAGTTAGCAAATATGTACTTCAGGCTTCATCTTCAGGGAACTCTGAAAGGAAGAAATCTCAGTAGCATTGAATGAGCACAGCATTTTGCGTGAATTTTTGTTTCTTTGTTTGTTTGTTTGTTTGTTTTTGTTTGAGATGGAGTCTTGCTCTGTCACCCAGGCTGGAGTGCAGTGGCACAGTCTCGGCTCGCTGCAAGCTCTGCCTCCGGGGTTCACGCCATTCTCCTGCCTCAGCCTCCTGAGCAGCTGGGACTACAGGTGCCCACCACTATGCCCAGCTTATTTTTTGTATTTTTAGTAAAGACGGGATTTCACCATGTTAGCCAGGATGATCTCGATCTTCTGACCTCGTGATCTGCCTGCCTCAGTCTCCCAAAGTGCTGGGATTACAGGCATGAGCCACCGTGCCCGGCCTTTGCATGGAATATTTTATTAAATCTGCAAATAACCCTGAGGGAGGTTGGGAAGAAAGGAGTTGACCCCGAAGAGCTGTGCCTGCTGTCCTTGGAAAAGATCTGCTTGCAAGGCTGGACCTATGCTGGCATCTGGCAAATTAAGGTCAACATCTCCCTACACTGATGTAAGACTTATCCTAAATGATAAGGTGGCTCACTGCAATTGAATTGTGTCTACAGTTTGTCCAGTCTTACTCAACACCTGCTTTCTTTCTTGGAGTCTGAATTTTTGGTGCATAGCAGACAGAAGATGCCTGCTTGACCCATCCCTGAGAAAAACCCTGGACACTGAGTTTCTAAAGAGTTTCCCTGATAGGTATCATTTTGCACATGTTGCGACAACTCATTGCTGGAGAAAACAAGTGCATCCTGTGCGACTTCATAGGGGGAGAAGATTCTTGGGAGCTTGTGCCTGGTCTCCCCTGGACTTTACCCCATGCAAAGACTTTTTCCCTTTACTGATTTTACTCTGTATCCTTTCACCGTAATAAGTCATAGCTCTAAGTATGACTATATGATGAGTCCTAGGAGTCTTCCTAGAGAATTACCTAGTCTACGGGTGGGCTCAGAGACCCCTGGCACAGGTGTGTATTGTTATCATGGACATTTACATAACTGAGGAAGCTGAGGCTCCAGGAGTTTCCTGAGGCCACACAGCTGGGAAGTGGCAGAGCAGGTGTGGCCTCCTTCAAAGTCTAAAGAGACTCCCTCATTCCTCAAACTGAGGGTCTGTGTGCTGCAGAACCCACACTCAGAACCCTGGAAGCTGTGTTCCATCTCACTCATGACTTTCATTGTTCCTGCTGGTCTAGTGCTTGAAGCCTGTCTTGGGAAGGATTCATGAAATCAACAAATACCAGAATCTGGAAAGGCATAGGAATATTGATTCTAAATTCTAAAACTCAACGGGGCCACCACAAATGGCCGTCCATGTTGTGCACTGCACAGCACCACCCTATATAAAGGGCCAATATTTACAATCAATCTATATTATAGATTTGGAATACCTGAGTCACCAGTTACAAGATACATTTTTTCTCTATACTTTAACAGTCCTATAATTTGGAAACATTTTAAAGCAATGGCATCTGGCACTTGTAACTGGCAGCATTTTTTCACTGGTGGTTTACAAAATACTGATAAATCTGACAATCAAAAGAAACTTCAATTTGATAAAATATAGCATTTGTTATGAAAAGTTTACTCCCCAGTGGCTGTGAGGTTTAGACTCAGTGTACTAAAACAATTTTCTCACAGATAGTAGGAAAAGTGTCATCAGGAAGAACCAGAATTTTAAAAATTTTTCATAAGTGCCGTATGAGCTAGTGGTGATGCCAGAATTCAGGCAAACATAAAAAGGACTCACCTCCTATGTGCATGCAATTAATGTCCATAATTAAAGCCAACAACAGTATTTTCCCTTTCAATATTTCTATACAATTTAACCACTTTACAATTTTTAAAGGTAATTTGCAAGTTTAGTATTCTCTCAGCAGAGCAAATAAAGATTGAACACACATTTTTTACTTTGATATATTCATGCTTCTATTTTTCTTCATGTTGAATCCAACACAATGAAACACTGACTTTTTTTGTCATTGACACAAGTATTTCATTTCACGCCTCATCGAGTTCTCTCATCTGGGCTAGCACAGGTCCCCAAAGTCAGATAGGGGAAACCTGGGGTTCATCCACCAGTCCCATCTCGCAGGAGTTGGTGTCATAGTTGGGGTCTGAGACATGGCAGCTCTGCTCTCTGACCTGGCCCCCAAGTCCTGCCACTGAGCCCTTTGGCCCCACCCGCAGATGGCTGCACAGGAAGGAACCACATGGCTTCAGAGGGAATCCCTGACCAGCACTGCTAGTCCTCAAAATCAGAAGTGCTCATCATCACACGTGCTTGGTGCCTAGTGGCGGGATAAAGCACTTCATTACCAAGGTGTTTTGGTACCCCAGCTTTCAACGGCATCAGCTTTTTTAGCTCCATATTCCTTCACATCTGTAGCAAATACAACAACTTTAATGTATTTACAAACCACCTGGCTTATGTTTAATTTTAATTACTCGACTGGAAAAAAAGTTTGTCATAATTAAGTACGAGTACAGTTACAAAATATCACTTTGTGTTTAAAACTTCTACACAGTTTTCCCAGCCAAAGCTAACACACACACACACACAAACCACTTCAGATTTTAAGTGTATGTCTTTCCTTATTTATTTATTTATTTTTATCTTACTATCTCTACCAGGTGTTGATCAACAGTATTATATTTTTAGAAGACTAGAAGGAGAATTTTACAGATTACGTAAGTGTGGTAATTGTCAAATATATAGAATTAAATGCAAAAAATATATATACAGGACCATATGATCCAAAACTAGGATCCTTAACCTCAGCCTTGTTTATATTTATTATCATATTCTACTGGAATTTATATTTATGATGTGCTGTTGACATTTGAGGACAGATGATTCTCTGCTGGGGAGAACAATCCTGTGTATTGCAGAATGTTTAGCAGGATCCTTGGCCTCTACCCACCAACACCAACTCTCCCAGATGAGACCAAAAAAAAAAAAAAAAATGTTTTCAGACATTGTCAAATATGACCTGAGGGGACAAAGCCACTCCTAGCTGAAAACCCTGATCCAAAGTGATTTCTCATTCAACTGTCTAAAGTCAATGTTAACTGATCAAGGATATTCTTAGTCCCAGAATTACCACCCTAAGGCAGAGAGAATTATACTTTTGAAAAACTTCTCACTCTCCCAATTTTGTAGAATTTGAACAGATGTTGCTTTGCATATCGATTGCCATGTCACTTGAATATTGAGAGGCATAAAGTAACAAGTAACTTATTATTTCTGATGATTTATGATTTATCATTTCTCCAGTGTATTATTTCACTGGAATTTGGACAGGGCTCTCCTGGGCGGTTCTTCTGCTCCCATGGCATTGGTCAGGGTCATTCATATGGCGGGACTGCATATCTGAAGCACCCGTGCTTCTCCAGGAAGGTAGCTTAAGCTTCCTTTCAATATGGAGGTCTCTGCAAACTCAGACTTCTTAGATGGAAATACTGATGACTGTATTTGAAGACTATCTACCACAGAAGGCAGAATGTTTCTATATCTCTGATATATTTTTCTGAATTTAAATTTTATAAATCTGCTGAGATTCAAGCCATTTATATCTTTCTGTTGTTGTGTTTTTTTCTGAAACAGTAACCTCTAGTAGAAAAGTGACTCAGGATAAACATCAAAGGCATGTTTCAGGTGAATCTGCTTAAAACAAAAGAAGGAAGGAGTGTTAGTGAGGGAGTCAGGAAAAAGAGGATCTGAAAGTGTAGAAGGAGGTGCTATGATGTCTGCACCACACACAAATCTTGAACCAGGTTTGGGTTTCTGGGCTTGGAAAAGTGTGTTAATTTCCCAGGACAACTGTATCCAATCACCAGAAACTGGGTCATAGGCTTACCATATTCCATGTCAATGGGTTTAATGTTTCCTCACAATTTGGAAGGCTAGAAGTCTGAAATCAAGATGGTACAAGGGCCATTCCACCTCCAAAGGCTCAAGGAAAGAACTTCCCTTGTTTCTTCCAAGCTTCTTGGACTCCTGGCAATCCTCAGCGACCCTTGGTTTGTGGCTGCCTCTCTCCAATCTCTGTCTCCCTCTTCCCATGACCTTCTTCCACTTCTTCATGTCTTCTCCTCTTCTTATCTTGACAATGGTGACTGGGTTTAGGGCCTGTCCTAATCCAGTGTCACCTCCTCTTACCTTAGTTACAGGTGCAATAGCCCTGCTTCCAAATAAAGTCTCATTCTGAGTTTCTAGGTGGATGTAAATTTTGGAGAACACCCTTAACTCAACTAGGACCGAGGGCCAGAAACTGACAGATCTGATTCCTTTTCTCAAGAACAACTTGCTGAGCTTCTGGGTGCACAAGTGTATGGATTCATTATCTCTTTGGACATTGCAGAATGGAGGGAACACAAGATGGGGGCAACAGCCAATGCTTGGCTGTTGTTGTTATCCGAGTTTTCTTCTCAGTGTCCATGAATTTGCATTTAAGGTTCCAAATCTTTCCTTTGTCATTCCATATATTCGGGATGGAATTTCCTCCCTGTGAGCCCTAATGCAGGGCATACAACCCAGGTCTAAACAAGTCACTGCCATGTATTAGTACCCTGTCACTGTAAGTGTTGGGTCTGAGATTTTGACATGCACTCTTGACTCCAAGATGTCTGTATACTTGATAAACCTGATTGCTCAGAGCTACAGCCATTCCAGCAACCCTTGCAGCACTTGGTTGTCCCCAAATGGACACTCATTTCTTTCAGTCGCACTTTATTGCCCTTAATCCCAATGATTAAGAAAAAAAATGGTCTTACAGAATGTGAAAGAGGAGGTTGAAATTCCAAAATAGAAATTTCAGGGCTCAACTTTAAATTAGTCTTCTTTTAACATTTTTAAAACTTTTAAGATGAGGCCATCATGAGTCTGTCTGACCATGCCTGAGAATTACAGCCTGAGAATTTAGATTCACTTTATGAGGTGCTGAAATTATTTATAAATTAGAATGAAGGCATGGCAGCACTGGAAGCAGCCTTGGTGCTCATCTTGTATAATCAATTTATTATAAAGATGGGACACTGAGGCCCAGATGGCAAGTGCCTGGCCTGAGATTCAGGCAATCGCAGAAACAAGACACTTCTGAGGCCTCTCGGTTCTCTCAACTTGGAACTATTTCCACCAGCATGGTGGATTTTAAAGCATGGTCAGTGAAAGCTGTCGATGAAATATTGATGGAGGAGGAAGTCACACAGGGCAAGCCCATACCACCAGATGAGTAAGGGCTGAGAGAAGAAGAGGAGGGGAGGGTGAATGTCAAGTCTTGTCCAGGAGATATTGGAGGCTTTCCCTGAAGCCAAAAAGAGAGAATTTCCCTTGGGACAGGCTTGCATTTATACCTGACCTCCTTCCAAAAAAGAAGACCATTTATGTTGCTGATAAATCCTTTAGACTAAATGGATGAATCATACTCCATTTAATGTTTTCCATTAACATACATTAATTTGTCAAAGAAAAAAGATATTTCTTCTTTTCTAAGTTTCTAAGAAAATCTAACTTTTAAATTAAATGTCTCATGCTTATCTAGTCCAGCTTTTTAATTCCACTCAACTCAAGTGTAATGAGTAAGCTTTGGGCTAGACTTTTATAGCTCATGACCTATAAACAACTATAAGGTTATGCATTAGAAGAGGTGACATTTAAAGAGAGAGAAAAATCTTATTCAAAATTTGACTAGCCAGCACTCAATGTATTAATCCTCCAAGTACAAGGCTGAGATCTTCTAAAACTTGGGGCCAGTTGAAGAATGCTTAATCATATTGCAGATCAGCTCACCCAGGCTGTTAGGATCCCAAGACCTAAGGATCATTACAGCTGCAGCATTACTGGGTGTTGATTGTTTTGGTAGGAGGGACCAAATGGAATGTAGCAAAAGCATATCCAGTGCCTAGAGGGGTTTCTGAGTTGATAGGAGAAGTTTCCTGAAAACAAAATAAAATGGAGGAGGGTGAGAGTCACATAGAATCTGAACCTCACACTCTTGAGAAATATTTTAAGATTTTAAACTAGACTCCCCACCAGTTCTCCTGCCTATTTCATCATGAGAGGTGTCTCTTCTCATTGATCTTAGCCAAAGGACTGCAATGTCCTAGGGACACACACAGCCAATTTTGTAGTGATTCTGTTATAAATCCTTCCCCCTTTAAGAGCTTTGGATAGAAAAAAATTAAATAACTTTCTGGTCAGGCATTTGTTTGTCAAAGTATCTTGAGTTAAAAGTCTGTTTTCTCAAAACCCCAAGCTGAAGAAACAATATGCAACAATATGAAACAACATGCAACAATATAAAACAATATGAAATATGCAACAATATAACATATGACAATATGAAATAACATGCAACAATATAAAACAGTATGCAACAGTATAACATGCAACAATATGAAACAAAACAATAGAACATGCAACAATATGAAACAATATGCAACAATATGAAACAACATGCAACAATACAAAACAATATGAAACAACATGCAACAATACAAAACAATATGAAACAATGTGCAACAATATAAAACAATATGAAACAATGTGCAACAATATAACATGTGACAATATGAAATAACATGCAACAATATAAAACAGTATGCAACAGTATAATATGCAACAATATGAAACAATATAAAACAACATGCAACAATATAAGACAATATGAAAACAATATGCAATAATATGAAGCAACGTGCAACACTATGAAACAACATACAATACAAAACAAAACAATAGAACATGCAACAATATGAAACAATATGCAACAATATGAAACAACATGCAACAATATAAAACAATATGAAACAATGCACAACAATGTAATGTGACAATATGAAATAACCTGCAACAATATAAAACAGTATGCAACAGTATAACATGCAACAATATGAAACAACCTGCAACGATATGAAGCAAAACAATATAACATGCAACAATATGAAACAGCATGGAGCAATATGAAAACAATATGCAGCACTATGAAACAACATGCAACAACAATGTAACGTGCAAAAATATGAAACAATATGCAACATATTGTTCAAGCAGCAGAGATGCTGCTGCTGATCTTCCACTGTACATTCCAAAGGACATTTCACTCTATCAAAAAGTCCAAATAAAAAAATGGTAATGCTCTTCACTGTTAATAGTGATATAGTTATTTGCAAAACTTTCCATTTCAGAAGCAATTACCCCTGTTTCTGCACATCTATCAAAAGATACATTCAAATACTCCTGTTGAAACTCTTTTTTAAGTTGCTTCTGAAGATGTGGTGCAGAGTAAATGGGTTTGTGTCTGGGTGTGTTCATCCAAGGTATATCTGGTCTTGAAGAAGGGAATGATCCGACTTCCAAGCACTCACAGGGACCATTTGAATTCCCCCAGTGAACATGTGCCTTCTGGTGAGTGAACCTGAGCCCCACAATGTGTGTTTGGGAAACGCTGCCGGTCTGGGAGTGAACTCCAACATGTTTCCATTCCCTGTTCCAAACATTTCGTTCCTACCTGTGGCAAAAGGTGTTGGCTCCAGACCCAAAATCCATCCCTCCCCTCAGAGTAGGTGACCTCATCTATGTCTAGATCAGGGGTTAATCCAGAATACTCTAAGCCAATCATGGTGTCCCTTGCCCCACCAGTGTTTGGTTTAGGGGTAGGCATGTGACCTGCATCTGACCAATGAGATGTGAGAGAAAATGTGCTGGGCATTCCCTGGAAGAGGTAGAGTCAGAGAAGGAGATGGGACAATGGAAGCAGAGGTGGGAGGGATGTGCTTTGAAGATGCAGGAAGGAGCCGTGAGCCAGGGAATGTCAGCCACCCCTAGAGGCTGGAAAAGGAGACACACAGAGCATGGCTGGATCCTGACAGCAGCCCTGGAACTTCAGCCCCATCTGCAAAAGTGAGGGGAGCCAGCCTGAGGACCCAGGGAAGCAGAAAGTTGCGGAGACTTTATTTGGAGCTGCTATACATTAACCTCTTCTGGAGCTTCCACCACTTAGGACATTTTGATTTGTTAGATGCTAAATTTTCCTTGACATTTAGGTATTTGGGGTTGGTTTTTCTGTTATCTGCAGCTGGAAGGATTTTTACTAATCCTCCGCACTGTCTTCCAACATAAAGGCTGGCTGCTAGGAAACCCTCCTTATGCTCCAAATGCTAAGCTCTAACGACCACCTGGTCTTGAGACAATGCAGAAGAAAGTCTACCTGGCCAGTCAACAAACTACATATTCTCTTTTACTGTACAAATGTGATCTAGATTTGTCTGCCCTCTCACAATAAGGCTGGCCAAGCCTCTGTCAACCATCAAGCATGATTCATCAGTTTACCTGGACTGGGGTGAGGATGGTGTGGTGGCTAGGAGGAGGTCTCTGGGACTAAAACCAGCTTGTTCAAATCCCAGCTCTGTTAGGCTGTATAATGGCCCTCAAAGATGCCCACATCCTAACCCCCAGAATCTGTAACTGTGTGACCTTGCATAGCAAAGGGGACTTTGCGGATGTGGTTAAGCTAACGATCTTTAGATGGAAGATTATCCTGGATTATCTGGGTGGGCCCAAGGTCCTCACAAGGGCAAGAGAGTCAGAGAAGGAGACAGGACAATGGGAGCAGAGGTGGGAGGGATGTGCTTTGAAGATGGAGGAAGGAGCCATGATCCAGGGAGTGTCAGCTCCCTCCAGAGGCTGGAAACAGAAAGGAAACAGATTCTCTGCCAGAGCCTCCAGAAGGCACGCAGCCTTGCCCACCCCTTGACTTTCAACCTCTGACCTCCAGAACTGGAAAAGAATAAATATGTGGTGTTTTAAGCCACTAAGTTTATGCAACAACAGGAAACCAGTACACCAGGTCCAACACTCACCGTCTGTGGGCACCTAGAGACAGTTGCCTAACACACTTGAGCTTCAGGTTCCCCTCTGTAAAATGGACATGGTGATAATAACTCACAGGTTTGTTGCAATGCTTTGACATTTTAACACAAGCAAGGTCCTAAGAAGAGTTTCTGGTTGATACGGTTTGCTGTGTGCCCCCACCCAAATCTCATATTAAAATGTAATCCCCAGCGTTGAGGTGGGGGCTGATGGGAGGTGATTGGATCATGGTGGCGGAGTTCTCATGAATGGTTTAGCACCAGCCCCCTTGGTATTATCCTTGCAATAGTGAGTGAGTTCTCACAAGATCTGGCTGTTTAAAAGTGTGAGGTACCTCCCGCCTCACGCTCTTGCCTCTGCCTTCCCCATGTCATGTGCCTGCTGCCACTTCACCTTCCGCCATGATTGGAAGCTTCCTGAGGCCTCCCCAGAAGCCGAGCAGGTGTCAGTACCATGCTTCTTGTACAGCCCGCAAAAACATGAGCGAATTAACCTTCTTTTCTTTGTAAATTACCCAGTCTCATGTATCTATAGCAAATGCAAGAACAGACGAATACAGTGATACATACTAAGTAAGTGCTCAATGGTTTTAAGCAACATTAATTTCATTCCTTCCCAAAAATCTATTCCATAAAACATTATCAAACACTTTTGATTTTGCTGAAAATTTCATGGAAAGTAAAGATAATTATGGCCAGGCCCGGTGGCTCACGCCTGTAATCCCAGCACTTTGGGAGGCCAAGGGAGGCAGATCACTAGGCCAGGAGATGGAGACCATCCTGGCTAACACGGTGAAACCCCGTCTCTACTGAAAATTAAAAAATTAGCCAGGCGTGGTGGCAGGTGCCTGTAGTCCCAGCTACTCAGGAGGCTGAGGCAGGAGAATGGTGTAAACCTGGGAGGCAGAGCTTGCAATGAGCCAAGATCACACCACTGCACTCCAGCCTGGGTGACAAAGTGAGACTCTGTCTAAAAAAAAAAAAAAAAAAAAAAGAGAGACAATTATTTCTATTTGACCAGAATTAGTAAATTTCCAGTAAATATTTCTGTTCTCCCCGCCATGCTTCTGCCTTCACGACACTAAGGTGTCTTCATCATCCCTCTCCCCTTCACATACAGCCTCGCACACACTTGCTCATTGTATTAGTCAGTGTTCTCCAAAGGGACACAACCAATAGGATAGATGTATGTATAAGAATGACTTTATTAAGGAGTCTTGACTCACATGATCACAAGGTGAGGCCTCACAATAGACTGTCTGCAAGCTGAGGAGCAAGGAAGCCAGTCCGAGTCCCGAAACCTCAAAAGTAGGGAAGCCAACAGTGCAGCCTTCAGTCTGTGGTCGAAGGTCTAAAAGTCTCAAAGCTGAAGAGCTTGGAGTCCCATGTTCCAGGGCAGGAAGCATCCAGCATGGGAGAAAGATGTAGGCCAGGAGAGTAAGCCAGTCTAGTCCTTTCATGTTCTTCTGTCTGCTTTTATTCTAGCCATGCTGGCAGTTGATTAGACGGCGCTCATCCAGACTGAGGGTGGGTCTGCCTTTCCCAGTCCACTGACTCAAATGTTAATCTCGTTTGGCAACACCCTCACGGACACACCCAGGAACAATACTTTGCATCCTTCAATCCAATCAAGTTGACACTCAGTATTAACCATCACACTCATATTAATCTCCATGGTTCTCGGCCCCTTCTCCTTTCTCTTTAAACACCATGTAAACCATAGTCTACATGCAGCATTTAAGTCCTGACCCTGACATTCAAAACGTCACCTCACATTTGTCCCCAGGGCACAGTGATAGACACTGAAGTGACTGGTCTACAAGCAACATCAAGGAAGCCTTCGCAGAGGTGAGGACCCCCAGCTGAATATGCAGGACATGAAGGGTCAGAACATCTTTCATGACATGATCAAGACGAGGAGAGGGCTTTCAGTATCAACTTTGCCCAGACTCCTGCCTAAAGGTCACTCTGAACTGGCTAGAGAGGAATCAGGATTTCGTGTTTTAAACACAGTACATGGCCATTTTTAATTGCTTTAATATAGAATATGAATATTTTTAAAATTCAAGTTTTGTTAAGAGAGCCAAATGAGGCCGGGCATGGTGGCTAATGCCTGTAATCCCAGCACTTTGGAAGGCTGAGGCGAGCAGAGCCCCTGAGGTCGGGAGTTCAAGATCAGCCTGGCCAACATGGCGAAACCCTGTCTCTTCTAAAAATACAAAAATTAGCCAGGCTTGGTGGCGGGCATCTGTAACCCCAGATACTTGGGAGGCTGAGACAGGAGAATTGCTTGAACCTGGGAGGCGGAGGTTGCAGTAAGCTGAGATCACACCACTGCACTCCAGCCTGGGCGATAGAGCGAGACTCTTTAAACAAAACTGAAAAGAAGAGACAGCCAAGCCAAATGAGGTCAATGTAGGCTAAATGACTTGAAAAAGAAAATTTATTTTGGGGGGTGATTTGATTTTTACTTTTTGAGACTGTTGGCTCAAGGCAGAGCTGGGTGTCCTGCAGCTGATTCCAAGTCTAGGGAAGGTTTGTAACACTGGACCACCAAATCATCCCCGTGCTGCCCACCAAGGAACTGCCTCTCAGTTGGCCCCACACCCCAGAGGAGGAGCTGGAGGCTTGAGAACCCAAGGCCGAGCAAAAATGCTCTTCTCCAGCACCAGTGACAGTGATGAGAGAGTGATCTTTCCCAAGAAAGTTGCATATTCTTCCAAAAAGGGAACTTCTACTTGGAGCAATACTTTGGGAAATCAAGTAATATTTCCTCATGTCTGCCTTGAAGTGATGGGCACCAGATTCAGCCTGACAAATTTAAAACATGCAAATGGATTCACATCACCCCTCTTTACTTTGACGGGAGGGTCCTCCTTTCCATATCTTGACTTGGCCACCACCTTGAGTGTATAGAAAATCTGAAGCATCCTCAGGCTGGCTAGTCATGGAGAAAATGTTTTCTGATTCCTCTAATTGACTTTGCACTCAGTCCTGGGATGCCAGCATCAGCTTATCAGGCCACATTCCTCCTGGCACATTCCCATCCTCTGAGGGATGAGTCCATTAGTGATGCACCAGCTATCAGAAACCTGTGCAGCGGTGAAGCCGAACAGTCAGCATGGTCAATGTTGCCAGGTGATCAGGAGGGAGTATTGATTTTCCTCCAGGAATAGATGTGAGGAAAGGCTCTGGATCACAGTGAGAACCTCAGAATATCAGTCCAGTCTTCCAGCCAAGCAAGGGACACAGGCAGAAACTGCAACAGAAGCATGAGCAATATCTGCATCTTAAATATTCACATTAAATCCACATTCTGTCTTCTCTGTCGGCCCCTCCGCAGACCTCCCAAGGTGGGTTTTCAAGCAAACCCTGTTATCTCACTTTGCAGACATGCACATAAGAAGTATTCAGCATTCTCCTTTCCATAGGCAGCCCTGCTCAGTTGGAACTCTTGCTCTTCGCTCTCAGAGTGGTAGACAACATTGGGGAAGATTTAGGCTGATGCTAATTTTCTAATAGAAGCTAAACACAGTGGGCTCTCCTCAGTGGGCAGGGGTGGGGGACATGATGTTTGGGATTAACTTTTGAATTTAGACTTAGCTTATGGAATTTAATTCATTCTACATGCAAGAAAAAACCCATGAGATCTTAGGAACTGTACAGGAAAAGGAAGAGAGAGAGAGATGGGGAGGAAGAGGAAGAAGGAGAGAGATGGAGAAGTGAAGAGATAGAGAAAGGAAGCAGGAGGAGGGGACGGAGTGGAGGGGAGGGAAGAAACTGGAGAAATAAACTCCAAAGGAGATTAGGATGCTCTGATCATAACCTTTCTGGGATAAGTGGATCAGACACCTAGAAATGTGCTGTCTGTTATGTGGGTGCCACCATAGTAACTCAGCAGTAACAGAGTGAACTCTCTGTTTCTGGGGTAGCTCTTTTAAACTGTTGGTGAAGTCCTCCCAAATACTTCATGACCAAGGGCATACCTGGAAAAGGAGGACCACTGGCAATCGAAGACCAGGAAGCCACATCTTCTCCCTGGACTCCCTCAGCCCCAGCTCTCCTGTTCCAAGCCAGGCGCTCTTCTGCACCATTTTACCCCACTACCCTCCTCAGAGCACCTGGTAGACAGGACAGTGGGACTTTCTTGGCTTAAGGACAGTGAGACTTAAACATAAAATATAAAATTTATGTACATAAGTTAGCCATTTCTGTTTCATTCAGCTGCGTGTTTCTGCACCAAAGCCAAGAGGTAAAATTCTCAGAGCTCAAGAAGATGTGTCCGCACCCGATGGGGCAAATCGCCACCTACCACCACCTCCATGGTGACTGTTCGTGGTTTTTTTTTTCCTCTTCCATATCACAGAATTAAAGGAAATGACCAAAATCACAGCGCATCCCTGTCTCTGTCTCCCTCAAGGTCCGGTAATGCAATGTAGACTTCAAACTCTGAACTGCTTGACACTTTCCATAGGCCTTTGGTATGTACAGCATATTCTTCTTAGAGGCAAAAGTGCATGTGCAAGAGCGTATGTGTGTGTGTATGTGGAACCTCAGAAAATGCAGCAGCTAGAAGGCCCTTGTTTCAACTGTTTTCATGAAGACACTTGTATTCATCTGCTGGGGCTGCCAGAAAAAGGCAGCTTACACAAAAAATACAGCTTAAGCAAAGTAAAATGCAGCCCACAGATTGAGCAGCTTAAGCAAAGGAATTTCTCACGATTCTGGAGGCTGAAAGTCCAGTGTATTAATCCATTTGCATTGCTGTAACAGAATACCTGAGGCTGGGTAATTTATCAAGACAAGAGGTTTATTTGGCTCATGGTTCTGCAGGCTGCCCAAGCATGGCACCAGCATCTGCTTAGCTTCTGGTAATGCCTTGAGAAGCTTTCAATCAAGGCAGAAGGCAAGGTAACATGGTTTGGCTCTGTGTCCCCACCCAAATCTCATGTGGAATTGTAATTCCCAGTGTTGGAGGATGGTCCCGATGGGAGGTGATTGGATCATGAGGCAGTTTCTAATGGTCTGGCACTATGCCCCTAGTGCCATCTTGTGATAGAGTTCTCATAAGATCTGGTTGTTTAAAAGTGTGTGGCACCTCCACCTCACACTCTCTTCCTCCTGCTCCAGCCATGTATGACGTGCCTCCTTCCTCTTTACTTTCTGCCGTCATTGTAAGTTTCCTAAGGCCTCTCCAGCCATGCTTCCTCTACAGCTTCCAGAACCACGAGCCAATTAAATCTTTTTCTTAAGAAATAAATTACCCAGTCTCAGATAGTTCTTTATACCCATGTGAGAACAGACTAACACCCAAGGGGAGCCAGCATGTCACATGGTGAGAGATGGAGCAGGAGAGGAATGCCAGGCTCTTTTTTTTTTTTTTTTTTTTTTTTTTTTTTTTTTTTTTGAGATGGAGCCTCACTCTGTCACCCAGGCTGGAGTGCAGTGGCATGATCTGGGCTCACTGAAACCTCTGCCTCCCAGGTTCAATCTGTTTTCCTGTCTCAGTCTCCTGAGTAGCTGGGAGTACATGCACCCACCACCACTCCTGGCTAATTGTTGTCTTTTAAGTAGAGATGAGGTTTCACCATGTTGGTCAGGCTGGTCTCGAACTCCTGACCTCAGGTGATCTGCCCGCCTCAGTCTCCCAAAGTGCTGGGATTACAGGTGTGAGCCACTGTGCCCTGCAATGCCAGGCTTTTTCAAACAACCAGCTCTCACGTGAAATAATAGAGAAAGAACCCACTCATTGCTGCAAGGATGGCACTGAGCCCTTCAAAAGGAATTGTAAAGGGAACTAAGGATGGCCTGAGAAGGACTCCACACTTCTATATTTGAGTCCTCGTGGATGAACTGCAACCTAGGTAGGTAAGATTGAAAACCTAACTTAGAAGTATGTGCCCATAACAATTAGCTGAGTCTTAGCCAATTCCAGCTGCCATACTTCAACCATTCATATGCTGCCGAGTGTTCAAACTGTGTTCAAATAAGGCAAATGCCAACCTGTAACCAATCCAGCCATTCTATATCTCACTTCTGATTTCTGTACATCATTTCCCTTTATTTGTCTATAAATCTTCGTCCACTCTGTAGCTGTACTGGAGTGTCTGTGAATCTGCTGTGATTCTGGGGGCTGCCTGATTCACTAATCATTAATTGCTCAATAAAATTCCTTTCAATTTAATTCAGCTGAAGTTTTTCTTTTATCAGAATCCACCCCTAGGATCCAAACACCTCCCACCAGGCCTCACCTCCAACATGAGATTTAGAGGGGACAAACATCCAAACCATATCATCCAAGATCTCAGTGCCGGAGCTTGGTTTCTGCTGAGGCCTCTCTCCAGGGCTTGAAGACGACTGACTTCCCATTGTGTCCTCATGTGGCCTGTGCTCTGTCTGAGAATCTCTGGTGCCTCTTTCTCTTCCCACTAGGATGCCTGTTGTACTGGCCTGTGACCCCAGCCCTTATAACCCCATTTAACCATAATTACCTCTTCAAAGGCCCTCCTTCAAATATAGTCATACTCTAAGGTAGTGAGAGTTAAAACTTCAGCAAATGAATTTGGGACAGGTCACAATTCATCCATAACAACACTCAAGGGAATGACTTTGTGAAGGGGGTCTAGAGAGGGACCACCGGTGAGACCTGTCCATCTAGGTCTCAAGATGTCTTATATGATCCCAGAACCACCTTTTTCTATAGGTCTGTCTTTTTCATTTCTGGTCATTCTCTACCATCCACAAACAGCCCATGAGCTGTGTGCAGCTAAATGACATAGATTTGCTCCATTTGCGTTTTTCTAGTGTTTCACTGCCATAAAAAACATCATGAAGTCTGAATTCCTGTTCTCCTGGGGCTGTTTCCCACGCGGCTTTAAATAGGGAACACTGTCCCTAATTGAACAAAAAAATACGTGAGCACCTACTATGTGTTAGGACTATTTTAGGCACTGGGGACTGTTATCTAAAAGACTGAAATAGAGACCCTTTATCAACTAAGACAGACTCTAAGGTTAAAGAAATAGAAGTTACCCTCTGGCAAATTTCTAAATTCCTATGGCTATGAGAAAAACCACACTCTTCCTAAATTCCCTAGCAATAGAAGCTGTCATGCAAATTATCAGATATAAAGTCAAATTTCACCACATTTTCATGCTAAAAGCCCACCCCAAACTGAACATGGGATGTATGTTATATGTATGTTTATCCATTACACATGCACTCAGCTCCTCTTACAAGCATGTATAGCTTTTCCCTCCAAACCTACTGAAAATGTATGATTCTACTGTGGAATATGGGCCCAGGGAGGCACAAAACCCAACGTGTCCCTTCCCTCCTTGAAGAGAACAACCTTTGGCATGTACAAGATACTGTTTCTTCTTGGTCTGCAAACTGATACAGCCAACTGTCAGAGGCGTTCGAACCACAGCAACTCCATCTTGCACAGGGGCTGGGTAAAATGAAGCTGAGAACTACTGGGCTGCGTTCCCAGATGTTAAGGCATTCTAAGTCACACGATGAGATAGGAGGTTGGCACCAGATGCAGGTCGTAAAGACCTTGCTGATAAAACAGCTTGCAGTAAAAAAGCCAACTCTAATCCACCAAAACCAAGGTGGCAGCAAGAGTGACCTTTGGTGGTCCTCAGTGCTACACTCCCACCAGCGCCATGACAGTTTACAAATGCCATGGCAATGTCAGGAAGTTACGCTTTATTGCCTAAAAAGGGGAGGCATGAATAATCCACCCCTTGTTTAGCATGTAGTCATGAAATAACCGTAAAAATAGGCAACCCGCAGCCCTTGGGGCTGCTCTGTCTATGGAGTAGCCATCTTTTATTACTGCACTTTCTTAATAAATTCACGTCCACTTTAGGTACTTGCCCTGAATTCTTTCTTGTACAAGATCCAAGAACCCTCTCTTGGGGTCTGGATTGAGACCCCTTTCCTGTAACACAACAAAGCTCTCTTTTCTACTATTTGGCCCTCCTGGTAGTCTTTTGGAAGACAGGACACAGCAGCAGACAAAACATTAAAGTCCCTGCCCTTATGAGCTTGCATTCCAGTAGGGGAAGTCAAACAACAAACAAAATAAATAAATAAGCAGTGTTGATGTTCGCTGATGGCAAGGACTGAAAACCCAGGCAACAAAGAGAAGGAACAGGAGCCGAAGCTGCACTTTTAGAGAGGGTCGCAGGAGGTCCGTGGGACATGAGCAAAAGTGTTGATGAAGGTGAGGGAGCCAGGCAGGAACTGAGCAAACAGGGAGAGTGAGCAGAGACTGGGCGTGCAAAGGCCCTGTGGCCCGAGAGAACCCCAGCAGGCAGCATGGGCTGAGAGAAGAGCAGAGGGGAATGCGGCAGGAGATGGGCTGGGAGGACTAACGGGGGTTCCCAGTGGCGTACTGTCTCTGAGGCTGCTTTAAGTGCTTGGGCTTTTCCTGGAGTTGAGACGGGGAGTGAGTGGAAAGCTTGTGGGGGTGGCATAATTGGACTGAACTTTATATGCAATGGTTGTATTGAAATGGGACACTGTGGCAGGCAGAACATAGCTCCCCAAATACATCCACATCCAAATCCACAGAATCTGTGCATGTGTCAGGTGATGGAGCAAGCAGCAATTCAGGTTGCAGGTGCAATTAAGGTTGCCAATCAGCTGACCTTATAATGGGGAAATTAGCCTCCATTACCCAGGTGGGCCCAATGTAGTCACAGATGTCCTTAAATGTGGAAGAAGGAGGCACAGGTCAGAGTTACGGAGAGAAGGGAAGACGCTATGCTTATGGCTCTCAAGAAGGAGGAAGGGGCCGTGAACCAAGGAATTTGAATGTTCACCCGAAACTGGGAAAGGCAAAGAAACAGATTCTTCTCTGGAGCTATCAGAAAGAACGCAGTCCTGGAGACATCTTGACTTTGGCCCAGTGAAGCTCGTGTTCAGGCGTCTGATCATTGGAAATGTCAGGTAACAAATGTGCATTGGTTGAAGCCACTAAGTTTGTGGTAGTTTGTCACAGGAGTAATAGGGCACTAATAGAGGCATAATGTCTCCAACGTGCCACAGTCCCCACCACTGCCTGTTACACCACCTGTCTTCAATTACTTACCTGGCTCTGTAGGCACTTGTGTGTTCAAACTAAGCTAATAATATTCTCCTGAAACCTCGATGATTTGTTCTTTCCACTGGGCTTTCGACCCCTAGGGGTTGTTTCTATGATGCTTATACTTCCTTTGGGAACAAGGAATTCTCAGAAAATGAATTATAATTGCCCATATTATCATTTTACCTCACTATTTTAATTTTTGCAAGTGTTTTTTCTGACTACACTTACATTCCAGCTTTCCAGCCGCTGGAAAGTTGAGAAGTTGAGAAGCCAGTTAAGAAGCTTTTCTCAACTGCATTTGGCCAGAGAACTAAACTCTGCAGCAAAGAGATTGGCTATTTTTTCATTCCCGTTAAGGGTGGTAGGCAGCAGGCCGCGTCTGAGATGCAGAGGAGAGGAGTTAAATCCTAACGTGATGTGGAGGCCTCTGGACATTGGAGCATGTGTCTCTAACCCATGCTGTGAGAAGGCCACTCTGCAGTGTGGAGAAGGCAGGAGGAGGAGGCTTTATTCTCATTTGATGGGCAAAGGAACTGAGCCACACAGTCTCGCTGACTTCTCTAAAGCCACACAGCAGAGCAACCACAGAACCAGATAGAAACTCCTCACTCATCCCTGAGGCTTCCCCACTAAATTCTGCTGTGTCACTTAGCTGTGATTTCCCCTTGGACAGTCAAACTTCTCACCCAGTGTTCTGGGACCTGTCCCATCCCCGGAGGTGAGAAGGTAGTTGTGTGGCTGGCATTCCAACCAGCTTACCATTTAACTCCCCAGAGTAGAATCACCCTCCACTTATCAGATTCTGTATTTTATTTTCCTAAATGCAAAAGCTGTCCCAAGTGCTGCTTAAACATTAACTGCTTGTGTTTCTTCTACTTGGAGAAATCTCACGGCAATGAAATCAAAGCTGTTATGGGCACTCAGAGATTCTGACTTCCAATCCCAAATACAACTTCTTAAGCATAAAACAGTAAATATGAAGTGCCTATTACCTCAATTTTAAATGATAAAGTCTTGAGTATGTTGTCCCAGGGATTTTGAAATATGTGAGGAACCTACATAGGACAGTCTTTCAGTGAGTTTTACTCCACAGCTGGTTGAATTTACAAGCCTAATACACGGTCTGCACATTGATCTCCTTGAAGAAGCTTAGCATATTGATGTAGCAATATCAGGATAGATTGCCAGCTCTCGAGAAAGGAAAAACGCACACTTGAAAATATTTATTAAACATTGCCATTCAGTACAAACTGTCAAAGTGAAAGGCATCTCACTGTTTAAAATAATAATGATACTTAATGGGTACTGGTGGGACCGGGTTTCCTTCAGGAATGAAGAAAAGGGGAAATGGCTTTCCTTCACTATCCTAGGTCCTTTGGCTGGGCTACAAATTAGCCTAAGGCAGATTAACAGGACAAAAATAGTTTTAATTACATACATACACATGGGAGTCCCACAAAAATATGAAGCTCAAAGAAGAAAGAAAGGCCAGGTGATTGAAGCTTATATAGCATCCCGAGCTACAGCAAAGAAGGAGGACTTGGGGCTTCTTACGAGCTGGGGGGAGGGGGATGCATGGAAACAGGTTCTGGGAGAGGAAGGGCAGAATAAAGACTGTCTTGTTACACAGATAAAAGGTTTCTTGGGTAGTAAAAGTTTTCCAGGAGTGGATACTTTTACTAATGTAGGTTTCCTTTATAGATGTAAATTTCTTTCACCAAAGGGCAGCTTTTTAGAGCTATTCCCATGTCTGCAATTTCTCAAAATAATCAGTTCAAAAATATGCCAAAGAAGTATATTTTTGGGGTGGCATATTCTGGTCTCCTACAGTCATATTTTGGGGTGGTGTATCCTGAGCCCCCACGGGGTGATGGAAAAGTTTTGGAACCAGATACTGGTGATGGTTGCACAACATGGTGACTTTATTCGATGTCACTGAATTGTTCACTTTAAAATGGCTAAAACAGTAAATTTTACAATATGTGCATTTTACCACATCAAAATCAAAATAAATAAATACCTGAAAGTTGTTTATTTCTCATCCAATATATGTGCACTGAGCACCTACTATGTGCCAGGCACTGTTCTAGAGGTCAAGGATACAGAGATGAACAAGTCAGACCCAGTCTCTTTTGTGAAGTCTCTTATATCCCAGGGAGGAGAGAGCTCATCAACCATTAGAATAAAAATGGTAATTTCAGAGAGTGTGAGATGCTGGAATGACAAGAAAAGCAGGTGCATGTAATGAGAATGGGGGCTGGGACAGAGGCTGGCTTAGACGGGGTGGCAGGAGGACCCCTGGGGAAGATAATTCCACCGAAGACTGTGATGCCCTGGCCCCTTCTACCCGATTGGCTGAGAAGCTATAGGAGAAGAGCACTTGGGCAGAGGGAGCCCGGGTATGAAGCCCTTATAAAGAAGGATTTCTGTTCCAGAAATGGGGAGAAGGCCATTGTGGTAGGAGTGAGGGAGGAAGAAGGGGGTGAGGGAGGACACTGGAGAGAAGCTAATTAAGAGGGTCCTGCCCAAGGATGCGGTTTCCCTGGAAGGAAATGTGGACCTCTGATAAATGATGGGTTTCTGCACTGCCCCAACACCGCCAGCGATTGCAGGAATTTAATAGCCCTGAGACTGGGAACATCAATCTACTTCCTTTCCTGGCACATCCTCCACACCTCTACCTGTCCTCGCTGAGCCCTGTTCCTGCCAAAGGCCCTTCTGTCTCCTCTGTCAGCACAGATGGGTCTGGTCCTGTTCACTCAAGGTCCAGCTTCTCACCCTGGCTGCACATCAGAATCACCTGGGGAGATTTTTAAACGGCTTCAAGTCTAAGCCACACCCCTCAGACCAAGTGAACCAGGATATCTGGGGGAAGAAAGTCCTGCACACTGGGACTTCAAGCTCCCCAAGTGGTCTAAGGTGCTACTGTGTGTTTCTCTATTAACTGATTTATTCTGATTTCATGATCAGCTACTACATCCCCTCTAAAATAAAACATGCACATTTAAATAACTCTCTTTGGATAATGCATTTTAACCCCAAATGCATGGGAATCTGAGGTTTGGTGTCACCTACTGGAAAGGAGACTCATGGAAGGGAAATTCAGATGTCTCTGAGATACCAGTAAGTAATTCATTAGCCGCACCCATTTTGCATGGAGACCCAGGCTACTTTTCCTGGGTTGCTTTAGGCAGAAGTGTCAAGGAGTGATGGTTGGACCTGGCTTTGGGCAAAGACATTCACTGGTTTGCACACCTTGGAATGGGGAGATGAGGCCAGCATGTGTTCTCCCACGTGCATGGGAATGACTTTGCCTTTTGCAGGGCATTTTCTGTGCTCCAGAGGATGCCTTTATAGTATGTTTCATGTAAATATTTTTTATGTAAATGACGCTCCCTGAAGTCATGCCTTCAACGTACTCTGTGTGAATTTATTTAATCCTCACAGTGGCTATCTGCATTACGTCCTCTTATTATTTTCATTTTGCAGTTGGGGAAACAGGGGCAGAGAAGCCCAGTAACTTGCAAAGGCCACACAGATGATAAGCAGCAGACTCAAGGTTCAGTCCCAGGCAGTGTGGCTTCAGCGTCCACCATCAACCACTCCTCAGTAACACCTCACTCTTGTGTTCCACTGGCTCCCTGGAACATAGCGAGAATGCCAGGTAAAGGGATGGTGTCCTAGTCTATTTGCATTGCTCTAATGCAATACCATGAACTGGGTGGCTTATAGGCAACAGAACTCTATTGCTCACAGTTCTGGAGGCTGAAAGTCTAAGATCAAATTACCTGCAGATTGAGTGTCTGGTAACAACCCACTTCCTTGTTCATGGATGGCTGTCTTGGCTGTCACATGGTGGAAGAAGCAATGCAGCTCTCTGGGGTCTCTTTCACAAGGGCACTAATCCCATTCACGAGGGCTGAACCCTATGACAAATTCCCAAGGTGTCTGCCTCCAAATACCATCACATTGGGAATTAGGTTTCAACATATGAATTTTACAGGGACAGAAGCATTAAGTCTATAGCGTTTGGGCATCTCAGATCATCTGAGACTTAGGTACTTCCAACAGAGATAAGTGGACTTAAGAAAAGCTGCAATTTTTTTTCACTAAATTGTAGAACTGAAATACTTTTCTCCTTCACATGCAAATCTCTGGGCGACTTGAGGAGAAAAGCAGCCGCTACTGCCGACTTAGTCTCCACCTAAGTTCTTTCTCTAGAATTGGCCTTCCTGTCTTGGATCTCCTTCTCCTCTTTCCCTTCCTCTCTGCTTCCTTTTCCTCGATCTGATGGTCATTTGTTTAGAAACTACTAAGGGGGTGTTCCTGTCTGAGTCAATTCATCCTCCCCACAAACTCACAAAGTTAGAATTATGATCACTCTCATTTTATGGAGTGGACAACCAAGATGCAGTAATATTAAGAAACCTGCCCAAAAGCTTCACAGTAAGTCAATGGCCAAGATGGCAATTCAATGCCAAGTGGTCTTGGCCAGAGTCCTGCTCTTAAGCCCTCCCTGTCCTGTTCTTTTCCCTTTTCTTTTCTTCTCTTCATTTTCCCTTTGGCTCTGGATGAATATTTATATTCTTATTTTTTAATAAAGGAAGAGGAGTGCTGGTTAAAGAAAGAAAAGACAGCCAGAGAGAGGAGGGAGTTAAAAATCACTTCTCCTTGTTAGCTGATTACAGGATTCTTTTGGGTGCCCTGCAGCTGCGGTTCTGTATCTAGGCAGCTCCAAATTGCACCAAGGCAAGAAAAGTTTAACAATAATCATGCAAAATCTATTTATTCTTGGCTATTAATCTAGATACGATCCACCCTCTTCATATCTGCATAATTAGAAGTACCGCAGAGGACAGAAGTCACTCTCAGCAGCAGCTGCTGTGAAGTGCTGGCAGCCCTGCTTCTTGTAGATGCCATGGCTCCCTCGGAGTCTTATGCACCACCCCCTCCCCAGTTCCGAAAAGCCCCTCTGTGAGAACAGGAGGAGTGTATGGACTGTCACTGGAGGCGAGTCTTGCCACTGCAGTTATAGTGGACACCTGCTGGTTTTGCCTGTGGATCATTTTCCCTTAGGAACATGCCCCTCCGCTATGGGTCAGGAAGCTGAGCCAGTTCATGATTCTGGGGTTGGATATGAGCTCCAGCCTGGATAACCCATTCTTCTAAGTCTTCCTTTTCTTTCTTCACAAGACCTTGCTGTTGAAACTCCTAAACTAAGAACTGGTTCCTTCTGCCTGTGTCACAGCCTCATCCATAGAGATGGGTTCCATAATGAGTGACCCAAACCAGGTCCATGAGTGCCTCATTGCAAATTCTAGTCTAAGTAATGGGAAAGATCTTCTCTCCTACCACTGAGGTTACACTGCTTTAGGGTGATGACCCTGTAGGAGTCTGCATACACATTCTCAACGCTTAAGAGAGGGTGAGTTGAACACCTGTTCAGGACCATCTTTTTCTTCCTGGTGGTATATACAAAATGTCTTTGTATCTTCTCAGTAAAAGTCATGCCCATTCACAAGGTCCCACACTCTTGAACAGCCATTCATCACACCTATTTGCCTTTTTTCCATTCCACGGTTAAACTACATTCCACATTCTTCCTTTTTGTTAGGTGTGGCCATGTGGACTGGATCTAACCAGCTCTACATGGGAAGAAGTGATGTAGGTACTCATCAAGCCTCGCCCACAAAATCTTCCAGCATCCCTGTCTATTCTCTCTTATTTCATCAAGCATCTGGTTGTCAACACCTAGGAACCTGGGGATCTACATGTTCACATGGCAGTGCCTCCACCAGCCTGCGGCCCTGAGTGACTATGTGGAGCTGAGCCTCCTGCATTCCATCCCCATTCCCCCTGCTACCAATCTGACTTTCATGTAAATAAAAATAAACTTCTCTTGGTTAAGCCACTAACATTTTGAGGTTGACTGTAGCAGCTGCATTCCCTTAGAAATGTACCACTAAACATGGTTCTTCCACTCACCATTCTAAGTGGGGGGGAATTTGTCTAGTTTCTGGGCAACAGGATGATTCTCCCCCCAATCCATTCTTCTAACTCTTGCTGTTCCCAGTTCACAAGGTGTTGCTGTTGAAATTTCCAAATCAAGAATTGGCTCATTCTGCCTGTGTCAAGCTGCACTCTGAGAAAATCATGCACAGGCCTGACTGGCTAAAGAGGAGAAGAAAGGGAGCAAAGGAAGGGTGAGAAAACGCTGAAGTCCCCAGAAGGTAAAGTGTGAAATCTCAGGATAAGGATTCCAACCCCAGGGGAAGGAGTAGACCACAACCAGTGAGCAATGAGAGCTGCAGGGTCTTCAGGGTCTGGTTCTCACTGCACATGGTCAGTTTACCTGCTGAGGCTGAGAGACAGCTAGTGCTATGAGTCCTGGAAACAGAAAGGGCTGGAGAAATCCAGGAGGGCTTCCTGGAAGCAGTGGGAGTCAACCTTGGTCTTAAAACATGAATAACAATTCTGGCTAGGCAGAGGACAGAAGAGAGGGCACATTAGGCCCTACAACTTTGTGCAAACTTGTGAAGTTGGGAACATGCATGAATTTAGACATCCCCTGTCTCTTCCTTTCCACAAATGAAGGTCTGACCTATGCTTAAACTACAGCAAGAGAGATTTGGGTTACAATTTAGGGAGAGTTTTCAGACAAGGAGAAACTTTGACATGGGAACAGATCACTGAGGAAGATGATGAAAATTTATTCTCAGGTTGTCTTGCCTGAGAGGGAAGTGGGATAAATATTTTCTGTCCACTTTCATTTAGCATATCAGCCACACAAGGGCAGGATCTGTCTTCTGCACCACTGTGACTCCTGAAACTTGCACAGCACCCAGAACCCTGAAGGTGGTGAGACCTAAGGTGGGAGGAGGAGGGACTAGGTCAGGGGTCCTCAAATCTCTTGACCACAGCCCTCAGCAAGAAGTGTACTTTACATGGTGACCCAGTGCACACATGCAAACATAGACATACACAAATGCACACATGCACACACCCACATGCATACACTCACATGCATGCACAAATGCTCACTGCATACAAATGCACACCCAGAAACATATGCATGCACACATTCACACATACAAATGCACACACAGAGACAAATGCATGCACACAGTCACAACACAAATGCACACAGAGACAAATGCATGCACACACAACACAAATGCACAGAGACAAATGCATGCACACACTCACAACACAAATGCACACAGAGAAAAATGCATGCACACACACAATACAAATGCACAGAGACAAATGCATGCACACACTCACTACTCAAATGCACACAGAGACAAATGTATGCATACACAACACAAATGCACAGAGACAAATGCATGCACACACTTACAACACAAATGCACACAGAGAAAAATGCATGCACACACTCACAATACAAATGCACACAGAGACAAATGCATGCATACACGTGCACACATTTATAATTACATGCACAAATACATGCACACATGACACAGGCTTCCTGAATAAACATTATTCTTATTTTCTTAAGCCAGTGTATTAGTGTCATATTGATGCTACAACAAATTATCACAAATTTAGTGACTTAAAACAACACATTTATTTGCATATAGTCTAGAGGTCAGAAGTCTGAAAGGTGTCTCACGGGGCTAAAACAAACATGTTGGCAGGGATGAGTTCCTTCCAGAGGCTCCAAAGGAGAATCCACTTTTTTACCTTTTCTAGAGGCCACCCACATCCCTTGGCTCATGGTCACATGTGGAAGAAAAGTTAAATATTGAATTTGAACTCAATTGAACATGAACACAAACAATAGCCAGCAGGTCCCGGAACAGGTCGTGTGAGCCCCTTGAGGCGTTCATCCAGCGCTGTTTCGGAGAAGTCTCTATTTCAATCTATTCCTATATGTCAGTTATTGAAAAACAACAGCCAATCGCAAAAACAGGTTGATGTTTTTGTGTTCCTTGAGCCCAGTCACGAAGGGCCCTCGTGACTGGACCTCATGCCAAACAACTCGTTACAAAAAGAGCTCAGGTCCCAGACTGCGCCGAAGCTTCATGAGACCTCTTCTTGGCTGTGTAGGGACACGTGGCCGACTCTGGAGCCCAGCCTGTTGCTTCCCAGTCTGATGATGAATCCTCCATCATCTGGTGAGTGTAAATTTGTTTATTATATCCTTTGCTTATTACATCTGCATTGCCATTTACATGGGATAAAGGTCGTTGGCCCTTAAAGGTATTGTGTGTGTCTTTTCTTCTTCCCTTGTGCATCTCCCTCACAGAACACCACATCCCTCTGACCTCTGCTTCCATCACACATCTTCCTCTCTGACTCCTGTCTTTCTCTTTCCTTATGAAAAGTCTGTGACCACACTGGCCCCACCTGAATAACCCAGGATAATCTCCCCCTCTCAAGATTCTTAATTGATTCATGTCTGCAAAGACACACAAGCACATGCCTGCATTCACACACTCACATGCAAGGGTAAGGTGACATATTCACAGGTTCTGGGGATCAGAACAAGGGCATCTTTGGATGTCATGATTCAGCCTAACATAGCCAAGGTCCCCCCAAGCAGACCCTGATGGGCAGATTCAAGTGCCAGCGATGAACTCACACTCGTTCCCAGAGCCTCCGCTGTGACCCTACATTTGTGTGACCTGAAGCACGAATGCCTCATCACTCTTGCCCCTGGGAGCTTCCCTTGTGTCACCTCAGTCCAGGTCCTGCTCCTCCAAATTGTCCTACCTCAAGGCAAGAGATCTGGGCTTTCAGAAAGGCCCATCAAGGGCGCAAGAGCCCCCCCAGAAAGGATGTCAATTTCCGGGTGTCTCAGCCTCTCTCTGCAGTCAAGCAGTGGCTCCAGCTGGCCCCTGAAGGAGACTCACAAGTGTGAGCTGTTAAAAGCAAGAAGACCCTAGGGAGTCATCTGTGCCCCAGTGTCCTCTTGCAGGCTTAGGCAGCAGGAAGCTCAGAAAAGGTGGAAAGGCTGCTGATGGGGCCTGGGGGAGCACTGATTGCACCTGCTACCCTTCCACAGGCCGTGCGCTCAGGTGGTCCCTATTTTATCTGCTTCTAGTTCATTTTTTAAATGCTGGGAACAGCATCTTCAATCAACGTTATAAGCCCCCAGTGGGCCACAGCCACTGTTTTAAAAACGCTGGAGTAGATCAGAGCTCCACACAGGCCGGCACACTCTATCTGTCCAGGACTGTGGGGCGTTGGGGCCTGTGTGGAGCCCTGATCCTAGGGAAGTAGATACATTTATTTACTTCTGTTTTTTTTCTTCAACTGGCTAAAGGATAGATGTCTACTCTAAATCTGTTTGTGTCACTCATGACCCTTAGGTAGGGAGAGAAGGACAACAGCACTTGGGGGAGTGAATTCCCTTTGCTGTTGCAGTAACACCTGGCTGCAGTTCCCTCCCTGCCCAGCCTATACATTCGATTCCTCAAACAGGGTTCTTTGGGCTGGATTTTTTTGTCTTCATCACAACCAGCTAGAAAATAATTGGGGACTTCAAAAGTCAATGAGGGAATTTGGATTTTTCAATTGGGAAAAGAAAAATTCTGCCAAACAGTGACTCACTTGACTCACTTCAAATGCACAAGCATGATCATGAGCCTGCTGGAAATCCTGAAATTTCAGGGAAGGGGCCTTAACTCTCACCCCTCACTTATACGATGGTGCCCCTTGAATTGTAGTTCCACCCACTGCAGCGCTCTCTGGAGAGGCAGCCTCCAAGGAGATGCTGCTGGAAACACCCACTCAGTACCCTCCAGGGAAAGGCAGCTCTACTGGGAAGCAACTGGTTTTGTAGATTGTCAAACAGCATTACGTTAAATAGCAGATGCATTCTCTTTCGGATTATAAAAGAAATAGCTGTTCAATGTGAAGAATTTGTAAGAGAGAGTAAAAAGGAAAAAAGAAACTGCCCATGGTCCTGCCCCCGGTAACATTTTAATATCATTTTGACTTTTTTTTTTCTGTGCCTATTTTATGCGTAATAGGAATGTTTTTGACCGCAAGTAACGGAATAATCAACTCGTGATACAAAACATGAATATGTATATTTGTGTGGGAAGCCTAGGGTCGAAGAGACCCAGGGTTTGTGCTGGACTCAGTGATCATGTCAGGGACAAAGGCTGTTTCCTTTATTTTCCATGACATGTTAAATGCACTGGTTTATTCCTTCAAAGCTTCTAAATGGCTCACTTCATTGTTTTCTTTATATAAAATTTCATAAAATTTTAACAAAAATTAGATTTGCATTAGACGTACATTTCACATACACAAAATTAACTATGTCCTTTCTGCTGAGAGAGAGAGAAATAACAGTTTAAATAGTGGGCAGGGTGCTGTCCTCTCTTTGTCCCCAAGGTGAGGACAGGATAGGAAATGTGACTTTCTTGTCCCCTCAGATGGTCTGAACTCCTAAGAGCCTGTCACAGGGAATCTCCCAGTACCCTCGGCATCCTATGCTGTATTTGGGGGACAAC
Organism: Symphalangus syndactylus; assembly: GCF_028878055.3. NCBI lineage: Eukaryota > Metazoa > Chordata > Mammalia > Primates > Hylobatidae > Symphalangus > Symphalangus syndactylus. The sequence continues at coordinate 123,904,958 of NC_072435.2, forward strand.
TGAAAAGATTTTCCAAATTATATAGCCAGGAGTTGGCAGACCATTTCCATAAAGAGCCAGATAGTATTTTTAGCTTTGAGGGCTGTACAGTCTGTGTCGCAACTACTGAATTTTGCCATGGTAACAGGAAAGCAGTCATGGACAATATATAAATAATGGGCATGGCTGTGTGCTAATAAAACTTTATTTACAAAAACAGGCAGAGGGCTGGATTTGGCCCCTTCACTGGAGTTGGCCCACCCTTGCTCTATATAGTTTGTTGCATTTGCCTTAGCAGGGAGGCTGCTTCATCTTCCCAACTCCCATTTCTCCATGAGAATGTGAGCTTCCTCTCAGTCCTGGCATGACGAGGACTGTTGGGGCAAGACCCACCCTTCTCTCTGCCCTCACTGACTCTCACCCTTGGAGGAGGAGTGTTTGTCTGACAGGTAGGTTGGGAGGAAGAACAGCTGGTGCAGCTCAGCCCCTCCCTACCCTCCTTTCAGAGCACCCTCCCCACTCCCCACCCACCCGCCTCTCCTCTGCTCTCCTCTAGGCCTGTAAGGAGGGGGCTAGTTCTGGGTGGACGCAGTCCATTCTGTGGGGAGCAGATGAGAACACCCCAACCTGGCCACCATCAGGTCATGTCCTCCAATCCAGCTGATGCAACAATAAAGCAGGTGGATTTTCTGCATCCATCCGCTTCCTGCGCTTATCCCTCCACTGATTCCAAGATGAGAGGCTGAGTTTGAGATCTTCTGCTTCCTGGCAGATTCTCCCCAACCCCTGCTCCCCACATCTTTGTGCCCAGGGAGGTGGCCTCATGGGCTTCTGTCTTCAGCATCCAGCTGGGCTTGGCTGATGGGAGGCACCAACAGAAGATGGGAGAGTGGGAAGAAAGTAAGGTGGGCATTTATTCCCCACACCCTCCTGTGAGAGCATCCTGATGCTGGCCTGCATCCATTACCCAAGGCCAAAGTGCCTATCGAATTTAATCTCTATCTGTTCTATGTTCCAAGAACCACCCCTTCCCGTTGTCTCCTTAGGTCTGGGAATGATCACAGCTCCCCACTCTCCCCAGCCCCAAATCTGCATTATTTCTTTGATTTCCTCAAACCCTGACCACAGCTTTATAAACAGTCCCTTTATAAAACTCTCTCCACGTTCCCAGTTTGAGTGTGCATTTCTTACCTGCTGAGATGCCCACAGATACAGGGGGTAGGGAACAATACATCATCTCCCTTTCCCATCCCCCCATGATTCTGCCTTTCAATCCACTACTGGGTTGAATGGTGTCTCCCCAAAATTCATGTCTAACCAGAATCTCAGAATGTGGCCTTATTTGGGAGTAGAATCTCTGCAGGTGTAATTAAGGGAAGGATGGTGGTAAGATTGTCAGAGGCGTTTCCATCTTGAATAGAAGCTGGGTAAAATAAGGCTGAAACCTACTGGGCTGAATTCCCTGTTAAGGCATTCTAACCCACAGGATGAGATAGGAAGTTGGCACAAGATACAGGTCATAAAAACCTTGCATAAAAACAGGCTGCAGTAAAGAAGCCATCCAAAACCCACTCAAACCAAGATGGCCACCAGAGTGACCCCGATTATCCTCACTGCTACACTCCTACCAGCGCCATGACAGTTTACAAATGCCATGGCAACCATAGAACCTTACCCTATATGGTCTAAAAAGGGGAGGCATGAATAATCCACCCCTTGTTTAGCATATCATCAAGAAATAACCATAAAAACGGGCAACCAGCAGCCCTTGGGGCTGCTCTGTCTATGGAGTAGCCATTCTTTTATTCTTTTGCTTTCCTAATAAACTTGCTTTCACTATACGGATTTACCCTGAATTCTTTCTTGTGCGAGATCCAAGAACCTTCTCTTGGTGTCTGGATCAAGACCCCTTTCCTGTAACAAGGTCATATTGGATTCAGGTGGGCCCTTAAGCCAGTGAGGCTGTTCTGTTAAGAGACAGAAAAGGGCACACTGACACAGAGGAGAAGACCATGTGAAGACAGATACAGAGATGGGAGGGATGCGGCCACAAGCCAAGGAATGCCCGAGGACCAGAAGCCGGAAGAAGCAGGAACCTCATCCTTTAGAGACTTTGGAGGGAGCACAGACCTGCCCACAGCTTGATTTTGGACTTCTGGCCTCCAGAACTGTAAAAGAGTAAGTGTCTGTGTTTTGGGCCACCAAGCTTGTGGTAATTTGTTATGGCGGCCCCAGAATACTAATCAGGAAACTGAGACAGATCCTAACCAACCAGCGACATCCAGCATCTCATTGCAGTGTCTGCATTTTCCATATAACATTCCAAAATGTTCTTCTCCATGGGTGACAATGATGAAGAGAATTTTACTTTTTCGGGGAAACTGATGCACTCCTAAGAGAGGCCTCTTTCATGGTGCCAGCCCTTCTGTAACAAGGCAGTAGCCATAGCCCCAGCCCAGTAGAGTCCTCAGCCCTGGAAGAAGGACGGGTTCTGTGGACAGCAGCGACTCTATGTCTGCATGAAGACCCCAGTCGCTCCCTAATTCTGTTCTCTCTTGATTCCAAAGTGTCCTTTTGTTTGCTTTTATGACCAAATCTCAAGCAGCCTCACTTCCTTCCAGTGCCCAAACCAATACATTTTTGTCCAAGTGTAATCTGATGACGGTTGTCAGCCAAGTTTTTAATTGCGAGGAAGAGCCGTGCGTCGAAGAATCCATGAGTTTTGTCCACCCTTGTGCCAGGGATTTTCAGGATTTTAAGCCTGTCTGCATTGGTAGAAACATGAAAACGGAAAGCGTAACTTGCTAACAAGGTTTCTGTGATTAGTTTTATGCAGGAATTTCCCCCTGGGGTTCTGCTTGTTTATTTAGGACAAATACAACAAAATAGAAGGAAGAAAAAAACTCATCGGACCATGGATGCCTTTTCAAAGCTTATTTTGTGTTTTAAAGAAATGAAATTAGTATCCAACTAATTAGGGCAATTAACATAAAACTCAGTCAATTCAGCCACGCTGTGCTCCCCATTTGCACCTGGGAACATTAAGCCAGAGTTGAACACTAGCTACCCTTCTTCCATAATGGGTGCACAGTTTACAGAGTGGTTCTGAGAAGATCACACTGACTTTAGCAAACATGGAATATTTTCTCCTAATGAAAAGTAACCATTGCTTAATTTTTAAACCATTCCTTAAATTTTAAACAGAAGGTTTGCTAAGAAAATTGTATGTTTTCAGGATTTTAAGATACATCTTCTCAGATACATCTGAGAGCCATCTCAAAATCTTGTCAATTTTCTTAGCAAACCTTCTGACTATACAACTAAAAAAGATTCTAAGTTTGTAGTTCCTGAAGGCCGGCTAAGAGTTGTTAACTGGGTGAGAATGTTAATTCCTGCCATGTTCAAAGCTTGTGTGTCATTTTTAGGATATTCATAATCTTGAGATATCAAATATGGCATTGCTCAGAGATCAGAAGTTACAAGGATGCTGGGAATTTAGGCAGGTGGTTTAACAATCCTGAGAGCAGCAAGAACCTCAAATACAACCAAAATGGGGCAAGTAACTTTAAGGCATGACTTCAACCTCATACCCTGCCACCAAGAAGTGAAAATTAACACACAGGCAAAAGTATCTACAAGTCCAAAATCTTTGAGATGGCATTGAAAATTTTAAATTTCATTCCAGCAACAGAATGCTAGGATCTTATTTATCTGCCTGCAATGTAAGACTCTTGACAGCAGGGACCATGCCTGTCTTGTTCACTAAGTATATCCCCAACAGTTGACACAGTATTTGGCCCAGCTTACACACTGAATAAATATTTGTTGAACGAGATATGAATAAAGCAGCCCCTATATTAGAGATCACAAACTTAAATCTAGGGAGCCCCACTCGCCAAGATGAATGCCTTACATAGAGCAGGTGTCAGACAGCAGGGAAAGGTGGGGACTGTGACAAATGGAGAGCTGCCCATCTTTCAGAAGGGTCATCAGGGGTGTCCCCTGCCACCTGCACCAGGGCACCTGTTGGCCTGAGGTTCAAGATGCTGCAGGAGTTAACATTGCTTAACACCCACATATGCACATTGGGAAGTTCCAGGGTTAACACACAAGGGGTGAACCTTTGATCAGTGGGACGTGGGGACCGGGGTAAATTCTTCTTCCTTTCTCCTTCACCATGGACCCTCCGAGACTCTCTGTTTCCCACACCCTCTCAGAAGCTAGACTTAGAAGGTGGAGTCATCAATCCAGATGGTGCAACATCTGCCAGTTCAGCAAAGACCCTCCTCCTCCCTGCCCCAGGCTCCTGCCTCCCTGGGTTTGTACTGCCTGAAAAGGCAAGCCTGCTGAAACACCGGTGGTTGTGCCACTCATTTGTTTTCATTGGTGGGCCTATGATTCAGCCAGTTAGTCTAGTCAGACTTTGGGAGGAGTCAGCTGGGGAGGTGCCTTCCATCTCAGATAAAACTCCAAACCGCATAGGAAGGAAGTGTGTTCATTTTCTATTGTTGCCATAACAAACACCATAAGCATAGCTCCTTGAAACAGGAGCCACTCGTCAGCTCCTAGTTCTGAAGGTCACAAATCCAGGCAGGCTTAACTACGTTTCTTGCTGAGGGTATCACAAGGCTGACATCCAGGTGCCAGCTAGGCTGGACTCTTATCTGGAGGCCATGGGGAAGAATCCACTTCCAGGATCACTCAGAGGGTTGGTAAATCTGGTTCAGTTCTGTGGGGCTGGAGGCCCGAGGTCCCTCTCTCCTTGCTGGCTGTCACCCAGGCCACCCACTCTCAGAGGTCCCTCTCTCCTTGCTGGCTGTCACTCTCAGCTCCTGGAGACCACCTGCACTCCTTGCACATGAGCGCCTCCATCGTCAAGGTCAGCAAGGAATCAGTCCACTCTCTTGTGCTTCAAACCTCTTCTGCTGCCAGATAAGGTGCTCTGCTTTGAAAGGGCTCTCATGATTAGACGAGGTGCACTCAGATAACCTCCCTTATGATGAACACAGTCAACTGATTAGTAACCTTAATGACATCTGCAAAATTTCTCAGGCTCAGTGGTGCACGCTTGTAGTCCCAGCTACTCTGGAGGCTGAAGGAAGATGGCTTGAGCCTCGGAGGCAGAAGTTGCAGTGACCTGAGATTGCGCCACTGCACCCCAGCCTGGGTGATAGAGCCAGACCTTGTCTCAAAAAAAAAAAATCATTTACCAGGGAGCATAATATAATCACAGGCAGGTACCTCATCCTATAGACAATATCTAAAATAAGGATGGGAAAACTTGGGAGGCCGTCTTAGAACTCTGCCTACCTTTTTGTCTCATTCTGCATGTTGCTTTTTGCACCCCTTCTTCCTTCTGCCTGGAGCATAGACAATGATACCTGGAGGCACAGCTCCCATTGTGTAACCATCAGACAGCCAAGTGCCAATGATGGGGGCAGATACATAGAATTGAGGTCAATGGGATAAAATTGAGCCACTTCACAAAGTCTGCAATTTCTACCTCTTGCCGTCTTATAATATGCTTCAAATAGACTCTGATTTGCTTAAGCTACAAGTAGTGAAGTGTTTTGTTAATCTCCCAGGCACAATCCTTTCTGATAAGCCAGCCTGGCTCTTTTGACTTTCCCTAGGTGATTTAATCTACCCCAAGCTCACACAGATTTTCTTGACCAAGGATGGAGTAGGTGGTGGGAGCAGCTTCCAGACCTGTGTGTCTTTTGTGTCTCCTGACTGCTGTTCTCAGTGATGGCGCACATGGCCAGGGGAAACTCCTTCCCCAGGGCTCCAATGTCAGCCCACAACCTCTTGTCTCCTCTGCCCTCCCACGGCACATCTGAATTTAAAACACTGATTCACACAGCAAATTGCATCATCTTGCTCTATCCATTTGCCCACATGGAGCTTAATGAGGTCAGACAGGTGATGTAATTCTCTCATGTTCCCAGGCTATCTGAGGAAAAAGGAGTTTAATCTGATTTTTATTTCATAAAGTAGCCTCACACAAATGGACCCAACAAGAAGTTCCTTTTTCATTGGAGCGTGGACTTTCGACATTGGTTTTGTTTGTATCATAAAATAAGAACCTTGGTCTTTAGACAGAGCTCACAGCTTTATCCCTCTGGAGGTTTTGCTTCATCCCACAGTATTGGGGAAAATAGCCTCAAAGCAGTCAGAGTCTTGGAGCTCCTCCTTTACCTATGAGAACAGAAGCCACCTAATGTTCTATAGCCCCAAAGCCAGATCCAAAGGGATGGGTGCCTGGAGCGGAATATGTGATGAATGAGACTTCTTGGTGGACTGGCACCATTTCACTGTGTTCGTGTCTCAATCTGTGGCCAGGTGTTTTGATCACTGTTAATGTAAATCGAGAAAATAAGATAGATCGACCATGAGATGCAGAAAGGCTAAGACCACACCTACAATGACTTGAAGGCTTACATCAAAGCACCAACTTTGAAAACAAAAGGCAATGGAACCCCTGTCCAAAGCCACAGATAAAGTATCTTTTATTCCCCTGATGGAATCAGTGGAGCCATGAGTGAACCTCTGTGGCTTAGGATGTGTGTTGTCTGGCAATGTTAATCAGACAGTGGAATGACCTAATTCAATTTGGTGCTGATAAGAAGCTTTAGGATGCAGGCAGACCTCCGAGAAAGCGGTAAGTCTGTGTGGAGCAGGCTGCTGACGTCTGCTTTCCAGGTGGCCGGCTTTTGGCCTGCGCCGACCCAGTCAGCTTGCTGCAGAGTAAGAGCTTGCCACAGCTATCAGGAGCCCAGCCAGATGTCGAAGCGTCTGTTGGTTTAATTTTCTGTTCACTTTGAGCATCTTGGTTTTATGGTGCCATCTAAATGTGGAAAAACAGGAGAAATGTGGTGAAATCTGAAAATGTCTGCTGCTTGTAAAACTTCCTTCTATGAAGGTCTTGGAAAATAGTAATTCCTCTCTCTCTCTCACTCCCTGAGAGAGAGAAATAGCAAAATCACAGCACTGGAATTGGGGCAGATGAGGATTCAAAGTCCTGCTCTGTCACTGCTAAGCTATGTGATTTTGAGCAAGTGGCTAAACCTCCCTGAGTCTTGGTTTTATCATCTGTGCAGCAGGACACGCAATCATACCTGGCTGGGCTACTGCGCTGGACTGTGAGATGTTTTGTTTAAAGGGCCCAGCATGTATGAGCTGCTCAGTTTTTGCCTCTCAGCTCCCTGCTGGGAAAGCCTAGTTCTTTAATCCCTGAAGCCCAAACAAACCAAACCACAAAAAATTAAAATTTCAGAGATCACAAAGTTCTTGAGATTGTCCCAGGCGATGCTGTTACTGACAGATATAATTAAAGGAAAGCTAAAGAGGTCAAGTGGCGAGCTCAGGGTCCCAGCAGCTCAGTGGTAGAGCAAGGGACAGCCTGCAGGAGGAAACAGCCCTGGGTCTTTTTGAGGGCTCTGAACTGCTACAGTCACAGAAAACACAACTGGCATGGCTCGCGTGACCCTGGAATTTATTATCTCATTTGTAAAAGGGCATCTGAGCTAGGGCTGAGTGATGTATGTGAGTGAGTGAGTGACATCTCCAAGGACCAGGTTTTTGCCCAGTTTGGGCTCTGCCAAAAAAGAGATGGATGCTAGTGAGAGGTGACAACGTGCTAGCAGCCCTCACTCGCTCTCGGCACCTCCAGCCCTTGCTCGCTCTTGGCACCTCTTTAGGCCACGGAATCCACTCTGGCCGCGCTTGAGGAACCCTTCAGCCCGCCGCTGCACTGTGGGAGACCCTCTCTGGGCTGGCTGAGGCTGGAGCCGGCTCCCTCTGCTTGCGGGGAGGTGTGGAGGGAGAGGTGCAGGCAGGAACCGGGGCTGCCATGCTGGCAGGCCAGTGTGAGTTCCAGTTGGGCGTGGGCTCAGCCAGCCCCACACTCTCAGAGCGGCCAGCCAGCGCTGCTGGCCCCGGGCAGTGAAGGGCTTAGCACCCGGGCCAGCAGCTGCAGAGGGGATGCCTTGTCCCCAGCACTGCCGGCCCACTGGCGCCACGCTCGATTTCCCGCCGGGCCTCAGCTGCCTCCCCACAGAGCATGGCTCGGAACCTGCAGCCTGCCATGCCTGAGCCTCCCCCAACCCTGACCCCCGTCGGCTCCCGTGTGGCCCGAGCCTCCCTGATGGGCACTGCCTCCTGCTCCTTGGCACCTGGTCCCATCGACTGCCCAAGGGCAAGGAGTGCAGATGCAGGGCACAGGACTGGCGGGCAGTTCCACCTGCGGCCCTGGCACTGGCTCCACTAGGTGAAGCCAGCTGGGCTCCTGAGTCGCGTGGCGACTTGGAGAAATTTTATGTCTAGCCGGAGGATTGTATATGCACCAATCAGCACTCTGTGTCTAGCTCAAGGTTTGTAAACACACCAATCAGCACCCTGTGTCTAGCTCAAGGTTTGTAAACTCACCAATCAGTGCTCGTGTCTAGTTATTCTGGTGAGGACTTGGAGAACTTTTATGTCTAGCTAAAGGATTGTAAATGCACCAATCAGCGCTCTGTGTCTAGCTCAGGGATTGTAAATGCACCAATCAGCACCCTGTCAAAATGGACCAATCAGCTCTCTGTAAAATGGACCAATCAGCTTTCTGTAAAATGGGTCAATCAGCAGGATGTGGATGGGGCCAGATATGGGAATAAAAGCAGGCGCCTGAACCAACAGCGGCAACCCGCTCACCTTGTCTTCCACGCTCTGGGAGCTTTGTGCTTTAGCTCTTTGCAGTAAAACTTGCTGCTGCTCACTGTTTGGGTCCGTAGCGCTTTTATGAGGTGTGATACTCATCGCGCAGGTCTGCAGCTTCACTCCCGAAGCCAGCGAGATCACGAACCTACCAGAAGAAAGAAACTCCGAACACATCAGAACATCACAAGGAACAAACTCCAGACACACCATCTTTAAGAACTGTAATACTCACCGAGAGGGTCCGCGGCTTCGTTCTTGAAGTCAAGGAGAGCGAGAACCCACCAATTCCGGACACACTATCTGTTCTCAGGCCAGCCCTGTTACGGTGACAAGTTCGAGGTGCTAACTTTCACTCATCGCTGTACCCTTAGGAAGATTCATCCAGGAATCATTACACAAACACACCACAGAGTTTTCATGCTTCAAGCATGAAGGGAGTTGTGAGTGGTTAGGAATGAACTACATGAAGTGAAAGATCCCAGAAGGAAGGGTCATTTGAATGATGCAACCTAATCCTAACGCTGGCTGGAGCGCATCACAGAACCTCAGAACACTGTTTTCATAAGCAGTGACTATTGACAGCTAGATGAGCCAGGATTTGGGAAAGGGTGACAAAAAAAAAATGAGTCTCTAAGCCAAAGTCAATTTAAAGTATGAAACAAGCACAGGAGCCAAAATTAGAAGGATCTACTTCCATCCATCGATGGAGAGGTGGTGCATGGGTTCTGAGGGCCACCAGCTTTTCCATCCTTTAGAGACCATACGGTATCACGCATACAAAGACTGAACAGTTCATCCTCATGACAGCTGAACATTTGTAGTCGTAAAAAATAAAAAATAAAATAAAAAGCTTTTCTTGCGAAAAAGCTTAACAAAAGGCTCCATTTCATCCCAAGTGCCGCCTTTTGCCCTTAGCACCTTTCATGAAGCCTCATGCCTGCAAGGGAAGGGCAGTCATGAAGAAAGGATAGTGGGTGCCAGGTGTGAGCTGGGGGTAGCTGGGGGACTCTGATTTGAAGTAACACACTTCTTCTTTGAGCCACTTTCCCTGCACATATGTAACTTAAGTGATTTCAGAAGCTGGAAGATAGCTTGTTGCTCTTTTTCTAATGAAATACTGGAAAGTGGATAATTACTGGGAGGAGCCAACTGCAGGCAGCACCCATCAGGGGACGCTTCGTGCCCCAAGACGAAGGTGAGGGCAGATGCGGCTCACCTGGGTGTTTGGAGTGGCCCTCACCTCCCCCAGCCCTGTCTCCCTCACACTGACTTGGGCTGGTGCAGCTGTGAAATTGACATTTGCTTTTCTTTAAATGCCCACTTCCTCTTCCTTTGCATGATCTTAAGAAGTCCTGTTGCTCCGTAGCCGCTGGGGCCATTTCTTTCTCCGTGGAAAGGTCTAAAAAACCATTTCCTATTGAGGTGTTGAGTATTCAGTTCGTCACTTTCAACAGCATTTATTAGTGGAGCAAAATGAAACTCCAGTTAGATAATTCTGAAGTGGTGGATTAGTATTTCAGTTGGCATCTCGAATGTCAGAACGGGAGGCATTTGCTATTGGTTTGATACATGTCTGTTCCCTTACAGGGACCAAGCTTCTCTCAACAAAAGCACCGGTGGCATTTGGGCAGGACAGAGTTCACTGTGTGGGACAATGAGGCGGTTTCCTATTCCTGGCCTTTCCCATTGGAACAACTAAAAGTGTCTGTAATTTCCAAATGCCTCCCTAGGGACACAGTAACCATGGAGATAAAAAAAAAGAAACACCCAAATAAAAAGTATGTAGAATGCACTAGCCTATTCCTGACCCCCAGCAGGCAGGACTGAATCACAGAGACTTTGCCCAGCCCTTCCTCTGTCTTCTTGTTGGAAATGCAGTCTTCTGCTTTTGGGATGCCATTCTCCACACTCTGCCCCATCTCTCTTTTGGGATGAACATATAGACACTTAGCAGCCTGAGGCACCAACTCCATTCACTTACATGACATTGCTGCTCTGGTAACAGAGAGTTGAGGAAAAGCTGAACCTGTGGCTGGATCATTAAAAGCCCCCTCCTTGGGACTGTTTGATTTCATGATTTGAGCCCAGGAGCTTCCAGCACTCTTGGCTCCAGCCTCCTGGAGAACAGGTGGTCTAAGTGAGTAAAGCTGTTGCAGGGTGAAGGTTCGTCTTACGTGCCAACTTGTCTTGGCTTAGGGATGCTCAGAGAGCTGGCAAACATTTAAGCATGGTTTCTGGGTGTGTCTGTGAGGGTGTTTCTGGAAGAAATCAGCATTGGAATCAGTGGGCTGAGTATAGGAGATCTGCCTCTCCAGCGAGGGGGGGGCATCCTTCAGTCCACCGAGGGCCTGAACAGGACAAGAAGGCAGAGGAAGGGCAGATTCTTTTTCCTTGAGCTGGGACGTCCATCTTCTCCTGCCCTCAAATATAGGAGCTCCTGGTTCTTGGGCCTTCTGATTCAAACCAGGACCTACACCACCATCCACCCACCAACACACACCATTTCTCAGGCCACCAGGCTCAGTCTGAATCACACCCCTGGCTTCCCTTGGTCCCCAGCTTGCAGAAGGCACATTGCTGGACTCCTCAGCCTCTATAATTACGTGAGCCAGTTCTCATATTAAATGTCCCCTTGTATGTCTATATCTATAGCTCTCTATCTATATCTAGATCATCTATGTCTATATCTATATCTATAGATCCTATTGGTTCTGTTTCTCTGGAGATACCTAACACACAGGGAGAAATGGAGTACTAGGCAGAAAGAAGAAAAAGAGAGGAGGGGAAGGCAAAGGAGGGAGAGGGAAAGAGAGAGGAAGAAGAGAAGGGGAAGGGAGGGAGGGAGAGGGAGAAAGAAGAAGAGAAACGGAAAGCGGGGAGGGAGAGAGAAAGAGAAAGGGAGGGAGGGAGAGAGCGATAATGGAGGGAAGGAGGACAGAGGCAGAGGGAGTAGAGAAAGCCTGCAGGGCAGGGGTGACCAAAGTTTTCGCTTCCCTGGGCCACATTGGAAAAAGAATTGTCTTGGGCCACACATCAAATACACTAACACTAACAATAGCTGATGAGCTAAAAAATAAATTGTAAAAAACCTCAATGTTGTAAGAAAGTTTATGAATTTGTGTTAGACTGTATTTAAAGCCGTCCTGGGCTGCATGTGGCCCACAGACTGTGGGTTGGACAAGCTTGTTGTTAAAGTTTTCAAGTCCCTGGTTCTAGTTGAGACTAAGATTAGCTCTACACTGCTCCTCTTGACAGTGGCAACACAGAATAATTGACATTTTTTTTCAATTGTGAATTTCTATCAATTTCATCGAAGTGCCCTGACCAACCCAAAAGAAAAAGGAGTGATCGATAACCATTCTTGCAATAAAAGAATGTGCAAATGAATGCCTTCCTCTTTCTCTGAAAATCACAGGAGGCTGCCCTGTGTACTAGTAAAGAATTCTCACGCTGGCCCTATCATAAACATCCTTGCAGAGGAAAGCAGACACCTGCAGGGTCTCCCTTCCCTGCCACTCTCCTGGGAGCTGAATGCTGGAAGGTAGCCAACCAACAGGCAATGCAGTGCAAACTCCCATGTCCACATGAAGTCCACGAGAAAACTCCCACTGGAAGAGCGGGAGATGCCACAGATCATCTAACGTCGGGCCTACGTACCAGCCTATGTGATGTGGTCACCTACTCTGTCCCAGCAAGAATGTGCCTTATTCTGCCATCTATCCTTCAAAATTTGTAGCAATTGAAAGTCTCTTTATTGTATGAAATTATAGTGGCAACCATTATAATCTTGCCGGGAAGCTGGAGAATGGGAAGATGGGCAGCAATACAGAGAAATCTCAAGCTTCCACACATTCATCAGTAGGAGAAAGAGAAGAACTCCCCTATTCCCCCTTCCTCCTCTTAAGCAAGGATATCTAATCAGCAAGGCCACCTTCTCCAGAACCCTGGCTGCAGGAGAGTCTAGGGAATAGAGTTTTAGCTTCCCAATCTCACCAACCAGGAGGAAGGTGGAACGGAGGTGGAAGGAATCAAACAGTGTCAGCATACTCTTTATTGTAATTAACCTAAAACAAATACCACCACCAAGCTCTCATAGAAGATGGTCTGAGCTCACCCCTGTGACACATCATTTTAATTGCTAGAGACACTGAAAATAGTTAATGGAGTCTGACACTGTGCTTAGAGTTGGGAAGTTGCCCATATGGAAAACATGGGCTGAAAATTGATGCTTTTCTTGACATGGCTGATAAAAGCAGGGTTAGGACTACTTGGCCATAGTGGATACTTGTGGTGTTTGCTACTCAATGTCCATTCCCTTTCTTGGATCAACAGAACTCTTTAGAAAAAAACATTCTACTCCTAATCTCAGCCACAGAGCTTTGTGGAGCTAACTCAACCTCCAGGATCCAGAGTGCATCATGCAATTTAGACTAAACCAATCAGCCCACTCCTTCCACCTGGCCCAGGTTCCAAGGCAGTCCATTCTTGGGCAAAATCTTGACTCAATCATAGGACTTATACTTAAGCCATTGAGTAAGCTTTCTTTCCTTCTGCTAGACTAGATGGGTTGATGAGCCTAAATTTCCCCAGACCCAACACGCAGAGCTGAAAACGAATCCAAAAGGAACACAATAGATAGACCTCGTATGAGTCTAGGATCAGGCCTCATCTGTAGGCAGTCCTGTTCATGGACATTTAGTCTTACAGTATATCAACAAACGTCACTGGTGAAGACACTTTGGGTCCAGTTTCCTGTCACCAAGAACATTCTGATGGATTTGATACTCACATCAAACTTAGAATATATGTATTTTTATTACATCCATTTTAAAGATTAGAAAACAGCCACAGGGTGGTCAAGTATCTTGAACTTATAAAAATGTAGATAGAGGAAGGCATCTTTGGCGGTGCTGAAGTTAAATCATGATGCTAAAATGTTGTGTAACATTCTAACCCAAACTATTGCCCTTTGCTCTTCTAGAAATAGTGTTGAGTATATTACTGAAGCAGTTCCCTGACTCTCATTACCATCCTGCAATCACCTCCAGTTCTTTTCAACCAAAGCCCCAAATTTCTGTATGACCTGTGTGATAACTCTCCATTGCACTCCACTTGTTAAATCTCTTAATTGGTGATGAAAGCTCAGCATTAAAGCTCTAGATGTTGTCTTATAAGAGAGTATGATCCTTGTGTTCACTACAAGCTAAACAAGGCATTTCTCAAGGAGGTTCTCATCTTCTCCTTGCATCATTAAACAAAAATGAAGTCTTATCTTTTTCCTTCCCAAAGTCTTAATATGTGACAATTCACAGCAAAATCAAAACTTTCTTTGGTGAGGTTCCCTTTCTTGTAATGCCAGCTACCTCTCAGGAATGGACTGAGATCTCCAAAAGTGACACATTTGGGAGAAACAGATGCTCAAGCAAGATACTTTCTGGGAAGAAGGTAGAAGCAAAGACTGGGCTGAGTGTGATCTTCAGCACTGAGTGTTTTCTGCATTCTACTCTGTACATGTGTGTATGTGTGTTGTAGTTAATATACTCAATTTTCTGTGTTTTTGATGAATTGCTGCTAACACCTGTAGAGCCTCCGTGGTCTCCATCTCAACTTTCAAGTGCAATTGAGAATTCAGCAAAAACGGAATGATGCCAACTCTCATTTCATCGCTTCAAACATCTATCAAACTTTTACCTTCTTTCTTTAAAAATAAGATTATACATGCATGTGTATGTTTATTGCAGGACTATTCACAATAGCAAAGACATGGAATCAACTCAAATGCCCATCAATGACAGACTGGATAAAGCAAATGTGGTACATATACGCCATGGAATACTATGCAGCCATGAAAAGGAACAAGATCATGTGAGAGCTCAACGATGAGAACACATGGACACAGAGAGGGGAACAACACACACTGGGGCCTGCTGGGTGAGAGAGGGAGAGCATCAAGATAAATGGCTAATGCCTGTGGGGCTTAATACCCAGGTGATGGTTTGATAGGTGCAGCGAACCAGCGTGGCACACATTGACCTATGTAACAAACCTGCACATCCTGCACATGGATCCTGGAACTTAAAATTAAAATAAATTAAATTAAAAACAAATAAGATTTAACTCCCTACCTATATCTCTTTGAAAAGACTTAACCATTAACTGAGTCACGGCATTTTTAAATGGACTATTCAGTGGCTGTGGAGATGTGTGCTGTGTTTGCTTGGTTAAGCAGAAAGTAAGTTTTCAAGGATCTCCAGCCTCATATGTTTCCAGGATAAAGTTGGCCAAACATGAATTCATAGATCTAGAATTCACAGACTGACAGATTTGGAAGGTGGGAGTGAAGCAGTACTCATTACTGTCTGAAGGTTATAGCAATCAGAGGAAATAGAAGACATCTAGCTTCTCCCCTCTCTCCTTTACTGTGTCCCTAGCCCTCCTATGGACTGCTTTTCCTATGACCAGCAAGTTGCACCAGAGGTGACAGAACACTGACAGATTTCCATAGCTTTAAAAAAAAAAAAAAACCCCAACAAATATACAGAGTTTGTCAGATTTGACTTGTTAATATTTTGTTAAAGGTTTTCCTATCTGTGTTTATGAAAAATATTGGATTGTAATTTTTTTGTAATGACTTTGTCAGATTTTTATATTAAGATTATGCTATTGTGAATAGTGCTGCAATAAACATATGTGTGCATGTGTCTTTATAGCAGCATGATGTATAATCCTTTGGGTATATACCCAGTAATGGGATGGCTGGGTCAAATGGTATTTCTAGTTCTAGATCCCTGAGGAATCGCCACACTGACTTCCACAATGGTTGAACTAGTTTACAGTCCCACCAACAGTGTAAAAGTGTTCCTATTTCTCCACATCCTCTCCAGCACCTGTTGTTTCCTGACTTTTTAATGATCGCCATTCAAACTGGCATGAGGGAGGGATAGCATTAGGATATATACCTAATGTTAAATGAGGAGTTAATGGGTGCAGCACACCAACATGGCACATGTTTACATATGTAACTAACCTGCATGTTGTGCACATGTACCCTTAAACTTAAAATATAATAATAAAAAAAGATTATGCTGGCCTTATAAAAATGAATTGAAAAGAATTTATTCTTCCTTCATTTTCTGGAAGATTTTGTGCAAGTCTGCTCTTGTTTCTTTCTTAAATGGTAGATAAAATTCACCAATAAAACCATCTGGGCCTGGAGTTTTCTCGCTGGGAAGCCTTTTGATAAAGATTTTGCAGTAAGCAGAATCATGTCTCCTCCAAAGATGTTCATGCCAAATCTCTGGAAACTGTAATTATATTGCTTTCCAGGACAAAGGGAATTTTGCAGATTTGATTAAGGGTACAGACCTTGAAATGTGAGATTATCTTGAATTATTCAGCTGAGTCCAATCTAATCACATGAGTCTTTAAAATCTGAGAATATTTCTGAGCTAGGCCAGAGAGGTGCCAGTGAAGGAAGAATTCAGCCCCTGTTACTGACCCTGAATGGTGAACGATAACCGCAAAGAGGCCTCTAAGAGCCAAGGACAGTTCCCAGCTGACAACCAGCAAGGAAATTAAGACTTCAGTCATTCTATACCTGGGTAGGACTGAATTCTGCTAACACTTGAATGAGCAACACATGAATTATCTCCTAGACGCTCTGGTACAGAACAGAATGGAACATTGCTGACCTCTTGGTTTGATCTCAGTAAAACCTATACCAGGCTTCTCGCCTACAGAACTGTGAGATAGTAAATTTGTGCTGCTTTAATCAATAAAGTTGTGGTAATTTGTCATGGCAACAGTAGATTTTAATGACTTACAATAAATGTAGAACTCTTCAGATATTCTTTTTCTTCCAGTGTCAGTTTTGGTAAATTTCATTTCTCCACAAAGATTTCCATTTCATCTAAGTTGTTGAATTATTGTTCTTGACGATATACTCTTTTACTGTTCAGAAAATCTGTAGTAATAACTCCTCTTTCATTCCTGACACTGGTAATTCCTATTTTCCTCCTTTTTTCATCAGTTGAGATAGTTTTATAATTGTCATCGATATTAAAAAAAAAAAAGAAAACAATTTAGACTTTGCTCATTTTCTCTGTTCTTTCTTCCACTCATTCACTCACTCACTCTTTTTCTCTCCCCCTGCCTCTCTGTCTTAATTTTCTTCCTTCCGCTTGCTTTTTTTTTTTTTTTTCCAACTAGGCTCTTAAGGTATAGAATTAGGTAAATGATTTTAGATTTTTCTTTTTTTCTACTGTAAACAATTAAAGCTATAAATTTCCTTTTTAGCACTTTTTAAGCAACATTTTGCAAATTTTATGTTGTGTTTTTATTATTATTTATTTCAAAATATTTTCTAATTTCCTGTAATTTGTATTTGGTTCATGGATTAGTTAGACATTGTTTAATTTCCAAATATCTGGGCTTTTTTTAAGATATCTTACTGTAATTGGTTTCTAATTTAATTTCAATTTTGAACAGATAACATGCCCTAGATAATTTCCATTCTTTTAAATGTATTTAAACTTGTTCTTGTGCTCAGCAAATGGTCTATATTGATTAAAATGCCATGTACACTTGAAAATAATGTGGACTCTGAAGTTACCAGGTATAGTGTTTTATAATTATCAATTAGGCAAGGTAGTTGATAATGTTCAGATCATCCGTATCTCTACTGACACAGGAGGGAGGAAGAGATGGGATAGGGAAAGCAGGAGAGAGGAATGTTGTTTCAATTGCTGATTGCTGATGAGGAGGTTTTTAAATTCTCTGACAATTATTTTGGTAATTTTCATATTTCTCTTTAATTCTGTTTAATTTTTCTTGGTGTGTTTTGAGTCTTTATTATTAGCTACATATATACTTGTGATTTTTATGTCTTTCTGTTTAACTGATGCTTTTAGTATTATGAAATGTCTTTCTTGATATCTGGTTATGTTCTTTGTTTTGAAGTCGATTTTATCTGATATTAGTATAGCCATTCTGGTCATCCTACACTTCCTCTTTACATGATGTATTAGTTTGCTGGGGCTGCCTTAACAAAGTACCACAAACTGGGTGGCTGAAACAATATAAATGCATTAACATTATCTCACAGTTCTGGAGACCAGAAGCCTGCAGTCAAGGTGCTGGCAGGTTGGTTCCTTCTGGGGCTCTGAGGAAGAATCTTTCCACACCTCCTCGAGATCTTCAGGTGGCTTGCTGGTGACCTTTGTATTCCTTGGCTTGAGAACCCATCACGCCAACCTCTGCCTTCATCTATGCATAGTATGTGTGTCTGTGTCCAGATGTTCTCTTTTTGTTAGGGCACCAGCCATATTTAGTGGGGCGCCATATAGGGCCCCACCATACTCCATCTTAATTAACTGATTACATCTTCAAAGACCGTATTTCCAACTAAGGTCACATCCTGAGGTGCTGGAGACCAGAACTTTAATATAAGAATTTTGTGGCAGGGGATGGGTCACAATTTGACACATAACACAAGGTACATCTTTCTCATTCATTTTCTTTCATCCAATCTGTGTCTTTATATTTAAAGTGTATTTTTTAGAGACAGTGTATAGATGGACCTTCTCTTTGAAATCATTCTGATAATCTCTGCTATTTATTATTTTCTCTTTCTTTATTTTTTTAAGACAGAGTCTCGCTCTGTCACCTCGAGTGACAGTGGCACGATCTCGGCTCATTGCAACCTCCACCTCCCGGGTTGAAGCGATTCTCATGTTTCAGCTTCCCGAGTAGCTGAGACTACAGGCACACGCCACCACGCCCGGCTAATTTTTGTATGTATTTTGTATTTTTAGTAGAGACCCAGTTTTGCTGTTTCCCAGGCTGGTCTTGAACTCTTGGACTCAAGCAATCTGCCCGCTTCAGCCTCCCAGAGTGCTGGGATTACAGGCGTGCACTCTGCCTGGCCAATCTCTGCCTTTTAATTTGAGTATTTACCCAATTTACATTGAATGCAATTAATGGTATGGTTAGATTTAGGTCTAACATTTTACTAAAGGTTTATCTGTTCCTCCTTTTCTACTTGCTTTTGAAATATTCAAATACTTTTTAAATTCCATTTTACTTACATGTTGACTTTTTAACCACAACTCCTTAATGATTTTTAATAATCACTCAGAGGATTGTAATCTTTAAATTTTCACAGTCCATTTGCAGTTAATATTTTACCTCTTTACAAAAAAAAAATGCAGAAAACTTGCAACTCTTTAGGTTAATTTATTCCTGTCCTCACCTTTAAACTATCGTTGTAATATATATTACTCTAAATGTTTTAAGTTTGCTGAACTTTTTGGCTCTAGAAATAATGATTTTTTTCACCAAATTGAAGACATTTTCAATCACTGTTTCTCCAAGTATAGTTTTCTGTCCTAGTCTCTCTCCTCTCCTTCTGCAACTTTACTTACACATACATTCCACTGAATTTCATTTCTATCAGTCATCGCACCTCTATTCATTTTTCTTCAATCTTGTTCTCTCTGAATTTTTTAGTGTTTTAACTGACAAATAAAAATAGTATATATATATATCTTTTTCATGGTGTACAAGATGATGTTTTGATATATGTATGCTTACAGTGTGAAATAACTATATCAAGCTGCTCATCAACACATCTGTTACTTCACATACTTGTATTCTTTTGTAATGAGAATATTTAAAATCTACTTTTTTAGCAATCTTCAAGTACACAATATATTGTTAACTACAGTCTCAATGTACAATGGATCACCTAAACTTGTTCCTTTTATCAAACTGAAATGTTGTATCCTTTGACTAACATCTCCCCAATCCCCTTCCCCTCCCAGCCTCTGGTAACTACCATTCTACTCCCTGCTTCTGTGATTTCAACTTTTTTAGGTTCTACATTGTATGGTTTGGCTGTGTCCCCACCCAAATCTCATCTTGAGCTGTACCTCCCATAATTCTCCCCTGTTGTGGGAGGACCTGGTGGGAGATAATTGAAACACAGGGGTGGTTTCCCCCATACTGTTCTCATGGTAGTGAATAAGTCTCATGAGGTCTGATGGTTTTACAAGGGGAAACTCTTCTTACTTGGCTCTCTGATTCTCTCTTGTCTGCCACCATGTAAGGCCTTTCGCCTTCCACCATGATTGTGAGGCCTCCCCAGCCATGTGGAACTGAGTCCATTAAACCTCTTTTTCTTTATGAATTCCCCAGTCTTGGGTATGTCTTTATCCGCAGTGTGAGAATGGACCAACACATACATACACGTGAAATCATGTAGTATTTCTCTTTCTCTGCCTGATTTATTTCTCTTAGCATAACGTCCTCCAGGTCCATCCATGTTCTTGCACATGGCAGGATTTCCTTCTTTCGTAAGGCTGAACAGTATTCCTTTGTGCATATATGCCACATTTTAAAAGTCCATTTATCCACTGATGTCCACTATGTCTGATTGCATATCTTGGTTATTGTCAATAGTGCTGCAATAAACATGGGAGTGCAGATATATCTTGAAGACGTTGATTTTATTTTCTTTGGACATATGCCTAGTAGTGGGATTGCTGGATCACATGGTAGTTCTATTTTTCTAAAAGGGTGTTGCTCTGTCACCCAGACTGGAGTACAGCAATGGAATCATAGCTCACTGCAGCCTCAAACTCTTGGACTCAAGTGATCCTCCTACCTCAGTCTCCAGAGTGACCGGGGCACATGCCACCATGTCCAGCTATTTTTTTATTCTAATTTTTATTATTGTGTGGAGACACCGTCTTATTATGTGCCCAGGGTGGTCTCGAACTCCTGGGCTCAAGCGATCCCCCCACCTCAGTCTTCCAAAGCTATTGGATTACAGATGCGAGTCACCATGCTGGCTATTTTTATTTTTTTTGAGGAACTTTCATAGTGTTTTACATAACAGCTTCACCAGCTTAAATTCCCACAGTGTGCTAGAGTTCTCTTTTCTCCAAATCCTCACCAACCCTTGTTATCTTCCATCTTTTTAAAGTCTCATCCTTACAAGGTGGGAGGTGTTCGTCTTACTATCAGTTTAATTTATGTCTCTCTGATAATTAGTAATGCTGGGCGTTTTTTCGTAAATCAGTTGGCCACTTGAGAAATGTTTATTTAAGTCCTTTGCCCATTATTCTGGCTTTTGAATGCCAAGTAATTTTGGATTCTGCCTTGCAAATGACAAATGTTATACTTCTGACTGTTTTAAAATTTTGAATTCCGTGCAGACTCTATTTTGTTGTATTCATCAATAAGGTGTTAACTGAATTTTTTTTTTTTTTTTTTTTTTTTTTGGCTAGTAATGACTTGGTTGGATTCACACTACAAAATGTCTCTTGGGGTTCAGCTTAAATCAGCTCAGTCCTTTTATCTTTAGCTATGCTGCTTAATCTTCCCCATGCTCCCGGGGGTTCATGGGTCATCCAAAAACGTGGGCAAAGTTAATACAAGCAATTGGGGGTCTTTCTTTCTGGCTCTTTCCTTTGTTGGATTTCCCCCTCTGCATTCCAGTAGCAGTGATTGCTACAGATTTTGTTGTCTGGTTCTTCAGTTTAGAAAGAGTGAGTTTCCACAGGGCGCGGAGGCTCACGCTCGTAATATCAATACTTTGGGAGGCTAAGGCAGGTGGATTGCTTGAGGTCAGGAGTTCAAGACCAGCCTGGCCAACATGGAAATACCCTGTCTCTACTAAAAATACAAAAATTAGCTGGGCATGGTGTTGCGTGCCTGTAATCCTAGATACTCAGGAGGCTGAGGCACAAGAATTGCTTGAAACTGGGAGACGGAGGTTGCAGTAAGCCAAGATTGCATCACTGCACTCCAGCTTGGGCAACAGAGCGAGACTCCATCTCAAAAAATAAAAAATAAAAAAAAGAAAGAGTGAGTTTCTACAGGAGTGTCAGTTGTCGCTTGCAGCAATGATTTTGGCCTGTTTTTAGGGGAAAATGCCACCAAAACAGGAAAGTCACTCCACGCCTCTCCTTCCAAATGTCAACTTCCCTCCAGAATCTCCTGTTTTCCTTCACTTTTCATAGCCTTCTGGAAGTCTTTGCGGTGTTGTTGATGTGTTTGTGTTGCTCTTTTTGTTTTGTATCTTATTCAGAATTTATGGTTGTTACCTACGTGAAGATCCATCCAGCAGGCGTTGACTTGGTCATGCTGGAAGCTGAACTCCTTCAAACACGTTTTGAACAGTACCCCTTTCATCTTCCTGCTCTGGTAGCTGGAGACTCCCACCTCCCCGGATCCTCCTGCGAGTTCCAGTTTGTTCCCCTGAAATAGACTGAAAGCTCAGCTTGTCCTGAATCCCATGCCAGAGCCTCAGGGAAGCTGGTCAGTAATTTCTGCTTATCCTCCGACTCCCTCTTCTGGTTCCTATAGCTCTAGCTTCTCCCACAATTATATAAGATCTCATTCCTAAAAATAGATTCCTATTCCTAGTGGTTCTGTTTCCCTCACTGAACCTTGATTGATACAGTGGCATTTGAGTTCCATCCATAAGTAGAATGGCAACCTAAAGAATTTATGCTTAACGCTTTTTGTAGTGAGCAGGACGCAAAAATTTCATGCCTTCCTTCCACCAACCTTGGTCCTGCTCCCAGCTGGGCTGAGCTGTAATCTCTTGGATGCTCCATAAAGATCAAACAGCTGTCTCCTGAGCTCTATCGAGGGCACAGCTTTAAGTAGGCATCACTATTTACTGAACATATCAAAGATGGGCTGCCCCAGGAGGTATCACAACTTTTACTTACAAGTCAGAGGTAAAGAAGCCAGCAGTGACCACTATTGCCTCTTGAGAACAAAGACATTCATTAGTGTGAAATGCTGCTGAACGTAGTGACACTCTTCTGATTTGTTTGCCACTTAGACCCCCAAATCTGAGCTTTTCTTTTTTCTCTGCTAGCAACAAATGCTAGTCAGGGCCACCAGGGGGCGCTGTTTACTCTATAACCATTCCCAGGCTGCGTGTGGGTCTGGAGCTGAGATATTTCGCACATAAATTAATGGAATTGGCATTCCATTGTTCCAAGTGTCAAAACAACACAATTTTGGCAGATTTCCATTTGAAGCTCAATCTTTTTTAACAAGCCGTCAGAGAGTCTTAAGGAGAGTTAAAAGCAATGCAGTGGGTCTTTCTATGAAGTGCCTTTGGTTACCTGGATTGTCTGCCCCGAGAAAGGTGGTTGAAAGGAGCTAATGACACATAAAAGTCACCAGTGTCCTCCTTCCCAGAACCTGGCTGGATCTGCTGTAATCACAAGTAATCCCATAGTTTAGGATTTGGGTCATGGTTGGCCAGAAGGGGCTTTTTAAAGATAGTTTAATATTGGAACTGAACTCTGTGCATTTCGTAGAGTGGATGAGTTTGAATTATTTTCTATTAACAATTCCACATTTAGGTCCTTGTGAATAAAGACTACAAAATTGAGAAAATAAATCCAAAGACTTAGGGGTGGAGAGGGTGAAATCGATATAACAGCAGAACCCAGCCCAATTCAATGCCAAGATGTTGGAACTGGTTTAATCTGCATCTTCTGGCTGGTGGTTATGGGAACTGACTGGTTATAACAACTTCCATTCTTGTTTATGGGCTGTCCTGCATACTGTCTCATTCTTTCTGCCAGAAAGACCTGTCTTTCTTTCCTTGCATCCCCACTATTAATCTCCCACTGTTCCTGATGCCTGTGATCAAACATCATGAAATTTCTTCAGCCATATTTATTGAGTGCTGGATATGGTCTAGGTTTTGTGCTCGTTTCTGGTGATGTGGCCCTGGGACAAAAGACTTTGCTGAGGGGATAATATTTGCAAGGAGAGGGACATGGTAGGAAAAGTATTTCAGGAAGAGAGAGTGGCAAGTACAAGGACTGTGAAGGGAGAGAACTGGGCAGAGCCGGTAGAGGGGACAGGATAATTAGTGTAAGTGGGGGACAGGTGGGCAGTGAAATCATCTTTATCTTCTCTAGGCCCTTAAAACATTTAATGTGTGCCTATTTTCTGATGCTGATTTGAGATATTTGTGCATGCATATTATCCTGCCTAATGTGCTGTCAGAGAGCAGGCACCCTGCCTATAAGTAATTCACTCAGCAGTTACTATTGAACTGAAGAATGCATAGACACAGAGTGGGTCTTATTCCTGCAAGATCTGATCATCCAAAAGGAACAGGAATGCAGCTGAGTGAGTGGACATGCAATGAATTTGAATGCCTGGGTGTTCCAATGAGGATGGATGATTATGTGAAGGTGCTGTAACAAATAATCCAAACTTTCAGGGGCATACAACAGCAAACATTCACTTCTCATTCCATTTTTTTGTGTCCACTGCAGGTTGGCAGGGGTCTGTGCCCATTAAGGTCACTTAGGGACTCAGTTGATGGAGCAGCTACTAACTAGATCAAAGCCAGTCATTGCACCTGCCCACTCCAAATACTGGGTTTGGTGAGGAGTGTGCATTAAATAGCCATTATTAACTGACTGCAGGACGAATTCTCCAGTCTCAAGGTTCTTCTGGAATGACAGAATGCACTGAATATGCTTGTGATTGCTTTACGCTGAGAAGCAGGAAAGAGTTTAATGTCAGTGAAATTTTCAAATAAATATAGTTTGGATAATATGATTTTGCATAAGTAGATAGGGAGCAGAATAGGGTAATTATTTAGGGAGTTGTTACTCAAAGGCGGCCCACTGACTCACAACATCAAGATCACCTGGAGGCTTGGGAGAAATGCAGAGGAGAAGGCCCCACCCCTGGCAACTAAATCAGAAGTTGCATTTTATCAAGTTCCCTTGGTCACGTGTATACACAGGAAAGTCTGAGAATTGTCTATTTAGAGCAAGGAGTCTATGGCGAGAGAGTTGAGTTTGAATACCAGCTCTGCCAATTAGTTGTTCTGTGACATCGGATAAGTCTCCTAAACTCTGTATCTCAATTTTCTCATGTGTAAGTGGGGTTAATAACAAAAGTAATGTCATAGGACTGTTGGGAGGATTAAATGAGTCCACACCTGTCAAAGTACTTAAGACGGTGCCTGGCACAGAGTAAGGAATCTGCGAGTGTTAGAGATGGTGATGATGATGATGGTGATCGTGATGGTGATGGTGATGATAATAGTAATGATGATGATGGTGATGGTGATTGTGATGGTGATGGTGATGATAATAGTAATGATGATGATGGTGATGGTGATTGTGATGGTGATGGTGATGATAATAGTAATGGTGATGATGGTGATGGTGATGTAATTATGATGATGATGCTGATGATGATGGTGATGGTGATGATGATATGATGATGATGGTGATGGTGATGATGATATGATGATGATGGTGATGGTGATGATATGATGATGATGGTGGTGATGGTGATGATGATGATGGTGATAATGATGATGATGATGATCATAATGATAATGGTGATGATGATGGTGATGATAATGGTGACAGTGATGATGATGGTGATGATGATGGTGATGATAATGGTGATGGTGATGATGATGGTGATAATGGTGATGATGATGATGGTGATAATGGTGATGATGATGGTGATGATAATGGTGATGATGATGGTGATGATAATGGTGACAGTGATGATGATGGTGATGATGATGGTGATGATGATGGTGAGGTGATGATGATGGTGATAATGGTGATGATGATGGTGATGATAATGGTGATGGTGATGTTGATGGTGATGATGATGATGGTGATAATGGTGATGATGATGATGATGCAAATACGGCTAAGGAAATACCAATGTGATTACTTCCATTTGTAACCTAATCTGAAGCTTCATTAACCTAATTCCTGTAGTAAATTGATCATTTGCTGGCCTTGAACCCTATCGGAAGGTTGAAGGGTTGAGATTCTACTCTGTGGGTCTTAACCACAAATGTGAGAGGAGTCTGGGCATCCAACAGGTACCATGTGGAAAATGGGATGATAACCAGGTAAGGGCATTTGAGCATCAGTCTTAAATGTTGTTTTCACAGGCCAAAAATCACCTGCATCTTGCATCTTATCTGGGGATGCTGGGCCCATGTCCTCTTCAGGGTTGATTAAGCTCCATACAGGCTGAGTTCAAGTAGCAGTGCCAGAGAAGCACAAGGGTCTCAAGAGGTTGTCTGGGATGGTAAGTGGAAGTTACAAACGGATAATTCTTCAGGGCTTGTTTAAAATAAAAGGGCCCAACAAGTGAAACCTGACACAAAGAGAGACCTAGCAAGTGAGACCTAACACAAGTTTCGTAGACATCTGGTGTAGGAAACAGGCACACCTGAGCACACACCTATCAGTCTAGTGAATGGTTGTGAATGTGGACTTTGAAGTCAGATGGTCTAGATTAAATCCCAGCTCAACCACTTCTTAGTTGAGTGGCATTGAACTAGCCACTTCCATTCTTTGACATCAGTTTTCTTATGTGTGAACTGGAGATAACAAGAGTACATGTTCATAGGGTTGTTAATGAGATATTTGGCAATCAGTAAGTACCTAATAAATGTTAATTGTTATTATCATCGTCATCACTATTAACAGCTAAATGAACTAAAGGTAAAATGAGTGATTCTGAGATTCCTCATTAGTAAAATAGGGCTAATAGCCTATGGATTTACAGTATTCATTCATTGGACAAGGACTTATCTTCACATACACACTTGTTGTAGGGGCTGGGAATACAGGGATGAGCACATCAGACATAGTCCTCTCATGGAGTTGACATGGAATGAGGAATGAGCAAGCAAACAAATAAAAGAACAAGGGCATACAGCGAATCGCCCCCAATAAATGTTCCCTAAATATATTTTCATTAGATGGAATAAAGGCTGGAATCTTTATCCACACAGGGAGAGGAAGAATGTATTATTTCTGCATTCCACGCCTCTGACTCCTCTCTACCTTAGCCAGACTTAGACCTGGATTTAATGAAAGAGGGGATGACATAGGGCTTATGGTTCATACCAATGCAATACTCAATTTGCCTTAGGGTTGGTGGTCATAAACTGGCCTGGCTGCTTCTGGTGGGTGCAGAGAGCTGATTTTCAATATATGGGCTGTCACATACCAGCAAGTGGCTTAACCTCCTCTATGAGCCTCAGTTTCCTCATCTGTACCAATGTACCGACCAAGGTTACTCACCACCTGTCTTCCTCACCTCCATAAAGAGAACCCTCAGGTACCCAGTTGTTTGGGCCAAAACAGTGGCCTCTTCTTTCCCTCCCACAGTCCACACCCATCCATCAGCACGTCCTGCCAGCTTCACTTCCACTAGGCATCATTAACTGGTCCATGTCTCGACTTCACAGCTCTGCTCCTCTTACTCCAGTGCAAGCATCCAAGACTCCTGGGTGCCTTGAACCAGCTCTTAATTAGACTTCAGGCTTCCTTGGCTACCCCTATAGGCTGTGGTCTACAAGTGGCCAGAGTGATCCTTCTGAAAGAAAAATAAGACCTTTCAGGACTCCAGCTTAGGGTCTTTGCACTTTCATTTTTATCAGCCTGAGGAGCTCTTTTCCCAAAAATTGCTCTCACTTCACCCACCTTCCTAAAGTTGCACCCCCAAATCAGACTTTTCCCTTATTTTGCTTTATTTTTGTTCACAACACATATCACTGCATTAACAGATACAATTACTTGTATATTACTTTAGAGTCTGCATCCTCCACTAGAATGTAAGGTCCATGAATTTAGGACCCTCATCTATTTTGTTCACTGGTAGAACCCCAAAATTTGGGCCTGACAAATAGTAAGCAAGTGACACCTATTTGTTGAATGAATGAATGAATAAAATGTCCAAGGATAAGAATAATACACCCCATGAGTGTGAAGAGGATTAAATCAGATAGTGCCTATATGTTTTAAGAACAATGGCAGGACACAGAACTAAGCATAGACCTTTCTTTCATTTTTCTCCCTTTTTTTCTTCTTCGTTTTTTTATCTCTAATAGTAAGCACCATAGTCAGGACTTGATACTGAGTTTGCAGGATGACCATAGCTGTTTCATGAGGCCAACATATAGCCCTTCTTTTCCATGTCCACGGCAATACATACCCATATGTCCCCTGTCTACAGGTAGACAATGCAAGAAGCCTTTGAACTAAAATCAAGAGTTCCATCACTCATTTTATGCGATATTAACAATTTAACATTTAAGCATGAACGAAACAATCCGAAGTTGCCCCATTGACTTAGGAACCCTGAGACCCTGTGGAAGCAGCAGGTTTCCTCTTTCCAATCATTCTCCTCTCCCATAAATTATGTTAAGTGCTTCCATGTGCCCACAGTCCTTAAGGAATTCTGCAACAGCCTTTGAGGAGATTAGCAGCCTCTGATGTTCCTTATGAAATTCAGAAAACCATCTGGAAGTAATCTAAGTTAAGGAATTAATGATTTGGGGGTTAAATGATACAGGACTTAAAAAAAATAAATACGGAACACTTTATTAGCCCATGAACCTCAATTTTTGTGGATTTACCTATGAAAGAGAAATTGACTATGTCATCTGTTTTATTTGTTTGTTCAGTTTTGTGTGCATGTTTGTTTGAGTGCTCTTGAGAGGGACACGCAATAGATTAAATGGAGTCCTAAAGGAAGGTTTGCAGAGAAGCTTTCATTTGCTGGGTCTCCTGAAGTCTCTCACAGGGGCTGCCCGGAGGCATCATAGTCTCAAGGGGCATCTGTGATTCAAGAGCACCTGAAGACAGTGGATGCCTTTGGGGTACTGTGCAGTGAGCTTATCTGACTGAGAATCCTCTCCCCACTCCGAGCCCATGTTGAATTAGTATTTATTTTGCTGTGGCTTGTTTGATAGCCCCTAGTTTTGATTATTTGCATCACAGAGATGTAGTCCAGGACCTGACTTGTCTTTGCAGTAGGGACAGCAATGTTCTGTGCCAAAAGGAAAGAAATGATGTGGAAAGAAGGTACATTATGAGGCTGCATAGAACAGGGGAGTGGAGGGCACTTCTTTGGGTTTTTATTTTTTGTCACTGTTATCCCATAGGGAGGAGAGAGGATAAGGCAGATTCCCATCCTCAGTTACAAACAATGGGACATGTTGTGTATTTCTCCCTCATGCTGGGAACATTTAAATGAAAAAAAAAAAAAATATTTATTCCCCGGTGATGTTCAGGCTCAAAACACTGAGAATAAAACGTACCTTCCGTGTTAGGAGCCCAAATCCACTTTATAACTGCCCCCTGCCCCCAAGGTCAGGTCTACTCTAGCTGAATGTACTGAAGAATGGGGCGATTATCAGCATAATCCACTTTAAAAATCAAGTATCTGCTATCCAGACCTATGAGAATCAAGCTTTTACCGTTCCCTTTGGGGCCTGGCTAGTTTTCAAGATGCCTTCTCCCCACATCACGTGAGTAGAGCCGGCCAAGAAAACCAGGGAGACATCTCCCCCCCAGCCTGGCCCAGACTTCCGGGCCCCGCCCCAGGAGAAAGCCTCCCACTCTGGCCAGTGCCCTGCAAAGCCTTCGCCCCACCCCGCCCCAATTTCTCCTTATGCCTGGCTCATTCCTTAGGGGCCGAGTTGGGAGATAAGACTTGGGGTTGCAGTTGCTAGGGATCATTCGTTTACATATCTTTTCTTTCAATCAAGGATTTCTTTTTTCTTTTGAAATTCTTTCCTGCACTGATGGTGAGAAAA
Organism: Symphalangus syndactylus; assembly: GCF_028878055.3. Classification (NCBI taxonomy): domain Eukaryota; kingdom Metazoa; phylum Chordata; class Mammalia; order Primates; family Hylobatidae; genus Symphalangus; species Symphalangus syndactylus. The sequence continues at coordinate 123,934,278 of NC_072435.2, forward strand.
GACCCCTCAGGCTTCCTTTTGATGTTGGACCGAGCCAGCCCACGGTGAGAGGGGATGCTGAGCCAGTGGTGAGGAGCTCAGGACAGAAGGGGACGTCCAGAGACCTCCGAACCCGTGGCCCTTCACTCCCAGTCACAAGGGGGAGTCGGGGTCCCGCCCTCAAACTGCTCAGACCACGCCTGGCAGAAAGACCCGAGCATGAGCATCAGGAACCGCACAGAGAAGCCGCTGAGATCACCTGGGATCACCACCATGAGGGAGGCCAGCGCTGGAGAAATCAGAGGGAAAAGATACAGAGAACGAAGTGGGGTGGGGAGGGCGGATCTTCCTTGCCTGAGTCTGCAGAGAAATTGCTTATTGCAGGAGCAAGTCTAGAGAGGGGCTGTTCCCCACCCCCTGAAAAGATAATAAAACACATGCTATGGAGGGGGGAGATGATTGGGGAGTGGAAGCCCCACAGACATGCAGTGAAAAATGATCCTTTCTTCCCCTCTGCGTTCTAGTCCCCTTCCCAGAGACACCGCTGTGATCTCGTGACTCGCCCCCTCCGCACACACACAGGTGCACACCCGCATCTGTCTGAGCCCGCACCCCGCCTTCACGCTCCGCTGCGCGCTGCTTCTCCCCGCTCAGTGATCCGGTTAGGAGCTCTCCCCGCAGCAGCTGCGCGGGACTTTGCATTCCAGATGTCCCCAGCCCTCCCGGCTAAAGCAGGGGCCACCTGAAGTTGAGGAATGCGGGGTGACGACCACCAGGTCCCGCAGTGACCACGGGAGGGTGGGGAGAAGGGGTCCAGCTCCGCCTTGAGCGTCGGGTCCCTGGGCAGGACCCTCCGGGCCACAGGCCGCGGTCCGTTGGGCACCCAGGCAGGGGGCTGGGAACGCTGAGTTTCTCTGGGAAGGCGCGGACCCCCGCAGGAGCCGTCCCAGCCGCCTGGGGAGACGCCTCTTCCCCGCCCCGTCTTCTTTCCCGGGCACACCCTCCGTAGCCCGGGCCGGGGGGGTTCTCCATCTGCCGCCCCTCCCGGCGGGCAGGCGCACTCTCTCCTCCCGCACCCTCAATCTGTCCGTGGTCCCCGGGCGCGGCGGGGGCGGGGACCGGGCGGGGGCGGGGCCGGGGGCGGGGCGGGGGCGGGGCGGGCCGGCGGCTGCGGCGGCTGCTGGAGAAAAGTTGTCCCGGCCGGAGCGCGAGCAGCGGCGGAGCCGGAACCGCCAGAGCCAGAGCCGGAGCTGCGGCGGCGTGGACCCGGCAGGGGCGGGCCTCGGACAGCGGAGACGCAGCGGGCCCGGCCGACCGGGCTGCGGGAGTGGCCCCGGGCATGGGGCGGCCGGCGGGGGCCGCGGGCAGGCGGTGCGCTGCGGGCTGGCGGCGGGCTGCGTGAGCGGCCGGGACGCAGGATGCGCTCCGAGGGTGCGGCCCCCGGGCCGGCGGCTCCGCTGTGCGGGGCGCTGAGCCTGCTGCTGGGCGCGCTTCTGGGCAAAGGTAAGGCCGGGGCGGGTGCCTGGCGCGCCGACGCATGCGAACTTCCCGATTCCGGGGGAGCTCGGGGTGAGGGCAGCCGAAGCGAGGGGTGCGGCGGGGACCTCGGTGGGGGCGCGGGTCCCATCAAGAGCGCTTCTGCGGATGCCGAGCCGCCCCCCTAATCCAGAAGGGCGCTCCCAGCTGGGCGCCGGGATCCGGGCAAGTTAGGCTGGTCCCGAGTCCCGAATCTCCCACCCCGGACCCCCCAGACCCAGAGCTGCCCCGCGGATGAGGAGGGGGCGTGGCTGAGGGACACGGTGTTTGTTGCCCATCCCTGAGTTCCGTGGGGACCTGCCCCAGCCCCAGCACAGTCACCCTGTGGAACTGGCATCCAGGAGAGGTGCTCCGCTCTGTGCGCCCCTTCCTCCCGGCTGTGTGCTCGCTATCCACAGCTCCCCATCCACAGCTTCGGCACTGTGGGGCTGGTGCTCCAGAAGGGAAGGCCCGGTTCTTTGCATGCCCTTTCCGCAACCGGTCTCTGTGCTGGCCCTAGAGGAACGCTCACCCATCGCGCAGCTCACCAGGGACCCCACCTTGGCAGAAACCAGGGGCTCTCTGCGGGTTCTCTCAAATGAGTCCTCTGTGGTTTGGGAGCGCGGATGGGGAGGTGGGTGCGCCCCTCGCGTTGGGAACTAGCTCACCAGCGGTCCTGTCCGGAGCTCCTTCACCTCAGTGTCCTCTTCTCTACAAGGAGTGACGGCCCTGCTTTGGGTTGGAGGCATTTAAAGGAGCTAACGTATGGCTCCCGCAGGGCTCACAAAAGGTAGCCGTGTGGTTTTTCCGACCTTTATTATTATGTGCGTGTGCGGCCGAGTGGCCGCGCGGATCCGGCGGCGGGAAGGGCGGAGAGAGGCGGTCTCCAGCCTCAGGAGCCGCGGGGCAAGCGGGGAGCAAGGCCTAGGCTCTGCCAGGGACAGCGGCTGCCCGAGTCCTGGGGCGCGTCCAGGGCGTAGAAAAAGGAGAGTGTCGCTTTCCTGCTGCCCGCGCCTTGGCGAAGGTCTCGGGTTCATTTGGTTAAACCGAGGTGCGCACATGGGTGCCCTGAGCCTTCGTGCTGCGCTGCGGGTCCGGTATTGGCCCCAGGCTCTGAGCAGAGAACCCTCAAAGCCACCCCTCTCCCGCCTAATGCCCAGAGGCTGAGCTAGAAATGCATTGAGAGAGACAAGTTGTCAATGGATGTTTAAAAGTAGCGTTTGCTTTTCAAAAGTCATTCCGCACCGCCTGAAAATCCAGAAAAATCTACTTTCCTTGAGGCTGCGCTTTCTCATATACACCAACCAGACAAGTTTGCTATGTTTTATATAAGTGTTCCTTTCTTCTAAGAGCTCCAGGTAGAGAGGAGGGTGGGATGAGAGAGGGGGGAAGAAGGAGTGAGAGACGAGGGAAAGGGGGGGCAAGTCGGGGGTGGCGGGGCAGGAGAGGGGGGCACTTTTCTATTTTATTTGAAAGAATCAGCAGTCACAATCTGGTGCCTGAATTCTGCTGTTAATTAGCTCCAGGTTCCTGCATTTCTAGGATTCAGTTTTCCTAGATGCAAAGTGGCCATTGAAGAATTCCCTTCCCAACCTACCTCCCAGCAGTTTTTTGTTGATAAAATGACTGAATGGGTAGAAAGCACTTTGCAGAAGAAGGCGGTGCCGATTGAGCAGGGCGTGACCGACCTCCTCCAGGTTTCTCCCCTTGCCCTTGAGAGAATTTATCCAGGTGAACTGGATGTTCCCTTTAAAACAAGTGTGGACTGTTCTTCATTAAGGCTCACATTCTGTGTGTGTGTGTGTGTGTGTGTGTGTGTGTGTGTGTGTATCCAGAGGATTTTACTTTTGATTAAGAGAGTGGCTGTTACAGATGTCCATGTGTTCAGTGCTGGAGGCAGTGATTTGGCTGGAAAGGCAACTGGGACTGGATTTGAAGCTGATATTTGCACAGCAAGGGGAAGTGCTGAAAACTAGGGACCTAGCGAAGCTCCACCCCTATCCCAAACTGCCCCTGCCCTCTAGCTAAGTGCAACCTTGATTTGATGGGGCTTTCTTTCCATGCTTTTTGCTTTACAAAGTTTACCACGTGATTTGGGGGTGCATAAGGGCCTGCAACTTATCATCTGCAAAATACATTTTCCGTTTGTTTCTCATGATCAAAAGCAGCAGTTCGGTCCCCCCTCGAATTCCTCCACACGTAAAGCGTTTGCACCATATCTTCTAGAGAGGAAAGTTTGCTGACCTTGTTTACATTTCTGCTGTCTTAAAAAAAAAAAAAAAAGCCATCTCTGTCTCTTCCTGCACACGGATTTAAGTGCTGATTTCTGGAATCCTTGAAAGCACTGATTAATTTTTAATACCAATTGTCTGTTTATTTTTGACTGTGGATTTAGAGGCTTTGCAATTTGTCCGCGTTCGGAAAAGGCAGAATTGTTCTTGGGAGGTTCCATAAATAGGACAGGGCATTGAAAGAAAGAAATCTTTTCCTAAGATTTAAGACTTGAGCTGAGTCAGGAGAGGCAAAACATCCTTGAATTAGAGGTTGATGTATTGCGCCTGTATAAAGCAAGTGGAAGGGCGGTGCCAGGCTGAGATGCCCTCAGAAGTTTAGTGATGGTTGTTAGTCACATATGAGACCTTCTGGGAAGGTTATGTGGGACCACAGTCTCTTTTCTGAAATCTGTGGGGGCAAATGTATTTCAAGATTCAGAATTATTGAGATCTTTGAGTGACAAGATAGAAGGAAAGATAGAAAAATAGAGGCATAAAGTCATATGCATGTGTGGTATGGCACCTTTAGGCTTCGTCTGGAGTTGTAGCCTGTAATTGCACATCGTGCTGACTTTGTGTGCTATGTATGAGTCTTTACCTAAAGAAAGATAATGAGACCCCAAATAGCTTGACTTCAGATCAGTGTTGGCCACTGAATGAATTAAATATAACCAACCAGCCAAACCTTGGGAATGTCAGTGCTTTAGGGGTTTTGGGTTTCTGGTAAGGGATTTAGGGTCTATGGCAGGGATGAGAAATAGGACCCTCCTAGGATGTCATCAGGGTAGAGAAGCCCCTCTCAGCCTACCCACATTCGTGCTGCCACCAAAGAATGATGCTCATGTCTTGTCCTGCATACACTTACATGTGTACACTTAGCACAGACACATAGATTTTCTTTTCATCCTTGTCCCTTCTTATCCCTCAAGTCGAAATTCCTTACCGTGTTTTAGCCTCTTAGTAGTTATTGCAACTTCTTGGAAATCATTCTATTAAACCATCAGATCTGAATGTGTCCTCTTCTAGTTCTTCTTCTATACCCACATTTCTTGACTAGTGCTTGCAAACTTCAGGACCCGCAGACAAGTACTGTTTTATCCATACAATTTTTTTTCAAAGGCTCCCAACGTTTAAAAATTGTGAGAGTTGGTCAGGCATGGTGGCTCACACCTGTAATTCCAGCACTTTGGGAGGCAAAGACGGGTGGATCACTTGAGGTCAGAAGTTCAAGACCAGCCTGGCAAACATGGTGAAACCGCATCTCTACTAAAAATACAAAAATTAGCTGGGCATGGTGGTGGGGGCCTGTAATCCCAGCTACTCGGGAGACTGAGGCATGAGAATCACTTGAATCTGGGAGTTGGAGGTTGCAGTGAGACAAGATCACGCCACTGCACTCCAGCCTGGGTGACAGAGTAAGACTTGGTCTCAAAATAATAATAATAATAATAATATAATAATAATAATAATAAAATGAAATGAAAAGAAATGGGAGCATTCACATAAAAAAATTAGGATTTCCACAATGTGTGCATATATCAAATCATCATGTTGTACTCTGTAACTGTATATACATTTTATCTGTCAATTATAAAAAAGATTTTATTTCTAGTTTGCTAGAAGTTGCATATAGAATTTTATCAAATGCTCTTTTGCATCTACTGAGAAGATCAAATAAGTTTTCTCCTTCATTATGAAAAACAAATTAGGATTTCCAACTTCTCTCAAAAGTGTCGAGAGTCTGCCAATCTTGGGTGTAGTTTCTTTTGTGGCTACCTTGTGCCAAAGCTGAGCAGGGGTGTCCTCCTCTGGAGAGTGTGTTTATTCAGGTCCTCTCTTCCTCTGCTCACTCGCCTGGCCCTTCCCTTAAGCAGTTGAGTTTTGCTTCAACCTCTTCTTCGTTCATCTCACTGTTCACTGTTAGCTTAATCACAAGGGTGTCTACAGTCACGCAGAGAAGAGCTCAGCACTCTCAATTATATTAGTAGTTAACACCTCCATGAGCAGAGGTTAAAACAAAGCCTTTGGATGTATTAGATATTTCATACATCCATAGTCATAAAAAGCAAGGTTAATAAAAACGTGTCTTTGGTATATTAGTTGAAGTGAAGGAGAGTATTACTGAATTAATGGAATAAATGGAACATCTGATTGATAGAACATTTTTACAGCTATCTACTTTGTTTAAAAGCCAGGCTTATTAAAGTATAATTTGCACACAATAAAATTCACCTCTTTGAGTGTATAGTTCTAAGTTTCGACAAATGCACACAGTCACGTAAACATCACTAGAATTGCGGTATAGAACATGCCCATTGCTCTCCAAAATTTCTATTTGCCTTTGTAGCCCCCTCCTTCCTCTACCTCCAGTCCTGGCAACCACTGATTTACTTGTCTCTAGAGTTTTACCTTTTTCAAAATGTCATAAAAACAGGATCATGCAGTATGCAGCTTTTAGATCTGCTTTCTTCTACTTAGCAGGATGCATTTGATAGTCACCAATGTATCAATAGTTTGTTCCTTTTCAATGCTGAATGGCATTCCATTGAATGAATGCACCACAGTTTATTTCATACTGAAAAGACATTAAAATTATGCAAGTTTTGGGTAATTATGAAAAATGTTGCTATAAATATTCACCAACAATCTTCATACAAACATATATTTTCATTTCTCCTGAGTAGCTAGGATTGGGATTGCTAGATTGTATGCAGACTGTATATATAACTTCATAAGATACTGCAAACTCTTTTTAAACATAGTTTTAGCAGTTTGCATCCCCATCAGCCATGTATAATAGTTGGTTTGTATCTTCAGCAGCATTTGATATTATCCATTTTGTTTTGATTTTGTTTAGTCATTCTAATAGGTGTATAATAGGCATTTCTTTGAGGTTTTAATTTTTGCTGTCATGACTAATAATGTTGAACATTTTTTCTTGTGCTTAATTGCTGTCCTTATATTGTCTTTAGCGAAATATCTTTTTCAAATATTGTACCCACTTTTTATTGATTATTTTCCTGTTAACGATTTTTCAGAGTGCTTTATATATTCTGAATGCAAGTCCTTTGTCAGATAAGTGTTTTACAGATAGTTTCTCTGAGTATGTGTCTTTGGAAGAGCACAGGTTTTACATTTTAATGATGTTTAGTTTATTAATATTTTCTTTTAGTTATTGGGTTTTTGGTGTCACATCTAAGAAAGCTTTGCCTAACCCAAGGCCACAATGATTCCCTATGTGTGTATAGTGTTGTTCAGGTCTTCTCTATTCCTACTGATCTGTTTGTTGTGTCACTTATTGAGAGAAGAGTATTGAGATCCCCAACTATGTTATGGTTTTGTCTATTTTTATTTTAGCTCTGACAGCTTTCGTTTCATGTATTTTGAACACTGTCTTAGATACATACTTAGGATTTTTTTGTTGTTGTTCAATCAATCCACTTTTATGTAATGCCTTTATTCTTAGAAATATTTCTTGTTCTATAATCTATCTGATATTAATATAGCCACCTCACCTTTCTTTTGATTCGTATTTTTATGGTAATATCTTTTTCATCTTTTTACTTTTAACTTGTGTCTTTATATGTAATGTTGGTTGTTTATAGGCAGCATATAGTTGGGTTTCACTTGTTTATCCAATCTGATAATCTCTGTCTTTTAAGTGTAATGTTTAGACCACTTATATTTAATGTAATTATTCATCTATTTGTATTAAGATCTACCGTTTTGCTCATTGTTTTATTTATGTTCCATCTGCTCTTTATTCTTCTTTTCCTCTTTCCCTACCAGCTTTTATATTGTGTATTTTTTATGGTTCCATTTTATCTCCACTATTGGCTTATTATTTATACTTCTTTTTAAATTTTAGTCATTGCTCTATGGCTTACAAAATACAATTTTAATTAATCATTACTTGCATTCAAATTATGTTACGGTGCTTTGTATGCTACATAAGAAATTTACAACAGTATATTCCTTATACTGTTTTCCTCTACTATATTTTCAAGTACATGCACTCACATACCCTAGGTGCGACTAAGAGAATTGTCATTTAAAAATTATCTTTATGTCTATTAAAGAAGAATAAAAATTGTATTAATGGTGTTGCTTTTGTTTCTAAGTGGGTACTTCTGATGTTCTTAAAACCAGTTTCTCTTCGAGATGTTATTTTCCTACCTGTGCACTGAGCTCCATTGTTTTATATGCCTTTAGGAACTTAGAAGTTGCTGCATTCAAGGAGAAAATAAATGCGAAATACAACCCATCTGGAGTCTAAGTCAGCAAAATTTCCAAGACAATGGATTCTAGTTACTCTCCCAGAGAGACTGATTTCTTGTCTTCTACAATGCGTACACATTTTTTTTTTCCTGATTAAGGATGTTCTTAATAATGTGTTAGGAATGTTGAGTTTACACTTGCAGATGGCTGGGATCCTAAAGCAACCCAAAGACTTAATATAGAAGACCATGTCTTTTCTATGTATAACATTTTTTTCTTTCTTCTCTCAATACCCTTCATTTTGCCAGCAACATGGTGAGTTATCACTTATGGACTAATTAGGAAGGCTCAGTGTCATAGAAACAAAAGCTTAAGTTTGAGCTTCTGTTCCACCAGTTCCTGGATGAATTGGTCAGAAGTCTTTGGTTGTTAGCAACAGAAACATCTCAATACCTTAATTGCTTATTACTAAGTTATAAGAGATTGGAAGCTCTTGACTCCAGAGAAAGCTGAAGGACGAGGTTTTCTATGAGCAGGAAGCTGCCAGGTGCTGGGTTCCTGTAGCTATAATTGTCTGGCTTCTTTAGGGTACCATAGTTGGAAAACAGGAACCATTTTACTTATTTTTGTCTCAGTGCTCATGTTTTAGATTCCAGGATGAAAGAAGCCTATACCTTGGCTAAACTTTTCACCTGGGGAATTTAAAAAATACCAATCCCCAAGCCTTATCCCAAACCAATGGAATCAAACTCTTTGGTAGGGATGGAGTAGGGGTGGGTGTAGAGGCAGGGCTGATCAGTTTTACTGTTTAAAAGCTCTTCAGTTGATTCTAACTGTCAGGGATGCACACAGATTGTGTAGGCCCATCTCTATTTAGAAAGGTATAAGACAGCCTCATTAATAGTTCCATCATTTTGTATCCAAGGGGAAAGGATTTTCCTCCCAGAGAAAAACTGAAGAGCTGTTACTAAAAGAAGATGTGATGGATGCTGGATGAAAAATCAACTGATGTTCATTCCACTGGCCCTAAGACCTAGTGTATATAGTGAAAAAATAAAGGACAGCTTTTCTGAGCCTCAGTTTTGTTTTATAAGTCAGGGTTCCCCAACTCTCTGGTCATGGTTTGGTACTGGTCTGTGGCCTATTAGGAGCCAGGCTGCAGAGCAGGAGGTGAGTGATGGATAAGCAAGGAATGCTTCCTTTGAATTTACAGCTGCTCCCCATCACTCACATTACTGCCTGAGCTCTGCCTCCTGTAAGATCAGCGGCAGCATTAGATTCTCCTAGAAGCGTGCATCCTATCATGAACTGTGCATGCAAGGGGCCTAGGTTGCGTGCTCCTTATGAGAATCTAATGCCTGATGATCTGTCACTGTCCACCACTAGCCCCCAAGATGGGATGGTCTAGTTGCAGGAAAACAAGCTTAGGGCTCCCACTGAATCTATATTATGGTGAGTTATATAATATTTTATTATATATTACAATGTAATAATAATAGAAATAAAATGCACAATAAATGTAATGTGCTTGAATCATGCTGAAACAATCCCCCCACCCCCTGGTCCGATGAAAAATTGTCTTCCACAAAACTGGTCCCTTTTGCCAGAAAGGTTGGGGACCACTGTGCTAAGAAGGGATAATATCTATTTTATAGGATGGTTGATAATATTTAATGCAAAAGTCGACTAGAGATACTTAGCACGCTTTATGAGTTTCCAAGGGCTGTTGTAACAAACAGGGAAGCTTAATGTAACAAAAATGGATCCTCTCACAATTCTGGGGCCAAAAGTCCAAAATCATATGTTGTCAGGGCCATGCACTGTGCTGAGCCCCCAGGGGAGGATCCTTCCTTGCCTTTTCCAGCTTCTCTTGACTCCTGGTGCTCTTGGCTTGTGGCAGCATCACAGCAATCTTTGCCTCTGTCTTCACATGGCCTTCCATTCTAAACGATCCTTACCTGTCTGTCTTATAAGGATACCAGTCATTGGATTTATAACCCACTGTAATCCAGGATGATCTCATTTCAAGATCCTTAAGTTAATGACATCTGAAAAGAGATTTTTTTCTTAAGCAAGGACATATTCACAGGTTCTAAGTGGACATTCGCTTTTGGGGCCATGCAAACTATTGCATGCGGTAAGACTTGGCATATAGTAAAGTTCAATAAATCAGGGCCATCATTATTTGTATTATTAAAGCCACGGAGAATAAGAATCCACAGTACAATGCAATGGAAACCTTACATAGATGTTTTTTAAAAAATAACTGAGAATAATTTAAAACACAAAGCAAAGAAAACAGAACTGTGCATTCAGCAATATCGGGGAATAGGAAAACTGGTCAAGTGTGAGGTGTTTGTTTATTATAGACCTAAACAGAGAGCCAAAGGTTTATATTCTGAGACATCCCTTGACCACCTCGTGCTTAACTACAGCTTAGGCATAATTCCATCTGGCTTAGTGTTAGGATATTCTTGACACGATCTTAAGCTCCCCTTCTCCCTCTGAGTTCTCAGAGTCATGAAAACCATCCAGAGCAGGCCCCATTTCTCTCTTAGGTTAATTTTTTCTCCCAACTCTGCAGTTGACTTTTTTCATCCTTCTTGCTCAATTGGTCCCTCTGGCCCCATAATTATGTTTGCTTTTGCTGTGTTTCCTCACTGTCTCTGCGGACCCAGATGCTGTAGAAATGTGGATCGAACGCTAGCCACTTTGGCACACAGTATTCTACTAGCAAGTCTTTGAGGCAACAAGGGACTCTCATATTCTCAAAATAAAGGAACTTGAAGAAAACTGCCTCCTGCCTTTAACACACACGTGTGCACACACACACAATTCTAGGCTAGTTTCTGGTCTTATCATTGAGTTACAGCTTAGTGATGATTTTAAGACAAAACATACAAAAAAAAAAGAACAAACTCTTACTTATGCTATTAACAAGGTATTCCTGAAAATGTGATTTTTGTCTCCACTGGAAACAATGAGGTTGGGTTTGACACACAGAAGCAGTTTTCCCTGTCTGTTTGATGGAAATGGTTTTTGAATATGCACCAAATTATTCAGTTTCTTACTCATGATTCCTCTAGTTACAAATGCCAAAACCCCCCGCTTAAGCAAACCATACCAAAGTCAAAAGAAGAAAAAAAATAATTAGTTCAGGTAACTGCAAAGTCCAGATAGACTTCAGGCACAGCTGGATCCAGGGGCCAAGTGATGTCACTGGACAGTTTCTGTTTCTCCCAGTCTCTTGGCTTCTCTGTCCTCTTTGCTGTCTTCATTTTGGAGAGGGCATCGTTGTCAGCAGCAGCTCCAGGCTTATATTCTGTCCACACAGCATACTCAACTAAAAGAAAGTGACTTCTCACATGGTTATAGAAAAAGTTGCAGGGGTAGATTTTTGGCACTCACTACAGTCTTTGGCCCACTCACTGCTGACTTAAGGGAATGGGGTTTTCTGATTATGCAGATCTCAGGCACAGGAATTCTGGGAGCCTGGGTGTGAGGTCACTTCCACCCACAACACTAAGATAGAAGGTGTGATGTTGCCCAAACACAGGTGGAGCTGTATCAGAAGATGGGGAATGAATGCCCAGCAGGCAAAACCCTATTCACCAACCAAATGAGCAAAACGAAGGGAATCAAAAGCCACTGGATGGCTGCTTGTCACGGGTGTGCTCCACACTGTGGGGGCAGCTTGTTTCTCCTGCCTACGCACAAACAACAAAGTCCAGGACATCTCAAGTTAGGAGGGTGACCTTCTTTATCTCCCACTGCATCTCTACTTCTGGGTGGCTTTTCCTCTTTTCTGCTTGTCTTGACCTTCATTCATTCTTCTTTCATTGATATCCAGCCATCCAACATCCCTCCAGTAAGAGATGGGCACTGCAATAGTAGCATATTCTATCACTGACCTCCTCTTGCAGACAAGGAGACCTTACTTTCAACCCCAGGTGCTCACCCCCAGGACTGTGGGATCCCTGGGCTGAGTTGCTAAAGCCTGCCAGTTTCTCATGCTGCAGCTGTATACGGTGACCCTAAAAGGCTTGCCCCCCCTGGCATCCTGATTTATGAGAACAAAAATCTCAGGGGAAGTCTATGTTTCAGGGCATTTGTTCTGCTCTGGCTCTGTTCCATCTTTCCTGCTTCCTAAGTGGCACTAGGTTCTTATCTTCAATTTATGTAAATCTTTTGGGTCGCTACACAGCCCCGGGTTACCATTTTCTTTATTTTCCACTTTTTAATGGTAAGCAATGAATTGACTGAGAGAGCAGACTTTTCTCATTTGCCTTCAAACTCAGTGTTGTCATCTGTCGTGTTCATATCCTATTAACTAAATGACATTTCCTAGCTGGGATCTCTCACTGCCTTCTCCTGGTCAGTTGTCTCCCTGGCCATATCCTGGCCCTTGACCCCAGCCTGTCTCCCTGCGGCACCGATGCCATGGAGGTGACAGCTGGCAGTGGTTTGGCTGTGTGGTTGCCTATTAGTTCTGGGTGGGAAGGGGTCCCCTCTACCATTGACAGAGGCAAGAAGCCTGCAAACAGCAGCTTTTTACTAATCCCCATTGGTCAGGGTGTCCATGATGACTAATTTTTTGTCTTAACTTGTGTGGGCCACAGTTCCCAGATACTTGTTCAGACTTGATTCTATATGTGTGTGTGTGTGTGTGTGTGTGTGTGTGTGTGTGTGTGTGTGTGTCTGTTTGGGTGAGATTAACAAATTGGTGGATGTTGATAAAACAGGTTACTCTGCATAATGTGGGTAGGCCTCATCCAGTGAGTTGAAGGCCTGCAGAGATCAAAAGGCTGACCACCCCAGAGACAAGAAGGAATTCTGCCAGTCAACAGCCTTTGGATGGGAACTGCAACATTAGATCTTCCGTGGGTCTCCAGCCTGCCAGCCCACCCTACAGATTTTAGACTTGCCAGACTCCACAATCGCATGAGCCAATACCTTAAAATAAGTTTCTCTCGGTATATCCTCACCCTATTGGTTCTATTTCCCAGGAGAACCCTGAGTAATAGAGGGTCCTGGAAGATCTGGTCCCAGGCAAAGGGAATTTTGTTTTCTCTCTCAAATATCTCACCTGTCTATTCTTCAAGCACACTCATTATCTTCATTCCTTGAAGATAATGGATTCCCACAACTGGCCACATAAAAGGAATAAATTTCAGAGACAGAATTGGTGCTGTCATTTTTTTATTATTATTAAATCACTGCTAATCCTCTAGAGACAGTGCATCCTTACTTTGTTCATTAGCCCGACGGGAAGATCTAAATGTCCACCATCCTCAGCAAACACCAGCTGCATGTTTAAGCCCTTCTTGACTAGTGGTCAGATCATGTCCTCTGCCTCAGATTCTCTAGTGTCTCCCACCATATTCAGAGGTAATGCCACAGTCTGTGCAGTGATCTACAAGGCACTCTGTAATCTCTGACCCTGTAGCATCCTTCTGACCTCATTTTCAACCCCACACTCTGCTCCAGTCCCATGGGCCTGCTTGCTGGGCTCACCACACCAGATAGACTCCCACCACAGGGCCTTTGCACATGCCTGCTGTGGGGTAACTTCTAGATACCCTCATGACGCACTTTCAGCTTCTCAGATCTGTGCGCCAAGGGCACCTCCTCATGGAAGTCTCCCTATGCACATTGTCTGTTCTCCATTCCTGCCCTTTCTGTGCCCTGTCCCTATTTTGTCCTTTCTCTTTGCACTTATCCCCTCCTGATAAACTATAACTTTGACTTATTTAACTGTCTTCCCATTCCCTAGAATTAAAGCTCCATGAGCACAGATATTTTGGCCTATTTTTTCATGGTTGTATTTGTCTATTTTGCTGATGGCTGTAGTACCTCTGGTATTCTGGTGAGGCCCTGAATGTTTGATAAATGAATGAACGGACAAGTGAATAAATGACTTCAGTCTGTCTTTGGCTTCTCATATTATCTGTCCTTCATTCTGAGCCAGTCTCTTGAATCTTGCTAGCCCAAGATTCATGCTGCCTGCTACATACATGAAAATGGGGAGGTAAGTTTTATATGCCAGAAATCTCTGAAGGCCACCATTTTATTAAAGGTCTCTAGCTGAGAACGGAGCCTGTCTTCATCTCTTCTCGCCGTCAGCCACTCCAGGGAAGTGCCCCCGTCAATTTGAGGTGAGAGTGCTCGAAGAGGAGTGTGATACACAGATTCACATGCTGGCCAGGGGCAACATTATTAAGTCGCCAACTTTATTTCTGAGTTGTCCCACCCTCCCTTGTATCCATCTGCCTCTTACTTTCGGGTGACATATAGGAGGGGCTCCTTCCTTGTAGACAAGAGAGTCTCAAAACTGACCACATTAAAGGGATAAACTTCAAACACAGACCAGAATTCTATCATAAATAGTGAAAAGCATCCTAATATCCTTATATAAGGAAAACATGCTTAAATTCAGTTAACTTAATAGCGTAATCACTAGAATAATGGGGACTGACTACTAATGAGTATAAGGTATCTTTTGAGTGTATGGAAAGATATTATAATGGGGCATCAGATGTGACTTGATCTGGGTGTTCGATGATAACATTAGAATTTGTTTAAAAAGTAATTTACTTGGCCTGTTATACTGTTGGCCTCCTTATTAGGTTCTAATTTGTGGCTCCTGGAAGTTCCAGGTTTACATGCTTGAGGGGTCAAATCTCTCTCTCCCAATAATCCCAGCAAAAGTCATACTGTGTTTCGTTGGCTCTGTTTGTTTCATGTGCCCGTTTCTGAACCATTCAACCCAGTCAGTAGAAAACAATGTGCTCTAACTATCCAGGCCAGGCAGCTGTGGGAGGAGGTCATATGGGCTAGAAGTGGGATGCAGAGACAAATGTGGGTGTTGTTACCAGAAAAGGGATGAATTATTGAGACCAGAAAAAGAATGATATATATTCCTATGTATCCAGCTTTGAGAGTGTGATCAACAGAGGTCACAGGAACATAGAAGATCATGCAAGCAAGTTGTATCTCTTTCCTCCTCAGAAGTCTACTTGGGTTAGTATCTATGAACAGGAGGCAGCATGAAGATGTGTTTTCCTAATTGAGTTTGTGTCATATTTGCCTGAAACCAAGGATAAGAAAACATCATTTATCGCTCAGCTGTCAACCCAGGCTGCCTTCAATATAAGAGGCAAAATGAGATAGATACAAGAGGTGGCCCAAGTGCCAGTTGGAAGAGAGAAAGATGAGATCTAAAACAGGTTTGTTTCAACAAGTTAGGACCCCTTCCTCTCCAGACAGGTCCTGTTTGGGAGGCAAGATCAAGGCTTGGTGGTTGTACTGGCCTGAATCAAATCCCTGCTCCACTGTGTAGACATGGGAAAGCCACTTATAGCACCAAACCCCAGCTTCTGGGTCTGTCATTGGGGCTAGTAGAATGTGTCTCATGGAGTTATTTAAAAGGGTCAAATGACCTAATGTCTATTTGTCTTTATTTTTCATTTGCACATTTTGGATACAATCTCCACTGTTCTCTGTCCTGCTCTGAACCCTAGGAGGCTGACCCTGCAAATGGCAACTCCTGGTTCCTGTATCTGCTGGATTCCATAGGGGGCTGACCAGTGGGGACATGGCAAGAGATTGGAGGGCAAGAGAAAGGAGAAGCTGGAGTATTTGTTCCCCACTCGCTCCTTGTTTGGGCCCATCTCTGGCTGTGCCTTTGTCTCCCCTTGAATCTAACTCCTGTTGGGTGGCCTCTGTTGAAGATTCCAGCTCCCACTGACCTTCAGGAACACTCCCTTCTCCACTTCCCCCTTCAGGTGAAGATAATGTCTATTTCTTATCTCTAGGTACCCAGCCTCATTATTTCATTTCTTCCATTAGTATTTCCTTCGTAAAAGGGACTTTGAACATTGGAGTTGGATTCTCTTTCCTCCTGAGGCTGACACTTATACAAATAAAAACTACTCATACATAGTGGAAAACGACTGGAGTTTTTTGTTGTTTTTATGTTTAAACAAGCTCAAACATTTAGAACATTTCAAAAATAGGTGCCGAGAACTTTTGTCCCATGAACCATCTCAGAGTAACTGGCTGAGCTGATGCTTATCATACCTGAATGTTTTGTTGTGTATTTCTTACAAATAAGACATTCTCTTACAAAAGCACAAGATAACATCAAAATCAGAGAATTACCATTGCTGCATTATTACCACACAATACTGTTGTATTATTCCATTTTCACATTGCTGTAAAGAATTCCCCTGAGACTGGGTAATTTATAGAGGAAAGAGGTTTAATTGACTCACAGTTCTGCATGGCTGGGGAGGCCTCAGGAAACTTACAGTCATGTCAGAAGGCAAAGGAGAAGCAAGTACCTTTATCACATGGTGGCAGGAAAGGGAGGAGGCAAAAGGGAAAGAGTCCCTTATGAAACCATCAGATCTTGTGAGAACTCACTCATTATCATGAGAAAAGCATGGGAAAGCCACTGCCCCCCAGCGTGATCTAGTCACCTCCCACTAGGTCCCTCCCTGGACACGTTGGGATTACAGTTCAAGATGAGATTTGGGTGGGGACACAGAGCCAAACCATATAAACGATTGTCCCAATAATTCACAGCAGAAGGATCTAGTTCAGGATTGCACATTGCAGTTATTTTTCATGGCTTTTTACTTTTTTTCAGTCTTCCCTTGAATTTCATGACTTTGACACTGTAGAAGCTTATGGGCTAGTTATTTTGTGACACATCTCTCCATTCGGATTTGTCTGATGTTTCTTCCTGATTAGTGATTCAGATGCTACATTTTGGGCAGGAATGCTCCAGACAGGATGCTCTGCTGTTGTCTTTGTACTTTATCGGGTTACACGGGATTTAAATGTGTCACAATATTAATGATGTTCTCTTTGATCACCTGATTAAGGTGGTGTCTGCTGGGCTTCTCTACTGTGAGGTTACTCTTATTCCCTTTGAAATTAAGACATGTTTTGTGGAAAGATGTTCAGAGTCTGCGTGAACATCCCGTTCCTCATTAGAATTTCAACATTTCATTTATGAATCTATAACAGGATGGGTTCCTGGATTTCTTTTGTACTCTATGGCTTACATTTCATTACTATAACTGTTTATTTTGATGCTCACAATATCACAGGTTTGGCCAGTGGGAGCCATTTTATGACAACTTCTGTGTTCTGACACATCCTCCTTGTTTAAGCACTGCCCTACTTTCTGGATATAAGATCCTCAAGGCTCATCTGTACCTTCCCTGCCCCAGTTTTGGAATCAGTTCAGTTGCTTTTAGTGGGGAAATGGTATTTAGACATCAAGATCCTGGCTGTGCATGTGCTCATGACTAATGGGGTGCTCTAGTTCCACTCAGTGGACAGAGGCAGGAAATCATTGTGCACACATTGGCCTTTCTCTCTTCCTCTCTCATTACCTCTCTACCTCTATCTACTGTTCTGTATCTAGGCATTCTCTCTCTCTCTCTCTCTCTCTCTCTCTCTCTCTCCTAACCTATCCTAGCTATCTATGTACTGTTCTCTATCTGTCTACTGTTCTGTATCTATCTACCTATGCCCCTATCCGTCTATCTATGATCTAATCTATTTATCTGTCTTAAAAACCATGAGTTCACACTGATGCCTCAGATTCTAATCCAGCACCACACGAGTCATTCTAGGTTTCTTCCTTTCTGTGTTTGTAGCTCCCTTCTCCTAATCCCAGGCCAGGCCATTTCCCCTGCCTTCCCCACATCAGTCTGCTCAGTGTCCAGCCCCTGATGCTGCCTGTCCTCCTTGCCACTCCCCTGACCCCCTGCCCCAGCCACCGAGTCTCCACTGTCTGCCTCGCTGGGCCTCTCCTGATGGTGTTGGGCTGAACTGTTCAGAAGCAGGAGGAAGAGGGGCAGCATCCAGTTTGTATCCTCAGTTACGTGAACTCCATTATATTATCTGTTTAGAAGAATTCTATAAAGTTCAAGTCAAAGGAATGTGCTGCAACTTCTCTACCTCAAGATACCCATTTTTTGGCAGGTCGGGGTGGTGAATGAGCATTTTGACCAGAGATGACCATGGGCCCATGTACCACCATGTACTGACCAGCCATTCCTAGGAAAATAACATGAGCCAATTTGCATAACATATATATATATAGATATATATCTATATCCTATTGGTTCTGTTTCTCTGGAGAACTCTGACTAATACAGCATCTAAACAGTAATTTGTGTTTAGGAGTGTATAGTGTTCTGGGAGGGCCATCATTTGTGTGACAGATATGTATATAAACTTAGTTACTCTTCATGGTAACCTCAGGAGATAAGCACATTTGTTAGTCTTACAACTGGGGGCACTCAGAGCGTTTCTAAAATGTACAGCAAATGATTGGCAGAGTCAGGGTTTGGACCTAGTGGGTCTATCTCCATGGTCCTTGGCACATGTGCTGTGACCACCACACTGTGAGTGCCCTCAAACCTATGTGAAGCTAATCCAAATGAATCAAAGCCAGCTTTCCTGTAAGAAATAATGGCAAGAGGTTTCCTGTAAGAAATAATGGTGAAAGATGAGCAGAGTGAGTGCCTCTCCTATGCACAGATTAGACTTCCCGTGTAACTCTAGCCCACATAAATAAGACAATCTCTACCTATAGCGGTAAAACATATAGTACCATTAAAAGCCAATGGCTTAAGTTAATTAGAATTGTGTAAAATAAGAAAACGACATAGATGAATTTGGGAGAAATTATCATTTTAATAATAATAAGCCTTTCTAAGTCTGTGGTATCTCACAGAACAGAAGAGTAGAAGACAGCCAGCATGGTGTCTCATGCCTGTAATCCCAGTACTTTGGAAGGTTGAGGTGGAAGGATTGCTTGAGCCCAGGAGTTCAAGACCAGCCTAGGCAATAGCCTACCCATCTCTACCCCCAAAAAATACACACACAAAGTTAGCTGGGCATGGTGGTGAGTGCCTTTAGTCCCAGCTACTTGGGAGGCTGAGGTGGGAGGATTGCTGACCTTCGGAGGTGGAGGTTGAAGTGAGCCAAGATTGCACCACTGCACTCCAGCATGGGAGACAGAGCAAGACCCTGTTTAGTGAGGTAGGAGGAATAAGTTCCAGCACTGCAGGGTGACTATGATGAACAACAATTTATTGTATATTTTCAAATACCTAGAAGAGCAGATTTTGAATGTTCTCAACAAAAATGGTATTGAGGTGATCGATACGCAAGTACCCTGATTTAATTATTATGCGTTTTGTACACGTATCAGAATATCATACTGTACCCTATACATATGTACAATTATTGTGTTTCAATTACATATAAGAATGAAAACAAAAAAAGATATTTTACTAAATAAATCAAATTAATCTTATCACCAGCTTTTAAAAGATTAAAGAGCTTAATGGAGTTGCCAGGGAAGAACATTAGACTCTTAAACACAAGTAACAGATTAACACCAGCACAGGCAGCAGAGGAACTTTTATAGACAGGCAAGCCAAGGTAAAATTGATTAAAAGAGGAGAGGAACCAGCCAGACCCAGGGGTTCACTGGGATTTGAATAGGGCGTCAAGGACATATTCATTCATTCTCTGTCTCTCTCTCTCTCTCTCTCTCTCTCCCTCCTTCACACACATGCGCGCTTTCATGGAGGCTTCCTTCTCTCATTTGGATTTTCTACATCATGGGAAATGTGGCCACCGAGAGCTCCTGGACTTCAGTTCTCAGGAAGGTCTTTGCTTCTCTTAGCTTATACGTGGTGAACTTTTCAGGAAACGACTCTGGCTTGCGTGGTGGAATGTGCCCCCTCCTGGATGCAGGCTTACAAACTCAAATGCCTCCAGGGCCCCTGTTTACTCAGGAGTGAAGCACGTTGATTGGGCCGTGATGAACGGGAGTGTGATGCTCAGTCTGTGGGGCCAGGGCCACTCCCACGTGGTGACAGCAGGTGAGAGTAGCCCTGGCTCCCATAGGCAGTAGCAGATGTGGGCAGAATAATTCCTAAGCCTTACTGATTTACATAAACCAGGAAATAAGGATATTTAAATATGAAATGGCGGCTTTCAAGTGTGGACAACAAAATAAAAAATTGTTAAATGCTGTGTGGGACAAATAGTCTAGATTATGGCCTCAGGACAATTTTTCATTTCTGCCTTTGACCACTCAACTTTGATGGAAAGGATGAGATGCTAGAAGTGGCCCAGTTTGGGCACACAGTCACCTGAGGCCAAAGCAGCAAGATCCATACAGACATGGAAGTTCCCATCCAGTCCTTGAGGCTGGAGTTTTGAGATCCCTTCCCAGAAGGGATGTGTTGGTACCAGAAGGAGGGAGAGAGGGAGTGCCAGGCACGTGAGATTAGCGTCCATCGAACAGGATTCTGGAAAACTTGAGAGAGAGGGGTAGAAAGAGTAAAGATGTTGGTCAAGAGAATAAGGAAAAGAAGATGAAGAAGAACTATGTTGTCTCTGCCAAATGATGCTGCTTTTCCAAGAAGGGCAGCGGCTTTGCCAGCACTACTTGTGGTCATGTCTGTGAGAAATCTCGTTCCTTCTCCTTTAAGTTTTGCAATCAGTTTGTAAGCCTCAGCACTGTTAACATGTTGGGCAAGATTATTGTTTATTGCTGGGGTGGAGGAGTGTGCTGTGCAGGGCTAGATGCCAGCAGCGTTTTCCCTGCCCACACAGTTATGACAACCAAAAATGTCTCCAGCCATTGCCAAATGTCCCTTGGGTGCATCGAGAACCTCTGGTTTAAATCCTGCCCACTGTGGATAAAGTACTTCCTGCATCAAAATATTATCTTAAACTTTTTACTAGGAAATAATTTTAGACTTTCAGAAAAGTTGGAAAAATAGTACAAAGAGTCTTACGTACTTTTCACCTAGATTCCTCCAAATTAACATTTACCAGGTTTGTTTATCAGTATTCTTCTTATTAGCTATGTCTGAATGTTTCTCTCTCTCTCCCCTCTGTCTGCATATCTCCATCTATATCTATATCTGTGTGTGTATGTCTCTAGGTGCAATTTTTCTGAACTAATAGTAAGTTGCACACGTTATACTTCTATCATGTGTATTCCCTAAAATAAGGCAATTCTGTGATATAATCACATTGGTCAAAATAAAACGGCATCGCTACGGTACTATTATGCATCTACCTCCTTTATTCAAATGTTTCCAGTTATGCCATTACTGTTATTTAAAGCCAAAGAAAACTTAAGTTTCTGTTGGTCCAGCATCTCATGCTGTGTGTCCTTCGAATGTCTCTTTGTGTCTTTTTATCAGAAGCAATTTCTCAGCCTTTTTTTGTCTTCATAACTCTGATGTGTTTGAAGAATATAGGCCAGGTTTTTTAGAAGAATGTCCCTCAGTTTGATCTGTATTGATTTGGAAGTAATAGCTGCATTCATTTCAAATTGATCTAGCCCTTCCGGACATTGAGTTCTGAATTGGGATGATTGTGTGTTTGGTGCAGTCTTAATATCACTGATGTCCCCAGTTATCCCTGCAGGATCCTCTCTTACTTTTTTTTTTTTTTTTGAGATGGTGTTTTGCTCTTGTTGCCCAGGCTGGAGGGCAATGGCGTGATCTCGGCTCACTGCAACCTCCGCCTACTGGGTTCAAACGATTCTCCTGCCTCAGCCTCCTGAGTAGCTGGGATTACAGGCATGTGCCACCATGTCCAGCTAATTTTGTATTTTTAGTGGAGATGGGGTTTCTCCATGTTGGTCAGGCTGGTCTCAAACTCCCAACCTCAGGTAATCTGCCTGCCTTGGCCTCCCAAAGTGCTAGGATTACAGGCGTGAGACCCACGCCCAGCCCTCTCTTACTTTTAATGTCCCTGTTATTGTGGCAGAAGGGCTCAGAGGCCTGCTTGTAGGAAACCCTCCTGTCCTTCCCTCCCCTGCAGCTGGGTCTGGGCTGTCCTGCTCTGGCGTGAGTGGTTTCTTCTGTCCCTGCCTCTTTATCTAGTAGAGTTCTGCTGCTAGGTTCTCCCTGGGACAGCCATGTGGGCACAGCTCTCTCCCAGGCAGCACTAGGGGAGGAGATCTGGCTCCCAGCTCCCCCAGCATGACACAGAGCAGGTGGGAATTTTAATAGGACTTTCCGAAAGGTGAGGGACAACAGGGCTCCATGTCACTGTGGAGGCTGGCACTCTCATACACTCATGGGTCAAACCCACTGTAGTCTCTGAAGTCTGGCACACGCTGTTGTACCTGAGTGTCACAGTCACAGGCTAAATAAGCCCGTTCTTTTACAACCTTCCCTTCAGTGAGGGCTGAGGGAAATTCACATCTTCTTGCTGCCTCCTCCTTCCCTTGATTTCCCCAGGATAGCCAGCTCTTTTTGGCTTTTACTGCCCTGGAGAAGATGCTTAGACATACATGCCTGCATGTGTGCACCGCCCCCCACACAGTCACACATTCACACACACATGCATGTGCTTACATGCTCATGCTCAGCACACACATGCACACTCACATTCACACATGCACCTCCCACACATTCACACACTCATGAACACACATGCACATTCATTCACATGTGTGCCTACACGTGCACAAATACTCACATATGCTCGCTAACACACTAATGCATTCACGCACACTCATACACACGCACGCACTCGCACACATACACCTGCATACTCTCACATGTTCAT
The DNA here is from genome assembly GCF_028878055.3 of Symphalangus syndactylus. NCBI lineage: Eukaryota > Metazoa > Chordata > Mammalia > Primates > Hylobatidae > Symphalangus > Symphalangus syndactylus. Next base: position 123,956,894 of record NC_072435.2, read on the forward strand.
TAATGCACATATGCACCTATGCACACACCCTCTCACATGTTAACATACATGCACACTTATACACACACACACACTCATGTGCACACACACACACACATATGAATGTAGCGTCGTGACTAGCCATTAGTTTTTAAGAACAAGGGAATCTAAATCTAGATTTAGGAATTTAAAAATGTCCCTTAACTCCATGGGGCACAGTCCTGTTAGTACATCTATTTGTGTGACTAACCAAAACAGTGAATATCTTCGTTAGGGTTAATGGTAACTTCACAGTTTCCTCCAAGAACACAGCATACCTGGTTTATAGGGGTGCAGCTGAAAACACACGCAAGCACACACACTCACAACTCATTTTGGAGAATATTCTGAAAGAAAGTAGGCCCAAGAGGTGTATTTAACGTCCCCATCTTCAAAGACGGAAAATTGCTAGTAACTTTTAAATCAGCATTTTCTAATTTGCAGTCTGCCCTATATGATTCTCAATAATTTTTGGCCTATATTGGTATCACCTGCACTTCCATTTACTTAATAACAGTTTTTCTCTATTTCAAATCTTTTAATCTGAGCTTTGCCCTAAGCACTCATTTCCATGAAAGTCACTGTTTTACATACTAATTGCATTTTCCCCAAAACATCAAGCGAAATACGTAACTGATAGCACGTTTAAAGGTCCTATGTTTCACCTCAAATTATCTCATATTTCACATGCAGCAAACCCTGTCCTCAGGCCCTGATGAAGATGGGCAGGCAGATCTGACATCAGCGGCTTTTCTTTCCTTGATGGAACCTCTGGATGGCATGCCCTGTCCTATAACATGAAACAAGGGCTCCAGAAAAGGTGGAGGAATTACTTCCTGAAATTCTGAAAGGCTGGATCCAAAGGCACAGAAAGGAACATTATTTCCTACCATATGAAACCCAGCAGGGCATGTGATTCAGGAACACTGTATGAGTCCGTTCTCACGCTGCCATAAAGAAGTACCTGAGACTGGGTACTTTATAAAGGAAAGAGGTTTGATTGACTCACAGTTCCGCAGGCTTAGCAGGAAGCATGACTGGGAGGCCTCAGGAAACTTACAATCATGGGAAGAGGGAAGCAAGGGACGTCCTACATGGCAGCAGGAGAGAGAGAGAGTGAAGGGGGAAGTGCCACACTTTTAAACTATCAGATCTCATGAGAACTCACTCACTATCACGAGAACAGCATGGGGAAAGCAGCCCCCATGATCCAGTCACCCCCTACCAGGTCCCTCCCTTGACGTGGAGATTTCAATTCAAGATGAGATTTGGGTGGGAACACAGAGCTAAACCATATCGGACACTGAAGATGCGTGATGCCCTGTTCCACCGGGAGTTATAGCCCCCCTGAATTGTCAAATAGGGTCCCCCCCCCAGCCAGGTGCTGAATTATTCTAGACCAGGACATCGCTGGGCTTGGGCCCATCAACCGACATACAAGTCAGCATTTCCCAACTTTAAACATATATGCCCTTTCCAAATAAACATAAAAATCCAGAGATTTTTCTCCACTTCTTCTCTCAGAGGAGAGAACATGATCCCTTAAAGATCCTGTTCTTTATTCTCCAAGCCAAGAGAACAAAAAATAGATTAACTTTGCCTTCTGTGGCTCATTTAACAAAAAAAAAAAAAAAAAAGAATGATTTCCCAATTTCCTAATAGAAATGACTGAATATGCATTTGAATGCTAAACCTACTCCCGGATTCTGATGTATACACATCCCACCCCTCCCAGTTGAGAACTGCTGGTCCAAATGGAAGTTTACATCTTTTCCACAATGAAAGCCACTGAACTGGAGTGTGCTGTGGGTGAGTGCACCATCCTGGTGAGGTAAGGTCCTGCAGCTCTTACGCCTCTGAAGAGCTGGATGACCCGAGCAGCACAGGAATTCCCATATTCTCGAGGGACATTCTTATGGTCTGAGCCAGCTGCAAGGCGATCCCAGAATTCCCCTGCAAGTACATCCAAGAAGAAATAAATATCTATAGAGGTGTTGCAAACCTCCCAGGAGTCATGACACAAATGAAGTCCTTTGAAGTCCAGTTCCCCTCCTCTGGTGTAGATACCGTTTTCACCCTATAGTGTAGAGTTTCTGTCCCCACACGCTAGATGCCAGCAGCACCCAGCCTCGCTGATGACAACCAAAACATCTCCATACAGTGCCAGATGCCCTTTTCCCCTGGATGGGCTGATACTGAGGGGCTGAGCTGCCTGCAGCCTGCGCCGACTGTGTGAATACAGCCGACCTGCTGCAGGAGGAGATGATGCTGGGATTCCCAGAACAGCAGAAATAGGTGACAGGGAGAGGACAGTCTGGAAGGGATTGGAGTCTCTGGTTTAGCTTCCTGTTTTCTCAAGGCTCAGTTGTCCTGCTCTTCCCATAACTCAGGGTTATGCCCTGGAGCAATCCCACTCAGTACCTGAGCTGGTTGAGTCCTGTGCTGGTTGAGTGACTGCCTTTCCTTCCTCAGATCCATCCTGTTTCCCCTGCTCACTTCTGGATTATAGGGAACTGCACCTCCCAGGTTCCCTTGTTTTCTGGCTTCTGGACACATTCTAGTCCAGTCTGAGGCAGTGGCGGAAGACAGGAGGGAGATTGAAGTGGGGAAAGCCACAGTGTTTCTCTCCTTTTCTAGCTTTGCTTCCTGGACTGCCTGCAGTGATGGCCAGGGCGTCTCAGGAACCCTGGCTGACCGGAGGTAGCTTCTGCGCACTGTCCTGGTTTGCACCCTGCCCCATGGGTGGCCTTGGCCCCTGGAAACTCCCTGGGATCCATTGTTCCTCCTCCCCTAGGGCTGCATGGTGCCTTCCTGTCAGTGGTATCTGCGTGTCTCACCATCTATCTCTGCTTCGTAACTCTTGCCTCACTACATAATCAACTCCTATGCTTAAGCCCTTCTGTTGCAGTAACTACAGCAGTTTGTTTTGTTTTGTTTTTCTGGCTGAACTCTCACAAAATGTCATTTTTTTTCTTATGCACATTCAAGTTTGCTTTCTGTTTCTTGCAGTCAAAAGAATCATGGTCAAACAGAATGAAAGGCAAAACTTAGAGGAAAGCCTTGGAAACAAAGCTGGCCTCCCTGAGATGGCTGCTGTGTACAAGGGAGAGGCCCACACTCCCCCACCTGAACCGGTTTTTGTGTCAATTAAAAGGAGGTTGACAATCCCTGCCCAACTTCCTCACCCAGCAGTTGTAAGAAATGGGTTTGTCAATGTTTTTCTCTAACTTGTTCCGGTAGAATGTAAGCTCCTCATGGGCACAGATTTTGTCTCCATTGCCAATGCTGAAACCCTGGTACCTAGATGAGTGCTGGGCACACAGCACGTACTTTGTAAGTATCTATTAAGTGTACTTAGTATCTAGGTACCTAGGTACCCTAGTTCCTAAATGAGGTACTTCATGTCTGTTAAGGGTACTTAGTACCTAGGTACCCTAGTACCTAGATGATGTATTCATAAGTGTCTGTTAAGTGTACTTAGTACCTAGGTACCCTAGTTCCTAGATGAGGTACTTCATGTCCGTTAAGGGTACTTAGTACCTAGGTACCCTAGTACCTAGATGAGGTATTCATAAGTGTCTGTTAAGTGTACTTAGTACCTAGGTACTCTAGTTCCTAGATGAGGTACTTCCTGTCCATTAAGTATACTTACTACCTAGGTACCCTAGTACCTAGATGAGGTATTCATAAGTGTCTGTTAAGTGTACTTAGTACCTAGGTACCTAAGTTCCTAGATGAGGTACTTCATAAGTGTACTTAGTACCTAGGTACCCTAGTACCTAGATCAGGTATTCATAAGTGTCTGTTAAGTGTACTTAGTACCTAGGTACCTAAGTTCCTAGATGAGGTACTTCATAAGTGTACTTAGTACCTAGGTACCCTAGTACCTAGATGAGGTATTCGTAAGTGTCTGTTAAGTGTACTTAGTACCTAGGTACCTAAGTTCCTAGATGAGGTACTTCATAAGTGTACTTAGTACCTAGGTACCCTAGTACCTAGATGAGGTATTCATAAGTGTCTGTTAAGTGTACTTAGTACCTAGGTACCTAACTTCCTAGATGAGGTGCTTCATAAGTGTACTTAGTACCTAGGTACCCTAGTACCTAGATGAGGTACTTCATAAGTGTACTTAGTACCTAGGTACCCTAGTACCTAGATGAGGTACTTCATAAGTGTACTTGGTACCTAGGTACCCTAGTACCTAGATGAGGCACTTCATAAGTGTACTTGGTACTTAGGTACCCTAGTACCTAGATGAGGTACTTTGTAAGTGTGCTTATTACCTAGGTACCCTAGTACCTAGATGAGGTGCTTCGTAAGTGTTAAGCGTACAGTAAGAATTGTGGATCATGACGCAGTGGAATTAACTTGGTGGACTGTTTTATTTCAGCAGTTTTCTTTCATAAACAGAATAGCATAGAAGTTTTATTCCTAATAGAGCACATTTCACATGGTAGGTCTGTGTTTTCTGTGTGTTAGTGTAGGTATGTGTATGTGTGTGTGTATGCAAGCACGGGCACCAACTTGTGTTATAAAATGTGATTCTTAAAATAGACCTTGATTTTCCAAAAATGTGAAAGCCAGAGAGCAAGCTAATAGGTCGGCTTTTTCTGAACGGTAAGGAGTGTGTAAATCTGAACCTGTAGTGTCTCCTGGATTGCTGTCAGTGAGGACAGAGGGTCCTCTTTAAAAACTGGGTCCAAACTCCCTCTGGTCTCATTTTGCACCTCTCCACAGTATAAACTCTCCTTTCCAACCATTCCAAATAACTTAATTCCCTAATCTCAGGGGGCTGTTTCATTGCAGAAATTGCTGCTTGTTCACAGACTTAGTAAGGCACTTAAAAAAGATTTTGTCATGATTAATAAAAGTCACAGGGTAAATTGGTCTTATTTCTTCTTTTCAGTGCAAAATATAATTCGCTCCTCCCTGACCGTTTTGTTTAGTTGTACACACTACCCATTGGGAGGCCAGAAAACTTGTATTTATTTCTAGAGCTACCTCCATACAGAATTTCAAAGAACCTCGGGGCACTTGAGGATTGGTGTCCAGACAGGATGAATCATTTCTTCTTCAATCAGGATTTTTTATTTTTTTTATTTCATTTTATTTTCCTGGAGGATAAAAATAAAGATGCTTAAACTTGTTTTATTTAGGGGAAAAATAGCCTCTCTTTGAACTCTTGATCTCCATTTCTCAGGAGTGGAGCCCATTTGTAAACTCTCGGGTCTCTCATTGCCTTCTTTGTCTCCCAGCCTCCTAAGGTTGAGAGTAATTCTTTATGGCAAAGAGTGAGCATTCTGGAGACTGCACAGCCTCCTCCGAACAAACTGGAGCATGTATTTCCTGCATCCTCTCTGTCACCTCCCTGGGTTTTATTTTAATTGCCATGCTTTACAAAAGCACCATTCCTATTAAATTATTCATGGTGGTATAATGTTTATGTGATCAGAGTAATTATTATAATTATGCATTGTGAATTTTCATAATTAATGATCTCACTCAGATTTCATTTGGTGTAGAATATTTCCGAAGGGGAATCAGGTGGTTGTGTCTGCTGGGGGAATCAGAATGGGATAAAATGGTGACCTATCTTGGGTTTTGCAGAGCAGTAGAAACTTTAGTCATTCACTTTGGGGACTGGGGATGAGGAGGCATCTTGAGAAGTGTAAGGAATGGGATCTACTTCCAGTTCACTAGAGGCGTCCTGACACCCCCAGCTCAGCATCTTCCTCTGTGAAGCGCCCATGGGAAAGTGTCCAAAGGTGTCCTGGTAGAACAAGCCTAGCAGACCAGTAGGGGCAAGAAGGAGACCAGACACACGCATCTCCCTCTTGGGGCTTTTGAATGAGACTGGGGCTTAGCAAATCTGCAGAAACCAGCCAACAATGCTCAACAGCAGCAAAACCACCCCCCAGTGACTCACGCAGCAAGGTGGCCCTAACAGGACTCAGGCTTCAGCTGACTCCCTCTCCCTCTCTAATTCTGGAAAGAGTAGAAAATGCAAGCCACTGGAGAAATGGCTGGTGGCACTCTGAGCATGGGAAGAAATGCGATATTTTACAATTGACAGCTGTCTTAGTCTATTCTAGTTGCGCTAACAAAATACCGGAGACTGGGAAGCTTCTAAACAACAGGAATTTGTTTCTTGCAGTTCCGGAGCCCGGAGGTCCAAGATCAGGACACCCGCAGATTCAGTATCTGGTGAGGTCTGGCTTCCTGGTTCATAGACAGGGCTTCTCCCTATGTCCTCTCACAGGGGAGGAGAGAGGAAGCTCCCTAGACCTCTTTTCTAAGGGCCCTAACCCCATTCATGAGGCTCCACCCCCATGACCTCATCACCTCCTGAAGGCACCGCCTCCTAAGACCTCCACCCTGGAGAGGAGGATTTCAACACATGAATTTTCAAGGGACAAAAACTTTTAGAACACAGCCATTTTGTAGTCAGATTTCAAATATTTTAATGCCTCAATTTTCCTCATCTTGGACTTGTATCTGAGGAACCGATGCTTAGTGTGAGCCCTAAATAAATAAATAATAGATAGATAGATAAGAAGTTCAAGCTTCTTTGTCCCCCAGCAAAAAAAAAAAAAAAAAAAATTTAAAAATTGAGGAAGAAATGATTTATCCTGTTTCATCCTGTTTTGTAACACAAATAGATGCCAGTACTCAAGTGCCCCAAGGTTTTTTGAAATTCTGTAGGGAGCTAGCTCTAGAAATAAATTTATATTATATTTGAGGCAGGGTCTTGCTCTGTTGCCCAGGCTGGAGTGCAGTGGCACAATCATAGCTCACTGCAGCCTCGAACCCCTGGCCTCAAGCAGTCCTCCCACCTCAGTCTCCCAAAGTTATGGGATTACAAGTGTGAGTCAACACACCCAGTCCCAAAATAAATATTTGGTATAGCTATAGCTATAGCTATTCACAAAGACCTTTCATCAGCATCATTCCCTCTCAGCCTCAGACCTACTTGAGGGGAAGGCAGTTCCATTCCCATTTTACAGACGAGAAAACTGAGACGTGTAGGGTCACATGGAAAATAAACAATGACCGCCTTGAAATTGTGATGTCCAAGGCATCCTCTCTGTAACAGCCTGCTACCTTCCACCCCGTCCCCTGGGTATACTTTCATTCCTTACCTGACTTCTTAGACTTTCCCTCCAATGTTAGCGATGTGCCTTTCAAGTCCTTAAAAAAAAAGAAAAAAAAAAGGGTGGGGGACAGCCTGAAGAAAGAAGAAAAATGAGAGCCCTACATAAAATTCTGCTCAGTGATCAGAGACCAGTCCAGTCATATATTTCAGTTTTAAGCACCAACTAAATTAAAAAAAAAAAAACACCATAAAAATTTCTCCGGCTGGGCGCGGTGGCTCACGCCTGTAATCCCAGCACTTTGGGAGGCCGAGGCGGGTGGATCACAAGGTCAGGAGATCGAGACCACAGTGAAACCCCGTCTCTACTAAAAATACAAAAAATTAGCTGGGCACGGTGGCGGGCGCCTGTAGTCCTGGCTACTCGGGAGGCTGAGCCAGGAGAATGGCGTGAACCCGGGAGGCGGAGCTTGCAGTGAGCCGAGATCACGCCACTGCACTCCAGCCTGGGCGACAGCAAGACTCCGTCTCAAAAAAAAAAAAAAAAATTCTCCTATTTCCTTGTTGATCCTTGTAGCATATTGTGCTTTTCAGACCATATTTAGTTGTGCATTCCTCTGTCTTTCTCTCTGCTCTGTCATTTCTTGAAGACATGGGCCTTTCCTTATTACCTTCCATATCTTCAGGTTGTTATGGGGTATTCAACACATAATAAGGAGTGAAATGCATCTTGCCAGAATGAGTGAACATTGGTTTTCTCTGTACCTCCCCTTGCCTCCCTTTCTTCCTTGTGTCCAAGTCCCTTTGTCTCTCTTTGTCCCCTATATGTACTGAAGTAGCACACTTGTTTTGAGAGTATTTGCTGATTTGAGATGCAAAGCTTTTGGCCTGACGCCTGAACCCAGGAGACAGGACTCAGGGCCGATCCAGCATGGAGACCTGGGTTTCCCAGTCACTGGAGGTTCACGTTTTATCATTAGGATGCTTTGGGCTGCAAGTAATAACAACACGAATACAGTCTGCCTCAAGTGGTAAGGAAACATAGTATCTTAAAAAGCAACTCCAGAAGTAGGGCGGTTTCCAGGTTAATTGATGCAGTGGCTTATTGCTCCCCTTAATGATCACAGACTTCCTGTCTCTCTCATGACATCCTGGCTTCACCCCAAGACTGGTTGTTTTCATGGTCACAGGAGAGATGACACTGGTATTTAGGGTGCACAGTTTATATGTTTATGGCTAGAAGGAGTGATCAGCTTTACAGAGGCTTCTCTCAAAAACAAAGGAGGGCCAGCCCGGCCGTTAATTTCCTCTCTGTCTCCGGTCATATTTAGAGCACAGAGCCATTCTGTAGCCAGTCACTAGAAAGGGAGCTGGATTCGCCTTAGAGGGCTAGAGAGAACAACACTTGGACCTCAGAGTGGAAGTTTTCTTCTGTCAGGTTCATGACTGTGAGTGTCATGAGGAAGAAGATGGGGCAATAAAGTCAGGAGTAGGCAAGAAATTCATGTTTTCCTTTAAACTGATGCATTTCTTTAATTTAGCAAAACTATTTTTAAAACCTCAGGGTTTGATATGCTATAAGTGTTTTCTTCTAACCGGTATTAAAATAAATATATGATAATATAAATAAAAGCTATTTATCTCTGTACCATTTTGGGAATTGCCAGATTTAGACTAGACTTCCTAAACGGCATATTTCACCAAAACACACCCCGTGATCTTTGGACAAAATGAATCCCAGGTTTTTATGGATGTAGGAAATACAGCTGTAATTCTGTCAAATGGTCTTTTTTTTTCTTAATTGCAAAGTGCATATGTACGTTTTCCCCTTTTTAAACTTTCATGATTCAACAGAAAGCAGCAAGAGTCTGTTTTTAGGGGCTGGACTGGCCATCTTTTCAGTTGGTGCTGGCTTGAAATGAAGAGCAACAAATAGAATAAATAACTGCAGTGAAGGAGATAATATGGTATTGACCGCTTGGCTCTGGTTAATTTTCTGTGCTGACCATGCAGAAGTTGGGCTGGACGTGATGGCCTCCTGCCGATATGAGGCCAGTGGCTGTGAATATTGTAGGTTTGTAAACTCAGAAGGGGTTTAGTGTGCATCCAGATTTATTTAAAGTCATAAATGGATTATTGGATTACTCCTTGGTCGTGCCTCTAAGTAATTTACGGGTGCTATCATGGCTCCGCGTCTCTAATAAGCTTCGCCCTCCTTGGGATAGTGACTATCTTGCCTTAATTGATGTTGAATCTTTCTCACTTAGTCTCTCCTGCTTAGGGTTAACATTTAACCGAGGCCTGCAAAAGCTGGCTTTGAAGGCACTCGACTTGAACTGAGAGATCTGACTTTAATTCTGACCCCTTACCCCCAAATCTTTTCAGAGAGTGTAGCAATATCTCCTGGTGGGCACAATTCTTTTCCTTTTTCCAGGATTCAGTATCTCATCTGAACTTTTTCCTTCTGACACCCACATGATTTGAAGCAAAAACTCTATAATTTTTCAAAAAAATTAACCCAATCATTTACCCTGGACCTGATGAGATTCCTGAGACCCCACGCACTGAAAATAAATTATGGGGCCCTGCTCAACCTGTCTGCAATTCACAATTAAAATAGTACTTAGCCATAGAGCAAATGGAAGAAAACCCAACAAAATATGTGTTTTCTCATGATGATGACTTCAATATCAAATGATTTACAAAAATATTCCCTCCTTCATGTTAGTTTCCCTGTTTTGCTTTTGTTTGGTGTGACAGCCTGTGGGGTAATCTCACCCTGCCTTTAGCTATGAATGTAGCTTTAAAGGTTACAAAGCATTTTCCTATTTTTATCCCATTTTATCTCCTCTCCTTCTGCCAAGTACAGGTTCAGGATGTTGCCAGGGAGCCCCTGTGAGAATGCACATCTAATCATGTTATTCCCTTGCTCGAGACCCCAGTGCGGCTCCCATTGTTCTAAAAACTAACCCATGCCCCTCCGTGGTGGAGCTCCCCAGGCTCTCCAGCCTCAGGTTCTCCCGCCCTCTCCTCCCCCTGGGCCATGTACATTGTGTTTTGTTGAATGTGTTCCTTCCTAAAGGGCAACTGGTACAGCGCAAAATGTTCTTCCTACAGGGCAACTTGTTATGTTGATTTTTTTGTCTGTTTATTTGTTTTAACTTTGTTTTTAAATGGAGACTCACAGGAAGTTTCATAAAATAGCACAGAGAGCCCCAAGTCCCCTTCACCCAGCGCTCCCCGGCGACTGCATCTCACGTAACTACGGTACGTAAGACTCACAGCCAGGAGACCAGCATCGGCAGGTGCCTGCATAATTCTTTGCCATTGCATCCTGTGGGTATAACTGCCTGCGGCCACTGCTCTGAAGACACTACACTGTGCCATCAGAGCCTCCCTCCTGCTACCTCTGTATCCTCACATGAAGACATTTCTTTGGGGGAAGAAAATGAACTTTACAGATGAGGCTGGAGTTGCCTTTGATCCACATCTACTCATGCAGAGGACTTCAGCTCCCTTCTTTCGGGGAATGTTTTTCCCCAGTGGGGAGTGGACCGAGGTCGCTGGTAGAGCACCTTGCACCTGTCCTGCACAGCGTTTCCCTGGATGCAGATATGGGCTCATACATGTCCCCATTTAACTTGAAGCTCCATGAAGACAGGGGTGTTTTTTCTCTTTTATTTGGTTGTATGTACTATCATTTCCCCAGTGTGGTATTGGATTTTTCATACAATGTTGGTATTTAATGCTGAGAGCAACAGCACATGTGTGTGGGATGAATGTGGTAACTTCCTCACGGCGGCTTATGGTAGGATTAGTATGAAAGTCCATGTATCCTGACCCTGAGCCCTGTGTTCAACCTTTACCTTTTAACCATCACTCTGGAGCTTGAAAGGTGATAAATTTTCTGAAAACTCAAAATCGTACTAGAGATATTGGTCATGAGACTCACTGTCCTGGGAACTCTGTGCTGCCTTGGAGCCTTAATTTTTAGGCAGCCACGTTTCATACCATGCTTTCCGTCTTCTACACTGAATCCACGTTTGAGTAAACCACAAGAAACACCTGATCCTTGGGTGGTTAATGCATACCTGGGTGCCTGGTTTTGAAAAGATGATCTGGTCTCATTAGATGAGCTGGGCCAATGAGATTTTGAGTTAAGCAATGTACACGGAATTCACCAGCTATTGATGGCATGGCTACTGAGGTGCTCTTAGAGCGAGAAAGCTGATGGTGCCAGTTCAGAGGACCCAGAAGAGAACCAGAAACAAGAGAGACAATAACACAGAGTAAAACAGAGATGTGAGAGAATAGATGTTGTCTTCCTCTCGAGCAACGGGAGAAAATAAAATTTGAAATTTGAAAACAATTCCAGATTGTTTTTCTCATAGAGGGAACATTTGGTAGAAGGTTGGAGAGAATCAGGCAACGGTGTGTAGCTTGGTCATATTAAGGTAAAGGTTTGTGAAAATCCTGTTCCGAGGGTCTCCCAAGCTGCACGCAGCCCAGGTTATTCCTTTCCTTCAGGTCTCTACTCTATGAGATGTGATCCCTACCTCTCACCCCCACCACATGACTGCAGGTGGGTTCACATAACTCTAAGATGTTAGCACTGAGCTGGGTAGGCACATCCCACACCCCACACCAGGAAGAGACCAGGAGTTAGGTGCCAGTAGAACTGGGGCAGGATGCCCCCATTTAAATAATTCCATCAATGTAGTCTAGACACACTCGGGCAGTGTTCAATACTAGACTAGACACAATAAGAAATACAAAACTCAAGACAGGTAAGAGCAAGAGTAAACATGTTTGGGCAAATCCATGATCAAAGCAGGTGGTGCTTTAAGGAGATAGCCATAAGTGTGGGTGTCTGCAGGGTGGCTCAGTGACTTTTTGTTCCCTGGGATTGGGCGTCTTTTGAAGTCCTCTAAGCAGTTTTTTACTGGCTTTAAAAGAGAAACCGCTGCGATGAAAGACTGGGAGAAGTCCTCTGTTCTTCCTCCCTGGGTTATTGCTGGCAACAGGAAGGTGGAAGAGCTTACAGAGTGTTGGATCAGGTTCCAGCCTCATGAGCTTATCTCCTTGAGCCTGGGACCTCCTGAAAAGCAGAGTCCATGGTTTTTCTCATTTGAAGGAGGCATTATGGGAGAGAGAAAGGGGTCTCTTCTGTGTGTCCTTGTGCTTCCTGCATTTTTTCTTCTGTGAACAAAGTTTTTCACAGCACAGTTGTGGTGGGCACTCTTGAGTGTGTTTGCCTGAGTTACAGTGATGCCTTTTCACTGAGAACTCTAAGTCTATGAGAGGACACCAAGCAGCCGTATTTTCCATAAGTGATTCTGGTCTCCAGTCAGTTCTAAGAACCAGGGGTGGACACTCATTCCAAGCTGGACTAAGAAGATGTGCTTCCCTGGAAATATGGAATCTTGGCTGATACCAGGCTCTATATATGGTGGAGCTAAGCGCCTATTAAAAACTCAGGGTCCAGCTGTGCATAGTGGCTCAAGCCTGTAATCCCAGCACTCTGGGAGACGTAAGCAGGAGGATCGTTTGAGGCTAGGAGCCTCAACGCCAGCCTGGGCAACATGGGGGGACCCCACCTCTACAGAAAAAAGTTCAGAAATTAGTCAGACAAGGTCGTGAATGCCTGTAGTCCCAGCTACATGGGAGGCTGAGGTGGGAGGATCTCTTGAGCTCAGGAGTTTGAGGCTACAGTGAGCTAGGAATTCATCCCTGCATGCCAGCCTGGGTGACAGAGCAAGCCCCTGTCTCAAACAAACAAAACAAATGAACAAAAAACTCAGGGACCATGGTCCAGCTACCTTTTACCATGCACACGGATGAGAAACAAACAATGAATGGAGGAGAGGTGTGCTGCGGGAAGCAGAAGTAGGAGAGCTTGGAGATGGAAGGCGAGGGAAGCATGAAAGAGGAAAGGAAGTGTAGGGAGGAGAAATCAAAGTCAGAGACTGAAATAGACACAGAAATGAAGAGAAAAACAGAAATAGCTGAGCAAGTTATAGTTGCCTCATCCCAGTTAGCTCTCCAGACCTCAGTTCTAGTTCCCGCCTCATTGCTGTGTTCAGGCCTCCCTAGTAGTTGCCCCTTAAAATAAGTTTTTCTATTTTAAAAACATTGTTCTTTTACTTGTATCTCAAAGAATTAAATATATCGAAATTTATTAGTAGTAGTATTAGTATTAGCGTAGCCTGCCTGCCTAATAGTTTCCCGTCTTCTTTTTGGCTCTAACATCTACAAATGACTGCCATGCTTCTGCCCTGGGAACCGTGTCCTTCCCAGAGCCAGAATATTTGCCTTGATTTTTGAAGAATCAGGTAGAAATGATTCGATGGTAGTATTTACAATGCCACCATTGCCACCAAAAACAGGAAAGAAATTGGCAAGGATTAGAGGAAGGAGTTCCACTTCATTTGCACTGGGACTTGGTAAACAGATGCAGAATAGGCCCAGTAGTGGGCTTCCAGTATTACTGGTGTCCTGTGAAGGTAGCTGACTAAAGTGTTGTATTAGTCCATTTTCACACTGTTGATAAAGACATGGCTGAGACTGGGTAATTTATAAAGTAAAAGAGGTTTAATGGACTCACAGTTCCACATGGCTGGGGAGGCCTCACAATCATGGCAGAAGGCAAAAGGCACATCTTACATGGTGGCAGACGAGAGAAATGAGAGCCAAGTGAAAGAGGAAACCACTTATAAAACCATCAGATCCTGTGAGACTTATTCACTCCCACGAGAACAGTATGGGGGAAGCTGCCTCTGTGATTCAGTCATCTCCCACTGGCTCCCTCCCACAACATGGGGGAATTATGGGAGCTACAATTCAAGATGAGATTTGGGTGGGGACACAGCCAACCCACATCAGGTATAAATGGCTACACTCTGTCACGTGTGTCAGATGGTCACTCAGCTTTGTGCCTGACATTGGTGAAGTGCTGGGATCAGGGTAGAGGGTGAGAGAAAACTTTCTTCACTTTGTGTGGTATCATTGGCACCAAATCATTTTCAGGTCTTGGAAGGAGCTGACCACGGTCATCACAGTGCTGGCTGATCTTATTATTATCTGTCTCACAAATCAAATGTGGGTAAATATATTCTATAGGCAGCAGTGGCAAAACATGCAAAATCAGATTACTTGACCAATTTTCAGCCCTGAGTCCTATTCCTCATGTGGATTCCTCTGGTTCGCTTTTGATTCCTCCCTGAAATGCCACTAAATGGACTCAGATGCCAAAATATAATTTGCATAGGCACTAGCTTTGTTCAGAAGACACAGTTGTTATTCAAATCAAGCCAAGTTAAAAGAGATCATGTAGCTCTTTCGTGTCACAAATTTGCTAGCAAGCTTTTATTGTTTATAGGTGACTATGAGCTACTAAGGGAAAACAGGGCTTTAAGAGAATGCAGCAGATACTTCTTTGGAGCAGCTTGTAAGGGAGGGTTAATAAAACATATCTACATGACACAATAGCAAAACGTCAAAGCCTTTATCTTAATACATGTGAAATGATTTATATAAATTGAAGATCCACGGGCTGAATGATGGTTCAGAGTTGAATGGATTAACCCTGGTGAACTGTTTCAAGAGGGTCTTTTTAAACCATCGTTTGCAGATATTTTGACCTTCTTCTTGTATCAGTTTTCAGATACCCCAAATAAGGTTCACAGCCAACAACTTGGGAAGCATCTTTGTACCCTAGGGCAATGTATGCCCCCACCTGACCTCCAGATGGTATTCTCCAACCTGAGCAAGAATCAATAAATCAGTGATGGGGAAAATCAAAGAGAAGGACACAGCTTTGCCTTCCAAGACCTTAGGATAAATGTTCATTTATTACTTGGGTGCCAGAGCATTAATGATGCCATGTGGGTTCAGGTTTCTCCTTATGGGTGTTAAAAGGAATTATTCTATCTACTTGTTGAAGCAAATGGAAATTTATTATTCTTTAAAAAAAGGATACTATGACAGCAGGAATACAAAATTTATCAGTAAAAATGGGTCCAAGTTTTAGTGTTTCAGCACTGTCTCAGGTTGTGCCTTGCATTTCCCTTCTTCCCTTTGATCTTTCATGGGGCAAGTTCAGAAGCAGATATTCTGATAGTAACGCAATGTAGGGCTCCATTGTGACTGAGCCTGATTCCAAAGTTTTCTTTATTCGGGACGAGGGAATATGGATTTTAATTTACTGTTTCTGCAGAACTTCAAACCTGTCTCTTAAAATAACTCCTGACCACTTATTAACTGGTCAACTCAAGCAAATAATATCTGTGTTTATCCAATTAACAAAGAGCAAAAAGGGGTGGTAAAATACATCCTGAGCCTTAGGTATCAGGAGAAGTTTGCACATGGAACTGCTGTTCTCAACGTTGCTTGCTGTGGTAGATTGCAGAAATGGTGGCTGTTTTCCTCACTCCTGCTAGGCTTGACATTTTTCAGCTCTTACCATCAAAAGGTAGAGTCTTATTTTTCTACCTCTTGCATGCAGCAGTCCTTCTGATTGTGTTGGCCAATAGGATGAGTTAGAAGTGACACTGTGGAAGTCATTTCTGAGCTCAGACCTCAGGAGGTTTTTGCACACTTCTGTCTTTCTCTTGGAACCTTCCATGTTACCATGTGAACAAGCATGGGTGAAAGTATGAAATATGGAAATTACCAGGGAGGTCTTCCCAGTGAAGGCCATTCTTGACCAACGAGACCCAATTAACCTGGTAGGTAGGACACGTGTAATCCCAGCAGAGCCCAGAATTATGAGCTAAATCGTTGGCTATTGTTTTAACCCAACCACATTTGAGGATGATTTGTTACATAACAGCTGACTGATACCCTTGGTGTTACACAAGTTCATGAGTAACAAAAAAGTAGATTGTCACTAAGTATTTTTGAAGAGATAAACACATCCTTTTAATTTATCTTTTATCGAGACATCTTATTTTTTAATAATATTGAAATTATAAAAATATTAATTTTTTAATAATAATAAAAAATTAGGCATGGTGGCTAGACCCCGACTTTAAACAGAAAGGATTGCATGTGAGATCTCAGTCTGAAGAGCGAGAGTTTTATTTGTAAGGAGAAAGAGCCTTAACATTTTAATTATGTTGATACTACCCCCATCTTGGCAGTTACTCTGTCTCCCCCAAATTGCTCAAGAGCTGGAAGGCCTGAATCCTGACCTTAGAACCAAGCCGGACAACTCAATCCATTCTCTAAACGTTAAGTTTCCACTGAACTTTAGATGATTCTGCGGCTTTGTGTTGTGGTTTTGTGGCTTTTTTTTTTTTTTTTTTCATTTGAAATTAAATTATCTGGAATGACAAAACCACAGCTGTTAAACAGTGGGCATTAGATGACATTTAAACATCATTATCTTATGCTCTAATGGAAGAATTGGCTCGTGATTAAAAATGAGACCTCCCGGCAGCAGCAATCTGAAGAATTGCCATTTCCAAATCGCCTATTTTAAGAAGAACCCTGAATCTATTGGTATTTTCAGAGAAAATGGAACACTAGCTTTATCTGCGTCTGGATGTTTGAAGATGGTGCTGATTCCTGTTAGATCTCTCCAGAATGATCTTAATGGTTTGGTGCCTGCCTGTATAGACGATGCCTAGAACTGACGGTAGCCTGGTGATATTTACAATTACAAATGGACGCTTATTTTAGAGATTAGCTCAAGGAGTCGGTAATCCATTTTCAGGGCTTGAGACTTAATTTAGGCTTCTAAAATCTCTGATTGTGTGCAGTTAATGAAGTCAGTCTGAGTCTATATTCATTCCCGATAGTGCTGGGTTCGACACCAATGACACTAGATTTTATTTTCCAAACAGGTATGCAGATTTTTCTTCCCAAGAAAGACTTCCATTCTAGTGATTTCAGGTTGAAACATTTAGATGTGAACATTTCAGCATGGAAAACACCTCTTTACCCTGTGAAGAAATTCTTTTTTTGAGACAGAGTCTTGCTCTGTTGCCCAGGCTGGAGTGCAGTGGCAATCTCAGCTTACTGCAAGCTCCGCCCCCGGGTTCACGCCATTCTCCTGCCGCAGCCTCCCGAGTAGCTGGGACTACAGGCGCCTGCCACCACACCCGGCTATTTTTTTGTATTTTTTAGTGGAGACGGGGTTTCATCATGTGAGCCAGGATGGTCTCGATCTCCTGACCTCGTGATCTGCCCCCCTCGGCCTCCCAAAGTGCTGGGATTACAGGCATGAGCCACCGTGCCCGGCCACCCTGTGAAGAAGTTCTAACTTGTAATTTGGGGGTTTCTGCTTTCTCTTTTGTAATGTTATTTTTGGAAGGCTAAAGGCTAATGAATGATTGAGGTGTAATGTTTATGGGACAGCAGGATTTCTGTGGCAGGTATCTATTTAGTTATTTTTAGTGTCCTGTGTTTTGAAGACTTCAAGAAGAGCATCTAAAAGGAAGAGACCTTTGTCCACTTCCACTGTAGCTCAATTTCCCATCTATCAATTGGATTACTGCTAGGGTTTTGGAGAAAACGAAAAATGAAAGAATCAGTGATGGTTCCCCAAAGTAAATTATTGCTGAAATGTGAGATTGGTTTTTGTCCTCTCGTTGGCATGTTGGGAAAAGCCTGGGCATGTGTTAGCATGGTAAGCCACTGAGTGAACCCATGTTCTTTAGCTGTAAGCAAAGAGTGAGCCCTACTAAAGAGGATATGCACCGGTCCTTTGGGTTAAGAAGGTAGTTGAAATCCCTGAACTATTATTGAAGGAATCAAAGAAAGGAGCTACATGAAGCCTTCCACCATTGCCGGAAGGAATAGCCTCCTTCTTTCTGGCATCCTTAAGGTTCTGAGTCTTTGGCAAGAGTTCAGTTTCCCAGGGTTAGTTCACGTACCCACCCTTGGTTATGTGGCACCATAAGAGGCAAGGAGCTTCTAGAAACCTTATCACCTGGTTTCATAGACTTACCCTCCCTCTACATAATTGGGGGAGAAGTAATAGCTTCTTCTGTCCCCAAAGTGGGGTGTTATCATGAAGGGAGAAAGGATGTTGAGTTGTCAAAATATACAGATATCTCAACTGGAAGTCAAAATGTGTCTTAGAAATTCAGCAATGTCTAAGTAAAGACACTCAGAATTGTCTGCACATAAAACTGTAAGCTCCAGCTCTCCAGATTTGAAAAAAAAAATAGGAAAAAATAGCAAAGCTATTAAGGACCCGTATTTTAATATGCATTATTACATTTCACAATTGTTTTGCAGGATAAATTTCTATTAGGTGACATGAAAATGAGGCCAGATATTTTCATAATCTCTTGTGACCCAAATGTATTATGAATTCCTTCATCCAGTTTTAATATAACTCTAAATTATTCCTCGATGTCTATTAATAATTAAGGAAAGCAAAAACTGTATTATCTCTTCAATAGCATTTTGACTTTTTACTTTCTTTTTGTAATAGATGTTCCCAGTGCATTTCTTGCTATGTCAGGATTCTTAAGAACTTCAGGTCACCATATTACATGACTCTTATGCCCTCAGTTTGAGTCCTGCTATCAAATGGCAATGGGTCCCCCACTGCCACCAGTCTCTTCACCCCAAGAAGTCATTGCCCTCCTTGCAATGGGTCAACACCCTGCTTTACTTTAGGGGAGCTGCCCCTCCCTGTCAGTCCCTTAGGGTGGGGTTCCTTCCCTAGGCCTGTCCAAGGAGCACGGTGCATTCCATGGGAATGAGAGACGCAGGGCTGGGCAGGTATTCAAAGTGGGGCCATTCAGAGGCAAGGAATGTCTGTCCTTGGACTCTATCTGCAACAATTAGGAAACAGTGCTGTTCTTTACACCTGGGTTGTGAGTCCTGGAGCTGCAGGTGGCTGTCTTTCCTAAGCATAAAGCCCAGGCTGATGGCAGCAGCCTGTAGTTCTAATGGCATCATCTCAGCTCCTAAATCCAGTCTCTTTGGGACCTAGACCTTTCCCTGGACTTTCCCACCGTAGGAGTCCATAACAGTCTGTTTTATGCTTAAGCCTCAACGAGGTTTTTAAAATTATTATTATTTGTTACTGAATCTTATCAAACATATCACCCTTGGCCAGTTTTTTTTTTTCTTTTATTTCTGGGGATTCAGATTCTAGAAATGCATTTCTTGTTCCACATTCTGGAAACACATTGCATTGCACAGCCGATGGTATTTAGGAAGAGAGTTAACCCTACCACAGGGACCGGTGCACAACAGAGAAATTAGAACTGTGTCCGGCATGTTGCAGACACTCAAGAAGCTTTTGCTGAGTGAATGGAGGGATGTTTCCAAGTCTCCCTTAGCGCTTCCTTGGGAGAGGGCTCTACTGTCTTCAGGAGCAATTCCTCAGGCGGGAGAAGCTCTTCCGGGCGGGGATGAGCTGCAGGTTCACTAGGGCTGGAGCAGGGACAACCTGTTGTTGGCCAGCCACTGTCATCTTCTGGGGGTAGCTGACCTTTATGAAGCATCAGCTGAGCACCGTGCACAAGGCCGGGGGTTTGCTCCGCTGGTCAGCTCCACAGCAGCAGACATGAGAAATCTTCGGTCCCATCACCTGGTGCTGAGGCTTTTCTTTCCTGTGAACTAATTAGCTCTCAGGTTCAATTACCTTGTCTCCCTTGGTTTCCATAGAGGGAAATGGTATTTTAAAAATGTGATGGAAAGCATTTTCTTCCAGTGGTGGTAACAGGGATAATTGTCATTGCTCTCCTGGGATGAGGGGAGTTTTGGGGCATATTTGGGGTGTCTGTGATGACAGAAAGTAGAGGAGACAATTTGGGGGAGCGGTGGGGATCAAGGTCCTTAAGCAGAAAAAAGGACCTTTCGGTGATCTCTGGCGATGGCACTGCTGGCCTCCAGCCAAGACCTGGCGAGGCAGGGGTGGATGGAAAGGAGGCCGGTTCAGAGTTAAGCCGTATCGTTTTGTTTCAGGAATGAGAAGCCAAAATTAAGCAGAAAGATTCAAATCTTGCTTTTTCTCTTCTTAACTCTGTGACATTTGGCAAATCACCTATTCTTACAGATCCTCAGGACCTTCTTTGTGAACTTCAAATGTTTAGCACACAATAAGCACCAACACGTGCATTTTTAAAAAACTGAGGTGAAATTCACATACTACAAATAAGCATTTTGAAGTGTACAATTCAGTGGTATTCAGTGCATTCACAATGTGCAACCATCACATCTCTCTAGTTTAAAAACTTTTCCATCACCCCAGAAGAACACCCCATACCCATTTAATCCGTCACTCTCCATTCCGTTTTCCCCCAGCCCCTGGCAACCAGGACCCTACCGTCAGTCTGTGTGAGTTTGCCTGTTCTGGAAATTCACGTAAATGGAATCCTACAACATGTGACCTCTGTGTCTGGCTTCTGTCACTCAGCATCACTTCTTTAGTTTCATCTGTGCTGTAAAATATATCAGCTCTTCATTCCTTTTTTTCTTTTCCTGAGATGGAGTCTCGCTGCGTCACCCAGGCCGGAGTGCAGTGGTGCAGTCTCGACTCACTGCAGCCTCCTCCGCCTCATAGCTTCAAGCGATTCTCCTGCCTCAGCCTCCTGAGTAGCTGGGATTACAGGTGTGTGCCACCACGCCTGGCTAATTTTTGTATTTTTAGTAGAGATGGAGTCTCACCATGTTTGCCAGGCCAGTCTCAAACTCCTGACCTCAGGTGATTCTCCCACCTTGGCCTCCCAAAGTGCTGGGATTACAGGTGTGAGCCACCACAACCAGCCTCTCTTCATTCCTTTTCAGGGGTGGATAATATTTCATTGTACAGATAGATCACTACCTTTTGACTATGCAAACCTTTGACTAATCAAGAGGTTGATTCTACCCTTTGACTATTGTGAATAATGCTGCCATGAACCTTCATGTATAAGTATTTACATTTTGAGAATGGTGATGATAAACACAATGATTATTTATATTAATTAAATACTATTAAATGATATTATCAAAGGATGAAGATAGAGAGTGGATTGGTGGTTACCAGAGCCGGGAAGGATAATGGGTGTATTAGTCTGTTCTTGCATTGCTATAAAGAAATACCTGAGGCTGGGTAATTTATAAGAAAAGAGGCTTAATTGGCTCATGGTTCTGCAGGCTGTACAGGAAGCATGGCACTGGCATCTGCTTGACTTCTGGTAAAGCCTCATGGAGCTTCCAACTGTGGCAGAAAGTGAAGGAGCAAGTGAGAGAGAGTTGGGTGGGGGGGTTTGCCACACACAAGGGAGCAAGCAAGAGAGAGTGGGGTCAGGGGTTTGCCACACACTATTACACCACCTTCCATGAACTCAGAGTGAGAACCCGTTCATCACCAAGGAGATGAACAAGCCATTCATGAGGGATCCACCCCCATAATCCAGACACCTCCCACCAGACCCCACCTCCAATACTGGGGATCACATTTCAACATGAGATTTGGGTGGGGACAGACATGCAAGCTATATCTACCAGTGGGGATGGAGAGAAGTTGATTAATGGGTACGAGCATCTGGTGGGATAGAGGAAATAAGACCTTGTGTTAGATAGATCAGCAAGGTGATTGTAGTTTACAGTACTATGTGTTTCAAAATGGCTGGAGAAGAGAATTTAAATGTTCCCAGAATAAAGAGAAGACGACTATTTAAGATGATGGAGATCTCAAGTACACTGATTTGATCTTTACAAATTATATGGGTGTATTAAATTATCACATGTACCCTGCAACTATGTATATCTATCATCTATTAATATTAAAAAAACTAAAAAATTAAAAATACAAAGTATATTATCAAATACTATTAACTGTTAACCCTATTATTCATATGAATCCTATTTATAATAATAAGCGTGTGGCTTGCCACAGAGCTAATTAGTCAGACCTAGACTGCAGAAGTCTGCACACTCCTTTACCCTCTCCACATCTTCCGGGAGCTCTCACTGACGGTCTCAAACACTCTGACAAGATAAGATCCGTACTTCTTTCTAGCCACCCCTTATTAACTCAGCTAAGCTGGATCCGAAGGTTGCACACAGCCTCGCCTCACTTCTGTGACCATACTCCTGGTACTCGCTGTAATTATGGAATTGTGAAGTGTCACCCACTCAGGAAGCCAGAAGCCTTTTTCTCATTGAGTGTACGCTGCAGGAGACTGATGCTGTGGCCCTGGATGAGAGGGACACAGCAGGCTCTGGTTGGGAGGGGACCCGCTTCTCTGCCTCTATTCTCTACTATTGTTGTTTAAAAGTAAAAGTCCGAAAATGTTGCCATAGTGACAGCACCAAATGTTGATCAAGTCCATTAGATTTGCCCAGAGGTGCGCTTAGCTCACCCACAGTACTTTCAGAACAATTCTTTGTTCCCTCTCTCCTTTGTGCCAGAAACGTGGCACCCCCGCCGGAACCTGGTGCCCCACAGGCTGTGGTGTGGCCATCCGCAAATGGCGACTCACTTCACGTCGGTCCTGGCTCCCCACGCTGCCTGCTCAAACCTTTTTATCCAGCACGGGCCAGCGAGGCCCCACCTCTTCCCCACGCCCACTGTCCACATCATGCCCTCAGCCTCTCCTGACTGTCTCTACACAGTATTTTTCCAGGCTGTCGTTGACGATGCAGGGGTGATGGCAAGGGACGACTCAAATTCAGAAGCTGAGTCATATCCTCTGCGTATCTCAGATAGGGTTCATCAGGATGCTGAGTGGCAACAGAAACCCAACTTCCAGCTGCGCTGAAAGGGACCCTGGAGCAGGGCTGACTCGGTTTGCAAAGTCCGGCGGTGGAGACTCTTCAGGGCAGCTGGCTGGAGGTGCCCTAAGGATACCATTGAGAACCTTCCCTCCCTCTCTCAGTTCTGCTTTCTTCTGGGGTGCCTTCTGTGGGTGTGAATAGTGTTCCCCCCAAATCTCACGTCCACCCTGAACCACAGAATGTGACCTCATTTGGAAATAGGGTCTTTGTAGATGGAGTCAGTTACGATGAAATCATACTGGATAAGGGGCCTCCCAAATCCAAATCCAGTGACTGGTGGGTTTTTTTTTTTTTTTTTTTTTTATGACAAGGTCTTGCTCTGTTGCCCCGGCTGGAGTGCAGTGGCACAATTGGTTAACTGCAGCCCCAACTTCCCAGGCTCAGGTGATCCTCCCACCTCAGCCTCCTGCGTAGCTGGGTCTACAACTGCCCACCACCACACCTGGCTGATTTGTGTACGTTTTGTGGAGATGGGGTTTCACTATATTGCCCAGGCTGACTGGTATATTTTACGGGAAGGGAGAGGGAGACTTGGACACAGAGGCACACGGCGTAGAAGGCGATGTAGCAATGAAGGCAGACATTGGAGGGACACAGTTACACACTAAGGAGCACGAAGAATTTCCGACAACCATCAGGAACTGGGAGACTCACGAAACAGACTCGTGCTGAGAGCCTCCAGGAGAGTCCAACCCTGCCAACACCTTGATTTCAGACTTCTGGCTTCTAGAACTGTGAGAGGATGAAGTTCTCTCCCAGTTTGTGCTAACTTATTATGGCAGCTCTGGGAAAGTAATGCCCCTTCATTCACAGGCTGATGCTCACTCAATGAAATCAATGGCGGCTCCCAGCTGCCCTCGGCTCGCCTCCCGCACATGGGCTACCGGGGAGGAAGGCTTTCTTGCCTTGCTTTTGCGTTTCCCCAGTGGAGGGACTACCCAGGCTGCAGGGCAAGCCCACTCCTCAACCTCCTCCATCTTCCCTCTCCTCATGGAAGGAAGAGGAGCTTAGTGCCCAGAGAGGCAACATAACAAGCTTAGCCCAAGCTGCTGCTTCCTGTGGCAGCTTCCGGCCTGCAAGGAGAGTGTCTTCTCATCTCTGCTCTGGGCTGGGAAGGCAGGCTCGGGGCAGCACAGAGCCAGGCCTTCTGGACTCACCATATGAAGCCAAATCTCCAGGGATCCACTTTGTCAGTGTCAGAGCAGATGTTTTAATCTCTGCTATCTCCTGCACATATGATAGGACATCACCTCATAACTGCTCGTAAGGAGAGTTCCGAGAAGCCAAGTCACTCGGCCGAGGCCACTCAGTGATGTGAAATGGCAGAATCAGCCTTGGCACCCCCAGTCTCTATCTTCATTAAAGGAATTCCTACCCGCTCTGCCATCCTGCATGCCACCGCCCTGAGGCAGACCGGAGGCCCCGCAGCACTGAGAATTCTTTTCCCAAAGGCGAGAATTATCCAGTTATCGGGACTGGCTTTTCTGGATCTTTATTAACAGTGTGCTGAGAACACGTGTGATAGGGGGATTACGGACTTGCTGGCCCAAACAGCAGCAGAACTTTCTCTTCTCCAAGGTCCTGCAGGACAAGGGTTTCTTTTCACCATGATTAGCTTAGATCATTTATGATCCAGCCCCTGGGATGGTGGACGGGGCCAGCAGAGGAGCATAAATGACTGGTCAAACTGGGATCTTGTTAGGAAGGATGAGAGAGAGCTGGCACTTGCAGTGAGGATTTCTGCTCCATGAGATGATTGCATAGCACAGACGCTGTGGGCAGAATTACAGTGAAAACGGTGTGGGGATCAAGTCCGTTATAACTAGGAGGACAAAAGAAATGGCCAAGCATGTGGGGATTAATTTATTTTATTATATTTTTCCCCTAAGAGAGTCTTTGAGTTCCCTCAGAAGAAAAACCTGCCCCTTGTTTGAGGCTAGGTATTCCCTTCCTCCTGCAGGTTGTCTGAGAAGTTGATTAAATCCATCACTCACAGCTGAGAAGAAAGGGTGGGAAACCCTAGAAATGGTTAGGGTCCCTGGGAGACACTTGAATTTGGAATCTCTTTAATAGCTCTTGGCACAAAAGCAAACAAGAGTCTCTCGGAGATCAAAGGACTTTTATCTTACTCAGTGGAGAAATCTGTTACTTCAGTCACTTATTGTTGGAGCCAAAAATATCCCTGGAGTGAGAAAAGAAGGAAGAAATGTGTTGTCCATTTCTGTCTTTATTGCAGATCGGGGTGTTTGGTTTTCAGGTGATTTCTGAGCTTTATAAGGAACAATCTTTTCTTTAATTGGGGAAGGCATGAGTTCCTAGCTGCCCATCAGGCCCGCTATTCGAGGCTGTTCAAAATTGCAGTTGAATGTGTCATTGCTAGAAAGCTCCCATACTCATGTATTCCTCAATTTTTGATTAAGAG
The DNA here is from genome assembly GCF_028878055.3 of Symphalangus syndactylus. Lineage (NCBI taxonomy): Eukaryota > Metazoa > Chordata > Mammalia > Primates > Hylobatidae > Symphalangus > Symphalangus syndactylus. The sequence continues at coordinate 123,982,153 of NC_072435.2, forward strand.
CCTACCATCTGGCATCCGGATAGTAGGAATTCAGTGGTGTCATGAATGGACAGTGTCCCTCCAAATTCACATCCACTCAGAACCCCAGAGTGTCACTTTAGCTGGAAATAGAGTCATTGCAGATATAATTAGTTGAGTTTCAATGAGGACATACTGGATTCAGGTGGGCTGTAAATCCAGTAACTGGTATGTTTATAAGGAGAGGAGAAGAGACAGAGACACACAGAAAAGGGACCTTGTGAAGACTGGGGCAGAGATTGGAGCCCAGGACTGCCGGCGGCCACCGGAAGCTGGGAGAGACAGGCACAGATGCTCCCTCATGGCTTCTAGCAGAACCAGCCCTGCTGACTCCCTGATTTTGGACTTCTGGCCCCTAGAACTGTCTGAGAATAAATTTCCATTGTTTTAAGCCGCTCAGTCTGGGGCCTTTGTTAGGCAGCCACAGGGAATGAAATCAAATGGTTGTGAGACGATTCACAGAGCTCACATTCCAGCTGTCCAGCCTGTGAAGTGGGAGAGAGACAGTAAACAAGGAAACAAGTAAATAAATGTGAATTTCAAGAGGATTATTGAAAAACATTAAAGCAGGCAATATGTTACCCAGAGTCAGGTTGCGATGGGAAGTCTATTTTAAATAGGATGGATGGTCTCGGAAGGTTCTTCAATGAGGAGGCATCTGATCGGGGACCGGGACAGTTAGAAGGACCAGGCACACAACCCTTGGACGGGACATGCTCAGGCAGAGAGGCATGTGAAAGTCTGAGGTACAAGAGAGCTTGGAGCTTTCACAAACAGAAAGAAGCCAGTGTGTCCCTGCCCCAGCGTCAGTGAGGGGAGAGGAACGGGATGAGGGTGCAGGGGTAGGGAGCTGCCTTCCAGGTATTGCTATAAATGCACGTAATATTTACATAAAAGAATAGAAACCAAGTGTCAGGGCCACACAGTTGGATTTGTCTAGGGAAAGGGTAAAATTAGAGGCGAGCTGAGTTTTAAAATAAGGAAGAAAACGGCGCCATTTCAGATGAGATTTGCTGCCAGTCCCGCCAGGGTAACAATAGCCTTTTCTACTCACTAAATCCATCCAACTTTTTGGAAAAAAATAGCTCGCATTTTCAGGTTGACTCTCTTCCTGCAGGAAAGGTCGGGAGCCCTATGGTGGCAGGACAGACAGATGTGTGTCTCAGTGCACTGGACTCGATAGTGGCCCCCCAAAATGTTTATCCATGTAGGACCTCATGTGACCTTATTTGGAAACAGGGTCATTACAGATGTAGTTAGTGAAGATGAGGTCATGCTGGAGTACGTGGGCCCCTAATCCAGTGACTGGGGTCCTTATGAGAAGGCCATGTGCAGACCCCAAGACAGACAGGAGGAGAAGGCCATGCAGTGAAGAAAACAGAGTCTGGAGTGACGCATCCACAAGCCCACGGGTGACAAGCATAGCCGGGGCCATCCGAAACCAGGAGAACGGCATGGAACAGATTCTCTCGAGGGCCCTCAGAGCGAGTGTGGACCTGCCGACACCGTGATTTCAGCCTTTGGCCTCCAGAATAGTGAGAGAATAAATTCCTCTTGTTCTGAGTCACCCAGTTTGTGACACTTTGTAAGAGCAGTTCCAAGAGACTGATACAGATTGGAGTGCATTTAGAGAATCAAATAAATCCCCCAAGCAGGAGAAAGGAGTACTTTTGTTGGTTTATTTTGTTTTTGTTTCTTACATAGTGTAAGAAGGCACAGTCACCGAAGCATATTACCACGCTTGTCACTGATTCTGTTAGACTCTCTGTTCTAACAGGAACCCCCAGGGACCTTGCTGGTTCCCACAGTCGGGCGGCTCCGAGTGTGTGGGGTCCCACATGGGCTACACATCTCAGCATTGCTGGCAAAACCACTGGGGCGAGGCTCCCTTCCTCTTCCTTCCTCAGTTTCCTTCTCCACCACCTCCACAGCAGTAAGAGAGACCCAACGGACTTCACTGAGGATTTGTAGTTGATTTTGGAGACAGGACGTTTCCATTCCTGGGAAGGGATGGGAGTTCAGCAGGCATTCCATTTAGAAAGGAACTGAGTGAGGGCCCACTGTGAAATCTTTGGTGGAAACCAGGCTTTGCAATAGAAAATGCAGCTGTAGAATGTTGGGGAAACAGGCTCTGAGGCTCTGTGTCACAGACATGCAAAGACCACAGTACAACTTAAAATTACGCCTATTCATGGACCTCTGGTGTCAAGGGGTGGGGAGGAAGAGGCTGTCTCTGTCCCATTATTTTTAACAGCTTTTTATTTAAACAGCTTTAATGTTAATATCACCTCAAGTTAATATTTTGTCTCATTAATATTATTGTTATTATTTTGACCACAGGTAGAGAATTGGCTTAATCATAACCCTTGTTCCAAGATACACTCCTTTCCTGGGGCCATCTGTGACTCACTCATATTTACAAGGTTATTTGTTTATTTTTAAATAGTGTAATGAGTACCTGGGAACCCACCACCCACAACTAAAGCTGGGACCTTAACAATATATCCATGTGACCTCCATTTTTTGAATAGCTATCACCCTTATGTACTTTAAAATGCAGTTACATAAATATCCTGAGGGCTTGATCTTTTCTGTTTGCTCAGTAACCAAATCTGTTTCAGGCATGTGTTTAATTCCCACGTGGGACTTTTTGGCTGCTCAAAACCGCATATTCCATCATAATCTTCTGAGAAGACTCTTTATCTTCTCTACTGACCTGCACCAAATGCAGTTCTGTACTCATTTTTTTTTTCCTAAGCAAAACTTTCTCCTTTCTTAACTGATTTCTTTGAGGAACAAAGCCAAGAGCAACTGGGTTGCCATGTGGTTATACAATAAAAAGAAGTAAGAACAGACATTCAGTAAACTCAGCTGATAACACATTTATCTGTTCAAGCCAGAAATGTTTATCAATTGTTTAGGGGTCCAGATCTTGGTACTGGATGTTCAAATACCAGATGATGAAACGTGAAGGAAGAAAACTGGGCAAACTCACATCTATCGAGAAACAAACCCTCCTACAGACAAGATGAGTCAAGCTGAAAAGAAAGTTTGATATAGTCTATATTTCTTTTCTGTTTCCTTTTACATAATTCCCTTAGAAATTTTTTGTTCTTAAAGGAGTGTTTTGGAGGAGAATAAAAGTTATAAATTAGGCCAGGCGCAGTGGCTCATGCCTGTAATCCCAGCACTTTGGGAAGCCAAGGCGGGCAGATCTCTTGAGGTCAGGAGATTGAGCCCAGTCTGGCCAACATGGCAAAACCTCGTCTCTACTAAAAATACAAAAATTAGCCAGTCGTGGTGACACCCACCTGTAGTCCTAGCTACTAGGGAGGCTGAGGCAGGAGGACAGCTTGAACTGGGAGGCGGAGGTTGCAGTGAGCATTGAGGTTGCAGTGAGATCACTCCACTGTACTCCAGCCTGGGTGATAGAGTGAGACTCTGTCTAAAAAAAGTTATAAATTAGTGGAAATTGTAAAGATCTCAGAAACGAGTAAATTTTGGCTCTGCCATTTGTTTGTGCTATGGTCTCAGAGAAGACATCAAAAATATAGACAGTTTGGAAAGAGGACAGTGTATGTGAGTTAGTTTAGGCAAGAAGTGTTTACTGAGGACCTGTTGGATGTCAGACTGGGGCTCGGCTTTGAGGACGTGGTGGTGAACAAAGCAGACACGGATCTCACCCTAACCCTTACTGAGGAATGAATCAAAAACAGAAGTTTGGAAAAAATACTGAACTTGACTTGTGTTTGAAGATAAATTCCTAGAGGACCAGTTTTGAGTTTCCTTTTCTTTTTTGCTGGACCACAAATGGCTCTTTATCAGTAATGAAAAACAGCTCCAAATTTCTAGTTCTCCAAATCTCTGGAGAGCAGGTGCTGGAAAAGTGATGTTACTTGCATTTTCCTGGCATCGTACATGTAACCAACCTACTGGCTAAAGGCCCATTAGAAATCATTTTGTGTACTTAAATGATAAGTAGAAACACACACTCCCCTAGAGGACTAATTTGACTTGCTAAAGGCTTTTGGATGAGAACAACAGGGGTCATTATGTGTTCTTGTGGTGCATGACATCACTACAACTTCAAGAGTTAATTACATTCTTAATTACAGCTTTGTATTGAATTAGGAAAACTATCATCCATAACATAATTGAAACCCTGCTGAGATCGCGTCTGTTGCCAGCTAATTGCATGCCATTTTTTACTAAACTTTAAATAAAAACCAGTATTTCATTTGTCTCAGCTTTAATTAATTGACAGGAGACACTTAATTGGGGTTTTATCAATAGATTGGATACGTTAAAGTGATCACGGAGAGATGTGTTGCATTCTAGCATAGCAGCCTTCAAATATTGAACTGGCATGTGCTTTCGTGACAGTTAGGAAAGAAACCTGAGTAGAAATCATTTGTTGCTGCAAGAAAGGGGTACTCCAGCAGGAGTCAGAAGTTGTGGGTCCTAGCCTTGCAGGGGATCCTTTCTCATCATGGCAAAAACACTTCCCCCCAGACCTTAATTCCTCCAGAGCTTACGCATCTCCGTCTCCATCATGACAGTTGGGTGGGTCTTAAAAATCCCTGTTCACTCATATCCTATTTTTGTGACTTAGAGCGATATGTTCCAGTGAGGGAGGGTAAATACGATGTTGGCCATAAGGCAAACTGCTTAGGATCTGGAGTCTCTGCTCGTCTTTGTAGAGCAGGCCTCCTTTGTGGTCAGCCACAGAAGCCCTGTGGTTGCCCTAATAGAGAAGGAATTGCAAGAAAGACATTAGGATGATCAAGATCAGTAATATCACACTTATCAGTTAACAGGAACACAATGACCTTGTCAGAGGGTTGCTAATGGAATGCTGACTCCTGCATCTTTTTTTCTGTGACTCCCTCCAGTACTCAAGATTTGCAGTCCCGAGAGAGAGAGAGAGACAGAGAGAGAGAGAGTGTGTGTGTGTCTGCCTGTTGGGCCAAGTGCGGTTCACGTGTTCTGTTTTGACTGAGGGAGTACAGGACCCCTTGCCTAGCAGTCTTGGAGAGGCTGTTACCACGAGAAGCAACTGGAGTGCTGTCACCAAAGGAAGGGATGTTAAAAAAGGGGCCACCAGGCCAGGCGCGGTGGCTCACGCCTGTAATCCCAGCACTTTGGGAGGCCGAGATGGGCGGATCACAGGGTTAGGGGTTCGAGACCAGCCTGGCCAATATGGTGAAACCCCATCTCTACTAAAAATACAAAAATTACCCAGGTGTGGTGGTGGGTACCTGTAGTCCCAGCTACTCGGGAGGCTGAGGCAGGAGAATTGCTTGAACTCGGGAGGTGGAGGCTGCAGTGAGCCGAGATCGCGCCACTGCACTCCAGCCTGGGTGACAGAGTGAGACTCCATCTCAAAAAAAAAGGCCACCAAAGTGAGCAGTCTTCACTGACCTTCCCATCTTGCATCTTCTTGAACAGATGTGGGATGATCTGAGAAAGTCCTGCTCTGTGTGAGATCTTTGACATTTCCAGGTGATGAAATGGTTGGCGGCAGTGTTTAGAAAAAATTGTCAATGTAAAGATTATCATCTCAAGGATATTGAAAAAGAAAGAAAAAAAAACCTGTTGAATCAGCCCTATAGTCTAATAAGGCACAATCCAAGTAGCCAGAAGTTGTTAGTTAGGAACGCCCCTGTTTTTGTTTCTGTAGGTGGTTTTATTCTAAGTGTATTTTTCTCGGATGAATTGCCCTCGTCATAAAATTAATTCCTTTTATTTCACTATTCGAGCTTCAGTGAAGTGTGAGATCAAGTGAGACTTTGCCTGTAAACTTTCTTTTTCTTTTTTTGCATTTCGAATGTCTACAAATCTCCGTTTTGTGGAATTGTGTGAGACAATTTTGTTATTATTGACTTCCATTGATTAGTGAGCATAGCTGTTTCTTGAATTATTTGTTGAGCCAAAATATTTAGGATTTGTATCTCTTTTATTTCTATTATTTTGCTGATTTTTATTTACCTTTTAAAGTCTAGTTGACAGTAACATATTCAAAAGGTGAAGATGGCCAGGTGTGATGGCTCATGCCTGTAATCCCAATACTTAGGTAGGTCGAGGCAGGAGGATTGCTTAAGCCCAGGAGTTTGAGAACAGCCTGGGAAATATGGTAAGACCTCATCTCTACAAAAAAATTAAAAAATATTAGTCAGGAGTGTTGGCTCATGCCTTTACTTCCAGCTACTTGGGAGGCTGAGGCAGAAGGATCACTTGCACCTGGGAGAGAAGAGGTCAAGGCTGCAGTGAGCTGAGATCACACCAGTGTTCTCCAGCCTGGGCGCCACAGCAAGACCCTGTCTCAAAAATGAAACAAAAAAGGTGGCGATATCAAAGTTTAATAATAAAGGACTTTAAAATAGGTCTCCAAGAAATGAGAGGCCATCACCAATATCCATTTTTGGATTGCTGATGTGAGGTCCATGCTCTAGGGGCATGCCAATTAGGCATACAGTTGGTTGCCTGCAATAGAAATTGATTTGGGATAATTTAAGCAAAAGCAGACCTGTCAGAGCCCTATCAGGGACTCACAAAGCCTGGCTTGTAAGCCATTAACACTAAAAAGGAGCCTCAGCCATGAGTTGTAGGAGGAGCTGAAGTCTCTCTCCAGGCTGCCATTTTGGAAAAGAAAAAAAAATAATAATAATGCCAACATTTCTTTTGCCCTTATGCCACTGCTTATGATTCAACATCTTGGAGAAACTGTCCTTCAGTGGGAAGATGGGTAAACAAATCGTGTACCATGGAATACCACTTAGCAATTAAAGGTAGGAAACTGGATACTCACAGCAACTTGGAGGAACCTCCAAGGAAGTATGCTGAGCGACAAGAAGCCAAGGTCAGAAGGCTGCATATCATATGATCCCATTCAAATAACATCTTTGAAAAGACAAAATGTCAGAAATGGAGAACAGATTAGGGAGTTCCAGGTGTTAGAGATGGAGAGGGTGGTGGAGGGATGCAGCTTTGGCTATAAAGGGAGAAAGGAGGGCTCCTTGTGTAGCTAGAACTCTCTGTATCCTTACCTGGTGGGGGTGGACATACAACCTACGCATGGGAAAACATTGTTACAACTGAAAACACAACCACACACACATGTGCAAGTAAAACTGGACATCTAAGAAAAGATCAGAGAATTGCATCAGTGTCCATATCTTGGTTGTGGTAGTGTACTATTATTTTGCAAGATGTCATTATTGGGAGAAACTGGGTAAACAGTCCATGAGATCTCTTTGTATTATTTCTTGCAAATACATGTACACCTCTAATCATCTCAATAAAAACTTTCAGTTCAAGAAAGACATTCTCGGAGATCATCTCTTTGGCCTATTGCCTAACTGCAACGAGACTGAAGACAGCATGTGGTGGAAGGTCCAGCAGAGACCCTAAAGCTTGTGTTGTGGAAAGCCAGGACTTTGGCCCACCTAAAGTGCCAGAATGTATCTCCCCAGAAAGACCGTAGTGATATTACCAGACCCACACACTCTCCCAGAATCTTACTACTTCTTAATAAGAGATAGAAACTATTTTCCATCCTCTTGAACCTGAGATGGTTTGTGACCTATCTGATGAATCAAATTTGCTGGGTATAAAAGTTGATGTGGCTTCTGCCAGCCTCCATCTGTCTCTCTTGGGTTGCCTGCCCTTGGAACCCAGCCACCATGCTGTGAGCAAGCTCAAGCCATGTGGAGAGCCTGCCTGTAAGTGTTCCTGCCGACAGTCCGGCTGAAAGACAGCCCTACTGCTAGATGTGGGTGACTGAGCTTCTCCATGGTTCTAACCCCAGCATTTGAGCCGCCTTGAGTAATACCATGTGGAGCTGAGGCAAGACATCCTGGCAGAGCCCTGCCCAAATGACAGATTCATGAGTGAAATAAATGTTGCTTTAAGATAGAAATTTTTGGAATGGTTTGTGACACAGCAATAAGTTACTGGACTACCTTCTTTCCAAACACTGCACACAGTGGGAAAGAGGAAATTCCCTGTTAGGAGGATGCTGGACAGCTAAAAACAACATATGGCTACGCCATGGGGGTCTGAGTCAATTTCATCTTTTCGCACACCCGTCACTCCTATGAGCTCACTTCAGAGACTCTGGGGAGTTCGAAGGACATCAGTAACCAACAGAAATAGGTCTGAGAAACTGCCCCAAAAGATCCTTGTGAAGCATCTAGTGGGTGCTACTTTATTTAATATTTCGTGCACCAATTATATGTAAGCATGGAATAATCTCTAGCCAAAACAGCTCTGTTTTCTTTACAGTTTCTTGACTATTACATAGATTAACTCTTTAACCATGCTCTTCTGTCCATATTGGAGGAGAGATATCCATTAAAATGATAAACAGGAGGCTCAGGGAATATTAAAGCTCAGGGAAGATTAAATATGCAATATTATTATGTAAAAGAAGGCAGAACCCATGCATTCATTCAGCATATATTTTCAAGTGCCTGCCCTGTTCTAGGACTGCAGATACAACCAAAAACAGGGTGCAGAAGGTCTCTGCTCCTGTGTGTGTCATATTCTGGTGGAGCGGGACTGAATTAAACAGACAAACAAGCAAACCAGCTAATATTCATCGTTGTGGGTGAAGTACTGAGAGCATCACAGAAGAAAACTTCCAGAAAAATGAAGAATTTATATGCCAACTCTAGGAGAAATATTTCAATGAGGTCCTGGCTCGGTGCAAGGATATGGAACCAGAGCCAAGAATTCTATCAGTTAAAAGCAGCTTAGTTTCCTGAGCCTGGACTGATTGGGGACGTGGAAGACAAAGTGTCAGGTCCATCAGGGGAAGATTGGCCTCGAGCCACTGTCCACAGAATGGAGTGCCCACTGGCCTAAAAGAGGAGATTGTCAGGCATGACGAAGCAGGAATTTTAGCCAAAGAATATTCACAAATTGCAGGCCAAGAGGGAGGTGGGGACGTTCGTCTTCTCTTCATAGCCTTGCTCATTGGGGGACCAGCTGTCCTTTACTGTTAATATAAAAATCAATATAGCGAGAGGCGAGTCTTTGCTGTGATAACATTGGCTCCTTTCACCAGGCATGTGGAATTAGATTACTGATAGATGCACCTCTGTCGCCTCCCCAGGCTCCAGATAGAATCTGTGGGCTTTGCCAGTAAGCACAGTAACAGAGTGTGGATCAGGAACCAGCAGGTGGCCAACGGCAGTGGAGAAAATGTAATTCCCTTGCAAGACACCGTCCTGGAGGGAGCCGGGAAGCAGCTTGCCTGATTGCCTATGCTCAGCTGCGCTCAGGCTGGAGTCTTTGAAGGGACGCTTGGGTACCTGTGTGCAGCTAAAACACTGCACGCCGGGGAGGCGGCATCGATTAAGAGAGGAAGAGAGGAGGAAAGAAAAACAAAGAAGGAAAGGCAAGGAGGGGAAAGAGAGGGAGGGAAGTCCAGAAGACAGGCAGGCCTACAAGCAGCTCTTTGAGAAAACTTCCCAGAAGGGTCTTTGCTCAAAATGCAGTCGTTTCAGTAAAGGGACAGATCTCAGTAAAGAGAATTTCCCCAGATATGCTCTGTGCCACATGGAAACTAATTTGTGGACACATGATCTGTTTAGAGAGTCGCTGTGGGCCAGTCTTTATTCAGTGTCCACAGAGTCACGTGGCAAGCAGCCTGTCTACAATCCACCTTCCTTATGATCAGGAGTGTAAGTGCAAATAGAGGGTCGCTTAGCAGATGTGGTGGTGGTTGAAATTAAACAGGGGAGTGCTTATGGTCAAATTTTCAGCTTATAAAACCAATAGAACATGTAAAGAATGACATGCAAACCACTAGTAGTCTCCACCGGCCTAAAAGGAGAGGTTGATCCTCCATATCAACTGTCAATAATTCTTTGTACTTTCTGCCAATTTTTCTTAATCTAGTGCTTACGTGCTGACTCTCCATGTCCACGAGTGCTTGTGTGTGTGTATCATATACATGTATGTCTGTCATAGCATAGATGTGTGTATAGGTTTATAAATCATGTTTGTTTACAAAGTTAAACAGTTGGTTTTTACAGGTTCCTTTTTGGTCATCAACAGTCATATTGTGGGCCTGGGGCAGTGGCTCACGTCTGTAATCCCAGCACTTTGGGAGGCCGAGGCGGGATGATCACTTGAGCTCAGAAGCTCAAGACCAGCCAGGGCAACATGGTGAGACCCTGTCTCTACAAAAATATACAAAAATTAGCCAGGCATGGTGGCTTGCAACTACAGTCCCAGAGCCCAGGAGGTTGAGGCTGCAGTGAACCATGATTGCACCACTGCAGCCCAGCCTGGGTGACAGAGTGAGACTGTATCTCAAAAAAAATTTTTTTTAAATGTTGTGAGCATTTTCTGACTTCAAAACATTATCTCCAAGAACAAGACATTAGTGGTTACGTTTTTTTTTTTTTGAGACGGAGTCTCGCTCTGTCACCCAGGCTGGAGTGCGGTGGCGCGATCTCGGCTCACTGCAAGCTCCGCCTCCCAGGTTCACGCCATTCTCCTGCCTCAGGTTCACGCCATTCTCCTGCCTCAGCCTCTCCGAGTAGCTGGGACTACAGGCGCCCGCCACCACGCCCGGCTAATTTTTTGTATTTTTAGTAGAGACGGGGTTTCACCGTGGTCTCGATCTCCTGACCTTGTGATCCGCCCACCTCGGCCTCCCAAAGTGCTGGGATTACAAGCGTGAGCCACCGTGCCTGGCCTAGTGGTTACGTTCTACATTCAATTACATTAATGAATATCTTCATTTCCAATTTTATAAATTTGTTATAACACTTTATAAACAATCTTAGATATAAGTCATGGAAAACATTTTAAGTAGATCTATATAAATTCCTGAAAGTAGAATTCCTGAGCTAGAAGGGAGGAGAGGTACTACTTGAAGGCCTGATACTCTGCAGAAGGGCGGTGGCTGCCCGCACACCAGCTGGGAGTGTGTTCGTCTCAAAGAAGTCCTGCTTTTGCGCGTGTTCTTATTTATTGTCACAATAAGTGTTAGTGCTGCTGCTGTTAATTTTGTATAGGAAAACAGAAAGAAACTAATAGTAGTTCCCTAAATTCAATGCCCAGAATCCTCTTGGAAGTTTCAACCAAGAAAAACATTAGTGACTGTATCTAGTTAAAAAATTGGGCCATGACAGAAAGGTAAACATGAACGTTGAATCTGCCAGCCCCAGTACAGATCACCTTCCATAGGATCACCATTCGCAGTTTGCTGTGATACTTCCAGAAAACAAAAATTCATGTGTGTCTCTGTGTGTGCATTATATGCTTGTATAAATGTATCTAAATATCTGTATATGTGTATACATGCATGTATATACATGCACATGTATGTATATATGTATTACGGAGTGATATTCTTCATGAAAGTTACTTAAAATGTGCAGTGTATACATACTTGTCTTTCCCGTGAAGTTTTTCAGTGTCTTGGAGATGTTTTCATGGTAGCATGTACCTCCCTGTATGCTTTTACATCACTTGGCCATACCTTGCTGAAGGACACTGTGGCTGTTTCCAGTTCGGGGCTTTCACCAATGGACATCTGGTGTTCCCCCAGTTGCATCCTGCTGTTCCCCCATTTGGTGACCTGGAAGGATCACCAGCAACCCGACCATCAGGCTGCCCTCCCAGTAAGAGGATTTCAGTGACCTGAGGTCATCACAGTGTGGTTGTTGGACAGCTAGCGGTTTCCTTGAGTGCAAGTTCTGGGGTGGTAACTTCTTGCTCCTCGGTCTGCAGCCCCACGGTGAGCAGGACACGTGTGGTCCCTCGTCGCGCATGTACGGAGGTTGTACTTGGTGGTATTCCTGGGTCCTGACGCCATACTCAGGACGTGGCCAGTATTCACTCAGTATTGGAATGAATGAGTAAATGAATGAATGCATGCATTCATGTTTCTCCAAAGATAAATATCACTTATGTCAGGTGAATAAATATCATTTGTCACGTTTTATTGTTTTTATGAGGGTGAGGGAACTGCACAATTATTTACCAAATTGCAAAAGAGGCAGTAAGACAAAAATCTGTCCTGGTCTGAGCACCTCCATTCCTCCCCCCCCACCATCACTCAGTGAACCCTCCAGCCTCCCTGGGCTCTTCTCCGTGTCTGATTCTCTGGATATGAGAGTGTTCAAGCTGCCAGATCTGCTGGAGAATATTATAAAGATGAATACTTCTGAGCCTTTGGCTGACGCTTATCCCCTGCTGGTTCAGGTATCTTTGCAAAGGCAGATTTACAAATCACCCCAGTTCTCCAGAGGGGTCTTGGTTTTCCATCCTGCCCTGAGCCTAGTGTGAGGTAGAGCAGCCCAGGCATCCACAGTATCTAGAATTGAAACAGTAGCCCCAGGAAAAGAAAATGTGCTTGGAGACAGCTCCTGCAAAGCCCCAGGATTACAGCGTGGGTAATTAGACTGTCACTCTCGAGGAGGGGAACACTGGAGCAGGATCTCTATTAGCCTTTGTGCCCCTAAGACGGAGCAGGCTGGAAGGTAAGAAGCAGAGAAGTTTCGAGATTCATCAGATGTCTTTATGGCTCCCACATCTCATTACCGACTTCACAATATTTTTTTTTCTTTCTCAACAACATAGTGAAACAGCACTCAGGAATTAATTGTATTTTTAATAAAGCAGAGGCTTTTGTTGTTGTCGTTAACATTGAACTTGCTTAATTCTGGGAAGCTCAAGATTAGCCGTGTCGTAGGGGAAGAAATGTTAGAACGACTATTTAAGTAAAATTTATTTTTAGTGGTGTAATTTTTCCTTTTAGGTTTTCTTTTATCCCCAACCTTTTTGTCTGTGTGCAGATTACATCATAAGGTAAGTTGAGTCAGTGTCGTATCACACCATTCATTCACTTAATCATTTACCAGACCCAGATGGAGTGATTTTAATGGGGCAGGTAGCCCCTGTCTTCCTCATTAGGAGATTGCCTAACGAGGAAGACAGGTAGAAACAAACAAGAAAATATCAGTTGTGATGAAAATTAAACAAGGAGTTGTCGACAAAAAGAGACCCTGTAAAATATTTGAAGAGACTTATTCTGAGACAAACATGAGTGACCATGGCCGGAGACACAGCCCTCAGGAGATCCTGAGAACGTGAGCCCCAGGTGCCTCAGGTGCCCGAGGCGCAGCTTGGTTTGTTTGTTTGTTTGTTTGTTTTTTGAGACAGAGTCTCGCACTTTCACCCAGGCTGGACTGCAGTGGCACGATCCGGCTCACTGCAACCTCCGCCTCCCGGGTTCTCACCATTCTCCTGCCTCAGCCTCCTGAGTAGCTGGGACTACAGGCGCCCGCCACCACTCCCGGCTAATTTTTTAATATTTTTGGTAGAGATGGAGTTTCACCGTGTTAGCCAGGATGGTCTCGATCTCCTGACCTCGTGATCCACCCGCCTCAGCCTCCCAAAGTGCTGGGATTACAGGCGTGAACCACCGTGCCCGGCTGCAGCTTGGTTTTATACATTTTAGGGAGATAGAAGGCATCAATCAAATACATTTAAGAAATACATTGGTTCGGTCCAGAAAGGCACAACAGCTTGAGGGGCAGGGGGCTTCCAGGTTATAGGTAGATTTAAAAATGTTCTGGCTGATCATTGGTTGAGTTATCAACAGAAGGGAGTGTCTGACTTATGACAGGAGGTTGTGGACACCAAGTTTTATGCAGACGAAGCCTCCAGGTGCAGGCTTCAGAGAGAATAGATGTGAATGTTTCTTATTAGACTTAAAGTTTGTGTCCGCGGTAATGCTGGAGGGTAGAATGAGGTCGGCCTGACCCCCCACTTCCCGTCATGGTCGGAACTAGTCTTTCAGGTTAAATTTTAGAGTGCCCTGGCCAAGGAGGAAGTCCAGTTAGTTGTTTGGGGGCATGGGGAGTGGAGCTTAGAATTTTATTTTGTGTTTTACAGAGTGAGAAAGCGGGTGATTGGAAAGCTTTGGGGCTATTTTCAGGCTGAGCTATTTCAAAATAACTAGCCCATCAAACTTTAATATAGACATGGTCACTTAAAACAAGGCTCATATCTAGATGAGCTGGTAAAAAAGAATATTAAATGAAAAATATCCATAATCTATGGATAAGACTAAATTGGGATGAGGGGATGACACTGACTGTGGGGAAGGAACTGTTGTGATAGAACTAGCACTGACCCCCTGGCTCACATCAAACAGAGGGCAAGACACTGCTGTCTAGGGACGGGGCCCAGTTGTATTTAGTTTAATGCAAAAGTAATTGTGGTTTTTACCATTAAAAATAATGGCAGGCCCGGGCGCAGTGGCTCACGCCTGTAATCCCAACACTTTGGGAGGCTGAGGTGGGTGGATCAAGAGGTCAGGAGTTCGAGACCAGCCTGACCAACATGGTGAAACCCTGTCTCTATTAAAAATACAAAAATTAGCTGGGTGTGGTGGCAGGCGCCTGTAATCCCAGCTACTCGGGAGGCTGAGGCAGGAGAATCGCTTGAACCGGGGAGGTGAAGGTTGCAGTGAGCCAAGATCGTGCCGCTGCACTCCAGCCTGGGTGACAGAGCAAGATTCTGTCTTAAAAAAAAAAAAAAAAAAGGCAAAAGCCGCAATTACTTTTGCACCAACCTGTAAAACACCATTGTGATCGGAGCCAGATATAAAGTAGCTAAGTTTGTCGGACTCTGGCTTAAGATTTGGGTAACTGTGGTGAGGCATCCCTGCCTATCCTCCGTGCTCTTTGGGTTTTGTTTTGTTTTTTCCATGTTTTCCTTACCCTTGGTTTCCATGGGAACTTCCATTGCTATTGTCTTGAGTCGGAGGTTTCTGCCCTAGGCCCCAGGACTTATCAGGGGAAGGAGCAGGCCTGCTCTGTGAGTGACAAATCCAGCGCAGACATCATTGGCCAAGGCAAGGTTTTGGTAACCCGGGGATTTGCAAAGCATTTCTATTTGTTTCATCTGAGGAATTCAGTATTTCATTCTTAAAGACTGCAATATGGTTGAACCTTGGGGTTGTTTTGGAGATGAAAACCCTAGTATTAGCATAGTTGGATTTTGTTTCTTTCTGTTTAAAAAATATATATATACTTTTATGACTCTGATCTCAGTAAACTCTGTCCGGGTGTGGGGAAGAAGGAAAAGCAGTTGGAAGGCTGAAGATTAATCCTTTGAGGGCCGAGGACTGCAAAGCCTTCTGGCCGTTTGTACAAGGCTGAAGGCATGTGGTAAAGGTGGTTTGGCGGCAAGAGGATTAACTTTTATTGGTTTGTGAAAATATCAGTTCTTCGGGAAGAACAAACTTGTGTTTTCCCAGCCCAGGATCTACTGGGGGGCAGAGTCCCACTGTTCTTTTTATTCTCCGTGTTTGTGGACAGGGAGATGGTTTAAATTATCATCCCACAGATGGATGCCCCTTGATCAGAAGATGGTATGCGGAGGTCTGGCCGTGCTGCACCTCGGAGACCCCCTGCAGTTTCTGCATTGGCTAGTCGGCTTTGTTGGGGGTGGAGGAGGCTCCCAGAGCTGGACCCCCTGGAGAAGGCATGTGGAGACCATTAAGCTGGTCCCAAGATGTCTGGGCGGCTAAACATGACTGAGAAGAAATGTTCCTCAAATTTATAAAGCCAAATGTTTAGTTAAGACTGTCCTCATTAAAGGTGCTGAAGTTTGATTTGTCCTGTTGAATGGAAACTTGTAAAACACGGCTGCGCAGAAGTTCGTGACAGCCTCGGTGCTAGATGCCTGTGTCCATGTGTATGTGTGTTTTTCCTTACTATCCCTATGGCATGAAGCACTCTATTTGGCTGTAGGTGAGGGCCCTTTTCGTTCTGGTTATGTCTGCACAATACCAACTCCCGGGAAGTCAGGGGTCTGATGAAGCCAGTGAGTAGAAGACAGCATCACTGCCACCGCCCACAGGTGTCTCTGCAGGTGCACAAGTATACAGGCACAATGCCAACAAGTACACACCTATGCACATGACATTTGAACATCCCCAGCGTGTGCACATAAAGCCCCAGTCACAACAGCCCACATCATGATTCTCTTTACACTTCTGTTGCCGTGGCCAACAATTTGATTGAGTAAACTAATGTGATTTGAAAATCTGGTGGTGATTCCTCTCTGCTGTGTGATCACCATGACCGACCTTGAATACATTATACAAACAACATTTTTTGAAAGTCTATTTCTAGGGCCAGCATAGTGGTGTGCACCTGTAGTCCCAGCTACTGAGGAGGCTGAGGCAGGAGGATCACGTGAGCCCAGGAGTCCAAGGCTGCAATGAGCTGTGAGTGCACCACTGCACTCCAGCCTGGGCAACAGAGCGAGACCCCCATCTCTAAAAAATGTTTTTAAAGTATATATCATTGAATACATTGATTTGAAAAAAACTAATTTTATTGATTTTATAGATCATCTTCTGACTGCTCCATTTCGTCAGAATGCCTCTAAACTCTTTTCTCTTCATTCTGAAAACCATCTTCTGGAATGCCTGTCATCACTTATATCTCATGTCCCCCCGCTGAATTCCTAGTAGAAAAATTCTAGTTTTAACCAAAAATAGAATCCATGAGTTTTCAGTTAGGAAGGTAGACTATGAAAAGAAGCTGTTAGAAACATCATATTTTTATATACATGACTGTTAACATTTCCCTGTTATAAAAATGAAAAGACCTTTAAATACATACATATATATATATATATATATATACTTAAAAAGAGAGAATAGCATAGTGAATGAGATAACTAACATCTGCCACAAAATTACAGATGCTAGAATTTCATCCTGTTTGTGTCAGATTTTTATCCAACAATAAAAGAATGAAAGAAAGCAAACATCACTGATAAAGTTGAAATCCTTTGCACCCTCCTCAGAGGATGCTCCCTCTTTCCCCCTGCCACCCAGTCCCTTGTTACTTTGGCCTCTTCCTCTGCTCCCCAATCCTGTTTTCTCTACTCCTTCCACCAGCCCTCCCTCCATCCCCATCTCTACCCCTTTATCATTCACTAACATGAATGTGGTGCTAATTTTTCCAGTCCATATCTTCAAACTTTTTGTAATATATGCACATCAATAAGCAACCAAGTTTTATCTATTCTAATTGTTTTAATGTACAAATTTATGGGTACATGTGCAGTTTTGTTACTTGTGTAGTGGTCAAATCAGGGCTTTTAGAATATCCAACATCCGAATAATGTACATTGTACCCATTACCTAATTTCTGAATACTTCTTAGTCTTACTTGTCTATGATTCCACTCCCTACATCCACATGTACACATTTTTTAGCACCCACTTGTAAGTAGAAGATGTGATACTTGACTTTCTGTGCCTGGCTTGTTTCATTTAGGATAATGCACTCCAGTTCCATCCATGTTGCTACATAAAGCATGATTTCATTCTTTTTTAATGGCTGAGTAGTATTCCATTGTATATATCTATGTATACCACATTTTGAAAATCCAATCATTCATTCATGGGTAGTTAGGTTGAATCCTAAGTGGCTGTTGTGAATAGTGCCGCAATAAACATACCAGTGCTGGTATCTTTCTGATAGAATGATTTCTTTTCCTTTGGGCAGATACCCAGTAGTGGGATTGCTGGATCCAGTGGTAGTTCTATTTTTAGTTCTTTGAGAAATCTCCATACGGTTTTTCATAGAAGTTGTACTAATTCACAGAAGTTGTGGTTGAATCCATCAACGGCAAGCAACAAAGTTGCTTCAAACATTTTGAAACTAGGCATACAGGGTATCATACTGTATCTTTCTCCAGTTTATTTTTTTCACCCAACATGATGGTTTCAAGCTCAAGCCCTGAAGACGCCTGTAGGTCTATCTTATGCATTTCAACTCCTACATTTTATGCAACATATGATGATGCCACATGTTTGCAAACACTTCTTGGGTGATGGGCATGTATGGTATTTTGTTTTTCATTATTACACGTAAACATGCTTCAAGTAGTGTTTGCACATACAAAAGGGCTTTTCAGGGAGATGATTTAACATGGTTTCTTAATGTCTTAAGACATCTAAGCGTTTCTTTCACTTCTGGGAAGATGGAGAAAGGTGATTTGTTTGAAGAAGGTATGTCTTCCTGTTCTTCTGCAGTCCTTTTTCTGTTGTTAGAAAAGCTGTTTTTCCACCCAGCCCCAGAACTATCGTCTAGAAATATTAGTATTAAGAGCCACATCAGTTTTCTGTCTTCTGTTTCAAAATTGTTAACAGCTCTTCCTTGAAGATGTATTCTCTCTCTCTCCCTCTCTCTCTCCTGTGAGCCACAGTGGTTGTCTTGGAAGTGATAGACCATATAATTCTCACATGTCAAGGTTTTAAGCCAAAGCCCTCAGGCACCACTTCTGATTTTCTTGAAGGATCAAAAATAAAAGGTTGCAACCCTCGCAGCTGTAGGCTGCTGCAGCACCTCTTTGGTGCACCTGTCACCCTGATGCCTGGGAGGAGGCTCTGAGTCCGTGCTGTGGGAAAGCGCTGGCCCTCATAGATGGGCCTCCACTGGTGTGTCCACTGTGGACATGAGTGGGTGTCCCAGAGCCCTGACTCTCCCTTCCTCTCCTCCAGAAGGGGAATCGGCATGTTCCCAATCACCTCTGAGATTCTCTTTATTCTTCAAGGAGTTGCAGTGGCTCTTGCCAAGTGCCCTGGGGTCTTGGACATCTGCCTAGTGGCCTGTGGACGCCTCCACCCTCCAGACAGCTCAGAATTTGCTAAAGAAAATGTGAATTTTGGAGTCCAGGGCTAGAAAATATGACATGGGCACATAGTATCATGTTTTGAAAAGTAAGGTTTAGATGCTTTACTGATCATTCGTGTGTATGTGTTGTGTGTGTATTATGTATATGTATGTGTGTTGTATGTGCATGTGTGTTGTATGAACACTGTTTATGTGTTTATGTGAGTACTGTTTTTATGTGTATGTGTGTGCATGTATGTGTTGTATATGTATGTGTTTGTGGGAGTGTGTGTGTGTGTAGATGTGTGTATGTGTGAGTATGTGATGTGTTTATGCATGTGACTGTGTGACCATATGTGTGTTGCATGTATTGTGTTTACATGTGTTTGAGTGTTGTGTGTATGTGTGTGCAAGTGTTGTGTGTATGTGTGTGTTACTTGTATTTGAGAGTACATATGTATTTGAGAGTACATATATGCGTGTAAATGCCTAGATGGGTGAGAGTGTGTGTGAGTGTTGTGTTTATGTGTGCGAGCATTGCTTGTATTTGGGAGTGATGTGCTGTGTCTGTTGTGTGTGTGTGTTGTGTATTTGAGAGGGCTTTGTGTTTATGATTGTGAGTGTAGCATGTATATGTGAGTGTTGGTTGTGTGTATATGTGAGAATATGTGGTGTTGTGTGTATGTGTGAGAATATGTGGTTTTTGTGTGGTGTGTGTGTGTATGTGTGAGAGTGTGGTTTCTGTGTGGTGTGTATGTGTGTGTATGTGTGAGAGTGTGTGGTTCGTATGTGTGTGTATGTGTGAGAGTGTGTGGTTTCTGTGTGGTGCATATGTGTGTGTGTGAGTGTGTGTCGTTGTGTGTGGTGTGTATGTGTTGTATGTGTGAGTTTATGGTGTGTGTGGTGTGTATGTGTGAGAGTGTGTGGTGTTGTGTGTTGTCTGTATGAGAGTGTGTGGTTTGTGTATGGTGTGTGTGTGCTGTATATTTGAGAGTTTGTGGTATGTATGGTGTATATATGTGTGGCTTGTTTGTGGTGTGTGTTGTATGTGTGAGAGTTTGTGGTGTGTGTATGTGTGAGAATGTGTGGCTTGTGTTTATGTATGAGAGTGTGTGCCTTGTGTGGTGTGTGTGTGTTGTATGTGTGAGAGTTTGTTGTGTGTGTATGTATGAGAGTGTGTGGCTTGGGTGTGTTGCATATGTGAGAGTTTGTGGTGTGTGTGTATGTGTGAGAGTGTGTGGTGTTGTGTGTAAGTGTGAGAGTGTGTGGCTTGTATGAGGTGTGTGTGCATGCATGTGACTGTGTGACCAAGTGTGTGCTGTGTGGGAGCGAGGGAGGGAGGCGTGGGAGAAGGCCACGGATGCCCTCCCTTCCCCGGTTTTCGGGAATCTCTCCACCTCACCCCACCTTAACAAACACTGGAAACCTCTAGATTTCAGAAGAGCTGGAAAGCATCAGAAAGGCTGTCTAGTTTCAGTGCCAACATTCAGCTCAGATGACCTGGAAAGGTGGCAGCAGTTGCAAAAGTACTAAAATACTGAAATACCCAGGCTGCACCTCAGTGTCAGCCCAGCCCATCTCCATGGACCGCCCCCACCCACCCACCATGTCCTCGAGATTCAAGGCATTAGTCTCTGGCCTTGGCAGAGGAGCCAGCTGCAGGGCCCACATCCATTCTCGTTCCTCAGTGCCAGCGTCTCCCTGCTGAGCCTGATGGTTTCCAACTGTGTTCCATAGACATGTAGGCCATCATCAGCCTTCTTTAGAAGACGTTTAACATTTACTTCTCATGTCATTAGCAAAAATCTTTTTTATCTCTTAAAATCTTAACCTACTTATTTGAGTTTCCCCCACTAGTTTCTTGAAATAAAACATTATTTATTCTTTTTCAATTTTCTTTTTTTTGTTTGTTTTTTTGAGATGGTGTCTCGCTCTGTCGCCCAGGCTGGAGTGCAGTGATGCAATCTCGGCTCACTGCAAGCTCCGCCTCCCGGGTTCACACCATTCTTCTGCCTCAGCCTCCCGAGTAGCTGGGACTACAGGGGCCCGCCACCATGCCTGGCTAATTTTTTTGTAGTTTTAGTAGAGACGGGGTTTCACAGTGTTAGCCAGGAGGGTCTTGATCTCCTGACCTCGTGATCTGCCCACCTCAGCCTCCCAAATTGCTGGGATTACAGGCGTGAGCCACCACACCCGGCCCTTTTTCAATTTTCTAATGCACATAGCGAAGCCTATAAATTTTCCTTCCAATGCTACTGTGGCTGAATCTCTCAGTGCACTCATACTTTATTAGTTCAAAATAGTTGGAGATTTCCATGTTGATTTTTTTAAAGCTAAGAGTCTTACATGTATCATAGATTGCAAAAGTTACAGGATTATGCCACGTTTCGTTTTAAAATTTAGATTTGCATACGTGAATTCATGTATAACTCGGCATCTGAGTTCTCTTCATTGTGTTGTCTGTGAAATATTATTCAAACCTCAGATGATGCTGCTTGGTGAAAAATTAATATGCTTTGTGATAATCTTGCTATAGGGGATAGATTTATGATTTTTGGGTAATATCTGACTTTTTAGCTTTTGCAAAGGAATTTGTTATTCATGAAAGCATCCTCATCAACCTCATAATAAATAACTATAAATTTGCATTTATGCAAAAAAGGTACATTTGTATATTGGCCTTTTGAATATTTTACATATTGGCATTTGGATTTTCAAAGGGGAAATCAAATTTTTCAGAAAGATTAACCATTGCTGTTGTATCCTAACTGCCCGTCATTATATTGAATGGGGCCAAGGAAGATCAGTAATCACCAGCATTTGTTAAAATGCTTGCTGTGCATGACAGTACTCGTGCCTGAATAACCTCTTTTGATTATCATTGTAGCTCATGAAGAAGGGCTGATAGTTATCCTCATTTTAAAAGAGAGGAAAATTAAGCTAAAACAAGTACAATAACATGTCAGGTTCTTTCAGTAACTACGTGATGAAGCCAGTATTAGTTTGTGAGTCCCCATAACAGCCCCATGGGGTAGATACCTGCATTATCCGCATTCCACAGATGAGAGTATTGAGACAAAGAGAAGGTAAGTTACTTGCCCAAGATCACCCAGTTAGTGAGAGAAGAACCCAGGACAAATGGAGAAATGCATCCTTGCCCCCCAGGTGTTCTTTCTGTTACTCTAATCTCTTTCTCTCTCATAATTATTTTGTTGGAAACACAGAGTGTAGATATTCTTAAAGATCTAATCCTTAATTATTCACAGTGCTTTATCCCAGCTCATTAAATTAGACCAATGGAAAGAAAAGTTTTATTTTGCCTCTGTAGTATTGGGGTTTAAGTGATCACGGTAATTTTCCATTATCATTTTGTATTTTAAATAAATACAACAGGCTTTATTGTGAAAATATTTGTCTAATATTGGGCAATAAATGTTTAAGTGATTTTGGTTTAATTACTATTACAGTCATACTATTACAGTGCATAAAATAGAATTCTTCTTGAGTTTGTTCATTAGATGGGAAGAGGCTGCATTTATAAAAAATATATGCATACCTATAATACTACATTTAAATATGTGCATATAGAAAGAGATGCTTTCTTATTTATATACACGGTCATTATAGAGCTTTGTGAGAAATAGCATTTTCTCCATGCAATCTGTAGTTCTCTGGGAGGGGTTATTTGCTGACACTGTATGCCCATTTCCTAACAGAATGTCTCTAGTTAAATAATCATCTGATGCAGACATCCCAGCTGGGACTCTATATTTAAGCCAAGTTCCTATTTCTAGGGAGACTATTCTTTTGAAAGGTTGAGAAGTCATTCCTTTCATTTTATAAGTTAAATATCAAATATGTATCTTTTTTTCTCAAATACGCAGTCATTTATCCAAAGAGTCTACTGCTGCTATGCACAGGAATGAACTAAGCCAATAGTGATGAGAAACCATCTTGGTTAGCCATCTGTCTGTCCCTAAGCTGAGGTGACATTTCCGCTCCCTGGCAGCAGGAGACACACTAGTTGAAGTGCCATTTTTTAATGCAAAAGTCCCCAAGACCCAGCTCACTGAGAACAGCTTTCAGAACCCTGCATCCCTGCCATCTTCTTCCTGTCTTTTCCAGGAGTCAGGAGAGAGCTCATCTGGGTGCAAGGCCAGAGAGGCTTCCTGGAGGCAGTGTTTCCGAACAAGGAGTGTGCTCACTTCATATCCCGCATTTGTGCCAGCTTGGGCTGAGACTCCATTGCTTTTACGTGGAATGTTTCTATTTTATCTACAGTTTGGCCTCCTTCCAAGTTGGCATGACAAACTGAAGTCTAAAGCCATGGAAATCAGAAACCAGTCAGCTTTGAAGAGAATGCGTTAAAGAGAACAAGAGAAGTAAGCCATAGAGAAATTAGGCTTAAAGAGAGAGAACTGGAAGAGATGGTGTGGGAGTTTCTTGTGTTCTTCTTCCCGTTTTTTTTCGTGGTCTCTGATCTCGTTAGCATGTTCTTTCATTACTACAGCTGTTTCTGCAACATTTTGCCTGAAGATTATAGCGTCTGGCTTATTATATTCAATGGGGGAATGACTCGATAAGAATAATTATCGCTATGCTGGGGTTCGACTCCTTGATTATATTTTTCTATTGTTCCCGGGGACTCGTGTTGTGTTCGCACTTCAGCCTCATCATTAGCTGTGCTTTGCTGCTTAGGCAATGCTAAATAAAGGAGAGGCTTTGGAAATGTGTGTGGATTTTTCCAAGGAGGACTTGTGATCGCATTCCTACCTTTTTCTAATTTCTCAGGTTGGAATTCCACCAATACAAAATGTTTTGAAGTCACTTTCTGACTTGGGTAGAACAGCAAATCTAAGAATCACTTAGGTCCTTGGAATCCAAATGAACCTCCAAACTGCCCAGGACCAGTTCTGAAAGTACAAATCAAGTTGCAAACCCGGGGAGGTTCGTCCCCTTGCTCCTAGCATTCTTTTGTTCCCTGCAGACCTTTGCAATTCTATCAGTCTCCTTGCTGTTTCTTTTCTTTGGGAGAGTTCATAGCACTCCTTCTCGTATTTCAAACACTCTCTGTCAGACCTTTTTATCCTCATGTTTGGATGATTTCCTGTCCGCTTAATTCCTTCCTTGTGGAGCTCTGGAAATGGATGTACTAACTTGAAGGTAGATTTTTTGTTTTTATCCCAGTTCACAAACATGTGAGCCTCTTGATGTTGTAGTCACAGTGAGGAGTCTAACACCCCAGGGAAGACCAGCTGTGTGATGTTCCTGAAATAGGAGCCAGGGAAAGAAAGCCTGCATATCCCGAACTTCACACTCCTTGTCTCTGCATTGAAGTCTTTGCACTCCGAGGTAGCGTTTTACATCTGGCTTTGTTTTTGAACCTTGATTTTTACCGGCTATCTGGAGAACCTCTCAAAGCAATATTCAGGTTCCTGTAAGGACCAGACATAAAGTTCTCTCTTTACTAGGTAGACCGATGTCGTGAAGCACTGGTTAGGTTTGCACACAGCATCTTTTAGATCACAGAGAGTGGGAAATTACTAGTCCACTCAGGTAGAGCCGAGACTCCTGCAGGTGGAATCACTGCATACCAAAAAGCGTGAGTTCCGATTAGTGGAAGTTTAATCAACTGCCAGTGCTGTCACAGCTTAATCATCCAGGGAAGACCTTATCTCGGGGCATGTGCTCCTTCCTTGGCTCTCCCTTATTTTCCCCTGGCACATGTGACCCATTTATAAAATGCCCTTATTGAGTATGTGTGTTGTTTATTGAAGCCTCATGGGGTGGGATCTTTGCCATTCTGCTCACTAGTGTGTCACATGCCAAGGACAGGGTTAAGCACGTGGTGGGTGCTCCCATCAATGTTGCTGAATAGACGGGTAAAGAGCTGGAAAAAGTTCTCCAAAGCAAGAGTTCTCAGTGGGCCCCCTCCCACTCCTTTCTAAGCTTTTGGCTGTCTGTGACTATATAGCTGTCTGATCAGCTAACTGATTACACTCAGACCCTGGGCTCCTTTCTTGTTTTCCTTCTGTATATATATATATATATATATATATATATATATATATATATATATATATATATTTGCACAAAGATGAAATCCATCCCAGGGTCTTAAGATTTATTAACTGTTGCCTGAGTCGTTTCACATGATGTCAGGGGAGGAGGCAAGCCCAGGCTCCCCTTAGAAGTTCTCTACACAGAGGGCTTTGGGTAATTCCCTCGGTTTTGTAAAGATGTTGGGTTGGCTTAAATGATTAGCAGGAGATCCTTAAGGAGGACTTAACTTAAGCATTTAAGGTTCTTCTGTGTCTCTCTGAGTGCCCCTCCTGGGTTGCCTGGATTTTCACATCTGGCAGGCAAATTTAGAAAGGGTTTTCTAGCCTCTCTTCCCCTCTGCTGATTTTCTGAGCCTTGTTGGAGTGGGCGGGCATCTGTGTTGGGGGCTGGGGGTTCCCTCCTTCAAAGCACTGGAGGTCAGTCCCCACTGCCAGCATGTGGTCTGTGTTCAGGGAGACGTGCCAGGGACCTCCAAGGGCTTCCAGCTCTTAGAGGCAAAGGAGATCAAGTTACAGAGGGCTTTTTTTTTTTTTAAAGTTCATCTGGGAGGGCAGCCATGGCAGCCCAGGGGGTTGGAGGTCTGTCTGTCTTCTGCTCTAATCTTGTCTGTGCTGGTTTATCCAGAGGATTCAGGAAGTTCAGAGAAAGGAGGGTGTCTGCTGATTTCATCCCGCTTGCATATCAAGGCCTGCGGTTCAGCACAGCATGTTCCTAGGATGTGCCTGCTCTGTTTGCTTCAAGCTGCAAGTCTCCCCTCCTCTCCCACTGATTTAGAGGCCACTTAGGAAGTAGCCTTGGGTGGTTGTCTCTGGCTCTGGGGACTGCCGTCTTGGTGCTGTTTGTTGTTTTTCCACAGTTGCATTGAGGGGGTCTTCATCTCATTCACCCCAGAAAGGTCCCCATCACTCCCCAAGTCCCTAAAAAAAAAAAAAGCTCCTGGCAGCAGTGCAGCCTGCAGCTCTCCATGCATTTGAGGAGCTGATCCTGCTGCACATAGACCTGGAGCCAGGGAAGAGGAAAGATGTAAAGTCTTCTTCCCATTCCAGGCAACTTGTGGGTAGCTTCAGGCCCCACCTCCGGGATATCAACCAGGGGCTCACACACCCAGGAATCTTGGCAGAGCTGTGTCCACACAGATGTGAGGACAATTCCTGGCCACCTTTCTGTGTTTCTCTAATACAAACATGGTCATCAATGCAAGTGTTTGTACAGACATTTTTTAAAAAAGAACAGTAACATTTGGATGGTTCTTTTGAGTTTACAGGGGGCTTCTATGTCCCTTCCCATATTTACATAACGCACTCGGGGCTTCTTAAAATGACTTTTAGCTGTTGTTTCTTTTTTGCTTTTCCTTGGCAAGGACGCACTCTGTGGAAAGCATGGGGATGTGCCGAAGACCTTCAAAGCTTGGGAAAATGGTAGTCTTAACAATTTGGAGACCTTGAAAATGAGTAGTGTTCACATTGAAAATGTTTTTCTCCCCTGTCTAACGTTAACACCTGATATCTCTAGGTTCAAAAAGTTTTCTGCCTAATTCTGCTTATCTGCTTGAATACTCTGTCGGTGCTTCTTTCTTCTGAGTTGTTTTTTTAAAGACCTATTATCTTATTACAGTAAAGCTTATTTTAGTTGCAACAAAATGGCAAAGATATTTTATTTTTAATAAAGAGCTGTTACAAATTCATAAGGAAATATAAATAGAGTAGTAGGGAAAAAGTAAGACCAGGGTGATACATAGAGCAAAGACCCAGTATATTAATGGCATTAATAGATTAGTCTAATTATTTGGTCATCAGCAGTCTTCATTGATCTAAGCTATAGCCCAAATACTAAAACGGGGTTCTGCAAGGACAAGATGAAATGTACACCATTTGGGGAACGATACTGGTCACCGTCCTGATAGTCTATGCTCTCTTTCCTTCCTTCTTTCTTTCTTTCTCTTCTTTCTTCCTCTTTCTTTCTTCCTTCCTTCCTTCCTTCCTTTCTCTTTCTTTCTCTTTTCTTTCTCTCTCTCTTTCTCTCTCTCTTTCTTTCTTTCCTTCCTTCCTTCCTTTCTCTTTCTTTCTTTTTTCTTTCTCTCTCTTTCTTTCCTTCCTTCCTTCCTTCCTTCCTTCCTTCCTTCCTTCCTTCCTTCCTTCTCTCTCTCTCTCTCTTTCTTTCTTTCTTTCTTTCTTTCTTTCTCTCTTTCTTTCTTTCTTTCTTTTTTGACAGAATCTCACAATGTCACCTAGTCTGGAGTAATCTCAACTCACTGCAGCCTCCGCCTCCCAGGTTCAAATGATTCTCCTGCCTCAGCCTCCTGAGTAGCTTGGATTACAGGTACCCACTACCATGACCGGCTAGTTTTTGTATTTTTGGTAAAGACGGGTTTTCACCATATTGGCTGGGCTGGTCTCGAACTCCTGACCTCTGGTGATCCAACCACCTCGGCCTCCCAAAAACCCTATGCTCTTTCTTTGGGTATCTGCTGGTGAAGGCTAACCAGCTTCTGTGTTGCTTTTCATTTATTCTCAGGATGTCTAGGATGGAAAGGCAATGTGAATACATTTGTTCTTTTTACTGATTGTCAGGGAATTCTCAGTGAGTATTTTAATTTGGAGATAAAAGTAGTCTGTTGATGTAAAAAAGTAATTACTGTCATTGCTAATCATTTATCTCCCAAGGTGTTTTATTTTACTCGAATGGATTTAAAAATAGTTTAGCTCAATGTCAACCGCACTTTTGGGGGAAGTCAGGACTCAGTCAAAATTGTGTAGTTTATCAGGAAAAAAATACATTACGCAACCTCTTCTGAAACACAGTGGAGCTAACTATATACAATAAACATAAATGGGCATGAGTGTGCAGCTTTTAGACAGTGAACTTGAAGGGAGTGAAGGTAGGCTTCTTCCTGCTTCTTCTTGCTGCCGATTAGAATCTAGACATGATGGCTTGAATTGGTGCAGCCATTTTGGGCCATAAGGTAGAAGTAGAGAATGGCATGCAGATTCGGGGCCTCTCATACCATGGAACTGTTAACTCAGCCCCTGCACCATTTCACTACTTTGTATTTTAAAAGAGAAGGGAAGAAATGTCTTAACTACTCGATAAACCACTGGTGATTTGGGTTATCCCAACTAATATCTGTATATTACAGTCCACCACCCACCCCCCTGCTTCCTGCTGTCTTCTCTCTCTTTCCACTACCATAGTCAACTCCACCTTCCAGGCTAAAAGTTCACCTGGCCACACTTTTTTCTTTTTTTTTTTTGAGATGGAGTCTCGCTCTGTCTCCTACGCTGGAGTGCAGTGGTGCGATCTCAGCTCACTGCAACCTCTGCCTCCCAGATTCAAAAGATTCTTCTGCCTCAGCCTCCGGAGTAGCTGGGACTACAGGTGCACAACACCACGCCTGGCTAATTTTTGTATTTTTAGTATTTTATGGGTGTCACCATATTGGCCAGGCTGGTCTCGAACTCCTGACCTCGTGATCTGCCCGCCTCTGTCTCTCAAAGTGCTGGGATTACAAATGTGAGCCATCACGCCCAGCCAGCCTGGCCACGCTTCTTCGAAATTGTTCAGCAAGAAACAGGAAGAGAAGAAAGTGTCCTTTTGTGCTAGATGCATTTTCGGACCACCTTTCTAATACCACTGTATAAAAGTATTAGTTAAGGAGTCCAGTTGTCTTGATTACATAAGGTAGAAAATCTTCCAAACTTGTTTGAACAGAAGAAAGGAGCTGAGACATAGCCCCCAGCGGATGCCCCTGGCCGAGGTGTCACTCATCATTCTCACAGTTTGATCTCAGGACATCATTTCCTCCCTCCTTTTCTTCTGTTCTGTGGGATTCTTTAAAGAGTGTTGAGAAGCCTTTACATCTGATTATGCTCCACATGCCAAGGCTCCTCTTCAGACAAGGTGGGTTTTCTTTTCATCCTGCTTTGATCCTTCCCAGGGAGGGCAGAGAAGGAATTCTGCTGCCTGGAACTGCTGCTCTCCTCCTCTGCCCCTGGGCCCCTGGGCCCCTGCTGGATGCTTGGGGATGTTTCCTATTAGTGGGCAGAGCTTCCCCTCCGCCCTTTGAACTTCATTTCCTTAGGAGCAGGGAGGACCTGCCCTGGCTGCCTGTGCGGTGCATTTGCATTGACTGCACAGTGCAGAGGTTGCTGATGGAGGTCCATTCTTTGCAGTCTTCAGGGGTTCTGAACATCCTTTGATTGTGCAAAGTAAGCAGGATCCCCAAGATGTCCCCAGGGAGATGTAGCAAACTGGGATAGCAAGGTGGCCCAAGAGAAGTTTAGGGTGACAGATGCTGCCAGGTGGCAGTTGGGGAACGTTTCAGGCAATTGAATCTGTGCAGGTGCATCCGGGGAGTTAAAAGGAGCTGTGGCCAGGTGTGGTGGCTCACGCCTGTAATACCAGCACTTTGGGAGGCTGAGACAGGTGGATCACGAGGTCAAGAGATCAAGACCATCCTGGCCAACATGGTGAAACCCCGTCTCTACTAAAAATACAAAAATTAGCTGGGCATGGTGGCGCGTGCCTGTAGTCCCAGCTACTCAGGAGGCTGAGGCAGGAGAATCACCTGAACCTGAGAGGCGGAGGTTGCAGTAAGCCGAGATCGCGCCACTGCTCTCCAGCCTGGTGACAAAGTGAGATTTGGTCTAAAAAAAAAAAAAAAAAAAAAAAGGGAGCTGTCTTCTTGCGTACTTAGATATCCCTAAAGGAACTCTGTACTGTTACCACTTTCTCATAAGGTTAGAGCTGTTGGCCCTTGTTGAGTATCTTATCCTGTGGTTGAGGAAGTGATTGCAATATTCCACTAAATCATTTTTGTCTTCAAAAAGTTTTATTGAGACATAATTTACATACATAAAATTAACGCTTTTAAAGTCTATGAGCCAATGACATTTAATATATTAAGAGTTGTACAATCAACGCTATCATTTAAATTTAGGTTATGTTTTCCACCTAGAAAAGAAACCCTGTACTCATTCAGCAGTCACTCCGCAGACCTGATTTCCCCACACTGGCCACCATTATCCAATTTCTGTCTCTATGGATTTGCCTATTTGGGACATTTCATATAAATGAAACCATGCAGTATACATACAACAAAATTCTGTGTAATATGTACAAAACTTAATACAACACAATATGCAGTGCTTTGTGAATTCTTTCATTTAGCATGAGGTTTTGTTCATTGTGTCATTGCATGTATGAATAATTCATTCTTTTATGACTGGGTAATCTTCTATTATATGGATATTCCACATTTAGTTTATCCATTCATTCGTTGATAGATGTTTGGCTTGTTTC
This sequence comes from Symphalangus syndactylus, assembly GCF_028878055.3. Taxonomy (NCBI): domain Eukaryota; kingdom Metazoa; phylum Chordata; class Mammalia; order Primates; family Hylobatidae; genus Symphalangus; species Symphalangus syndactylus. The sequence goes on from NC_072435.2 coordinate 124,012,196, forward strand.
CACCTTTTGGCTATTACGAATAATGCTGCTGTGAACATTCATGTACATATTTTCGTGTGGATATATGTTTTTATTTCTTTTTCTTCTTTTTTTTTTTTTTTTTGAGACGGAGTCTTGCTCTGTTGCCCAGGCTGGAGTGCCGTGGCACAATCTTGGCTCACTGCAAGCTCTGCCTCCTGGGTTCACGCCATTCTCCTGCCTCAGCCTCCCGAGTAGCTGGGACTACAGGAGCCCGCCACCACATCCGGCTAATTTTTTTGTATTTTTAGTAGAGACGGGTTTTCACCATGTTAGCTAGGATGGTCTCGATCTCCTGACCTCGTAATCCACCTGCCTTGGCCTTCCAAAGTGCTGGGATTACAGGTGTGAGCCACCGTGCTGGCAATATATGTTTTTATGTCTTTTGGGTATAGTCCTAAAAGTGGAATTGCTGTGTCATGGGGTAACTCTGTCTTTAACATTTTGGGGAACTGTCAAACTGCTTTCTGAAGTTGCTACACTGTAGAGCCATAAGAGCGATGAAAGAGACATCCAATTTCTCTGCATCCTCATCAACACTTGCTATTGTCCATCTTTATCTCGGTCATCCTATTCTGTTTGCAGTGGTGTCTCACTGTAATTTTGATTTGCATCTCCTGAATCACTAATGATGCTGAGCATCTTTTCATGAACTTATCGCCTATAGGTGCATGAAATTATGTGCTTATAGGCCAACTAAAAATTGGTGCTATAGATCTATATAAATAGGTAGATATAGATATCCAAATTGTTCTTATTTAAAAGTAAAACACCAACCATGCACAAACAGGTTCTGTTGAACCTAATGCTTTCTTTCCTAAAAGAGATGAGTTTCTTTTGTTTTTTTTTTGTTTTTTTTTTTTTAATTTCCAGGTTTTAAGTTCAGGGCTACATATGCAGGATGTGCAGGTTTGTTCCATAGGTAAGCGAGGGTCTAGTGGTTTGCTGCACAGAACATCCCATCACCCAGGTGTTAAGTCCAGCATCCATTAGCTATTCTTCCTGATCCTCTCCCTCCTCCCCGCCCACCATCCTCTAATAGGCCTCAGTGTGTGTTGTTTTCCCCCATGTATTCTCATGATTTAGCTCCCACTTATAACTGAGAACATGTGGCATTTGGTTTTCTGTTCCTGCATTAACTTGCTAAGGATAATGGCCTCTAGCTCCATCCATGCCCCTGCAAAGTACATGATCTCATTCCTTTTTATGGCTGCATAGTATTCCATGGTGTATATGTACCATATTTTCTTTATCCAGTCTATCACTGATAGGCACTTAGGTTGATTCCATGTCTTGGCTATTGCGAATAGTGCTGCAGTGAACATATGTGTACATGTGTCTTTAAAAAAGAATGATTTATATTCCTTTGAGTATATACCTAGTAATAGGATTACTGGGTCAAATGACATTTCTATCTTCAGGTCTTTGAGGAATCGCCACACTGTCTTCCACAATGATTGAACTATTAAATAATTTACACTCTCACCAACAGTGTATCAGCATTCTTTCTTCTCCACAATCTCGCCTCCATCTGTTATTTTTTGACTTTTTAATAGTAGCCATTCTGACAGACAGGAGATGGTGTCTCATTGCAGTTTTGAATTACATTTTTCTAATGATCGGTGATGTTGAGCTCCTTTTCATATGATTATTGGCCGCATATATGTTTTCTTTTGAGAAGTGTCTGTTTATGTCTTTTTAGTGGGGTTGTTTGTTTTTCTCGTAAATTTGTTTAAGTTCAGATGCATAGTTTGCAAATATTTTCTCCCATTCTGTATGTTGTCTGTTTATTCTGTTGATAGTTTCTTTTGTTGTGCAGAAGCTCTTTAATTTAATTAGATCCCATTTGTCAGTTATTGATTTTGTTGCAATTGCTTTCGTCGTCTTCATCATGGAACCTTTGCCCATGCCTGTGTTCTGAATGGTATTGCCTAGGTTGTCTTCTATGGTTTTTAAAGTTTTGGGTTTTACATTTAAGTCTTTAACCCATCTTGAGTTAATTTTTGTATATGGTATCCTTTGTATAAGGGGTCCTTACACCCCTGCATATGGCTGGCCAGTTACCCTAGCACTAATTATTGAATAGGGAATCCTTTCACCATTGCTTGTTTTTGTAAGGTTTGTCAAAGAGTAGATAGCTGTAGGTGTGTGGTCTTATTTCTGTTTTTTTTATTCTCTTCCATTGGTCTATATGTCTGTTTTTGTACCAGTACCATGCGGTTTTGGTTAATGTAGCCCTGTAGTGTACTTTGAAGTCAGGTAATGGTGATGCCTCCAGCTTTGTTCTTTTTGCTTAGGATTGCCTTGGTTATTTGGGCTCCTTTTTTGTTCCATATGAATTTTAAAAATAGATTTTTCTAGTTCTGTGAAGTATCTTAATGGTAGTTTAATAGGAATACCATTGAATCTATAAATTGCTTTGGGCAGTATGGCCATTTTAACAATATTACTTCTTTCTATCCATGAGCATGGAATGTTTTAACATTTGTTCGTGTCATCTCTGATTTTTTTTGAGGACTGTTTTGTAGTTCTTCTTATAGAGATCCTTCATATCCCTAGTTACCTGTATTCCTAGATATTTTATTCTTTTTCTGAGTTGTGAATGGGAATAGGTTCCTCATTTGGCTCTTGTCTTGACTGTCGATGGCGTATAGGGATGTTAGTGATTTTTCCACATTGATGATTTCCCTGATTGAATGATCTTGGCACCCTTGTCAAAAATCAATTGACCATAAGTGCAAGGGTTTGTTTCTGGACTCTGAATCCTATTCTATTGATCTGTATGTCTATCCTTATGTTAGTTCCATGAAGTCTTGATCAATATGGCTTTGTAATAAGTCTCAAAATCAGGAACTCTTTTTATTTTAAAATTTTATTTCTATCGCTTTTGGGAAACAGGGTGTTTTTGGTTACATGGATAAGCTCTTTAGTGGTGATTTCTGAGATTGTGGTGCAGTGGTCACCCGAGCAGCATATGCTGTACCCAATATGTAGTCTTTTAACCCTCAGTCCCCTCTTATCCTTCCCCCTGAGTTCCCAAAGTCTGTTATATCTTTCTTATGCCCTGGCATCTTCATAGCTTAGTTCTCACTTACAGATGAGAGCATACTATATGTGGTTTTCCATTCTTGAGTTACTTCATTTAGAATAATGGCCTCCAACTCCATCCAAGTTGTTGCAAAGACCATTATTTTGTTCTGTTTTACAGCTGAGTAGTATTCCATGGTGTATATATACCACATTTTCTTTATCCACTCGTTGGTTGATGGGTACTTAGATTGGTTCCATATCTTTGCATTTGTGAATTATGCTGCCATAAGCATGCATATGTATGTCTCTCTCTCTCTCTCTCTCTCTTTCTTTCTTTCTTTCTGACAGAGTTTTGCTCTGTTGCCCAGGCTGCAGTGCACTGGCACAAGCCCGGCTCACCACAACCTCCGCCTCCCGGGTTCAAGTGATTCTCCTGCCTCAGCCTCCCAAGTAGCTGGGATAACAGGCATGCACCGCCACGCCTGGCTAATTTTGTATTTTTAGTAGAGACAGGGTTTCTCCATGTTGGTCAGGCTGGTCTTGAACTCCTGAGGTCAGGTGATCCACCCGCCTTGGTCTTCAAAAGTGCTGGGGTTACAGGCGTGAGCCACCATGCCCAGCCTGCATGTGTCTTTTTCATATAATGACTTCTCTTCCTTTGGGTAGATAGATACCCATTCATGGGATTGCTGGATTGAATGGTAGTTCTACTTTTGGTTCTTTAAGGAATCTTTGTACTGTTTTCCATCGTGGTTGTACTAGTTTACATTCCCACCAGCAGTGGGATGTGTTCCTTTTATTCAAGACTGTTTTGGCTATTTTTGGTCTCTTGCAATTCCGTACGAGTTATAGTAGCAGCTTGTCATTTTCTACAGAAAGGCAGCTGGGATTTTGATAGGGATTGCATGAATATGTAATCAATTTGGGGAGTGTTGCCATCTTAACAACATGCATCTTCAAGTCCATGAACATGGGATGTCTTTCTCGTTCATTCAGGACTTTAATTTTCTTATACAATGTTCTGTAGTTTTCTGAGTACAAGTCTTGCACTTCCTTTGTTAAATTGATGCCTAAGTATTTTTTTATTATTCAGGCTGTGGTAAATGGAATTATTTTCTTCATTTAATTTTGGATTGTTCATTGTATCGTATAGAAATACCATTGATGCCTGCATATTGTATATCCTGTAACTCTACTGAATTCATGTATAAGCTGTAATTTTTCTTTATGGATTCCTTAGGATTTCCTGAATAGAGATCATGCCACCTGAGAATAGAAATGGTTTTATTTCTTCCTTTCTAATCTAGATGCTTTTCCTTTTCTTTTGTTACCTAAATGCCCTAACTAGAAACTCCAGTCCAACATCAAGTAGACATGGTGAGTGCAAACATCTTTGTGTTACTATTGCTGCTAGGAGGAACACATTAAATCTTTCACTGTGAAGTATGATGGCAGCTGTGGTCCACTGAGTGCTTTTGTGTAAAAATGACTGGCATTTCGGGCCCTTTCTTGGGTGTCCAACCAACCTAGTTTTCCTGGAATTGAGGGATTTCCTAAAACCTCGGGCTTATGCCAAAACTGGAAGGTTTCCAGCCAACCAAGAACACCTGGTAATCCTAGAGCTTTCTCATCTTTGTGTGAGGTGAAAGTGTTTACTTATTTATTTTCTAAAAGTGAATCATCATTAGGGCTTCTTTGCAGCTCAAACACTCAGTTTCTTTGCATCCCTGAGAATCTATTTCTCCTTAATGAAATGTCACTAGAGATCTGAAGAGGATGTGTCGCTGAAAGAATTGGCTGAAAATACCAGTTGCCAATTATGACGTGTTTTCTATTTGAAAGATGCTTTGTTTTGAAGTTATTTGTTTGTTGTTTGTAACCCTGAAGTGGTATGGGGGGAAGGACTCTGGGTGGTCTTAGAGACGGAGTCTCACTCTGTTACCCAGGCTGGAGTGCGGTGGCACAATCTCGGCTCACTGCAACATGCACCTCCCAGGTTCAAGTGATTCTCCTGCCTCAGCCTCCCAAGTAGCTGGGATTACAGGCTTGTGCCATTGTACCCAGCTGATTTTTGTATTTTTGGTAGAGGCAGGGTTTCACTATGTTGGCCAGGCTGGTCTTGAACTCCTGACCTCAGTGATCCACCCATCTTGTCCTCCCAAAGTGCTAGGATTACAGGTGTGTAATCAGCTCATACCCAGCTGAGCCCTTGTTTTTAAAAGGCAGAGTCACCACCATCAAGTGACCCATGCTGCAGGGCAGAGCTGTCTGCCAGGTGAGCATGAGTGGCCCTTGGCATGCCACCACTGAATCCTTCAAGCTTGGTGCCACATTCCTAAAGCTTTCTTTCTAAAGTTATGTCTTGGATCATGGGGTTTGGGGCTTTATGCTACTACAAAGGAAGGGATAGTTGAAACAACCACTCCCCACCTCCCTAAAATTCTATGAAGATTCATACATACACTCCTTCTAATTACCACTCATAGCTTCCTGTCAAATTGCCTCCAAATTTATTCTTCTACCAATACCTGTTGGGCTCCTTTTATGTTTCAGGTATGCTAGGTACATACTGTCAAAGCAGGCTGGACAAAGATTCTTGCCCTTATGAAGCTTGTGTGCCCCAGTTGGGATTTTTTCATATAATTTCTTTGGTGGCAGTAATGCAAAATTTCCACCTGATCCATTGGAAAAAATAGAATGTCTACTTGTAGGTAAATTCTCTTCTTTTCTCTCTCTGTATTAATATTTCTACTTCTTTGTCTTTCTCTGTCTCCTCCAGAGTCCCTGTGGCTCTCTAAATATGTATGAACACATACTGTACACACACACACACACACACACACACACACACACACACGTGTATGTGTACATGTGTGATTTCAGCTTAAAAATTACTTTTTAGAAGCACATCTAATACAAAAGAGGATATCTCTAAAATAGCCACCTGTAAGCTGAAATTCATTTTCAATTACATTTTTATTTCATTCAGAAAAACTCCCATTTGGGCAAAATTGTCTTCTATGAATTATCAAAAATGAAGAATTTTTTGGATGCAAATAACATATGAAATCATCACTCCCTTTTTCATTTATTCAACTGATGTTGATGAAACATCTATTTTTTTCTTAGACAGTTTGGGGGCTGAGAGTACAAGAGAGGGATGGCCAGAAATCCCTGCTGTTTTTGCATTGAGGTGGGAGTTTGGGTGGGGGGCTAGATGGCAAGTTAGAGATGTGAATACCATGCTGGGAGTGAGAAGGGCTAGGGGGCAAAGCAAAGCTGTAGAGAGGACAGAGCGTGACGGAGCCACCTCTTAGATGGGTGAAAGAGAAGGCTTCTCCCTGGAACCTCACAGAGACTTGAGTGGAGTGAAGAAGGGGCACTGTGAATATTTGGGGTGGAGCTGTCCAGGTGAGGGGACAGATAGTGCAAAAGCCCAGAGGCTGGAATTAGCTGGGTGCATTGGAGGAAGAGCAACGGTGAGACAGCCATGTGGCTGGAGCAGAGTGAGTGTGGGAAAGGGGTGGGGGATGCATCAGGGACACGGGCAGAGTCCTCTTCATGTGGTCCAGGCCACATGTGTCCCAGATTGGAGCTGTTCCCAGTATCCACTCTCCCTTTACTTCCTGAGGAACAGAACTCCTGATGGTTAGCTGAGCACTCGACCACCCAGAATAACGACTGCCCTTTCCAGCCTCCTTTGCAACTAGGCTTGGCCTGGTAATTGTGCTCTAAATTTTGGTATATAAAGGCAGTTACATATATTACTAGAGGCACCAGTAGCTTCCAGGAAGTCATCTGAAAGGTAGGGGCATTGCCTGCTGGAATATGAATATAATGGCAGGACCCCAGCAGCTGTACTGAATCATGAGGTGGCCCTGGGAGTAGAAACAAAAGGAAGAAAAGAGCCTGAGTCTCTTACTCCATAAAATGCCACAACTGTCCAAGAACCCAAGAGAGAAATGAACCGCTCTCTTATTTAAGCCCGTGCTGTGTGGGGTCTTCTTATAACTCACCACTAAACCTAAGCCATTTTCATAGCCCATAGTAAGGACTTTACAGTTTATCTGAATTCAGTGGGAAGCTATTGAAGAGTCTGGGGCCAAGGAGTAATATGACCTGGTTCATTTTGTAAAAGGCTCACTCTGTGTACTATAAGGAGACTGGACTCCTGGGGGCTGAGAAGGGACATAGAAAGGTCTGTTGGGGCCACTGCAGTCATCCAGGTAGAAGGTAATTATATTAGTCAGGGTTCTCCAGAGAAACAGAACCAATAGGAAGACATATATATATTCAAATATATATATTTGCATGCATATATTGATATATATGAATGTATGCTAATTAACAATATGTCTGTCTTGTGCCATTTGTATTGCTATAAAGAAGTACCGGAGGCTGGGTAGTTTATAAAGACAAGAAGTGTATTTGGTTCATGGATCTGCAGGCTGTACAGGAAGTATGGTGCCAGCATCTGGATCTGGGGAGGGCCTCAGGCTGCTTCCACTCATGGTGGAAAGTGAATTGGAGCAGGTGTGTATAGATCACATAGTGAGAGAGAGGAAGTGAGACTTTTCAACAACCAGTTCTTGTGGGAACTCAGGGGGAGGGCTGACTCACTCCCGTGAGAATCTCATCAAGCTATCCATGGGGAATCCACCCTCAGGATCCAAACACCTCCTAGCAGGCCCCACCTCCAATACTGGGGATGAAATTTCAACATGAGACTTGGCAGAGACAAACCATGTTGAAAGCAGAGCGATGTCATACGTGTGCATGTATGCGAGTAGGTTTATTATAAGGAATTGGCTCATGCAATTATGGAAGCTCACAAGTCCCAAGATCTGCAAGGTGAGTCAGTGAGCTGTAGGCCCAGGAGAGCCAGTGTTCCTGTCTGAAGGCTGTCAGGCAGGAACAATGTCTTACTTAGGGGAATGTCAGTCTTTTGTTGTATTCAGGTCTTCACTGATTGCACAAGGCCTACCCATTTAGGAAGGACAGTGTGTTTTACTTAGTGTGTTAGCCTGTTCTCACACTGCTAATAAAGATATACCTGAGACTGGGTAATTTATAAAGGAAAGAGGTTTAATTGACTCACAGTTCCACGGGGCTGGGGAGGTCTCAGGAAACTTACAATCATGGCAGAAGGGGGAGCAAACACGTCCTTCTTCACATGGCGGCAGGAAGGAGAAGTGTCGAGTGAAGTTGGGGAAAGCCCCTTATAAAACCATCAGATCTCATGAGAACTTACTCACTGTCACAAGAACAGCATGGAGAACCATGACTGTGATTCAGTTACCTCCCACCGGGTCCTTCCCACAACACATGGGGATTATGGGAACTACAATTCAAGATGAGATTTGGGTAGGAACACAACCAAATCATCTCACTTAGTCTACTGATTCAAAAGTTAATCTCATCCAAAAACATCCAGACGCAACAAAATAATGTTTGACCAAATATCTGGATACCCCGGTCAGGTTGACACATAAAATCAGCCATCCCCATAATTACTCAGATGAAGGAGGAAGGGAGGGAGATGATGGAAGCAATCACGTTTCAAATGCTTTTGACTTCAGGTATATAGATTTGATTTGTAGAACCTTAACTTTTATAAACAAGGAGTCTAATAGTTCACAGCTCTGTAGCTACTTTGCTTTGATAGTTCAAGGAGTTTGCCTCATAGCACCCTATGCAGGATCCCTCAGGAAGCCCGGGCCAGGGCAAAGTTGTGATTTTTGTGGTTCTGGTGAGAGAGGAATTACATAAAGGAAAGAAATACCTTTTTCTAATTTAGTTCAGTGAGGAAGTGTGACATCTGGAAGCAAAGCACAAGGGAACTGTCTGAGGTGGGAGAGAAGCAGGGTCCCAGGGTCCCCAAGTGCTCCAGAGAACATAGACAGGCATCCTATTTCTGTCCCATACTTGGCTATTCTGTCCATTTTTTCTAAAAGATCTTCTCTAGCACTCATAAAGCATGTAACAAAGTAGAGAAATACAAGAGACAAATATAAATCAAGGCCAAAGAAAACAGAAGTGGGGTTGAGACCAGGAGGAAATAATTCAAACACTGTTAATCATCCATGTTTATCAACAGTGAATAAAATCTAAAAATGCAACTCCCGAGGCTTCCTGGCAGCACGAGTGAAAAGGGAAACTTGAGCAAACCCCTGCTTCTCACTGTCTGGAGGAGAAAGACCAGAGATGTGGTCGTGGTGAAGGTTTCCTGCCACCTAGTTTGCAAGATGGTTTGCAAGACTTTCACAGAGAACAGAGGTGCTGACGCTGCGATCTGAGACCCCGGGAGTCTGTGACTCCTTCCATTTCTGCCAAGGCCGGCTGCTCCTGGAAATGTAGTGGCAGCATTCACAAGGGCGTTCTCCCATGGGGTTTTCTTAGCAAAGCTGAGGACAGGGCAACAAAGGAGGACTCAGAAGAGCCGTTTTATTTATTGCCCCTACTTTGCGCAGCTCCTCCCCTCCTGCAGCTTTTTATTGGGGTGTTGCTTCCTGTGAATGGTGTCAGGATAACGATGCTGTTTGTTTTCCCACATTGGCAGAGAGCACAGGAGGAGGCAGCCTGGCTAGAAGTGCTGTCTCTGCCTTGGCTCTGGAACCAAGGGTGGGTTGTTCAGTCTCCCGGGTCCCACTCTCCTCTTGGTAATAGTAGCCGCAACCTGGTGGGCTTCCTGTGAGAATTAAGTGAGATGAAAGGTACCAAGTGCTGAAAACAGCACCCAGCACAAAGATGCACTCTGTGAGTGCTGCTTCCTCATATCACGGGGTTGCTATTGTTTTCCATTTATTTTTGTTTTCAAAAGAATACTGTTATTTTGAGCCACCTGAATGGAGTCAGACATTTGCACATCAGGTAATTTAAAAGTTGGATGCTAGGCTGGGCGCGGTGGCTCACGCATGTAATCCCAGCACTTTGGGAGGCCGAGGCGGGCGGATCACAAGGTCAGGAGATCGAGACCACAGTGAAACCCCGTCTCTACTAAAAACACAAAAAATTAGCCGGGCGTGGTGGCGGGCGCCTGTAGTCCCAGCTACTTGGAGAGGCTGAGGCAGGAGAATAGCGTGAACCTGGGAGGCGGAGCTTGCAGTGAGCCGAGCTTGCGCCACTGCACTCCAGCCTGGGCGAAAGAGCGAGACTCCGTCTCAAAAAAAAAAAAAAAAAAAAAAAAAAAAAAAAAAAAAAAAAAATTTGGATGCTGTAATGATGTTTCTGTACAAATATAAAGGGTCAATGAAGAAGAGAAGCAGACCCTGCTGGGGTGCCTTGAGTCTCTTCACCTCTAGGTTACCCAGTTGGAGTCACCACTATCTGCAAATTGCACAGTTAGCTTGGGCCAAATAAATTGCATTTATTTGGCTCAGAAAGAGACAGACAGAAGAGCAGACTGACTTTCTGGCATGAAGCCTCTAGGTGTGTGAGTCCCCCAAGGAGAGTGACTGAGAAGCTGACGACCCTGGACCCTTCCCCTCTCTGATCCAGCCACTCAGTGGAGGGAGGGGCATTAGATAGGGTGAAGCCTCCCTCCCTCCCTCCCTTCCTTCCTTCTCTTTCTTTCTCTCTTTCTTCTTTCTGTTTTTCCTTCCTTTCTCTTTCCTTCATTTTTTCTTCTTCCCTTCTTTAATTATTTTTCTTCCTCTCTCCTTCCTTCCCTCCCTTCTTTTCTTTCTCCCTTCCTTCCTTTTCTTTCTTTTCCTTCTTTCTTTGCTTCCTTCCTTTCTTCTCTCTCTCTGTGTCACTCCCTTCCCCACCTCTCTCTCTCTCTCTCTCTCTCTCTCTTCCTTCTCTTCCGCAACAGGGTGTCTAAATTCAAAACCATAGCTTTCTCTGGGATTCCACCAAGAATAGAAGGAGGACTCAGGAAGAGATGGAACTTTCCTGTCCTTCCTAGACAATTTAAGGGGTTTGTCAGGAGTCATTTGTCTTTCTGTGATTTGCACTTTACCTGCAGACATTATGTGACCTGTGCATCTGCAGAACCCTGAGACTGGAGCTATAGGCTTGAGGAAGAGGTGAGCCGTTCATACAAGTTGGAGATTGATGGCTCCGGGTGAGATCCCCACCCTTCACCCCATCACCCCCCGTTCCACAGACATCACCAGGTAGCCTGAAAACCAGCTTGCCTGAAACCTGAAAACAAATCACCCAGGTCAGGGGACAAGTGCCTCTTCCAGCTTCCACTACCTGAGAGAATCACTGCATACCCCTCTAGAGGAATGTGGGCAAACCTTTCAGTGGAGAAAACCATCCCGGTTTGGGAAAATGCTTTCTTCATGATGACTCTAAATCCCTCCCCCTGCAGTTCAAAGACATGAACTTTATAGGAAGAAGAGAAAACCCTCTTGAGATATTCCATTTTAAGCCCGCAGCAGCCCAAAGAAGAAACAACCCTGGGATTGAAATAGAGAGGCCTCCATTTGCACAGGGGCACTGGGGGACACCAAGAGGATGAGCAGGGATAGGCGACGGGTCCCAGCCCACGGAGGGATCTTCAGGAGGGAAGGGATCTCTCCGCAGGGTTCAGCATGCGTGGGTTTGTGCCTGAGGGAGGGTCCCTCTGGCTGCAGTGGGGCTGCCATCTGTATTGACAGGATGCACAGTGAAGTTGCTTTTTACGGGAAGCTGAGTTTCAAAGCTGGTACATGGGCCTCAGGATAATCATCGAGGTGTTCTCAGCTGGACCAGTGCAAGAGCCTTCACACTGATTTTCCTGTTTCACTGGCTCTTGTAAACTCTGCCCTCAACCACAGAGATCCCCTTAAATCCTAAGTCAGTCAGTGTCACCCCTCTGCTTGACACCCTCCATGGCTCCCATCTTATTCAGATTAGAAGCCCAAATCATCTACAAGGCATGCTTTGTACCCTCTCTTCATACCTCCCCACCCCCCAGGCACCTCCCCTGACTCTCTTCCCTTATTCCCTCCCTTCCTCCACACTGTCCTCCTTGCTGTCCCTTAGACACTCAGGCAAGCTCCCACCTCAGGGCCTTTGCACATCCCTGTCCTCGCCTGCAAAGCGCTCCCCTCCCACATCTGCATGGTTTATAGCTCTGCCTCCTTTGGAGCTTTACTTAAATGCCACGTGCTTAGTGAGGGTGTCCCAGGGTGCCCTACATAAAATTGCAGCCCCCTGGCACTCCTTACCCCCTTCCTGCCTTGTCACCATCCTGTCACGGTGTATTTTATTATTTATCTTTCCCTGCTGCAAGCAGGTCACCTCTGTGGTTAGGTGTCTTGTCATTGTTGATCTCTGCTTTACCATGAGCATCTGGAGCAAAGCCAGGCATGTAGCAGGAGCTCACTGAACATGTGTCCAAGGAACGATGGAAGAAATGAATTACCCTTGAACACCCTTAGGGTTTGGATGGTCGGATTCTTTCTCAACTCCAGGAGAAATATTTAGCTTGTGTTTCGGGGCCAGGTTGTATGGAAAACGCACCTTTAAAGACTAGAATAAGCAAGCAATCCAGGAGGCTGACTTTGTTAGAAGCCAGTGATCCGAGCCCCACTGAGTGGGTGGAAACCCAGACCCCGTGCCTCAGCCTTCAGCTGCAAATCCCTGGGAAGGCTGGCAGGATCCACAGGGTCTGCCACACGAACCTAACCTATTCTCTGTCTCCTAAAGAGTTGAATCTGCATCAATAAAATGCATCGACTCCATGTATACCCACCTGCAGGGACATAATATTAAAACCAGGTTACTTTATTGTCTTCTCCGTTAGGAGGAAATAAATGACTCTCTG